>NW_027361750.1:15040000-15640000 GCF_039654945.1 Dendrobates tinctorius | reverse complement strand
ATTTACATTATACCTGTATTTTATTACAGAGCTTCGTGATGAAATCTTTAGTCTGGGTGACAGGAGATGCTGATAGCAGCAACTTCTAATTCTTCCATCTGCATGGTAGAAAAAGACCTGACTGACAACATTGTGCCTTCTTGATGCTATGCAGCACATTGACAACAGCTAGTTTAGATAGATTTTAGGATCAAATAGAACTTGCAATGAATGTTAAATGACATTCCTAATAGCAGAGAAATGGTTTAACATGAAGTCATGAAGGTCCCTTGATTTAGAATTTATCAGCTTAATGTTTTGCTATGCGTCTGTGAATAGATTAAAAAAGGTTTCCCTTAGAAACAACACATTTTAGTAATGTCCCCATGTCCCCATAGTCACTATTATAATTAGTGATGAGCGAGTGTGCTTGTTACTCAAGTTTTCCGAGCATGCTCGGGTGATCTCCGAGTATCTTGGGCATGCCCGTAGATTATGTTTTTGTCTCCACAGCTGCATGATTAGCGTCTGCTAGACAGTCTGAATACATGTGGGGATTCCCTAACAAACAGGCAATCTCCACACATATTCAGGCTGTCTAGCAGTCGCAAATCATGCAGCTTCAGAGACACAAGCATAATCTACGAGCACGCCCAAGATACTCGGAAAACACCCGAGCATGCTCGGAAAACTTGAGTAATGAGCACACTCGCTCATCACTAAATATAATACATTCCCATATGCCATCATCAGTGGCGTAACATGAAGCTCAATGCAAAATCTCCAACTATGGCAAGTCTTTAGAGTAATGGATGGTCTTTTCAAATGGGTCAAAGGGACCTTGTGGGCCATCTATGCTCCAGGGTATAGGTGCAATTGTAACTCCTGCACCTATTACAGTTACACACCTGGCATCATTAAAGGACGCCCCCATTTAGGACCTGCTTTGTCAGCCAGTGGGAGGAGTCACCAAAAACAGTGGCTCCTCCTCTGAAAGACTTGTTGTGACCATGTACTATGAATAAGATATTTGCAATTTGATTGAGGTTTTGCCTGCCAGTATCAGCTAATTGCCCAGGAGATGGGCTAGACCATTGATTGCCAGCGTGGCTCCATTCTCAGGTAATCAGACATCCTGGCACTTCTGGAAGGTATCAGTCTCTCTCTTGGTAGATATTATTCTTTTCTATTCTTTGTGATAAAGACTTTCCTGATATTGGTATAGTTTGGTTAACTTAAGTGAATTAAAACTGAGCTGCAATACCCTAAATTGGCCACAAAGCAGTATGTGGAGCTGTGCTGCTTCGGCTCTGTACACTGTGTATATGCGGCCACTTTTAGAGCTGCCAATATCTGATCTGTGGGATTGCTGGGTGCTGGATGTCCACCAATCATATATTAAGGACTAGTGATGAGTGAGTGTGCTCGTTACTCGAGTTTTCCGAGCATGCTTGGGTGTTCTCCGAGTAAATTGGGCGTGCTCGTAGATTATGTTTGTGTCCCTGCAGCTGCATGATTTGTGGCTGGTAGACAACCTGAACACATGCAGGGACTGCCTGTTTGTTAGGGAATCCCCACATGTGTCATGTAATCATGCAGCTGCAGGGAATCAAACATAATCTATGAGCACGCCCAAGATACTCGGAGAACACCCGAGCATGCTTGGAAAACTCAAGAAACAAGCACACTTGCTCATCACTGTTAAGGACCAATCCTAAGGATAGGCACTTGGTATTAAAGCTCTTGAAAACCCATTTGAGGCTCAATGGAAACTATTTTATAGGGGTTCTCCAGTTAGCATTTATTGTACTGGACTCTTCATACAGGGCAGAGGGACCTTTTGGGACCTCTAAGATTTCAGGACCCTATTGCCTTAGTGGTCAGTTACTTTATTGATCCAGTTAATTAACCTGTAAAAGGTCTGTTGACTGCTTCAGAAGGTCCACAGTTGACTCAATATTGACCAAAACTATTTGGTTTTCAACAGAGAAAGAATTTGGCATTCCAATATCAAGTGAATGATTTTTATTTGATGATGCAGTCCACTATTGTGCAATTTGTGATGTTTCAGTCTAATTTGACCTTTTTTAAACGTGCACAAAAGATACACCAGAGGATTCACGTAGGCTGCATGTTGTAGAATTTCTTTAGGCGCCATACATCCCACATTAACTCTCTGGTAAACTATCTTTTGTGCACGTTTAAAAAAGGTCAGATTAGACCGAAACATCACAAACTGCACAATAGTGGACTACATCAATTTGGAGCCCCCGCCAAGGCCATGGGAATACTCGGTACTGGGCCAGTTCTTAAGGGGATGTGTCACGGCAGCAGTGACCCGCGGTCTGTGGCCCTGAGCGTTCATGAAAAAATGATGTAAAGAGGTTTAAAGTTTATAAAAGATTTGTGACGCTATCTGTGGTACTCAGCAAGTAAGGTGTTAACGAACACTGCAGATTCAGTCCACTGGGGCAGTTGGTGATGCAGCAGAGTTGGTTCAGCTTTCCACAGGCAGAGCTATTCCCCAGGGCAGATTATGGTGTAGAAGATAATGGTGGTTGTAGTGCAGGGCGGATGATGCAGCAATAAATAGAGGACACAGCAGGGTCTTCACAGGTTTTACTCACAGTTTGGTGTTACAATCCCCAGCCAGGGTGCTGTGTCCTCAGGGTCCGTGGTCCAGACAGCTCTCAGGTAGTTTAGGGTGCACATTGCCAGGGCTCCCTTAAATGTTCCTTTCCAGGCCGTCGCACTACACTGGCTACCACCTCTCCTGCCCTGCGTCTTCACACACCGTGTCCCAATCCAGCAGACTCAGATCTTGTCGGGCGACGTTGGTCATACCCCTGGATCTTATATGTTTGCCTTTTCAGCGAATAAGTCTGAGGTCGGCTGCAGCACTTAAAAATACTGCCGCCTCGAGTTTCCTAGCTGAGTCCTTAGTTTCTCCACTAGTTTTGGGGCCGGTCCCCTAACTGCGACCTGGTCCCTCCACTGACCATACTGGTGGATGCGGGGCCCACAGATGGATATCTCACTGTCTGTGCCCCTACGACCTCTTCTTCCTCTCCTCCTGGAGCTTTCCTTCCTTTCTTCTCTATTTTCACTCCGTCTCTCTCACTGTCTTTAGTCTGGAGACAAGCTGCACTCAGCTTCAATCTCCACAAGCGACTGCTTCTTCACTTCTGACTCCCTTAAGCTCCACCCCTTCTCTACTTTCTCCACTCACCCCTCTAATTAACGTCCCCCCCTGGCCAGATGGGGACTAATGTTCAGTACTGGTGTGTGAGTTCTGGCAGTGCCCCTTCATTTCCTGAGAGCAGAGTACCACACCTCTGGATGAAGTGCAGTACACTGTGGCGACTGAGACCACAGGGGCGCCACAAATTTACCTACTTATATTTAGTTTTCAATACATATGTGTGACATATTGTTAGAAGACAATCTCTGTATTTTTAAAATTATTTATTTTGGACCCTTGTAAAGATTTATACCAAGTCATCCTGTGTCCAAGCTACCAAATCAAACTGGTTAGTAACTTTGTTTTTCACTTTCCGTGTGTCCTCCATTGAGATAATCAGAGACTTGTTATACAGTAAAATGCTTTATAGAACATGGCTATTTTTGGTAAACAATTTATGCGGTTTGGAAATTATAGAGTTCACCAGTCTTCATAGGAATGTGGATAGAATGAGAACAACAGTAATTTTCCTGTCATTGAATGGAAATATACCCTTCGCACATATAAACGTTTTATCACCGAAATTTTCATCTCTGATTGCTGTACAAATTGCACCGTTCCTTTTTTAAGACATGGAGCTGTAGAAACCCTGTAATAAGATGAAATGACTGGTACAGAGTTCTGTGCGCACATTTCAGTCTGATACGTTCCGTCAGTGCTTGATTCTGATGCTTATTTACTTTGATGTGTAGATATAGTTAGATACAGAATTTTTGGACACTACCAGAATTTTCAGAAATTTGCATAGTGGGCCACTCGATTCGTGACAACGCAATCAAGATGCGATTGAAGTGTAAACTTTCAGCTTTAATTCAAGGGGTTTTGCAATCCTTTTAGGAATCAATACTATTTTTCTACATAGCCTCTCCTTTTTTTACAGGTTTAAAGGAATTAGAAAAAGTAATATAGTTAGAAAAATTTTAGAATTTTTTCAATACTTGGATGGAACACTTGGACATCACAAAATACTAAGTTTTCTCCCTTGAGATGATTACCAGGACTTCATTGCAGGTGCAATCAGTTTCTTCTTGTTCATAGTTCTTTCTGCCTTTAGTTCTTCATTTAGTAGAAGAAAAATGTACTCAATTAAGGCCAGGCAACTCATCTGACTTTCAGATAGCTGACTAAAGATCTAAAAAGGGGTGCAGTATAACAGCTGCTCCCCTGAGTATTCCATTTTTTGGTGTTTTTTTTGTAACCAAATGGTTACAGATAAATGGAAAAAGGAGAAATGGAAAAAGTGGCCAGGCCAGTTTTTGCTCGTATTTTATTTTAGCTGTTCTTCTAAGTAATATGTATTTTTATTTCTTTTTTTAAATCCACACTATGGTTCCAGAGAAATGAGCCTTTTTAGTCAGTACTAATTTTTATAGTCTTTACCAATGGGGTGTGACTCACAAAGCAGTCTAAAGACACAACCCTATGAGCCACACCCCCTTCGTAAAGACTAAAAAATTTCACTAAATTAAAAGGCTTATATTTTTGGAACTGTATGACAGATATAAAATAACAAAACAAAAAAACGGAATACTTAGGGAACCAGTGGGACTAAAATAAGGACAAAAACTTGCCTTATTTGACCAGATGATAGGTCTGTTTTAGTCTTGGTCATTGTGCATTTGTTCTAAGAAGCACCTTCCTATAAGTTTTGCAGCATTTTTTTAATACTATTTATACCTAAGAACCATTGCAATAAAATTTGTACTATATATATATATATATATATATATATATATATATATATACACTCACTGGCCACTTTATTAGGTACACCATGCTAGTAAGGGGTTGGACCCCCTTTTGCCTTCAGAACTGCCTCAATTCTTCGTGGCAGAGATTCAACAAGGTGCTGGAAGCATTCCTCAGAGATTTTGGACCATATTGACATGATGGCATCACACAGTTGGCGCAGATTTGTCGGCTGCACATCCCTGATGCGAATCTCCCGTTCCACCACATCCCAAAGATGCTCTATTGGATTGAGATCTGGTGACTGAGGAGGCCATTTGAGTACAGTAAACTCATTGTCATGTTCAAGAAACCAATCTGAGATGATTCGAGCTTTATGACATGGCGCATTATCCTGCTGAAAGTAGCCATCAGATGTTGGGTACATTGTGGTCATAAAGGGATGGACATGGTCAGCAACAATACTCAGGTAGGCTGTGGCGTTGCAACGATGCTCAATTGGTACCAAGGGGCCCAAAGAGTGCCCAGAAAAAATTCCCCACACCATGACACCACCACCACCAGCCTGAACCGTTGATACAAGGCAGGATGGATCCATGCTTTCATGTTGTTTACGCCAAATTCTGACCCTACCATCCGAATGTCGCAGCAGAAATCGAGACTCATCAGACCAGGCAACGTTTTTCCAATCTTCTACTGTCCAATTTCGATGAGCTTGTGCAAATTGTAGCCTCAGTTTCCTGTTCTTAGCTGAGAGGAGTGGTACCCAGTGTGGTCTTCTGCTGCTGTAGCCCATCTGCCTCAAAGTTCGACGCACTGTGCGTTCAGAGATGCTCTTCTGCCTACCTTGGTTGTAACGGGTGGCAATTTGAGTCACTGTTGCCTTTCTATCAGCTCGAACCAGTCTGCCCATTCTCCTCTGACCTCTGGCATCAACATGGCATTTCCGGCCACAGAACTGCCGCTCACTGGATTTTTTTTCTTTTTTGGACCATTCTCTGTAAACCCTAGAGATGGTTGTGCGTGAAAATCCCAGTAGATCAGCAGTTTCTGAAATTCTCAGACCAGCCCTTCTGGCACCAACAATCATGCCTCGTTCAAAGGCACTCAAATCACCTTTCTTCCCCATACTGATGCTCGGTTTGAACTGCAGGAGATTGTCTTGACCATGTCTACATGCCTAAATGCACTGAGTTGCCGCCATGTGATTGGCTGATTAGAAATTAAGTCTTAACACACAGTTGGAAAGGTGTACCTAATAAAGTGGCCAGTGAGTGTATATACAGTATATATATATATATATATATATATATACAGTATCCCAAAAAAGTGAATACTCACCTCGCATTATGTAAATATTTAAAGATGTCTTTTCATGGGACAACACTGAAGATGTGACACTTTGATCAAATGTAAAGTGGTCAGTGCACAGGTTGTCCAACAGTGTGCCCTCTAAATAACTCATCACTCAGCCCTTAATGTGTAAACCGCTGGCAACCGCTGAGTATACCCTTAAGTGAAAATGGCCAAATAGTGCCTAAAGTGTCAATAAAAGGCAGATGTAGTCTTGGAGGTATGTTTGGGGTCATTATATTGTTGGTTTACTGCCCTGCAACCCAGTTTCTGAGCGGAGGGGATCATGCTCTGCTTCAGGACGTCACAGTATATATTGGAATTCATGGTTCCATCAATGAACTGTAGCTCCCCACATCCAGCAGCACTCATGCAGTCCCAAATTCTGACACTTCCACCACCATGCTCGACTGTAGGCAAGACACACTTGTCTTTGTGCTCCACACCTGGTTGCCTCCACATACACTTGAAACAATTTTAACCAAATAAGTTTATCTTGGCCTTATCAGAGCACAGGACTTGGTTCCAGTAATCCATGCCCATGGTTTCTTTGCGGGCTTTCTTGTGAATCATCTTTAGAAGAGTCTTCCTTCTTCGACGACAGCCATGCAGACCAATTTCATGCATTGTGCAGCAAATGGTCTGATGACTGACAGGTTGACACACCACCTCTTTAACCTCTTCAGCAATCCTGACAGAACTCATAGGTCTATTTTGTGGACACCGCATCTGGAGGCACGTTTGCCCCTCTCCTATATTCTGACAAGCTCATTACCTTAGAGAGATTATTCTCCTCGTAACTGAAGAAGGTCACATTGACGAAACGTCTTTTTTTGTGTACTACAATAAACCTCCTTGCAAATACCTTTAAGTTGAGTGCTAGGTTTATATTTGTTGTTATCATGTGCTGCCACATCATCCTACAGAAACTGAGAGGGTTTTCCTTTTATTTGGTGCAGATTTCACATTTCTATCATCTTTTGTTGCTTTCCTGTGACTGGTCAAAAGTGCACCATGACTTTACGGACACACTGTATATAAATATATACAGATCAACCCCAAATCCCCAATTTCCATGTCTCCAGGATTTTTGTAGCATTTGACTAAATATGAGCTCTTCGATAACTCTGTGCCTTTTAGTATTCATCTGACTACTTCTATATGCAAGAAATAGGGATTGTGACCCTGACTAAAAGAAATGTCCCAAAAGCAACAATCTAATGCAAAACCAAGGAAGAAAGAAAGTGCAAAGACTGAATTAAATGGGTAAAAAGTGATAAGAATCTTTATTAAAAATTATTAAAAGAAAATAACCAAAATATGGGCTCTTTCACATGTCCTGATATTTCTGATACTGGAAAAACCGTGTCCGTGTGTCCATGTTATACATACGTGTAGCATACATGTGGCATCTGTATGCCGCATCAGTGTGACACATAATAGCACCTGGGAAAAGTGGTACAGTTCACACTGTTCCCAGGCACCAGGAGCTGAAGGTAGCTCGGGTCATTGTTGCCTGGTCTTTCGGAGATCAGCACGACAAGACGACAATGATGGGAGTTGTATGCAGCACCCACTGTGTACATTGTGTGTAAAATAGATAAAAGGCTAAGCAAACAGCTGTGAGCTATTATTAATAGCCTGGGAACCTTTTGGGATATTGGCCCCTTTCCCAGATTATTAGCATCAGTTCCGAGTGGTCAGCTTTCCCTGTGCTGGCTCTGAAAATTATGTGGAAGCCCACACCATTTTTTTATTATTATTTATTTCACACATGATGCACACAGCAGGTGCTGAATACAACTCCCTTCATTGTCGCCTGGTCGCTCTGAGCTCATTGAGACCAGCCAACAATTATAAAAGCTATGTTCAACATCCGGAACCTGGGAACTGCGCCAACTGTGTCACTTTTTCCAGGCACCAGTACATGTCACACTGATGACACAGGGAAATTATCCATGTGTCATCGGTGTACACGTGTGAAAGACTTTTTGCGGCCTGTGCTGCTGATAAAAAAATGGACATGTCAGCATTTTTTGCCCACAGACAAGCTGTGTGTGGAAACGCACTTACATGTGCGTAGACCCATTCAATTGAATAGATCTACTTGTGAAAGAGTCTCCGGTACGTGTGAAAAAGTCACAGACATGGTTTGTGGAGCCACTGTGCCATGGACCATGGAGAGCCTGGAGGGGCATGACTAAGCGAGTACCTGACTATTCACTAGAGCCTCTGATGGTGAGGTTAGACTTGGCTCCCGATGAACACCAGGTGCCACTCCAGGACACACCAGGTGCCACTCCAGGACAGACCAATGGACGCACAGCAGATGGACCCAGAGGACAGATTGGATGGAGTAGCGGGCAGAGTGTGAATCAGAGTGCAGCAGACAGAGTTTGCATAAGAGTGCAGCAGACAGAGTTCACACCAGAGTGCAGCATAGTTCACACCACAATGCAGCAGGTGGAGTTTGTATCAGAGTGCAGCAGGCAGGATCTGCATCACAGTGCAGCAGGCAGGATTTACACAAGAGTGCAGCTGGCAGGATTTGCAGAACACTGAAACGGGCAGGATTTGCACAAGAGTGCAGCCGGTAGGATTAGCACTAGAGTGTAGCAGGCAGGTATGCGACCTTACGCAACAAAGACTGCAAACAGGAAGGTTGCCCAGGCATCTCCCCAATGGGGAGGAAGCAATATATACATAATATCCCACAGCTATTGGCTGGGGAGGAAATAGCAAGTGCACGCGCTGACCCTTTAAGAAGGCGGGAGTGCATGTGCGTGTGGCCTAAGGACATGGCTAAAGGATTGACTAGGAGCATGCAGAGCATGGGGAAAGGAAGAACTGACTGCAGCACGGGTGAGTCAGAGCAGGACTCGGCATGGTGCTAACAGAAAACTGTCACCACAGGTACCGGAGAAATTGACCTGTGAAGGAGGCCTAACAAGCACAGAATAGAGGGAGTGGGTGAGCCAAAGAGGAAAATTTGCCTTAAAATAACAAAGCAATGAAAAGTTACACCATTGACAGTCAGTAAATGACATTGGCAGCAAGGTATGCCCAATCCATAACACTGACTTCACCATGTTTTAGATATTTTCTAGCCAATCATTTCAGCTCTTGATAGAGATCATTGAATCATTGAAACTGAAAGCAAAACTTATTTGCTACAAATTTCCCATAAAATTTGGATTTACGAAAATTGTAACTGTTTTGTGATTTGAGTGACAAGGTGAGCCAGTGTTGGTTGTGACAGGCGCTGCTCCTGTGATCATCATCATCACTGCTGCCTGCTGCAGCTCCACTGACTTTGCAGTGGCTGGAACCTCTTAAGTGGAATGTTGGAGGTGAAATGTTATTTTCCTCTAAAAATTCCCGTCTTCAATAAAGTCATGTGGAGAGTTTTATTGATTTTGTTATGGTCCATCTCTTTTTGCATGCAAGATATACTACAAGGAAAGAGCAGGAGATGGGAGAAGCTGTGTTCCTCTCATTTATAAAATAGAAGTTTCTGATTCATTTAGTCGTGAGAAGGGTTGCACTGCATGCTTGCTACTCTACTTCTGCTGTTTTTTGCTGATCTCAGTGTGAGCGCAGCATTTTTACATTTAGGAACACATAATGGCAGGTACAGTAATGAAAATGAGAAAAAAAATGGAAAAGAAAGTTAGGGCTGGCGGAACGCACCAGATTATAAAATAGTAGAGAGTGCGTTCGCAGCCCGGGGTCCACCGTGCAGAGGTGGTACACTGCTGCTAAGTAATGGCGGAAGGGAAGAGCAGCGTGAAAACAGTCACACGTGGGTTACGTCACCCAGTGTGAACAGGAGCGGATTCTGTTGCTTCACAGAGCCGTACAGCCGCTTGAAAGTGAATGCCGGAGCCTGTATAGCTCACAGAGCCCGGCCACAGAGCGCACAGCAAACAGCCACAGAACTACACCCCAAGGCACGGGGTTAGAGTCCTTCTAGGCCACTGAGCGCGCGGCATCGCTGCCACAAACGCCGCTATAGACGCTGGCTAAGGAGGTCGGAGCACTTGCTCTGAGGCGTGCCGAGTCACTGATAGTGACTAATATCTGACTCAACTCTGTCCTACCTATGCCTAAAATTAAAAAAGAAGACACAGAATGACAAATGTTCAGAAATACCCTGCAGTAAAACATATAACAATAATCAGCAAGTGCTGGTGAAAAGATGACAACAAATACAGGGTATTTAGTCGATACTTTTTTTTGCAAAAAAATGTATACCAAGCTGCTCCACCATGTCAAGGTAACCCTTAATGGAACAGTCCCTATGTAATCTATTTAAAACCTGAACATGTGAACAGTGTCTAAATGAACAGGACCCAGACAGGTGCTTCATAGTATGGGCACGTGGTGTAAGACAGCTTTTTATGTGCATGTCACACAAGAGAGAGGTGGGGTTTCTCAAAACAGGCATAAGCAAGGAGAAAATGGATTAAAAACACATGTGACATGCACAAATGTGAACAAGTCGGTTGGACAGTGTTCACACCACCCACTGACGGAAATACAAAAAGAAGACACAGAATGACAAATGTGCAGAAATACCCTACAGTAAAATATATAACAATAATCAGCAAGTGCTGGTGAAAAGATGACAACAAATACAGGGTATTTAGTCGATACGTTTCAAAAAAATGTATACCAAGCTGCTCCACCACGTCAAGGTAACCCTCAATGGAACAGTCCCTTTCTAATCTATTTAAACCTGAACATGTGAACAGTGTCTAAATGAACAGAACCCAGACAGGCGCTTCATAGTATGGGCACGTGGTGTAAGACAGCTTTTTATGTGCATGTCACACAAGAGAGGGGTGGGGTCTCTCAAAACAAGCATAAGCAAGGAGAAAATGGATTAAAACACATGTGAC
The DNA here is from genome assembly GCF_039654945.1 of Dendrobates tinctorius. NCBI lineage: Eukaryota > Metazoa > Chordata > Amphibia > Anura > Dendrobatidae > Dendrobates > Dendrobates tinctorius. Next base: position 15,628,837 of record NW_027361750.1, on the reverse strand, counting down.
ATGCACAAATGTGAACAAGTCGGTCGGACAGTGTTCTCACCACCCACTGACTGAAATACAAAAAGAAGACACAGAATGACAAATGTGCAGAAATACCCTGCTGTAAAACATATAACAATAATCAGCAAGTGCTGGTGAAAAGATGATAACAAATACAGGGTATTTAGTAGATACGTTTTTTTGCAAAAAAATGTATACCAAGCTGCTCCACCACGTCAAGGTAACCCTTAATGGAACAGTCCCTATCTAATCTATTTAAAACCTGAACATGTGAACAGTGTCTAAATGAACAGGACCCAGACAGGTGCTTCATAGTATGGGCACGTGGTGTAAGACAGCTTTTTATGTGCATGTCACACAAGAGAGGGGTGGGGTCTCTCAAAACAAGCATAAGCAAGGAGAAAATGGATTAAAACACATGTGACATGCACAAATGTGAACAAGTCGGTCGGACAGTGTTCACACCACCCACTGACTGAAATACAAAAAGAAGAAACAGAATGACAAATGTGCCTACGCCTAAGCCTGGGCGCTAGCAGGCTAGGCTGCACAACACATGCGTACCAAGGGTAGGGGTTTCATAATGAGTCACCAGAGACATTCATACGTGCAACCATCACTCACTCCTTATAGTCAGAAAATACTGGCTATCCTAGTGCATGGCCGAGCGGCCATGTGAACCTTTTATAGCCGCGAGCCTCCGGGACCTTCCTGGCTTCTCGGATGGGCCAATCCAAACACGAGCAGGACCTGAGCACGTGACCTTCTATCTCCAATGGGAGATCACACCACGGGCATGCTCAGTGGCCCGAAATGAGGAATTAGTCCCTGGAGAATCTCGCTGCTGAGCAGCATGCATTGCCATAGCTGTGCCAGAGGTGGCAGCAGCAAGCAAACCCAAGGAGCTGGTCTGGGCAGAGCACCAGGACCGATGAGTTTGCTGAGCAAGCTCCTCTGCGGCTGGAGAGGAATGGGAGACCGCCGGAAGTAAGGCTCGGGATTCTGGCTGTGCAGTGACAGAAATCCGATGCCTAACATTACCCCCTTCCTCTCTGAGCCTCACTCTGCTCAAACTCCACAATGAGAAGAGGAGCGTGATGTTCTCCACTGGCTCCCAGGTCCGAGCCTCTGGACCATGACCCTTCCAATCCACCAAGTAAAACTTTTTGCCCCGCATCACCTTGCATCCCATGATGGCATTGACCTCAAACTCATCAGACGACAGGTCTGATGTCCTGGCAGATGGCTCAGAAAACTGGGACATGTGAACCGGCTTAAGGAGAGACACATGAAACGTGTCCGAGATAGCCAAATGTGGTGGAAGGGCCAGACGGTAGACCACAGGGTTAACCTGCTCGAGGACCTTGATAGGGCCAATATAGCGCGGTGCGAACTTAGCGGATTCCACCCGCAGCCTGATGTTTCGAGCGGAGAGCCACACTAAGTCACCAGGAGCGAAGGTCAGAGCAGGGCGCTGGCGAGAATCAGCGGAGGACCTTATTCTCTCCTTGGAGGCCCGGATAGCATCCTGCGTGTGATTCCCAAATGTCACGTGCCTTCACCGCCCAGTCTGTCACCCTAGAGTCGGCGGACGACATGGGCATGGGCACGGGGACGCGCAGATGCTGAACGTAATTTAAAAGGAATGGGGTCTGACAGGTGGAGTCGGCCACAGCGTTGTTTAAGGTGAACTCCGCCCATGGCAGCAAGGATGCCCAATCATCCTGCCTGGCCGAGACAAAATGTCGCAGATATGTCACCAGGGTCTGGTTGGCTCTCTCAACCAACCCATTCGTCTCGGGATGATAGGCTGAGGAGAGATTTAGCTCAATGCTGAGCAGAGAACAGAGCTCTCTCCAGAACCGAGACGCAAACTGAGGACCCCGGTCGCTGACAATTTTATCCGGCATGCCGTGCAGGCGGAAAACATGTTTAATAAGCAACACTGCCAGACCCCTTGCCGATGATAGCCGAGAGAGTGGTACCAGATGCACCATCTTGGAGAAATGATCGGTGACCACCCAAATGACAGTGCTGCCGCTGGACTTGGGCAGACCCACCACAAAGTCCATACCGACCATCTCCCAGGGCCTGTTCGCAACCGGCAGCGGATAGAGTAACCCAGCGGGCCGCTGCTGAAAGGACTGATTCTGGGCGCAAGAGACGCATGCCTGAATATAGTCCCTAACGTCACAGGCCATATGCGGCCACCAGTACATTGTCGCCAGGAGTTCAGAGGTCCGTTTGATCCCAAAATGGCCACCCACCCTGGATGAATGGGCCCAAGAGAGGACCTCCGGTCGCAGATGGGCAGGAACTAAAGTCTTGCCCGGAGGTACAGACTCGAGAGCAACCGGAGACACAGTCCTCAGGCTCTCTGATGGGACTATCAACCAAGGCTCCTCCTCCTCCTCCTCCGATGACACCACGGAGCGGGAAAGAGCATCGGCCCGGATGTTCTTTTCCCCGGAGAGAAAATGCAGCGTGAAATGGAATCTGGAGAAGAACAAGGACCATCTGGCCTGGCGAGAATTCAGCCGCTGGGCTGTCTGTAAATAGACCAAATTTTTGTGGTCGCTGAACACCTGGAATGGGTGGCGAGCCCCCTCCAGGAGGTGTCTCCACTCTGAGAAGGCCAGCTTCATTGCTAGCAACTTCCTGTCCCCGATGGAATAATTCCTCTCCGCCGGTGTGAAGGTCTTAGAGAAGAAGAAGCATGGGTGCTTCCAACCTTGCGAATCCTTCTGAAAAAGGACCGCTCCAGCACCAACAGAGGAGGCATCCACCTCCAGGATGAAGGGCTTATCTACATCAGGGCGATGTAGAATGGGAGCGCTAGCGAAGTGGGACTTAATGGAGGCGAAGGCCTTGGAGACAGTCTCCGACCACAGTTTGGGATTTGCACCCTTCTTGGTGAGGGCAACCAAGGGCGTGACCAAAGTTGAGAAATGGGGAATGAATTGGCGATAGTAATTTATGAACCTCATAAAGCGCTGCACCGCTTTGAGAGAATGGAGTTCCTGCCAATCCATCACTGCCCGTAGCTTGGCAGGATCCATGGCCAAACCCTGGGCTGAGATGATGTAGCCCAGGAAAGGCAAGGACTCCTGCTCAAACACACATTTCTCCAATTTGGCATAAAGAGAGTTGGCCCGCAGCAGATCGAAAACTTTGCGAACATCTCTCCGGTGGGAGTCAATATCTGGAGAGTAAATGAGAATATCATCCAGATAAACTACTACCGAGGTGGTAAGCATATCCCGGAAGATGTCGTGCACAAAGTCTGGGAAGACGGCTGGCGCGTTAAATAGCCCGAAGGGCATCACTAGGTAATCATAGTGCCAGTCTCTGGTGTTAAAAGCCGTCTTCCATTCGTCCCCCTCACGGATGCGAATCAGGTTATAGGCTCCCTGCAGATCGAGCTTAGTAAACACTCTCGCTCCCCGTAGCCTATCAAACAGTTCCGATATCAGGGGCAAAGGATACTTGTTCTTAACGGTTATAGCGTTAAGACCCCTGTAATCGATGCATGGATGTAATTCTCCATTCTTCTTTTGGACAAAGAAGAATCCCGCACCCGCCGGAGACACCGACTTCCTAATGAATCCTCTTGCCAGATTCTCCCTGATATACTGAGACATGGTCTCTGTCTGTGGCAGAGATAGTGGATATACTCGACCCCGGGGAGGCTCAGCACCGGGCAAGAGGTTAATAGGACAGTCGTATGGGCGGTGCGGTGGAAGGGTCTCTGCCGCCTTCTTGGAGAATACGTCTGCATACTGTCGATATGGCTTGGGAAGCGAGGAGAGATCTGCAGGAACCTCAGAAGTGGCAACCTGTACGCAATCCCACAGACACCTACCCTCGCAGGCCTTGCTCCAACTGAGGATTTTTCCTGAAGACCACTCTATATGGGGAGAGTGAGATCGCAACCAGGGAACCCCTAGGAGAACCTCGTCGATCCCTTCGGGCATAACAAGGAGAGACAGCATCTCCTAATGAGAAGGAGACAAAGAGAGTCTCAGTGGAGCCGTTTGGTGGGTGATTTTGGGACGGGAGTGTCGCCCCATTCACCACTTTGATGGTGACTGGTTCAGGTAGCTAGACCAGGGGGACTGCGTGTTGTTGAGCGAAGGCAGATGATGACATGAAATTGCCCTCCGCCCCTGAGTCCACACAAACCTCCACCATAAGAGTGGAGGAATTAAATTCTAATGCCCCTTTAAACAGGAGCTTGGAGGAGAAAGTTGCGGTGTCTAGTAGGCCCCCTCCGATAACCACTAGACGGGAGCGTTTCCCGAGAGCTGTGGGCACTGGTTAGTAGGATGCCCAGTCTGCCGACAGCGGAAGCGGACTGGAGGTACCCGCACAGACTGGGTCCTGGACCCCATGCGGGACACCTCCATGGCCTCTGGAGGCTCGGGAGGCTGACCGAAAGGTTCCAGAGGTCTCGCGAAATTTGGAGCCAACTTATAACGTTGGCAGGACCTGGAACGCTCCAGCCCTCGCTCCGTGAAGCGAATGTCTATTCGGGTAGCGACCGAAATGAGCTACTCTAAAGTGGTGGGCACCTCCCTGGTGGCCAGGGCGTCTTTAACGTGATCAGCCAGGTCTCTCCAGAATATGGGTATGAGAACCTTATCTGGCCACTCCAACTCCGAGACCAGAGTTCTGAAGAGGATGGCATACTGGCTGACCAAAGACGCACCCTGGGTCAGGGCCAGCAACTGAAGTGCGGTGTCGTGCGTGACCCAAGGACCCAGGAAAACCTGCTTCAGAGTGACCAGGAAATGGGTGGCACTCTGTACCAGATGATCCCCACGCTCCCACTCAAGGGCCCTGCCTGACAGGAGGGAGATGATAAACCCCACCTTGGCCCGCTCAGAGGGAAATCATGTGGCCAGCAACTCCAGGTGAATGGAGCACTGACTCACGAAACCCCTGCATGAAGCACTATCGCCCGAGAACTTCTCAGGCAGCGGGAGGCGGGACAAGGTCGGGGCAGGACTGGCCGTGGAGACACGGGCGACAGCCTCTGTAGCTGCTTGGACAGCGACCAAAGTAACATCCGCAGCTGAGGTGGAATGCTGTAGCGCTGCCAACCTACCCTCCGGCTGCTGGATATATCTATGCAGTCGCTGTTCGTCCACCATTACTAGCCAGACCCTGGCGCTAGGATAATGTTAGGGCTGGCGGAACACACCAGATTATAAAATAGTAGAGAGTGCGTTCGCAGCCCGGGGTCCACCGTGCAGAGGTGGTACACTGCTGCTAGGTAATGGCGGAAGGGAAGAGCAGCGTGAAAACAGTCACACATGGGTTACGTCACCCAGTGTGAACAGGAGCGGATTCTGTTACTTCACAGAACCGCACAGCCGCTTGAAAGTGAATGCCGGAACCTGTTTAGCTCACAGAGCCCGGCCACAGAGCGCACAGCAAACAGCCACAGAACTCCACGCCAAGGCACGGGGTTAGATTCCTTCTAGGCCACTGAGTGCGCGGTGTCGCTGCCACGAATGCCGCTATAGACGCTGGCTAAGAAGTGCGGAGCACTTGCTCTGAGGCGTGCCGAGTCACTGATAGTGACTAATATCTGACTCAACTCTGTCCTGCTTACGCCTAAGCCTGGGCGCTAGCAGGCTAGGCTGCACAACACATGCGTACCAAGGGTAGGGGTTTCATAATGAGTCAGTCACCAGAGACATTCATACGTGCATCCATCACTCACTCCTTATAGTCAGAAAATACTGGCTATCCTAGCGCATGGCCGAGTGGCCATGCAAACCTTTTATAGCCACGAGCATCCGGGACCTTCCTGGCTTCTCGGATGGGCCAATCTGAACACGAGCAGGACCTGAGCACATGACCTTCGATCTCCAATGGGAGATCACACCACGGGCATGCTCAGTGGCCCGAAATGAGGACTTAGTCCCTGGAGAATCTCGCTGCTGAGCAGCATGCATTGCCATAGCTGTGCCAGAGGTGGCAGCAGCAAGCAAACCCACGGAGCTGGTCTGGGCAGAGCGCCGGGACCGACGAGTTTTCTGAAGAAGCTCCTCTGCGGCTGGAAAGGAATGGGAGACCGCCGGAAGTAAGACTCGGGATTCTGGCTGTGCAGCAACAGAAATCCGACGCCTGACAAAGAGAAAGCAGGCACAATAATGACAAAATATTTAAATAGTGAATGGAAGTACTTTACATTACAATTTAAAGGGTTTGAATAGGCCATAAATATCTGACCCATAGGACTGCGATACCTGTTACCCCTCGCTGTTCAGCTGTTACTGGAGGCAAGGGAGGCTGGAAGTTCTCAGATGCTGCTGGAACACATCAGCTCCATCAAAACTATAGTGCCCATGACCAGTACTGAAGAATTACCCACTATTCATATGAATAGGGGTGGATTTGCAATACCCAACCATGTGCACTACTGAAATGACGGCACTTCTTTGTTCTGGCATCATTTGAGAACTTCCAGTCATTGCGGGTAACAGCTGATTCACGAAGGATGCCAGGAGTCACTCCTCCACCAATCAGATATTGCTGATCAAATAAAATTGTAGTGGCCAAATCCTTAAATACAAAAAACAGTATTGCTTTCAAGGGTATTAATAATTAAAGGGAACCTGACAGCTCACACTTGCTGCCTGAATCATGGGCAGCATGTATCAGACACTGGTTCTATCATTTCAGCAAGGTATGGTTCACACTGAAATGCTGCAACGTTTCAGGGAAAACTATTCATTCAAAATCCAGAAGGGACTATGCAACTTGTGTGACTAATCCAAGATTTCACCACTCTTCTCACCTTGAGGTATAGGTCTCCCCCTATGTGTATGTACTAGAAGAGAACTATCACGTAAGGGGAACTGGACAGGGAGAAGCCGCCAGGGACCTGCCTCTTGGACATGATCCCCTGCCAGCTTTGAAACTGTTTTTTTGTAAAATGCAACATTTCAGAGCAAATATACCAAACTACGTGGCAGAAATGATAAAGCCAGAGTCTGATACATGCTCCCCTTGGTTTTGGTAGCATAGATCAGCTGTAAAGTTCCCTTTACGTTATAGCACTGTCTTATATCCTTCCATAGTTGGGATCCATCTTTACATTTGACAGGTAATATTAAAGCTGATCTATACTTTATTTTTTAACTATTGTGATGAGTGCTGGAATGCAGTGCAGTTTGTTTATTCATATCTTGAATCCCCTACTAATGGCTGAAAACTTCTGATGTGCACTGCTCTGCAAGCAATAGCGTTTTGCTCCTCCCTGATCACATCGTCAAAACTGTGTATGGACCATATACAAAGTCTGGGAGCCATTACACAAAGTGGAATCTGAGCTAAAAGACCTTCTATCAGGACAGATTTGACAAGTTTTTTGAGTAAGTGGTGGCGGTCTGAAGATTCGAAACCCCAAGTGTTCAGAAGGAAGTTTCCAATCAGCTAGATAAAATAAAAAAATAAAGTATGAGTAAACTTTAAACCATAGGGGGCATTAAAAGGTAAAAAAGCTAATTGAAAATGTGACCAAAACACAAGGATCTTTTTTGTCATGTTACCTTTCACTTCCCACTAATGTCCAGCTGGAAAAGATTCATAAACACCCGCCCTTCCATTATCTCCATGTGCCTTAGCAGTAAGGTCCATTGTGTACCAGAACATGTTATGATGTTCTCTAATCAGTATTTGTCCACTGACCAGGTCTACCTATCTTCTGCCCATCCTTATTTACCGCCTATATACAGTTGTGGCCTGAAAACTGCTTGTTTACTGTCGTAAATGAGCTCCGCCTGCCCTGACCTGTTCCCCTCTCATTACATCTTCTGCCTGCTGATTCTGTACCATGTCCAGGTATAATCTGCTAAGTTTCTCATTAGCTGATGCAAATTAAGATGGAACAAGCTCGGTTGCGGCTGGTACATCACTGAGGTCAGTGATCAGCTGCAGTGGTCAGTGGTAGTCAAACATTTCATTACTGTAGAGAAATAAACATAGGCTGCTGGGAAACCATGTTGCTGGGAATTTATCAGAATTTATCAGATAACAAATTCAGGAAAAGGGGTGCAACATGATTGATGAATTCAAAATGAGATGTCTGTTTTTTTGCTCATTTGCACCTTTATAAAGTAAAGAGTAACACGATCATTCATTAGACATAAAATTGTCTAATGTTAGACGTCAACTAAGCAAAAAAAAAACCCAAAAATAAAAAATACAGATTTTTAGCTTTACTAGGGTACCAGTACTACTGCAGAAAATTTTTCAGCATTTCGAAAAAGTCACAAATGAATTTGGCTAAAACATCTGGATAGCCAAATGGCGTCTACATTAAAAAAAAATAAAAAAAGATGAAACCCAAGTAAAGATAGCTTAAAAGAACGCACAAATAAAATAATTAATAAGGAAGGCATAAATGCAAAAAAGTCACTATTAGCACAATTTTTACACCAGACAGAAATGGGCAAAAACAATGATGAATTGGCCTTAGTGTCCTCAATGTTAATCCTTCTTGGTGAGATATCTTTTTAAGCATATAACTATTTAACCATCATGCGTAAGACGGCTACAATGGAGAAAAGATGAATTACTCCGCTGATAGACTGATGCATATGCACAAAAAGATTCTCAATGGTTGGTCGCGAAGTAGGATATGATAATAAAAATGCTAAATCTTCAAAACTATCATAGTAACTACCCTTTGATATTTTTGCTGAATTACTAAGTTTTCTGCAGTCATCTTTCAGCTGCATTAACTAAAATGTAAAATTATTGCAGTGCACATATAAAGAGTCAGTCATTCCAGGGCATTATATCTATAGGTAGAAATATGTATTATTATTATTATTATTTTTCAACATTCAATGAATCACCTTTGCTTTTTTTGATGAATGGTCTGCCACTGGCAAGAGTCTATAATACGGGAATGTTGTGTATTCTTCTAAAGCTCCCAGTTTGTTTTTAAGTCTGTGTAGGCTTCAAAAAAGCACTGAAATCCTCTTAGTTCATCCATGTGTATCTCGCTGATAAGGAAGAAACTTCCATTCCCTGGAGTCATACTGTGAAAAGGCCACCCATGTCTGTTTCCTTTTCTCTGACAGATCTGTATAGCTAAAGTCACTGAGGAGCATAGAGGTTGGATTGTGAAATTATAGATATCAGTCCATTGATCTTTTGAAAAGGTGAAAAAAACGTCTGACAAGTGACATCTTTATTGAGACGAATCAACACACGATCTTTGCATCAAATGAACTCCTCCAGTATTAATAAGGTTATGTGCAAATGGATTTCTTTTGAGTGATTTAAAAATTAAGTTTTAAAAGTACAAACTATTTAAGGAAGCGCTCCTCTTTTGGGTGATGTTTGTGGAGGAGTTTTGTTTCTCTGGGGCATGTCTTGAAGCTGTTTTTGAAGATTTTTGGAAGAGTTTTTTTTCCTTGAAGCAATTTGTACACCCTTTTGAATTGACAGTGCCTAGTTTTAAAGGATCTGCTTTAATGAAGGGAGTTTTCTGCAAAAAAAATGGCTAAGAAACCTTCCTAAAACAAAGAGGGTTTGGATACAAATGAATAGGATGTGATTTTTCAGAAGATCAATAATAAAAAAAACTGTTCAAAATCCTAGCATTAGGGACAGGGGAAGAGCCCCTGGTCCCAGGACACCTGACAACAGAGCCGTGACAATAGGTCATCAATATTAAAGCAGTGGGCAAGATCTTTAAAGGGAATCCTCAGCAGGATTGTTCTCAGTAACCTACAGACAGTGTCAGGTCAGCACCGTTATACTTATTAGACCGGGGTCACACTAGTGATGAATACGGATGAGTGCTATGCGATAAAATATCGCATGGCACTTGGACCAGTATTCGTCTATGGGGCAGCTCCCATCAGCATTTTTCTCAGCCGTTTTCAACGTGTGAGTGAAATCGCAGCATGCTGCGATTGTCACTGATACTTGGCCGAGTCTCCGCTCACTCGCACCCATATAAGTCTATGGGTACAAGTGAGACAACGCACATCACTCGGATATCATCCAAGTGATGTGCGATATATGCTGACCACGGCATTGGAGGAGATGGAGAAATTAATTTCTCCGCCTCCTCCGCAGCTGTGCTCCGATCCTCTCTGTGCGATACGCTCGGTGCACAGTCGCATGACAATCGGCTCTGATGCGCTCACATCCAATGACATACGCAAGTCTGACCCTAACCTTAAAGTGATACCTGGACGATTAAATCAATTTTGTGGTTGTTGTTTAATCTTTATTTTTAGTTTTGAGTTAATGATATGCTCGTGCTTCGGGGTGGCCTATCAGGGGGTCTTCATGTGGTGCTCTGATTAGGTATTCATAATGCAGCCTGCTGACAGGTCACTGATCCCTCAGTGACCATCCCTTTAGTTTACATAATGAATATTATATATATTTAAAAAAATTAAAAAAAATCTGTGGCAACGGCATTGCATCATGATCACATGTATCCATAAATTCATAAATAAAAAAATCACAGAAAATCATGCCAGCCGTGCCTGCTCAGTAGCAGCTATCAGCGATCCGATAGCTGCTACTACGCAGGCGCGGGCGGCTCCATTTTGCTAGAGAGAAAAAAAAATTCCTCCTCCAAGATGGTGCCACCGGCACCTGGCAGTGGCAGTAGCATCTATTGCCACCTGCCTGCAAAAGGGGATTTTTTAAAAAAATATATAATATTCATTATGTAACTAGGAGCAGATCACAGAGGGATCAGTGACCTGTCATAAGCCATACTGGCGAATACCTAATCAGAGCACCACATGAAGACCCCCTCACAGGCTGCGACGGAGCACAAGCATATAAATTAACTCAAAACTGAAAATAAAGATTAAACAACAACCACAAGACAGAATTCATCAACCAATGTATCATTGTAATCAGTATAACAGTGCCAACCTGACACTGTCTGTATGTAGGTTATTCAGCACAATCCTGCTGATAGGTTCCCTGTAAGTAGTTGGGCACTGTCCATGATTCCTCCTCACCCCTTCAGATACATGCACACTCAGAGGTAAGCCAACCAATTTTGAAGCACACTTTTCAAACAAAAACTCTCTCATATTATTTTACTCATAGTTAGTTATCTAAATTTTCCTGCTCTGTAATTAACAATCCATTCTTACCAAGTGAGTGGTTCCTATAGTTTCAGCTGTAGAGGTGCACAAACTTTCTTTTTCTCATTTCCCAAAATCCATGGCTCTGGTCATTGCAAAATGCCTTGCCTGTCATGAAAGCTTGCCTTTCTGTTATTCTTGTATGCAGTTTGAAAGGCAGGAGAGCAGGAACAGAGAGACAAATCCCCTTACCACTTCCTATAATTAATGTCATGTTTCTGAAGATGTAGTGTCGGTGGTGGGGTGCCGAGCTGGGGGGGGTGGTCCTACTTTTATACCGCGCAGAGATGATGACAGAGACACGATGAGGCAGATTCTGGGTGCAACAGGTCCAAGTTTATTTCATTACTTGCCGTCCGCCTGACGGCCTCCGCAGCACACCGCACGTTTCTTCACTTATCGGCCCTCCGTTTCCAGAGCCGTTTACACACCGTACTTTTACAATAAGGACGTACATATGCGTACTGTCCCTCCTTCACTTGTTCGACGCTCCTGCCAGGTCCGCCACTGTGGCCGCCCTAGGCCCAATAACCAACAGCGCTTTCACTGGTCAGTCGTCGTGTCAAATACGGTATATGGCACTCACTGCCTCGTCTCTTCTGCGGTATCTTTCTGTCAGGACCACCCCCTGACGTTTCCCTCTCCTCAGTCCCCTTGGTCGGATTCTCCTCAGGACACACAGACTGGCGAAGTCCTCCTGTCACCTGGGCTCCCCCTGGGGACTGGAACCTTCTGGAACCCTCCCTCAGTATTTATAACTTCCCCGGTTCCTTGAAACTGTCACTAACTGTCACCACGCCCCCCATGACCAACGGTTTCTAAAGCCCTAAGCTGCTGTAAAGTCCTTTGCTCACACTCCACCCTGCCATCTAATGGTCATCCCAAGGTACTGCACGTCCACTACACTTTTCTAGTTGTTTCCCCACTGTAATCACTGTCTCCTACCTACACTGTGCAAACCTTTCTTTCTTCACTCTGACTAGTCCGTCCGTCCGTCAGGTCACCTTCCCTACACTCCTCCTTCCTTTGTCCATTGTCGTCCTCGACAATCGTCATCCCTGCCTTCGTCGTTCTGAATCTACACCTACATTCTGTTGTCGGACCAGAAGTTGAGCCAAACCCACTATCTGCGGGGGCCGAACCACACTGGGAGCACTATGCTCTGAGCAGCCTACTGCTACTCACCAGCGCGCACGCCACATGACAACGTCTTTCAAATTGGGCAAGGTACACCCGTATTCTCTCTACGGCGTGTATCTTTCCCCTACTCTCCCCTACTGTTACCTTTCACTATCCGGTACGCCATGATCGAGGCCACTCACCTACCAGATCATTGCCGGCGCCCGCCTTTCCTTCTTCAGGGGTGTCCGTGGTGTCGGGGGACCTGACCTAGGACGGCTGTCTTTCTCACATCTTCCCATTCATTTTCCTTCTTTCAATTACATGTCATGGTCGGCGTCCCGGTCTCCCAGACCTCAACTCTTAGATCCCTACCGGATCTCACACTTTCCTTTGGTCCCGCAGACCTTCCCTTAACCCGGACCTGTTGCATTTTACTTTGCATATTATACATCATACAACTTTATAATAGCACAAGTACCCCATTTTTTTATAATTTTTTTTTTTCATTTTCTCTTGCTTTTAAAACCAAAATATAACATAACATTGCATTTCCTCTTTCTTCCTCCCCCCCTTCCTTGGACCTGGACACTCCTCCACTTTTCCGTATCCCCGTTCTGTCAGGTAAACATATTTTCGTATATAAAGAACATAGAAAGAAGAAAGAAAGAGAGAGAGAAAATAGTTGCATCAGTTAAACAACAACAAAACTTTTTTCTAAATGCAACTGTCCTTATAATCTGCACAACGGTGCATCGAACTCCTGACAGTCTATACCACTCTCAATGGACAGAGGTGAGGGCTCCACGGGGATACTGAGGGTGTCCATTCAAGTCCTCTTCTTTTCCATGACGGCCTCTCCTTGAGTGTGGAGCAGGTTCCACACTTCCTGCTCCCGGGCCTTTTTCTTCCTGATCACCTCCGCTTCCCACACGGAGGGAACAGCACGGGCCCTGGAGTCCGGTGGGCGGGACTCCGCTGAAAAAGACCGCAAGACAGAAACGGCCGAAGATTTCTGCGGCCCAGCAGCCGCTGGGGTCAGGTGGCAAATGGGGAGAACCGGGTCCTCGGGGGCTGGAATCACAGGGCCCGCTAAATCGGTCGCAGCCGACTCCAGCAGCGGCATAACCGCGGCCTCAGGACAGGCCGCATCCACTACTTCCAACGGAGTCGGAGTAACGGCCGATTTCAACAATGCAGCTGCTATTAGCAGGGAAAGCGCAGCAGCATCTTCTTTGGGTGAGCTCTGCACTGGTGACTCCGGGCGGGGTAGTTCGGGGACATGAGCGGGGACCTCGCTCAGCTCTACATACCCAACGGGGCCCGTGGTAACTAGGCCTTCCGGTGCGCAGGGGGCCGCGTGCTGCAGCAGAATGGTGGGGGCCGCTTGCGGAGGCACTGGTAGGGCCGGGGGTACTCTCACCTTCCCTGGCGCTGCGGCCTCCGTTCCATCATCACGCAGTTTCCCCCGCAGCCTCCGTTCCTTGCTCCACTGTCCTGCGGGCCTTCCCTCCGGACTCGGGGGCTCCGCTGAGAAGTCCTCTGCTGGTATTGGTGGCAGCCGTTCTCGCTGACTCCCCTCAGGCTCCGCTCCCCGGCTCAGCATCCCGCTGCCTGCCCGTAAATCTGAAGATGACTTCTGGTGCAGCTCCATCTCTCGCCGCCATTGCCACTCTAGGCGGCCGATGCCCCGACACCCGCAGCATCTCATACCGTCCGTTGGGCAGCACTCGAATGGCGTCAGACAGCCGCAGCCAAGTTTTTCTTCTGTGCCACTCCTCCTGCTGGGTGGGGCGTTGGCAGACCTTTCCATCCATCTGCCAGGGTCCAATATATGGAAACGTCGGTCTCCGGGCATATACTGCTTCCTTTTGGGGTACGTTGGAGGGGGTCCCAGTCCATTCTGAACAACTGCAAACACCCGGACCTCTCCTCTGCGCTGAAGTAATACCGCCATCTTGGGCAGAATCAGCTACTGCCTTGGATCCTCTGCAAGCAACACAGATCCGACACAGCATCCCAATTTGTAATCCACAGGTCAGTAATTTTTAGTCCACAGGTGTTTATAATCCGAAATAGAGCAGTCTAAGTTTTCCTCAGTCCTTCAGTTGCAGGCCTGCCGCAGAAGATAGCGTATTAGCGGCGGCGATCCTGCCGACTACGCCAAATGTAGTGTCGGTGGTGGGGTGCCGAGCTGGGGGGGTGGTCCTACTTTTATACCACGCAGAGATGATGACAGAGACACGATGAGGCAGATTCTGGGTGCAACAGGTCCAAGTTTATTTCATTACTTGCCGTCCGCCTGACGGCCTCCGCAGCACACCGCACGTTTCTTCACTTATCGGCCCTCCGTTTCCAGAGCCGTTTACACACCGTACTTTTACAATAAGGACGTACATATGCGTACTGTCCCTCCTTCACTTGTTCGACGCTCCTGCCAGGTCCGCCACTGTGGCCGCCCTAGGCCCAATAACCAACAGCGCTTTCACTGGTCAGTCGTCGTGTCAAATACGGTATATGGCACTCACTGCCTCGTCTCTTCTGCGGTATCTTTCTGTCAGGACCACCCCCTGACGTTTCCCTCTCCTCAGTCCCCTTGGTCGGATTCTCCTCAGGACACACAGACTGGCGAAGTCCTCCTGTCACCTGGGCTCCCCCTGGGGACTGGAACCTTCTGGAACCCTCCCTCAGTATTTATAACTTCCCCGGTTCCTTGAAACTGTCACTAACTGTCACCACGCCCCCCATGACCAACGGTTTCTAAAGCCCTAAGCTGCTGTAAAGTCCTTTGCTCACACTCCACCCTGCCATCTAATGGTCATCCCAAGGTACTGCACGTCCACTACACTTTTCTAGTTGTTTCCCCACTGTAATCACTGTCTCCTACCTACACTGTGCAAACCTTTCTTTCTTCACTCTGACTAGTCCGTCCGTCCGTCAGGTCACCTTCCCTACAAAGACACATTACAAGAGGTGAGCTGATGGATCCACTGAGCATCTGTCACATAATGGCAATGGAATGTGGGCACCTACCCGATCCCTCGAACTAGGGGCACCCTAGTCTTTCCCTGTCCTCCGAATAACCCGAGATGGTGGAGACACCATGGTCTCATACCTAGCTATGCTCCTTACTTAACTATTATCTGATCCTTCCCTCACCCTGGGAGGTGATGGGCTGAAGTGTATAGAAGCACACTAACCAAACAGAGAGGGGTAAACAGATATGGTTAAAAGAAAACTCCAAAAATATAAATACACTCATAAAACTACAGAGTGGGAAACAGGAGTGGTGTAGGAAGGTGAAACCAAATGTGTGAGGACAAGGATAAACACGCAAACCAACTCCGCACAGCAATCTCCAGAAAAACTCTCCAACTGCCTACTCCAAACACTAAACCTTCTCCTTCAACTCCAAACCAATAAGTAAAACTATCACTGGCAGCTTCCAAGTGCCAGTGTTGAGCATATATAACAGAGGGGAGTGGCCAACACAGAACAGCTGAGACAATTCAGGATGGAGAGCTCCAGGAAATCAACTGAACTGATTAACCCATGCCATAACAGAGCGAGGAAAACCTGGAAGGTTTAATAGGATGGTGAAGTAATTCTAATAAGTGCAGGAGTTTATGTAACCAGATGTCGCGATCTTCTGGGCCCTCTCTGTCACGTATCTCTGTGAAAGTATTGAGTTCAAGTAAAATTTCCTCAAATCTGCCTAGGCCATCACAGATCAGCGATTCTCAGTAGAGCACAGTTTGCATGGTAGAATCGTTTTCCATCTCCAGAGTGAAAGGAAAAGTCTCTCTCTCACATGCAGAGAGGAACTCTTATCGTCAGCAGAGACCTATATCTTCTGCATGTAGAAATTAAACTCTTATGGTCAGCGGGGTTTTCTCTCTCATTCTTTCTCCTCTCCCCTTTATGCAATCACAAGCTTTTTGTATTGAGAATCCTGCAAATGTATTTACCGCCAAATTTTAGAGGAAATTTTGGCAAAGAAGGAGAATTCGAATATCAAAAGATCCACTCATCTCTGTAGAACACACTTGACAGCAAGCAATGAACAATTTTTTATACAGAAGGGAGACAGTAATGGATAGCACTTTGTCTTGATTGAAAGGATTTGCAGATTTCACCTATTTGCATATTGTTGTTTTGTACATTGTAGAATAATTAAGGTTAACCGCACACTCTTGTGGATTATCTTTCAAAAGTAGCTTAAATTTTATTTTGCAAGTAGTAAAGGCCCCGTCTCACTAACCGATCTCGGTAGCGAGATCGCTGCTGAGTCACAACTTTAGTGACGTAACAGCGATCTCACCAGCGAGATCGCTGTGTGTGACAGCGATCAGCGAGCGGCCCCCCTGCCGGTATCGCTGATCGCTGGAAGAAACCTCTGGATATTTCTTTGGTCGCTGGTCTCCCGCTGGCCAGCACGCATCGCTGTGTGTGACAGGCGGGAGACCAGCGATCAGGTGTAAAAAATAATAAAAAAAATAAAAAATATAGTTATTCTCACCTTCCGACGTCCCGTTCAGCCATCCTGCCTCTCTCCACGCTCCGGTCCCAGTGATCCTTTGCACGAATGACTGCGAGACTTTGTTATCCCTCGAGACCGTGACATCTCGCGGTCATTCGTGCAAAGGATCACTGGGACCGGAGCGTGGAGAGAGGCAGGATGGCTGAACGCGACATTGGAAGGTGAGAATAACTATATTTTTTATTTTGATTCTATTTTTTTACAGCGATGGCCAGCGATGCCGGGCGCTCAGCATCGCTGTGCTGATCACTGGTGAAGCTGTCTGTGTGACAGCTCACCAGCGATCACATAGCGACTTACTAGCGATCCTGACACCTTGATATCAGTGTCGAGATCGCTGGTAAGTCGCTTAGTGTGACGGGGCCTTAAGGGAGCATAACAGAATAATGCAGTGGAAGCGATAACAAAATAACGTTTCGGTTCCACTGGAGCCTTTGTCACAAATCGCATAATCATATGCCACAAAGATAAAGGATGCAGGGTGAAAGGATAAGAATCCCTGTAGTGCCCAGCAGAGGCTAAATACAATGGATCTCCCAGTGTTGTCACCTGGTCTCCTTAACTGGGAGATGGTAATCTTAGATTGTAAGTAGATGCAGCAGCGCTTCCGCGTTCAGCTGTTGTGCGGGCACAAGGAGACCAGGCGACCACACAGGGAGATCCATTGTATTTAGCCTCTGCTGGGCACTACAGGGATTCTTATCCTTTCACCCTGCATCCTTTCTCTTTGTGGCATGTGATTAAGCGATTTGTGACAAAGTCTCAGGTGGAGCCAAAACGTTATTTTGCTATAGCTTCCACTGCATTATTCTGTTATGCTCCCTTACTACTTGCAAAATAAAATTTAAGCTACTTTTGAAAGATAATCCACAAGTGTTCGGTGAACCTTAATAATTCTATATCAAGGACCACCCGATCCGTTACACCAGCACCTCGTCAAGTTTTGACTGAGTGCACTCTAAAATTTATTTCTGTTTTGTAAATTGTAGCTGAAAGCCATGTCAGATTTTTCTGGTGTAAACTTCATTTTCCTGAACAAGGACTGCCCATAGGAGGCACAAAATTTGTTAACAGTTTTATATCTCTTAGTATATTTGGAACACCATAACCCACTGGGTTGAAAATTCAAGCCTGGCATATAGGGCTGCACCAGGAATTTCAGGGCCCATGCTAGCAAAATTTTCAGGCCCCCTTGAGACTTCACCGAGGCTCCACCTCAGCTCTGCCTCCACCCCTCAAACTTTCCACAGTCCCACCAACCCTCTTGGAAAAACTCCACTTCTACTCTACGTCATTACTAGTCACACATTAACAGTTCCCATCAAGCACCATATCACATACATAGCCATCAAATTTTCTTTTGGTAAAACCCTACTCTACGTTAACCTATTAAAGGTTTCTTAAAATATCCAATACTCTTTTTAGGTATATTTTCATTCATTTGTCTGTAAGTGAATGTGTCACATACTGTACATTTTTTAAAATGACCAATAATACCACATACAAGGGAAAAATATCATCACACCATGGCCGGACTATATATTATAACCAGATATTGCCACATACAGGAAGCAAATACTGTCACACCATCACCAGATCACATATTACCACTAGATAGAGACCGAATACTACCCCATACAGGGAATAAATACTGCTACACCATGACCAGACCACATATTACCACCACATAGTAACCGAATACTACAATACTGATCATTAATAAAACCCCCCCACAATACTAATATTACCATAAGTGCCATTATACACAGGGGCTCTGTACACAGCATACAGCGTATAGTGTCAGCGTACAGATAACACACTGACACAGCAGTGACATCTCTAGTTGACGTACTTCATCTTTGCTATTCTTTTTCATCCAGCACAGACCAACAGCATTTCTTCCAGCGAATACTCATCTGCAGAAAATAACACACTTATCTAGAGCACCACTTCCAGAGAACTTCTACACCACACCAGATGAAGAAAAAAAATGATATAGTGCCACTCTGAACAGTCACAGGACCCCCATTGAAATCAGCATCCTCAAAAATAAAATACATCAGAAGAGTAGTAATATCCTTTTATTAGCCCCTACATGTCATGATCCATGCTGGATCAGGACTGATAAAATGCACAGGTAACCTTTTTTTTTCTTAAGCTGTGCTTAAGTTTGTTTTTTGCCCCCGTGGCCATTAGGATTATTGCACTGTGGTGTCGTTTGTTCTAAGTTTGCCCCTGGTGGTGGTGAGCGTCATTGCACTCTTGTTTCTTTAGTTAAGTGCACATGATTATAATGCAGGTGTGATTGCTCTGGCTCTGCTATAAATGAGTCACAGGTGTTGCAATCAGTGTTGGTGATAGTGTTCATTTCAACCATCCTTGGTGGAGGAAGGAGCTGGAGAACGTTCCTTGCAGCACTGTCTTAGCCCTGGTGTGAAAGGAGTCATAGGGGATTTCCTTGTAGCTCTAACAGAGCTTGGTGGCAGCAATTCAGGAAGAGAGCTGCATTCTGGTGGTGGACTCTGTTGCCAGGAGCAAGTGCAACAGAGTAAAGCTAAGTGGTGTTTCCTTGTTTGTGTTTTTCCTTAGTGTGTATTAGTACAGCGGTGGGGCCAGTGCCTGCACCACCCAGCTCCCTAGCAAGGGATAGGAGTAGGGTGTGCTAGGGCAACAGGTTCCTGATTGGCGACCTGTGTGGAACCGGAATAGGGAACGTTAGGAGCGTTAGGGACACTGACTCAGGGGAGTGCAGGAGGTCTCCACGTCCCCCTTTCCCTATTGCAGGGCCCACCATTATAACTGTTTCCCCTTTCCCTGTGTTGTTTTAGTTGCCGGCCTGCGGGCCGTGTCACACAGGACAGTATCACATGCCGCGTCTTGTTGTTTTAGTTACCGGCCTGCGGGTCGCGTCACACAGGACGGGTCATCGAGACACTACAGTAATAATGTTGCACATCTTGGCCTTTTCCTGTAATAATGTCCCACATCCTGGCCTGTTCAGGTAATAACCACATTCTGGCCCCCATGTGTCTCATTTCTGGCCCCCATGAGTCTCATTTCTGGCCACCACATGTCCTATTTCTGGCCCCAGGTGTCTCATTTCTGGCCCACATGTGTCTCATTTCTGGGCCCCATGTGTCTCATTTCTTGCCCCCATATATCTGATCCCCATATTGCGACTTTTCAGTGCCAGTAAATAACTAAAAAAGTTTTTCCTGATGTGCTGTGCAGACAAGCCAGCACATGGCAGTGAAGTCATATGCTGGCTATGTGCACGCCAAGGTCAGCTGCTGGCCTGTGATTGGCTGGCAGCTGTTAACTATTGCCATGCAAGAAGCCAGTGGACTCCTGTACAACCATACATTTTTATTATTATTATTATTATTATTATTATTATTATTTATTTATATAGCACCATTGATTCCATGGTGCTGTACATAAGAAGGGGTTGCAGCAATTTCGGTGTTGGTTGAGGTGATATCACCGGTAGTGGTGAGAGAGAAGGAGGTAGTGGGGTCATTGCAGGCTGTAGGCTTTCTTGAAGAGGTGGATTTTCAGGTTCCGTCTGAAGGATCCAAATGTGGTTGAGAGTCGGACTTGTTGGTGCAAAGAATTCCATAGAATAGGGGCTATTCCGGAGGACCGGAGATTACGGGAGGGAAGGTATCGGGAGATTAGTTCAGACACATATGGGGGAGACAGGTTATAGATGGCTTTGTAGGTCAGTATTAGTAATTTGAACTGGATACGCTGAGAGAATGGGAGCCAGTGAAGAGATTTGCAGAGGGGAGAAGCGGAGGAGTAGTGAGGAGAGAGATGAATTAGTCGGGTGTCAGAGTTAAGGATGGACTGGAGAGGTGCGAGGGTGTTAGCAGGGAGACCACAGAAAAGGATGTTGCAGTAGTCAAGGCGGAGATGATGAGGGCATGCACAAGCATTTTATTAGATTGAGGGTTGAGGAAAGGACGGATTCTGGAAATATTTTTGAGCTGGAGGCGACAGGAGGTAGAAAGAGCTTGGATGTGCGGTTTGAAGGACAGGGCAGAGTCAAAGGTTACTCCGATGCAGCGGACTTCCGGTACTGGGGAAAGTGTGATGTCATTAATTGTTATAGCTAGGTCGGGTAAGGAAGATCTGTAAGATGGAGGAAAGATGATGAGTTCAGATTTGTCCACATTGAGCTTGAGGAAGCGAGAGGAGAAGAAGGAGGATACGTCTGATAGACACTCTGGAATTCTGGACAGCAGAGAGATGACGTCTGGGCCAGAGAGGTAGATCTGAGTGTCATCAGCATAAAGGTGATAGTTGAATCCGTGGGACTTTATGAGTTGCCCCAGACCAAGTGTATAGATTGAAAAGAGTAGGGGTCCTAAAACAGAGCCTTGGGGGACTCCAACAGAGAGAGGGTGGGATGAGGAGGTGGTGTGGGAGTGGGAGATGCTGAATGTGCGGTTGGAAAGGTATGAGGAGATCCAGGATAGGGCACGGCCTTTGATGCCGATGGAGGAGAGGATCTGTAGTAGGAGGCAGTGGTCAACTGTGTCAAATGCAGAGAACAGGTCTAGAAGCAGGAGTATAGAGTATTGTCCATTTGATTTGGCTGTAAGTAGGTCGTTAGTAATTTTGGTCAGGGCTGTCTCAGTGGAGTGATGGGGGCAGAAACCAGATTGGAGATTGTCAAAGAGCAAGTTAGATGATAGGTGGGAGGAAAGTTCAGCGTGGACGTGCTGTTCCAGGAGTTTGGAAACGAATGGGAGCAACGATATTGGGCGATAGCTGGACATAGTGGTTGGGTTGAGGGTTGGCTTTTTAAGGATAGACGTGATTGTGGCATGTTTGAAAGCGGAAGGGAAGGTACCGGACGTTAGTGATAGGTTGAAGAGGTGGGTTAGGGATTGGATAAGTGTGGTGGTGAGGTTGCAGAGGAGGTGGGATGGGGTCGAGTGCACAGGTTGTGAGGTGCGATTTGGAGAAGAGATGATTAAGCTCCCCGTCAGTGATGTTGGAGAGTGAGGTTATGGGGTTTGGGCATTGGTCTGGTATACAAAGGGGTTGTGGTGGTTGAGTGATGAAGACTTGCCTTATTTTGTCAATCTTGTTTTTGAAGTGTGTGGCAAAGTCCTCGGCAGAGATGAGGGCGGTTGGATGAGGCAGTGGTGGGCGGAGGAGAGAGTTAAAAGTTAATACTTAATTAAACATTTAAACAGAAAGTGCGCCTTAAGGATCACTTTCAGTTGAATAATGAACTGGCTCATCCCTCCTCCTACCCTGGGGTCCAGTCAGCAGAAGGATAAGAGGGGGGCCCAAACTTGGTGAAACAAAATCCGGGCTCCCCTTTTTGTTTCAGCTCCCTGGGGCCCATACACCAGTAAGGATAGTAGTGCCCTGATAGTGGCTCAGCTTGCATGTAACCAATCAATCTTGATGAATTCGTCCTGTGACCTATCAAATTAAATTCATGTTGTCTGAAAGTACAGTGTCCAATTAAGCATTGTAGGCCTCCGTGTCAATGAATCTTTACATAGACAAGTATGATTTAATGTACTGAAGGTTGAAGTAATACATCTCAACTCAATGTACAGATTTTTCTTTTACCTTTCACTACTTTACATTATGCTAAAAGACATTTTTGACAGTTCTGCTCTTTACTATTATGACCCTTTCTTAATGAACCTTCACAGGCTGCTTTAACATCTGCAAAATCATAAGCAAAAATTTCCATTTAGATCTGAAAAATATAAGATTTCCCAGCGAAGCAAGTGGTTAATTCAATAAGAAAAGGTTAAAATTTCCAAAATGTAAAGTGTTTAGAAAATGAATGGCTCATGATTAAATCATCTGCACCGGATGGCAGTTTAGTTGGAAAGCTTACAATACGGTAATTGTACTTCAGGAGATGTGATGTTTTGTGCAGAGCATGTCTGAGATATTGCTTGAAATAAGAAATCAAGGAGATTGAACATGATTAGACTTGGCAGTTTTATCTAACGATGAGAGATATTTTGGATTAATTATTTTACTTTGCAGATTTTTCTTTTTCCTTGATTAATCGTCAGAGGACAATGATTAATGCAGGTGGAACACCTGTGGTGTCAGCTAACTGGTGTAATTATAGCAAGGCGGCATCACTGCATAAAATGTTGTAGCTGCAGTTCTGTGTAATGAACAGAGAATAACCTTGCAATCTCAATAGACCCTTGAACAGAAGGAATTGCCATTACCCAATGAAATTTTACACGAGAGCATCATAATGAGTACAGCTGCACCGGGTCCTTTCTTTTAGGCAAGAAATACTGTTTTAACGTTTCCTCCTACTGTAATCAATATGAAATGTAAGCATTTTCAAGCTAATAGAAATTATTATAAAATATACTATGAAAGGATAATGAATACAAGGTATAAAGGTCTCACCGAGCATAGAGTACTGTGGCGCCATAGGCACAATATATTTGGTGGTACTAACTCACATGGTCATTCGGATTTTCATGGGAAGTTTGATTCTTGGAGATATCATTCTCTGCTAATTTCATGTCTCTTATGCTTTAAGTTTTCCCCAGACCATAAAGAACATGATTTGTTAAAAGTAAAAGACCTATACTAACCTTATTGTTAACCTCTCCGGTCCATCCACTACTCACCGTCTCCCACCTGATCCTCGCCGCATCTTCAGATTTGAAGATGCAGCGAGGATCAGATGGGTGACGCGGCGGTACCAGATAGGTGAGCGGTAACGTGAATGACAACCACAAAAGAAACCGCGGACGGCACCGCTTTTACTATGAACGTGTTGGTGATGTATGGCAATCAAAGAGCCAACAACCAGGGATTCCGGGTGCTTGACCTCGAAGTAATCACAGCTTGAAATCCTTGTTGGTGCAAAAAGACTGACAACGGCCGTTTCACGCTGCTCAAGCGCTTCAACGGGTGAACGTTGAAGCGCTTGAGCAATGCGAAACGGCCGTTGTTAGTCTTTTTGCACTCTAGATGTCACCCTCCCGACTCTGACATGTAATATATGTGTTAATAAATTTGAGAATCCATCCTGTTGGGTGCGACCTTTTTTCTACTAGGATTTCAAGCTGTGGTAACGTGAATGAGTAGAAGTGTTTTTTTATTTTTAAACATTTTGATGAGCAGCATGTAGCCAGTTATTGGCTGCACAGTCTGTCACATATGTTTTACTCTGAAACACTGCAGCGTTTTAGAGAAAAACATACTTTTAATAGCTGCCGGTGGCTGAGCCGCGCAATACACTAGTTGGACAGGTGGGTCCCCGTCTGCTTCTCCCAGCCCGCTGCTCTGGATTGATAGGTATCTGTCTCTGTGCGCGAATAGAGGAGAACGACGATATCACATTGAACAGGCTGTGATGAAGTAAATGAGAAACCTTTTGTGTTCCAAAATGTTTCTTTATGGTCCAACATGTTTCAGCTCCAGACCGACACCTTTCTCAAGGTAAAAAAACAAATAACCAAACACCAGATTAGATTTTTTACCTTCAGAAAAGTGCCAGTTTGGCACTGAAACGCGTTAGTAAATATACATTATGAACACAAAAGGCTTCTCTTTTACCTCACATAGCCAGTTCAATGTGATATCGTCCTCCTCTTCTATTATTTATCTGGAAGAAGTTTTTCTTCTCCAGCCACAGGGCCACAGCAGCACATACACACATCTACAGGTGCACATCAACAGGTCTTTTATTTACCTCTTCTTATGGGTGTATTCATGTATGGCAAGCTTTTGCAACTTATTATCGGTTCCGTACATCTGAATAATGTTTTTGGTACTAAGACCCATTCAGATATTTGGAACAGTAAATTATATTTTTGTAACAAATTTGCTGCTTCTGAATATACCTTTCAAATGGAGACAGACGTTAAGTTTTGTGACCCAAAACCTGCAGCAGATTCAAGTAAAGTTGGAAATATAACGGCTCGTTCTCATCTGCGTACAAATAGGACGAGTGATAAAAAAATCAAATTGTACTCTGACTAATGTTATTCAATAATTCTGTGCTGTTGTGCGATTTTTTTTCTCATCTGGAATCTGGATGGGAAAAAGAAAATTGCAGCATGCTGCTAGCGGCTGGGAATTATCGGACAAGACTCGTTAATGCAAGTCAATTGGTGCGAGAAAAAAAAATTGCACGGCACACGGACCATTCATGTGCCATCCAATTTTTATGCACACATCTCTAAGGAAACCCGACATTTCATCAGCCAAATACAGTAAAATTAACTGCCCGAACAGTCAGAATAGAATAGATAGAATAGATATATAGATAAAATAGATTGAAATAAGTCAGTGAGATATATAATCAGTGCTTTGCATGTGTAGTTTCCTGTACATGTATTTGGCGAATAAGATAAAAATAAAAAATAAATGAAAAAAAAATTACGTGGGGTCCCCCCTATTTTTTAATAACCAGCGAAGGCTAAGCAGAAAGCTGCGGGCTTATATTAATAAGCTTGGAAGGTCCATGGATATTGTCGCTATCCCAGCTTAATAAGACCAGCTCTCAGCCACCCAAGAAATGGCACATCCACTAGATGCACCAATTCTGGTGCTTAACCTCTGATGCTAGTTGAGAAAAATCGCATTATACTCACATGACACTCCCATGATACTCGTCCTACTTTTCTGGATCAAAATTAGAGCGATTTTTTTTTTGCTCAGATGAGAGCGAACCCTAAAACAAGGACTTTTACTTCTAATTCATGCTGGATCCACTTCTAGAGTTGAGTCTATAAACTGCATGCATTATTCCGGGAAAGTCCCAAGCAACTTCAGCCTTCAGCCTAATTCAAATGGCTAAAGTATCATTTCATTTCGTGCACAGCCATAATTGAGCTCCAATTATTTTACTGTACCTGTGACCATTACTGTATCCCCGTATTGCCTCAATATGAATCCAATAGAGAAACACTATGGAATTTTTCATTGGGGATCATATTTATAGATATTCTACACAAGTAGCACATCTAAGGAAAAATAGCCCTGTGCAGAGGGTACAGAAAGTATTTATACCCCTTTAAATTTTTCACTCTTTGTTTCATTGCAGCCATTTGGTAAATTCAAAAAAGTTATTTTTTTTTCTCATTAATGTACACTCTGCTCCCCTTCTTGACTGGAAAAAAACAGAAATGTAGAAATGTTTGCAAATTTATTAAAAAGGAAAAACTGAAATATCACATGGTCATACGTATTCAGACCCTTTGCCCAGTATCGAGTAGAAGCACCCTTTTGAGCTAGTACATCCATGAGTCTTCTTGGGAATGATGCAATAAGTTTTTCACACACAGATTTGGAGATCCTCTGCCATTCTTCCTTGCAGATCCTCTCCAGTTCCGTCAGGTTGAATGGTGAATGTTGGTGGACAGCCATTTTCAGGTCTCTCCAGAGATGCTCAGTTGGGTTTCGGTCAGTGCTCTGGTTGGGCCAGTCAAGAATGGTCACAGAGTTGTTCTGAAGCAGCTCCTTTGTTATTTTAGCTGTGTGCTTAGGATCATTGTCTTGTTGGAAGGTGAACCTCTGGCCAAGTCTGAGGTTCAGAGCACTCTGGAAGAGGTTTTCATCCAGGATATCTCTGTACTTGGCCGAATTCATGTTTCCTTCAATTGCAACCAGTTATCCTGTTCCTGTAACTGTAAAACATCCCCACAACATGATACTGCCACCACCATGTTTCACTGTTGGGATTGTATTGGGTGGGTGATGAACAGTGCCTGGTTTTCTCCACACATACAGCTTAGAATTATCACCAAAAAGTTCTACCTTCATCTCATCAGACCAGAGAATCTTTTTTATCATAGTCTGGGAGTCCTTCATGTGTTTTTAGCAAACTCTATGCGGGCTTTCATATATCTTGCACTGAGGAGAAGCTTCCGTCGGGCCCCTCTGCCATAAAGGCCCAACTGGTGGAGGGCTGCAGTGATAAATGGCTTTGTGGAACTTTCTCCCATTGTCATAGTGCATCTGGGGAGCGCATCCACAATGATCTTGGGGTTCTTCTTTACCTCTCTTACCAAGGCTCTTCTCACACGATTGCTCAGTTTTTCGTTTGGCTGTACGGCCAGGTCTAGGAAGACTTCTGGTGGTCCCAAACTAATTCCATTTAAGGATTATGGAGGCCACTGTGCTCTTAGGAACCTTGGGTACTGCAGAAATTCTTTTGTAACCTTGGCCAGATCTCTGTCTTGCCACAATTCTGTCTCTGAGCTCCTTGGCCAGTTCCTTTAACTTCATGATTCTCATTTGGTCTGATATGCACTGAGAGCTGTGAGGTCTTATATACACAGTTGTGTGCCTTTACAAATCAAGTTCTATCAGTTTAATTAAGCACAGCTGGACTCCAGTGAAGGAGTAGAACCATCTCAAGGAGGATCACAAGGAAATGGACAGCATGTGAAGTAAAGTTGAGTGTCTGATCAAAGGGTCTGAATGCTTATGACCATATGATACTTGCAGTTTTTCTTTTGTAATAAATTTGCAAAAATTTCTACATTTCTGTTTTTTCAGTCGAGATGGGGTGCAGACTATACATTAATGAGAAAAAAAAATGAACTTTTTTGAATTTACCTAATGAGTTCAATGAAACAAAGAGTGAAACTTTAAAGGGGTCTGAATACTTTCTGTACTCACTGTACATACAATGCTCAATGGAGCCAATATGGCAAAACAGACTAGTATGTGCAAGCTAAATAAGGGTTTTTTTTACAGGGTTTTACCTGTTTTTTTTTTTTTGTTTGCTATTGGGATCTCATGCTATCTATTAATCAACAAGGAACTCTTAAACAAAATAAAGTGTGTTTTTTTCAGGCATTTTGTTATTTTGGTGCATTTTTTTATTCCAATAATTTTTATTTGGGGGAATTTTTAAAACTTTGGGAAGGGGAGATAAGCTACACACAGTATTTTTGAACTTCATGTCCATGAGTGGAAATCACTTCAAGAATCCTTCTTTATCTTTTCTTAAAGCTGTTTTGAAGAGTTTTGGAAAAGTTTCATTTTTCCTGGAGTGTTTTTTTGTGCGTTTTGATTTAACAGTGCCTGCCTACTTTAGAGAATATCTGCTTCACAGAGGTGACATGAACTTTTTTTTCACCAGTTTTCAAACCTTCGTCAAGAAAAAAGCCTAAAAAAAACCTCCTCATGTGAGTAGCAAAGTAAATTTCACATAGAAATAAATATTTCCATGCATTTTTTACAGGGTTTTGATAGAGATAAACTCCGCACATGACACCATTGAGAACATAGATTTAGCTTCTTTTAGGCTGAATGCTGAAGAAAAACATATATTTCTATATAAAAGATGAAATAAATATGAGATGTGAAAACTATTGATGGCTTTGAACTGTGAGGTGGTTGACAAGTAAAACAAATAGATTTACCAATGTCAAGTCCATTTTTCTACATTTCCGCTTGTCATATGTGTCAATGTCATACACCTGAATATATTGCTTTATGTTACCCAGACCCAACACATATTCATTGATGTTCAGGAGAAAAAGGGCATAGGTAACAGCAAAGCTTCCAAATGAATGTTCCTTCAAGTATGACGGTGTTCTTGCATTTCCCTCACACATAACTGTCACTGTAGAATACACCTGCTATACTTATTTGGCATGTAGTGAATGAAATGTCACAAAATAAATGAAAAGTCATATATTACAGGGCCAACGTAACACATTTCAACCTTTAGAAGCACCATTCTACAATGTATGACAGCTTGGAGCTGCCATTAACTGGCCAACAGCTAAGGAAAATAACGCACTTGGTGTGTGTGAGACTCTTGATTTTCAGTCATGCAAATAAGCAGAAATCAATCAGACAAATGTAAGACTTGAAAAATTGCTGGCCATGTGTTAAAAATATGTAATACATGAATGCCCCTTTTTTTTAAATAAATGATCACTAACTAATAGGAAATTCTATGAAGATGATTACAAGAGGATGAGGATGGCCAAAAAAGACAAATTAATCCCACCATACTACAGTATGCTATACTATACATATAATAAGATAATAAGGGAGATATTTCACATCATCCTCTGAAATCAGTGTGTAATGTAGTACATGGTTGTATCAAGTCCTCCTGAGTGAGAGCCATTCCTGGAAGTGGTTGTACACTGTAGCTAATAGAAGGGACCCCACTCTTTTGATGTTCCTCTAGAGTAGTGTTTCTCAACTCCAGTCCTCAAGACCCACCAACAGGTCAAGTTTTCAGGATATTCTTAGCATTGCACAGGTGATTTCAACACCTGCTCAAGCATTAATTCCATCACCTGTGCAATACTAAGGAAATCCTGAAAACATGACCTGTTGGTGGGTCTTGAGGACTGGAGTTGAGAAACACTGCTCTAGAGTATATGGACATGTTGGGATCAATACCGATATTGTACAAAACCATAAAAATCCAGTACCAACACTAAACAATACTGGTAAATAGTGTGGACACATGGTTTCATGCACTGATTTTACTTGTTCTAATTGGAATGTGCACATTGCAGATTCAGATTGAAGGCAGAAGGCCAAGAAGGAACACATATGGAAGCAAGGAGCAAGGAAACACATGTGAAGCAAACTAGAATATGTTAATCTTTAGATACCTCAAAATACCCACATTTTACTCTGATGATAGCTTTAAATACACTTGACATTCTCTCAATCAGCTTCATCAGGTCGCTCTCTGGCTTTCAATGAACACTTATGCCTTATCAAGAGTTCTTTTGTGGAATCATCAGCCCTCAGAAAAGTTTTGCAGCCACCTGGTTTGTTTTGCAGAAACCCTGTATGGTTTCATATAGTGGTGATACTCCACAACTGTTCTAAGTCAAAATATGGCAAGAACCACTAAAGCAAGTAGAGAAATAACAGTGCATCATTGCTTCAAGAAATGAAGGTCATAGAATGTTAGAGTTGGAAGGGACGTCAAGGGTCATTGTGTCCAACCCCCTGCTCAATGCAGGAATCACTAAACCATCTTAGACAGATGTCTGTCCAGCCGCTGTTTGAAGACTTCCACTGAAGGAAAACTCCTCAGCTCTCTTGGCAGCCTTTTCCACTCATTGGTCACCCTCACTGTCAAAATGTTTTATTTTTTAATATCTAATCTATATATCCCTTTCAGTTTCATTCCATTGCTTCTCGGGTTTCCAGGAGCAAATGAGAATAATGATGATCCCTCTACACTGGGTGTGACATCCCTTCAGATATTTGTAGACAGCTATTAAGTCTCCTCTTAGCATTGTTTTTGCTAAACATTCCTAGATCCTTTAACCGTTCCTTGTAGGACATACTTTGCAGTCAGCTTACCATCCTGGTAGATCTTCGTTGAACTTTCTCCAGTTTTTCAATGTCTTTTTTAATATGTGGTTCCCAAAACTGGACACAGTATTCCAGATGAAGCCTGAGCAGGGAGGAGTAGAGGGGGATAATTAATTAATATAATCTAAACTCTATGCTTCTCTTAATACATCCTAGAACTGAGGTGAGGTGCACAGGTAGGGTCCCAATCCGGTATATAGTAGAATAAATCTGGCACTCAAATGGATGCTTTGAAGAAAGTTTTAATGCAGTCCACAATAGTACAAAAATAACAGATGTTTCAATCAATAAGGCTAGGTTCACATTAGCATTTGAGTCTGCAGCGTATCATCCGCATGCGCAAACACATGCAAAAACACATGTTTGCACAGCTTTTTCTCTGCGCATCATCTTACGCATGATGGAAAACGCTGCGTGTGCATGCGTTTGTATGCATTTTTGCATGCATTTGCATTGTTTATGTGCATACGTTAGATATGACCGCAGACAAAAATGGACGTGTCTCATGGGATTTCTATATATATTTTGAAGAATGCATGTGTATCCAATGCATGCATACGCATTTCCTTGCATACCAATGCATTCCCATAAACAGTAATGCATTTTTTTGACCCACTCATCCGCATGCGCATGCTTATGCATATTTGACAGATTTTTGACGCCTCAAAAAATGCAACATGTTGCATTCGCCAGACACCACCGCACACCATGAAATGATGCATGCGAACGCATGCAAACACATGTCCCTGCGTACACCATGTTAAATATATGTATGCATGACACATGCGGATCTATGCGGATCAAACACGCACACAAACGCAAATATGAAACAAGCCTAGGACCTTCCTCAGTGTACTTTAAGTCATGTTAGAGAATTTTAGGGAATATATGGACACAGTGTCCGTTTCAGTGGAATCCAAGATAGTGAGAAAGACTGGAACTTCAGTGGCTATGTGGTGTCCACAACCGTTTAAAGGTAGAGCCGCATGTCTAATATCCGAAGATGTTAGTGCTGTGATCACAGTTATGACCGCGGAGTCTACCGCTGGTTTACAGCTCAATCCACGTATCTGTGGAGGTCCCAGTATCAACGCGGTATCAACCGCTAGTTGTGCAGGGTCTTCTGTCTAAATCTACAAAATGCATACACCAATAAGAACAAGGAAAATCATTGCATGAACAAGTGTCCATGTATACTGTATATCAATTAAACACTTATTTCCCCAGAGTTTATTGTAATGGTTGATGTTTCTGTGTCAGATATATTGTAATTTACAATAAAGGAGTACACATAGTCAGCCATTATAATGGGGTAAAGAGGGTATTGATAGCTGTTGTTAGTCTTGGTCGCCTAGCATAGAAGTATACATGAGCACAACCTTGTTTGTTTCTGCTCTGTGCTTTTATCATTCTATTAGCCTTGCATGTGTTATTCAATAGATTTTCTCCTGAATAGTTGCATTAGCACACAAGAGGAGGGCACTGTATAACATAGGGTACTATATTAAAGCAGTAATGTGCACATGCCAACACACATGGCACTTGTGAAATTCTGATCTTGGGGTTTCCCTCCACTTAGCTCCAGGTACCAGGTAATGTTCTATTAGGTAGTGTGTTGGTTTCTGTATTCCGTTTTAGTGTTGTTTGTGGTCTACTTAATTCTGACAAAAGATAGTGTCTTTTTTACTTTTATGTGAATGCATATTATTGGGATATTACTTAAACATGAAACATCATCAAATGTTTCCATCTATGAATAGCACAATGTCATTTTTGTAACATTTACTCATGCCATTTTACTACAGTGATTTAAGTATTATACTTTGCATTTTACCAAAGGCACAGCTATTGGCATCAGGATTGTACTCCACAGCCACTTAAGAGAATAGAATGAGAAGTGCATTGAGCGCCTGTGGGCATCTAGAAGGTCATAGAAGAACTGACGTCTTGCACTTTTTATCCACAAATGGCTATTGCTTGATATAAAATTGTAAATGTACTTAGCTTCTGTTTTGCTACTTTATTGACCCTTCCTTCTATGGATATCTGTTGGAATATGATTGGTGCAACAACTCCGTTCCTCTCTATGAGTGTTTAGTTGCTAGATTTGTATGCTTTTCATAATGTTAGAGTAAAAAAAAACTCCCAGAGGCTCACGCAGGGAGAGCATGTGACTGTATTTCCTTTTTTTCCTGTGTCTGTGTATGAGAGAAGTAGCAGCCTGCTGCAGATGCTGCACAGATAGAGACACAGAAATGATTTATTCCTGATCTATTAAGCTTATCATATATTGTTCCTGTTTGTTCCTGAATAAAGAAGCTCTGTTGTCACATGCTTGGAGAGTATCCTGAATAATCCACTGCGAACAATATCCTATCCCAAGAGTTTATAGTCTGCACTACTCTTGCTCATGGTTGAATTATAGCTTGGTACAAGTTTTGCGTGAAATAGCAATCTAGCAGTGATAACAAACTGATTCCATATGGGGGCGAACACAAGGAGTTTATCTTAGACTCATAATAGATTTGTGAAAACTTGCATCAGATGCAGTAATTCAGAGGTTTATTTCCCTAGAAGCACTGCTTCTGTAAATGAATAAATCTGTAGTAGTCACAAAACTCAAGATAAAAAGCGGACGGCACCGCTGTTACCGTGTATCTTCAAATGATGTGCGGCATGCAGAAGCCCAACAGCTGGGAATCTCGGGTGCCAGACCTGGAAACAGTCAATCCTGGGAATCCATGCAAAGAGAAAAGGTCGCACTCATCGAGACGGAAGTTTCACTGGTTTATTGACATATCATGAACATGTCAAGTCGGGGGAGTGACATAAGGAGTGCAAGGAAGGCTGACAACGGCCGTTTCGCGCTGCTCGAGCGCTTCAACGGGTCCCGTTCTCTTTGCATGAAATCTGTAGTAGTGTTCTGTTCTTTATAGATTATTTTTCAGCAGGCTCATTATCATTACAGGCAGGATAATAATGAAAAGTATCACTTCTATATACAGTAGATAATGCTGTAATCCACCTGTCAGAATAGGTAAAAACACAGATCAATGCATCCCCCTCTGTTCACAATGACCCCAGTCAGAGCATGCCAGGAAAATACTTTTCTACAAGTCAATAAGGTTAGTCAGTCTCTTTCTTTCTATGTCTATTTGGCTGCTGAAAAAAAGCAGGATATATGATAAAACGTAAGTAACTATGGGGCAAATGTCTGTGTTTTTATATAGATGTTTAACCCTCCAAAGTTTCCTGTATCTATCTCAAGAATAGAGCCCTGATGAGAATGGAGCCACAGTCAGTGGGGAGGTGTTTGGAATTCATCTTGATTTGTACCCATATTCCCACCTCCTCTCCTCTGCAACAACGTGAGACAGGGCTCTATTTCTGAGATAAATATAGGTCCCTTTGATTGGATTTGCATCTGCTCTACATTTATGGCATATTCTGATTTAAACAATATGTCATTTTCAGATGGCACATTCCTTTTAAATATAGAACTCCATTCCTCTGAATAGACCTTTTATGTATATCCTCCTAAAACTGAATATGTAGATCACTGTTATATTTATTATAGGAAAATACCAGAAAATACATACTGTGTAATTTAAATGTGCTTTCTTCTAGACTTTGTCAAAAAATCTACCACAATTTGGTATATTTTGATGAAAAGTGTTGCATCCCATTTTAGACCTATTTGTGTTTTTCAAACACTTTTTTTCTTCTTATTCAACATGGGACTTGACTTTAAGGCCTCTTTCACACTTCCGTTTTTTTGGTCAGTTGCAATCTGTGAAAAAATGCAAAAGACGGATCCGTTTCCGTCAAACCACCTAATGAAGACGGAGGTTATCTGTTGAAACTCGTAGTGGAACTTAATAAAGAAGAAAATCTTTCAAGCTTCTCCCTTTCCTTTGCGCTCCCCTGCGATCGCGTTACCATGCTTCCCATGTTTTCATGGTATTAGACTTTCTTGTTGCTCTGGAGTCCTGCAGACTACCTGTCTGCGTCTCCATGATGCCTCCTGCCTGTCTGTGGTTTTCAATAACTCTGCAATCTGTTAGAGGGCTCAGTAAAGGGGCCTTTACACATAGCGATATCGCTAGCGATATCCCTAAAACGTCACCGATTTTGTGACGCAGCAGCGATATCACTAGTGATATCGCTATATGTGATACTTACCTCTGACCGGCTCCCCCGCTGTCTGTCGCTGATTGTGCGAGATCGTCCAGCTCCATTTCTCGTCGGGTGCTTCCTGCTGGGCTTCCTGCTGGTGCCGACGAGCGACGCGTGGACGCGGGCATGAGGACGTCAGGATCGCTGCGTCTGAAAGGTAAGTAATGACCGCTGCTGTGTCGCTACATCGCTGTGAGATCTGCCTGTGTGGCAGCTCACTAGCGACCATTTAGCGATGCACCAGCGATCCTGACCGGGTCGTATCGTTGTCGGGATCGCTGGTGTATCGCTAAATGTAAAGGGGCCTTAACTCTGTAATCTGCCTGAGGTCTCTAGTAGAGATGGGCGAACCCGAACAGTAAAGTTCGGCGTCCGTACCGAACACCTAGTGTTCAGGCACGGATACTGAACATGGACTTCACCAGGAAGTCCGTGATACTGTTCGGGTTTGGCTGCCCGAACACCGGGTGATTGTTGCGCTGTCATGTGCATGACAACGTCAAACACCGCTTCTGATCAGCGGTGAAGTCATCCCCGCCTGTCAGACAGCCGTGGTTCCCACGCTATCAGCTGTGATCAGAGGTATAAAGTTCATCTCCGGTCACTGGCGTCAGTGGATGGGACAACCGCTCTCATCATCCGACACCTGCAGCCACTAATAACAGTGAAAGCAGGAGTGGATGATGGGAGTATTTGTCAGCTGCTCCTGCACTGTAAATAAATAATTTAAAAAAAAACGGCATGAGTTCCCCTGTATTTTTGCTAACCAGCCAGGCAAAACTCACGGCTGGGGGCTGCAACCCTCCGCTGTCAGCTTCAGCAAGGCTAGTTATCAAGAATAGAGGGGTCCCTATGATGTTTTTTAAAATTATTTAAATAAATAATTTAAAAAACGGTGTGGGGTCCCCCCCATTCTTGACAACCATCTGTGCTAAAGCAGACAGCTGGGGGCTGGTATTTTCAGGCTGGTAAGGGGCCATGGATATTGTACTCCCCAGCCTAAAAGTAGCAGCCTAAAGATGCGCCAATTCTGGCACTTTGCCCAGCTCTTCCCACTTGCCCTGTAGCAGTAGCAAGTGGGGTGATAGTTGGATCATCACCGTTCAGTGACAATTAAAATATTTTTTGATATTGGTAGTCTACATCAAAAAAATATTCCGAATGCATCATTCTATCCTGTGTAATCTAAGTCTAAAGGTATGGATATATTCCAAAAACAGGTGATGGAAGAAATTAAAGAGCTGCTAGGTGTAAAAAAAAATCAAAAGCATAATATGAAATATGAGTTTTTGGCATTAAAATCTCTTGAAGCCAATGAGCATATTATAATTCGTCAGTCAGATAAGGACAGTAAAATAGTGGTATTGGATAGGGCCTTATATGAACGTGAGGTTACTGCAATGTTGAGTTCAGATGATACATATCAAATATTGAGTGGTGATCCAACTGCAAAATAGGCTGAATTGAAAAGTCTGCTGTCGGATTTGGTGGAATGCAATGTCATGTCGGTCAAAGAGAAAGAATATGTGTGGGTACATGATCCGAAAATACCAATATTTCATTCCATTCCTAAAACACATGAAGAAATATTTCCTCCCAAATTGCGTCCTATAACTTCTGGCATTGGGTCTTTCTCTGAGTGATTATCAGCCTGGGTAGATCATTTTATACAACCTTTGGTATCATATACTCCCACATATATTAAAGATACAAAAGCACTCGTGGATTTCTGCGGATCAGGGAGTATATTGTTTGTTTGTTATTTTAATATTTTTACAAATGACACTGGCTTCGGGGATCAAAATGACAAGTGATGGTGAGTATGTACTGTATGTTATATGTACTGTATGTCTGTATGTATTGTATGAATGTACTGTATGTAGTATGTATGTAGTATGTAGTATGTAGTATGTATGTAGTATGTATGTATGTAGTATGCATGTAGTATGTTGTATGTAGTATGTATGTTGTATGTATGTATGTATGTAGTATGTATGTTTGTGGCTTTTTTTTTTACATTAAACACATTAGCCGGATGATGGGACTACTACTGTCCCATCATTGGCTAATATGTCAATCACTGTCATTGTAGCAGGCATAGCCCGATGGGACTTGCAGTCCCATCGGAAGATGCTTGCACACAGACACAAAGACCCCCGAGAGGCCCGCACAGACCTCCGGCAGGCCCACACAGACCCCCGGCAGCCCGCACAGACCCCCGGCAGCCCACACAGACCCACGGCAGGCCCGCACAGAACCCCAGCAGCCCGCACAGACCCCCGGCAGCCCACACAGACCTCCGGCAGGCCCATACAGACCCCCAGCAGGCCCGCACAGACCCCCGGCAGCCTGCACAGACCCCCGGCAGCTCGCAATAGACCCCCGGCAGCCCACACAGACCCCTGGCAGGCCCGTACAGACCACCAGCAGGCACGCACAGACCCCCGGCAGGCCCACACAGACCCCCCGGCAGGCCCGCACAGACCCCCGAGAGGCCCGTACAGACCCCGCCCGCACAAACAGACACGCACAGTCTCCGCCCATGCACCGCCCACACTCTTCCCTCCTCCCGAACTGGATGTGCAAGGAAAGAAAGGGTTTATTTTCATTCCGATATTTGTGTCCCATTGACTTGCATTGGTTTCCGGTATCGGAATCGGCGATACCCGATATTTTTGGGGTATCTGTCCGATCCAATCCGATCCGATATTTCCCGATATCGGAAGGTATCGCTCAACACTAGTTACCACTGATGTAGTTTCGCTTTATTTATCCATGCCACATCAGGAAACATTATCGGCTGTATTCAGGGTGATGAAAATATATACCACGATGCCAGAATGGATTATAGCCAAGATTGTTAATGTGGTGTCCTTTTTACTATCCCATAGTTATTTTTTTATTTAATAAAAAATACTATAAACAGGTCAAAGGTTGCCCAATGGGGGGCAAATGCCCCCCTTCTTGTTAGGAATCTGAGTTCTGCCATACTTATGCAGAAACCCAGGTCCTCACATTTATCTCCAGAGGCTAAGTCCTTTGTGCCAGCGTCTGAGCATGCTCACAGGACGAGCTCCTATTGGAGTTCGGGAGTCAGGTGCTCAGGTCCTGCTCTGAATCCTATTGGCTCCTATTGAAGTTCTGGAGATTTCCGGCAGGTCCCGTACACTATAAAAAGCGCGCATGGCTGTTCCGCCATGCGCTAGTATAGTCATACTTGCTGCTGTATGTTTGTTGATGGATGCATGGACTGGTGAATGACTCATTTGAAACCCCCATTCCTTGGTTATTACGAATGTGTGAGAGTTTGAGTTAGAGCCAGTACTAGCGCCAGTGCCAGCGCGCCATTGCTCCAGCGCTCAGCAGCTAGCGTCAGCTTGCGCCTGCTTGACAGCAGCGTTTCTACTGCGGCTTAGTTAACGCCGCGCTGCAGTAGCAGCTCTAGGTGCGTTCGCACTTGCAACACCCTATTTCCCAGACGTACATGGTAGGTCTAGATGGAGTTGGTGCCGTCAGCTAGGGCCGCTCCTGTGACCAGATACCGCGTCTGTGTCGCTGAGCTCCTGTGACATTCAAACAGACTCAGCGTTGTTGCACATGTGATGTGTTTATGCTTGCAGCTCTGTGTGTGTAACAGAGCTTGTGTATACTTGCAGCTCTGTGTGTGTAACAGAGCTTGTGAATGCTTGCAGCTCAGTGTGTGTAACAGAGCTTGTGAATGCTTGCAGCTCTGTGTGTGTAACAGGCTCTGTGTATGCTTGCAGCTCTGTGTGTGTAACAGAGCTTGCGTATGATTGCAGCTCTCTGAGTGAAACAGAGCTCGCTGCAGCCTTATCTGTTCATGTGCTCTGTGAGTGCAACAGAGCTTGTCCAGTGCTCTTGGGTGAAGCCTTAACCCTGTGCACTCTATCGCCAGATACCTCTGCCACCACCTAGCAGCGGTCTTACCATCTACCGCACGGTGGACCCCGAGCGGTGAACGAACTTTATTTATAATTTTATTTAGTGCGTTCCACCGCTCCTAACATTATACTAGCGCCAGGGTCTGGCTAGTGATGGCAGAGCAGCAGCAGCTCCTGCAGTGCATTAAGCAGCTTGGCGACCGGGTGGCTGCTCTTGAGAAATCTCTCTCTGCTGCTCAAGTCACTGATGCTGCTGTCCAGGCTTTAACCGATGTGGTAGCGCGTCTGTCCGTGTCCACCCTTGCACCGACAGTTACCCGCCTCCCGTTGCCCGATAAGTTTTCCGGCGACGGCACCTCCTGCAGGGGTTTTATCAGCCAGTGCTCAATCCATCTGGAGCTGCTGGCTGAACAATTCCCTTCGGAACGGGCCAAGGTGGCATTTATTATATCCCTACTGTCGGGCAAGGCTCTGGAATGGGCTACGCCTTTGTGGGAGCGTGGCGATCCCGATATTCGGACCGCGGCTCACATGCTTACGGCTATCAAGCAGGTGTTCCTTGGTCCTCGGGTCACGCATGACACCTCTCTACAACTACTCGCACTCACTCAGGGATCCCTCTCGGTGAGCCAGTATGCTATACGTTTTCGGACACTGGCGTCCGAGTTGGAGTGGTCTGATAGGGCCCTCATCCCTGTATTTTGGAGGGGATTAGCGGAGCATGTCAAGGATGCTCTCTCTACAAGAGAGATCCCTACTAGCCTGGAGGAGTTAATATCGATCTCCTCACGCATTGACCTCCGTTTTTCTGAGCGCGGTTTGGAGCGTGCCCACTCCAAACGGAGAGGTACTCCGGCTTCCGAATTTTTTCTGCCTCTGGAATTGCCTGAACCAGAGGTTCTACCCCCAGAGCCCATGGAGGTGTCTCGTGCCACGTTTAATACACCTTCGGCTCAGGAGTCTGTTTGCGGTTGTCACCGTTTACACGCTGCTTCCCAGGAAGACAGCGCCCCGCAATGCTCAGATTCCGTGCCGGACGACGAGACCTTTGTCCCTCCTCGTCTCCGGCCTAAGATTCTCGCGTGGGCACACGCGTCCAATGCGCACAACCATCGTGGATATATGCAAACCACGAAGCTGTTGGCTGGTGCGTATTGGTGGCCACAGAGGGCTCGGGACGTTAAGAGGTACATTCAGGCATGCACCTCATGTGCTCGGCATAGCCTTACTAGGCAGAATGCAGTGACGACCGTCGACACACGGCGGCGTCCCACTGTCACTCCTGCTCCTGCCATCTCCCAGGTGTCCCTTCTGAGACCTGGTGATCTTGCCTCCACCGATGCCTTCCACGTGTCCCGGGTTATCGTGCCACCTACCAGGACACCAGCCTCGCCTTCGGACGAGTCTAAGACCTACGCCACTGTGGAGCACAGGCTTGTGGGTCGGAAGGCTCAGGGAGGGGGGGGCCTTAGGAGGGGGGGTAATGTTAGGAATCTGAGTTCTGCCATACTTATGCAGAAACCCAGGTCCTCACATTTATCTCCAGAGGCTAAGTCCTTTGTGCCAGCGTCTGAGCATGCTCACAGGACGAGCTCCTATTGGAGTTCGGGAGTCAGGTGCTCAGGTCCTGCTCTGAATCCTATTGGCTCCTATTGAAGTTCTGGAGATTTCCGGCAGGTCCCGTACACTATAAAAAGCGCGCATGGCTGTTCCGCCATGCGCTAGTATAGTCATACTTGCTGCTGTATGTTTGTTGATGGATACATGGACTGGTGAATGACTCATTTGAAACCCCCATTCCTTGGTTATTACGAATGTGTGAGAGTTT
Organism: Dendrobates tinctorius; assembly: GCF_039654945.1. Lineage (NCBI taxonomy): Eukaryota > Metazoa > Chordata > Amphibia > Anura > Dendrobatidae > Dendrobates > Dendrobates tinctorius. Next base: position 15,588,799 of record NW_027361750.1, on the reverse strand, counting down.
GAGTTAGAGCCAGTACTAGCGCCAGTGCCAGCGCGCCATTGCTCCAGCGCTCAGCAGCTAGCGTCAGCTTGCGCCTGCTTGACAGCAGCGTTTCTACTGCGGCTTAGTTAACGCCGCGCTGCAGTAGCAGCTCTAGGTGCGTTCGCACTTGCAACACCCTATTTCCCAGACGTACATGGTAGGTCTAGACGGAGTTGGTGCCGTCAGTAGGGCCGCTCCTGTGACCAGATACCGCGTCTGTGTCGCTGAGCTCCTGTGACATTCAAACAGACTCAGCGTTGTTGCACATGTGATGTGTTTATGCTTGCAGCTCTGTGTGTGTAACAGAGCTTGTGTATACTTGCAGCTCTGTGTGTGTAACAGAGCTTGTGTATACTTGCAGCTCTGTGTGTGTAACAGAGCTTGTGAATGCTTGCAGCTCAGTGTGTGTAACAGAACTTGTGAATGCTTGCAGCTCTGTGTGTGTAACAGGCTCTGTGTATGCTTGCAGCTCTGTGTGTGTAACAGAGCTTGCGTATGATTGCAGCTCTCTGAGTGAAACAGAGCTCGCTGCAGCCTTATCTGTTCATGTGCTCTGTGAGTGCAACAGAGCTTGTCCAGTGCTCTTGGGTGAAGCCTTAACCCTGTGCACTCTATCGCCAGATACCTCTGCCACCACCTAGCAGCGGTCTTACCATCTACCGCACGGTGGACCCCGAGCGGTGAACGAACTTTATTTATAATTTTATTTAGTGCGTTCCACCGCTCCTAACATTTCTTTGGCAAACATTTACATATGTTGGGAATATGATTATTTGTTTTCAAGGTCCAATCCATATTATGACAGGATTGTGCGGACAGGACGCTACATTGATGATTTGATTTTTATTATTAAAAAAGAAATGATAGGAGATCATCAAGAGTTTTTGAATTTTTGAATCATAATGATCAGAATTTACAGTTTGTTTCTGAATATAAGGACCAAAATTCCCCTTTCCTGTTTTTGTCGAAGGACAAGTGGATAGTGGTAAAATCTCCAGCAAATTATATCGCAAGCCAACTATGGGTAATGGAGTTTGCCCATAGGAGAATTTTTTAGGGCGAGGCATGCTTGTTCTAATGATGTTCAATTCAATCAGGAGTGCAAAGTAATTGCAAGGAGATTCAAGCAGTGAGGTTATTCACAGGCATGTGTGAACAGGGCTAGAAATATAGCTGTCACAATCCAGTTTTGGATCTGTGGCAGATTTTGCTTTGCATATTAAACCTTTTTTCCTTTCAGGCCATCAGGGGTTAATATCAGTTTTTCCCCCAGTGACCGCTGGGGTGTAATTACATGACTGGTCTGTTTGCTATGCAGGTGGTTGACCACTCCCACCTTCCTTTAAAAGGTCACCAGGTGCTGCAGCTCACTGTTGGTGATACTCTTTCTCTTTGGAGACCAACCCAGCTGGAGTCAGGAACTGGCTGAGTGCAGTGTAGCTTCAGCCATTACCTTGTTCTGGTGCCTTACTCTGCTGTGCTGTGCATTGCAGCAGATAAAGCTAAATTTTGTTTTTCAGTTGATTTAACCCCAAGGTGTCTGTCTTATCTTTCCTTTTGTTTTATTTGTGCAGTTCACTTTTTTCCCTGTCTCACCTCCTGGGGAAGGGGTTGGGGGTTTAGCTCAGGGCTAAACAGGAGATAGGGACAGGTCGGTTACTTGGGCCTCACTGCCATCAAGTGTACTCCTGAGTTAAGGAAAGTCAGGGCACCCCCTTTGCCTGAGGGGCAGTTCAGGGGCCTAGGTTTCTCATCCCCTGTTTTTCCCACACCTGCCCTGTGACATTATCACCAACCGCCCATTTTTTCTGATGAGCCATGGCCCTAATGCAGACCTGTGTCCAATTGCTTCAGACCCTCACTGAGGAGTGTGGGGTGCTGCGTGGTGTGGTGGAGCAGCAGCTTCAGCAGTTGGTGGGATTCGGGGTCTCAGCTCAGGTTCAGGCTCAACCAGAACCCAAGTTATCTCTCCCAGACAGGTTTTCTGGAGGGAGAGATAATTTTTTGGCTTTTCAGGAGGCCTGCAAGCTACACTTCAGGCTCTGCCATCGTTCATTAGGGCGTGTGGAACAGCAGGTGGGATTCATCATATCTCTCCTTAAAGGTGATCCCCAATCCTGTTCCTTCTCCCTGCTGGCCGACTCACCTTCTCTACAGTCGGTGGAAGAGTTTTTTGAGGCTTTGGCGAATATGCCCCCTATAGTCCTCTTTTTCTTTGAAGACCAACCAAGCTGGAGTCAGGAGCTGGCTGAGTGCAGTGTAGCTTCAGCTATTACCTTGTTCTGGTGCCTTACTCTGCTGTGCTGTGCATTGCAGCAGATAAAGCTAAATTTTGTTTTTTAGTTGATTTAACCCCAAGGTGTCTGTCTTATCTTTCCTTTTGTTTTATTTGTGCAGTTCACTTCTTTCCCTGTCTAACCTCCTCGGGAGGGGATTTAACTCAGGGCTAAACAGGAGATAGGGACAGGTCAGTGACTTGGGTCTCATTACCATCAAGTGTACCCCCAAGTTAAGGAAAGTCAGGGTACCCCCTTAGCCTGAGGGGCAGTTCAGGGGCCCAGGTTCTTCATCCCCTGTTTTTCCCACACCTGCCCCATGACAATAGCATGCAGCAGAAATAGAGAACAATGTCTAATGGATCGTAGTTTGTGTGACTCTCAATCACAAGTGTTTTTTTTCTACACCATTTTCAATTTAATTTCCTCAAATAGTTAACATAATTAAACGGCATCTTCCAGTTTTGAGGCAGAATAAAAAAAATCAACGTTTTAGACAATGGAGTGCTTTTTGTGGCTAAAAAATCCAGGACTTTAGCCAACATTTTGTCACCCAGTTTATATGTGGGATTTAAATAATTTACAAGTAAAATGCACATCTGTGAATTGATGGTATCATCAATGAAATGTAGCTCCCTGAAATCAGCAGTCCTCATGCAGCCCAATATAAGGACACTGCCACCACCATGTTTCATGGCAGACACCATGCAGTTTTATTTGCAAAGCCATACAGTTTTGAAGCCTTCAGTTGCAAAAACATTTATCTTGGTCTCACATTTCCAGAGTATAGATATACATATTTTTCAGCATGGGCTCTGGCCAATTGTAGGGGGCCTTTTATGTGCATGGGTCTTTAGGAGAGGCTTCCTTTGTAAACGACACCAATGCATGCCATTCTTCTGCAGTGTGCGCCATATTTTGTCACAGTAAGCAATTAACCCGGGTAGCCTTTCTACTTCTACACCTAACTGTAGTGAATTTGCATGTCCATTTTCTTCCATTCTCATCAGAAAATGCTCCTGCTTAGGTGTTAACGTCCGTGGTCATCCTGAACGTCTCTGTGAGATGGCTGCAGTTTCATCTTTGTTACATTTTTATATCACTTTTGCTATAGTATTCTGAACTGATAAAGCTTTGTTGATCTTCCTGTAGCCTTTACATTTCCTGTGTGAAAACAATATTTACTTTCTCAGGTCTTGTAACATTTCTCTTCCATTTGGTGCCATTGTTGACAGCATAATAAAGAAAAGCCTTTCCCATATTAAGTGACACCCTTTTACAGTCAAATATCTGCTTGACATCTGTTTAAAGAATAATTAAATTTATCTGTAGTTGAATTCTTGTTAATTAGAATTTTGTAGTCTAAACTTAAGCTTTGCTCCTAACACTCTCATTGGGGCGGACTAATGTTTGCAATGTAGTCTTGAATTAATTTTTTAGGAAAATTACTTGATTAGGTGTGCAAAATAACAAGTTTTGTTTTCAATTATTCGTGGGTGCATTTTGTAGTATGGTATTCCATAGTAAATGTTGATTCTGAAAGGAAATTAGAGGTTTTCTGACAAATCTGTTGTCGTGTTCTCATTTATGCTGGGCTAAATTTGGTGCATTTCAGACTGTATAATTTAAGTTTACAGTGTTTAAATATAGGACTGGATAAGTAAATATGCCATAATGTCCCGACACGTACATTTTGTAGATATTGGCTCACATTTGCTAAGACAGAATTGCTTGATTATTATTATTATACATTTGTTTAGCTCCATTTATTCCATGGCACTTTACAAATGAAAAGGGGAAATACAGACAAGTACAATAAACATGTGCAAGACAAGGGACACACAAGTACAGAAGGAGAGAGGACCCTGCCCGCGAGGGCTCACAGTCTACAGGGATGGGTGAGGATACACTAGGAGAGGGTAGAGCAGGTCGTGCGGTGGCTCAATAGACTGAAGATCCTTGCAGGCTGTAGGCTTGTCGGAACAGGTGGGTCTTCAGGCTCTTCTTGAAGATTTCCGTTGTTGGTGAGAGTCGGATGTGTTGCAGCAGAGAGTTTGCGAGTTCGGGGGAAGCTTGATGCCATGATATTCAGTGAAATGGGGCAGATTGTATCATTTTCTGATAACTATTATCCAAAGTTTTTAAATCTGTTTTATAGTTTTCAAAATAACCAGGTACTTCAGTCCCTACATTAAGAATGAAACGTGCATCCTTGTCTCCCTGTCATCTTCCTCACCAATATTGACCTGGATAGTTGAAGTGATATTCACAGCTGTGAGCTAAAAATATGATTACCACTTCTTGTCTTCTTATAAAATGGTGACAGAGACTAGAGTTACCCTGATCTGCGCTGAAGGTGTTCATTTATAATTGTATTTTTGGCAGAGATGATCTTTTCCAGCTAATACTAAAACCTTTTTTGCATACTTATTCATTTTATAGCCCCTATGGAGGACACAACATCATTATGTGCATATAAGAGACATTTAATTTCTGACTTCTAAATGGACTCTTTCCCACTGAATTCATAAAAAGAAATGATCTATCACAGGAGAAAACATACTGAAGTTGATATATTACTGAATTGATGTACGGTAATTTATTTGGCATTATATAAGTCACTGTACTATGGTGATTTTTTTTACTCTTTCAATATTGAAAATTCAAGATGAAAAAAATATCAAACTTAACCTCTTCACAACCTTTGATGTAAGATTATGTCATGGTTGGGAAGGTGTTCATGATCTATGACATAAAAATTAAATCATGGCGATCGTGCGGATCCAGGAGCAGTGCCCATGCGATTGCCACTGGGAGCTCTGCAAAAGTAATAGCCGAGACCCAGATGTCACTGCCAGAAGTGATACTCATACCACCCCAAGCCATTTAACCCCCTAAATGCTGTGATCGATATCGATCGCAACATTTAAGAGGCTAGGAGAGGGAGGGGGCACTCTCTTCCTTCCAATCAGTGCCCCAGTGATATCATCGTGAGGGTTTGATCATTGCCATTACAACCTGAGGTTGTCATAATCTCTGGGTTTGCCAGCTACGGTGGCCGTGTTAGACCATGCCAGCAGCACAGTAATGAAAGCTAAAGTCCCATAGAGGGACTAGGTAATAAAGTGAAAAAAAAGTTAAAAAAATTTGTAACAATATTTTTAAAAAAATTCACAAAATAAAAAATGGAAAATAATATTGTACCAATTAATACAGTCATGGCCAAAAGTGTTTGCACCCTTGAAATTGTTCCAGAATATGAAGTATTTCTCCCAGAAAATTATTGCAGTTACACATTTTGTTATACACATGTTTATTTCCTTTATGAGTATCGGAACAACACAAAAGAATGAGAAAAAATGGCAAATTGGACATATATCACTGCAATCAATCGCCTCATATAACCATCAACAAGTTACTTACACCTTTAAACTAGAATTTTAGACCACTCTTCTTTTCCAAAGTGTTCCACATCTCTCGTATTTGAAGGGTGCCAATTTTAAGATCTCTTCATAGGTATTCAATTCTGCTGTTCCAGCACCTCAGGAGATCTGCTAATGTGACATGGCACCCACAAGCCATAACAACAAAATCTGCCCTATAATATGGCAGAATATGGCAGCTTTCAACTATGCTTGAAAAGCATTTTCTGATTATACAGTATGTAGGATATTGGCACACTCAGGCAAAAATTGCACAAACTAAGATCCATTTTTTTGCCATTAGCCCTTCTAAAAATTAAAAACAGCATTTTTATGGGAAAAAAAAGTATTGTTTCATTTTCACGCCTCAACGTTATAAAATTCTGTGAAGCATCTGTGGTTTCAAGGTGCTCACCACACCTCTAAATAAATTCCTTGTTGAGGGGTCACTTGTTGAGGGTTTCTATTGTTTAGGCACATAAGGGGCTATGCAAACATAACATGGTGTCCGCTATCTACTCCAGCAAATTTTGCATTCAAAAGTCAAATGGTGCTCCTTCCCTTCCGAGCCCTGCCGTGCACCCAAACAGTAATTTTCCACCACATATAAGGCATCAGCATACTCTGGAGGAATTGCATGATCCATTTTTCTCCTGTTATCCTTGTGAAAATCCAAATTTGCAGCTAAAGCAGCATTTTGTGGGGAAAAAGTAAAATTTTCATTTTTTCCTTCTAAATTATTGTAATTCCAGTGAAACACTTGAATGGTAAATAAACTTCTTGAATGTGGTTTCAAACACTTTGACAGATGCATTTTTTTTAAAAAATGGTGTCAATTTGGGCTATTTTCTCTTATATTGACCCCTCAAAGTCACTTCAAACATGATGTGGTCCATAAAAAAATTGGTTTTGTAAAGCAAGAAATTGCTAATCAACTAACAAAAACAAATTATGTTTAAAATATGATGCAAATGTAATGTAGACTTGGTAAATGTTGTTTATTGTTTATTTACTATTTTGTGTGATATAATAACTATCTGGTTTAAGGGCATAAAAATGAAAAGTTGGGAAATTGCAAAAATTTCTGCCAAAATGCCAGTATTTTTTAAAAACACAATTTTGTCCGCAGTTTCTATGTACAGATATGACTGTTTAGTTTTTTTTTTGCTATCAATTCTTATAAAACAATGAGTTAAAATGAAATTGTGGCTTTCCTTTTAGTTACTTTACAATTAGCTGTAGTGTATGTGCTTTTTTGTCTGTGCCAGAGATATTAAAATTAGATTTGGACCCCACTGGGGACATGGACTGATGTGAGCGAGGCATCTGTTATAGAGTGCAATATTAAAACACAGAAGAGAGTTGTAACATCATGTGAAATAATCTGCGTGCATTCAAGAGCCATCATGTTTAATTAACACATGTTGTTCCACTTAATTATTGTTGTTGCTTTTTTTATTCCAAAAGACAGATGACTTTCATTAAATGGATCATGTTGCTACTCCTGATTTAATGTGCGCCAAAATTGAAAAAAGTTTTCAGGGAGTTGTTTTTTAGCTACTGCTTTTTATTTGCATATGTTCAAGAAATGTTTTAATTTGCTTGTGTTTCCTTTATAGCCTAAGAACTTTGTTTCCTGTTTGTCTTGTGAATTGTTCTTTTTTTTACCTGTGAATGCGAAATTTCATATAAGTATCATAGGTTAATTTCTCAGTAATACAACTCCCCCAGTTTATGCCATGTCACCATTATTGATGAGCGAAAGTGCTGGGATAAGGTGTTATCTGAGCATCGAAAAATATGTTTGAGTCCCCGCGGCTGCATGTCTCGCCGCTGTTCGACACCCGCAACACATACAGGGATTGTCTAACAAACAGAAATCTCTACATGTGTTGCGGCTTTTCGAGACATGCAGCTACGGCGACTCAAACATAATATTTGAGCACTCCGAGGACACTCTATTAGCACACAAGCATGCTCGGATAACAGTTTATCCGAGTATGCTCGCTCATCACTAGTCACCAATCATGTCACGCAAAAGGAGCAGCAACTTACCATAGCGGCTGATTAGTGAGCATCAACTCAGTCCAAGATACTCTTTAAAGATTCTTTCACCTCCAAATGCATTCAGGTAATTAGCAGCCGCTGATTGGCTGCAGTGATCATGTAACACAACAATGTCACGTGAGCTGTTAAGAATAGTAGCGCCAGCGTTGCAGGAATGGAGTCGCTGGAGGAAAGTTGTATACATTGTTTATATTTAATATTGAGCACTCAAGTAATTAAGCAGGACATGTCCAGTTGTGGAAAACCCTTTAAAGTACACTTGCCATTTTACACAATGCTTTTGTTAAACTTGGGCATCATTACATTGTAATGTGCCCAAGCACTGTCTGGATTCTTGGGTCCACACACACCTTTTAAATATATCCAGGAACTTTACCAATTCTCATGCTTTGTACCTTATCTTCAATAGGTTTTTATTATGCAATTCTTCTTAATCAGTATTCTGTCTGCACTGTAGGTGCTGGAACTTCCTTCTCTTCCCAACTTGCAATTGTGTTTGCCATTATCCAATAGTTTGCTTGTCCTGAGCTCTCAAATTCTTACATGCAGTTTGACTAACAGAGGAGCAGTAGGAGAAAAATCTATAGCAACAAATAAGAGATGGGATCAAAGGAGATTAACTTGTTGAAAGCAAGGATGTTCTCATTCTATATATATATGAATCATATTTGTTTCTCATTTCCCAAACTCTTGGATTGTAGCAATCCTAATAATTGTGAATATGATCTGTGTGTAGCCAGCAAAATGGCGGCCAATGGGATAGGAAGTTGTTAATTACGCAATAAAAAAAACCTCCTACTTACCTAGAATGTGACCTGTCCCTGCTGACTCGTTGCATATTGTCAGTTGTCTTTCTAGTCTTTCCCGCTCTGCTCTAGTACCAGACTCCTCTTCACACTTCATCTGCGCTTCCCGCACTGGCTAGACCTTGACATATGCACCCGAGTAGAGTGTGGTCCATTGAAAGACAGTGGAGAACTGGCGGGGAGATTCAGCACCAGGGATAGGTGAAACACTTGGAAAGTATAAATTTTTACTTTTAACCCCTGTACTGTCAATCTATTTATTGTGATGTGCTTTTAGGAGATCTCCGAGTATAATAAAGTTTTTTTGTAATGGGAATTGGTGCTCTTTTAATTTACATTAAATAAATTCAATGCAAATTGAATTTTCGGCTACATTTTGAGCAAATTTGCTGAATTTAATTTAGCTTTCTTCGCTAATCTCTATTCAAAAGTACGGTAAACATTGAAGAATAGTTTGGTCACTTTTTCTTAATATAAATAATATCATAATGTGATATAGAGTTAAGGATTCTTTAAGCTAGGATACCGTCCACAGTGGCAGCTCTACACCAAGCCCCATCCTCCACTGTGATAATTTCAGCAGTATCTGCATTCTCAGGGAGCGGATGCCATTGAATAAAATAGTGGACCAGATAGCCAAAATCTCCAGGATCCTCCATTCAGCCTGTGCCTGTAGGTCTGAGACTCTGCGCACTGCCGGCGTGATGATGTCACCATATCGAATTTGCAGTGTGGAGCATTAGTACCCCCACTGCACAGACCAGAGCAGTGCTTTGTGGGACAGGGCAAGATGAATAGTGTTTTGTTAATGTAAGTAATTGTGAGGGCCAATCATACTGAATGGAGAACTGTTGGGGGCCAATCATACTGAGGAGGGCTGGTGGGGGCCAGTCATACTGATTGGGCATTGGTGGGTTCCATAATTCTGAGTAGGGGGTTGGTCTGAGCCTTTATATAGTGAAGGGTTTGGTGGGGGGCCATAATAATGAGTGGGGTGGGGGGCAATCATAGTGATTGGAGCACTGTTGGTTACCAGTTACATTGATTGGGGGGCTGGTAGGGGACACAATACTGAGTGGGGGTGGGGGCCATAACAATGAGTGAGGTATTTGTGGGGTTCATAAAACTGAATGCAGGCTGGTAGAGGCCCTGATACTGCATGGAAAGCTGGTGGGGGACATTATACTGTGTGAAGCCCCCATATTGAGTTGTGAACCGAAAAGGCACTCATACTGAGTGGTGCGCTGTGGATGTCCTCATTCTGTAGAGGGCCGTCATGCTGTTATATTGTGTGAGGTTCTGTAGGGGTTATTATACTGAATGGGGGGCTGTGGTGGCCATCATACTGCGTAGAGGACTGTGGGGACCCTCATACTGAGTGGGAACATTATGCTGACAGGACCTACACTGTATGTGGGGGAGAAACTGTGAAAGGGGGAGGGATTCACTGTGAGGATTCCATATTCGGTGCGTGCTGGGGTGGCTGAATTTTTTGAGGCTTCACACTCTAAAATCTCCGTAAGAGATATTGATGATGAGAACACTATATAAAATATTTTTTTTATTGTGGGGGGGCGGATTTTGAAATGTGGCCCTGTGATTTCTACGCCACTGCTTTAAGCTATAGGACAGTTTGATAACAGTCATTGATTCTGTGACAGGATAATTTCCAGGTCCTGTGTGTCTAGCACTATTGATTGTCAAGTTAAAGATGAAATGATGAATTTGTCAATTAGGTCTCATAACCAACAAAATTACTTTTCATTGAGAGAATCATCGCTCTCAGTTTTATTTCTGGATCAATGCAGTCCTGATGGTTGACATTTGGAGCACACGGTTACTAACAATGATGTGTGCCTCCTCTGAAAATATGATTGCGGCCTAATTTCCTGTAGTAAAATATAAGCAACAGACCCTATAGAGCAGCAATACTGTCTGTCTTGTGGGCAGGAAATGACTTTTTATGGCTGATTGACGAGTGAAAGTGTTAGAATTGATCGTACATGTTTAGTAATTGTGTTCTTTTTTGTATTTTCATCACTTTTTCAGAAATTTTATGGGAATATATGTTTTACCAAGACCATTTAGCTAAGTTTCAGTTCTTAGTAACATTAGTAGGGACTGGGAGTCATTCTCGCTTTTGTTTTGGGTCGCCAAATAGGAGAATGGGACAGGTGGAGACTGTTTCTATTATAAATTGTCATCTGTATTAATATCTACCACATATCTTGCTGAAATAGTAGATATGTGTGAGTATAAGAAGACATTGCTGTATTTGGTGATTTGTAATCCACAGGATGTCTTAAGAAGACTGGTGGTGGCACCAACCCCATTGCCAAATTTATGCACAGTCATGCATTGAGTACAGAGGGTCCCATAGCAGAAATCAAATTAGGTCCCCTCCTGTCACTGGCTCAAATCATTATAGTGATATCAAAGGCTTGGTACTAGTTCTCAATCTGTAGGAAGAAATAGTGTGATCCTTTGTATGTGAATCTTGCCATTGCTTTGTAGATGGGTTGCGTTTCTTCGATTTTACCATTCAATGGAAATTAGTAAGTGTTCAACCTGAGATGAGCCCCCATTCTGCCTGGGTCCCATAGCATATCTATACCCTTTGGGTATGTGCCCACGATCAGGAATTGCTAGACAAAAGAGCAAAATTCCAGGTGATTAGCAATTTGATTACATTGCCAAATTGTTGTGAATGAACGTTCCTAGAAATTCTCATTCCTGAAAATCAACTACTGTAAATGCACCTTGAGAATTATCTCACATGAAAAACCTCGTTGTATCCATCTGGGCATTTGACTTGCTGTGAAGTAAGGGTAAAAGTTCTTGAAATTTACTGGGGGCTTTGAAGCATATGCCAAATAGGTAGAGTAGCACTTTTACACTTTTAACTCTTAAGAGCTTCATGACTTATGATGGATACAGTTTTGAAAAGGTCTGTATTGATGAGGGATCACCTTTAAGAAAGGCAAAAATTCATTTTTAATAAACTTAAATCCAGGCAAGAGGAGTTTTCCTTGGAAAAAAATACCGATCTCCAATTTCCACTTGTAAACTGCACTTACTAATATAGATTTGCCATTTAATTGAAACACTGACACACTATAATTAGAAACAAATGAACTGTGTCTACATATATCCAGCTGACCTAGATGGCCAGCTCTTATACTAGTAATCAATACACACAATAATATGTGGGCGTAGAATCAGGGGCTATTCAAGGCTAAATAATGAACCTTTTATTGAACAGGAAGCCAGTGTGTAATAAATCACATAATCAAGCAGGTGAGCCTTGACTTGTTCCTTTCATTTCAGATATTCTGGAACATGGGAAAGATGTTGGGCCAAAAATAACTTTTTAATCTTCCTTTTATTGTGTTATCCCTTAAATAATAATAATATTAATAATACAGTAGATAGCATTTAGGAGTCTCTAACGACCATCTACTGTGTATATTAATAATCTATTCAATCCTTATTGTTTGACTCATATACAGGTATTGTGTGTTGAATATACTTGTAGACAAATATACATATCATACCAGGGGTATAGCAAAGATTTTAAAAAGTCAGGATAAAAGGCTATAAGCCAATTATCATGGCTAATGGCTACTATTAAAGGTCCAATTTCACCTATTAACCCTTGCCCAAATGACAATTTTGCAGCAAATACAAAAAATGACATTTTTGCCAGTAAAATATTATATTTCCACATCGAAAAATTTTAAAATTCCGTGAGGCACACGTGGGTTCAAAATACTCACTACACCTCTACATAAGCAGTGAAGTTTACAATATCAGGTCATTTGTGGGTGTTTCTGGAACTTCAAGTGCTCGTCTAGTGGTGCCCTCAATCTATTCAAATGGAATCTGTGTTACAAAAGCCATGTAGTGCTTCTTCCTACCCAATTCCTGTGATGTGGTGAAACAGTAATGTACAGCCACATGTGGGGCACGGCCACATTCGGTAAAAATGTCATGACAAATTATGGGGTCCATTTTCTCCTATTAGCCCATGTGAAAAAAATAATTTTGGTACTAAAACTGTTTTTCAGTAGAAAAAGTGTAATTTTCTGTTTTTACATCTAAATGTTCTAAAGTTTTGTGAATCACCTGTAGGTTAAAAATGGTCAGTACACTAATAGATGAATTCCTTGAGGGGTTTAGTTTAAAAAATGGGGTCATTGATGCGGGGGGTTCTGCTGTTTTGGTACCTCAGGGGATTGACCATTGGAGCAGAATCTGTGTGCTAAAAGCCAAGTAGCGCTCCTTCCCATTTGATCCTTGCCGTGTCTTCAAACAGTATTGTACTGCCATATACAGTGGGGAAAAAAAGTATTTAGTCAGTCAGCAATAGTGCAAGTTCCACCACTTAAAAAGATGAGAGGCGTCTGTAATTTACATCATAGGTAGACCTCAACTATGGGAGACAAACTGAGAAAAAAAAATCCAGAAAATCACATTGTCTGTTTTTTTTTCATTTTATTTGCATATTATGGTGGAAAATAAGTATTTGGTCAGAAACAAGCAATCAAGATTTCTGGCTCTCACAGACCTGTAACTTCTTCTTTAAGAGTCTCCTCTTTCCTCCACTCATTACCTGTAGTAATGGCACCTGTTTAAACTTGTTATCAGTATAAAAAGACACCTGTGCACACCCTCAAACAGTCTGACTCCAAACTCCACTATGGTGAAGACCAAAGAGCTGTCAAAGGACACCAGAAACAAAATTGTAGCCCTGCACCAGGCTGGGAAGACTGAATCTGCAATAGCCAACCAGCTTGGAGTGAAGAAATCAACTGTGGGAGCAATAATTAGAAAATGGAAGACATACAAGACCACTGATAATCTCCCTCGATCTGGTGCTCCACGCAAAATCCCACCCCGTGGGGTCAGAATGATCACAAGAATGGTGAGCAAAAATCCCAGAACCACACGGGGGGACCTAGTGAATGAACTGCAGAGAGCTGGGACCAATGTAACAAGGCCTACCATAAGTAACACACTACGCCACCATGGACTCAGATCCTGCAGTGCCAGACGTGTCCCACTGCTTAAGCCTGTACATGTCCGGGCCCGTCTGAAGTTTGCTAGAGAGCATTTGGATGATCCAGAGGAGTTTTGGGAGAATGTCCTATGGTCTGATGAAACCAAACTGGAACTGTTTGGTAGAAACACAACTTGTCGTGTTTGGAGGAAAAAGAATACTGAGTTGCATCCATCAAACACCATACCTACTGTAAAGCATGGTGGTGGAAACATCATGCTTTGGGGCTGTTTTTCTGCAAAGGGGCCAGGACGACTGATCCGGGTACATGAAAGAATGAATGGGGCCATGTATCGTGAGATTTTGAGTGCAAACCTCCTTCCATCAGCAAGGGCATTGAAGATGAAATGTGGCTGGGTCTTTCAACATGACAATGATCCAAAGCACACCGCCAGGGCAACGAAGGAGTGGCTTCGTAAGAAGCATTTCAAGGTCCTGGAGTGGCCTAGCCAGTCTCCAGATCTCAACCCTATAGAAAACCTTTGGAGGGAGTTGAAAGTCCGTGTTGCCAAGCGAAAAGCCAAAAACATCACTGCTCTAGAGGAGATCTGCATGGAGGAATGGGCCAACATACCAACAACAGTGTGTGGCAACCTTGTGAAGACTTAAGGCCCTTTTACATTTAGCGATGCACCAGCGATCCAACCAGCGATACGACCCGGTCAGGATTGCTGGTGCATCGCTAAATGATCGCTAGTGAGCTTTCATACAGAAAGATCTCACAGCGATGCAGCAGCGACGCAGCGCACGATACTTACCATTCACACACAGCGATCCTGCGTCCTCCCGCCCGCCTCCACGCGTCGCTGGACGTTACAGCAGGAAGTCTCAGCAGGAAGCGCCCGACGAGAAATGGAGCCGGACATTCTCGCGCGATCAGCGATGAGCAGCGGGGGAGCCGGTCGCTGGTAAGTATCACACATAGCGATATCGCTAGCAATATCGCTATAACGTCACAAAACCAGTGACGTTTTAGCGATATTGCTAGCGATATTGCTTAGTGTAAAACCCCCTTTACAGAAAACGTTTGACCTCTGTCATTGCCAACAAAGGATATATCACAAAGTATTGAGATGAAATTTTGTTTCTGACCAAATACTTATTTTCCACCATAATATGCAAATAAAATGAAAAAAAAACAGACAATGTGATTTTCTGGATTTTTTTTTCTCAGTTTGTCTCCCATAGTTGAGGTCTACCTATGATGTAAATTACAGACGCCTCTCATCTTTTTAAGTGGTGGAACTTGCACTATTGCTGACTGACTAAATACTTTTTTTCCCCACTGTATGAGGTACTGCCACATTCAGTAAAAAAATGCATAACAAATTATGGGTTCCATGTTCTCCTATTACTTCTCCTGTAAATGATAAATTTGGTACTAAAACAGTATTTTAGTGGAAAAAATTAAATTTTTTTCACATCTAAATGATATAAAGGTTTGCGAATGTAGGTTACAATGCTCAGTACACAAATTTCTGAAGTCCTTGAGGGGTCTAGTTTCCAAAATGATGTCACTTGTGGGCAGTTTCTGCTGTTTTGGCATGTCAGGGGCTCTGCAAATGCGACATGGCATTAACAATCTTTTCCAGACACATTTTCCCTCCTAAAATCAAATAACGCTCTTTTATTTCTAAGCCCTGCTATTTGCTCAAACAGCATATGGAAGGAGAAATCAGGAGAAATCACATTACAAATTTTGGGGTCCATTTTCTTCTTTTATCTATTGTGAAAATTACCAATTTGGGGTTAAAACAACATTTTAGTAGAAAAAAAAGGATTTTTCTTTTTCACATCCACATTTTAAAAAGTTCTATGAAGCACCTACTGTACATGCTCAACAAACCCCACCCCCTAAATGAATTCCTTGATGGGTCTAGTTTCCAAAATGAGGTCACTTGTTGGGGTTTCTGCTGTTTTGGTATGTTAGGGCCTCTGCAAATGAGACATGGTGTTTGCAATCTATTACAGCCAAATTTATATTCCAAATACCAAATGTTGCATCTTCGCCTCCAAGACCTGCTGTGGGTCCAAACAGCAGTTTTTGACTATATGTTGGATATTGCTGAGCACAAAAGAAAGTGGGAAACATACTGTAGGGTCCACTTTTTCATGTTATCTTTTGAAAAAGTGAAAAATATGGGGCTAAAGAAACAATTTAGTGAACAAAATAAAAATGTTCAGTATGACAGCCTAATGTTATCAAATTATGTATAATGCCTGTGAGTTCAAAATGCTCACTATATCCCTGCATAAAATACTTGCGGGGCATAGTTTCCAAAATAGGGTCACATATAAGGTGTTTCTGCTGTTTCGGCACCTTAGGGGCCCTGCAAATGTGAAATGGCATCCTCAATCTATATCAGTCAAATTTGTGTTCCAAAATTCAAGTGCTCCTTCCCTTCCGAGCCTTGCCATTTGTCCAGACTTTTCTGACCACATGTGTGGTATCAGAGTGCTCAGAAGAAACGGGGTAACATATTGTTGAGTCCATTTTCTCATGCTATTCCTTGTAAAAGTGAAAACTTTGGGGCTAAAGCAACATTTTAGAGGAAAAATTACAACCTATTCCTTTTTCATTCCTCTTTCCATTAATTCCTGTGTAGCACATGAAGGGTTAAGAAATTTCATGATAGCAGTTTTGAAGTATTTGAGGGGTGTGGTCAGTTTCTGCACCTATTATTTAAGTTAGGTTACTTGCGTTTTTCATTTAGTTTTTGTGTGCATTTTTTTAATCATGCGTTTTTATCGCCTTTTTAATGCTGCAGTTTTTAGCCCTTGTTGGTATGTCATGCTTTAAATAAAGTTGTTTTGTTTTTGATGCTTCCTGATATTTGGCTATGGCCAGGATCACACATGCAAGGAATGCAGCTGAGTTTCGCATGTTAATACCAGGCACAGCCGCTGTCACTCGGATCGGAGTGTGCGGCCACATAACAATACATGGAGCCGCACGCTCCGCTCCTGAGTGCCGGCGGCAGTGCCAGGTATTAACATGCGAGACTCGTCTGTATTCCTCGCATGTGTGATCCCGGCCTATCACAAAACCTTACAAATAGGTGCTGATTACATGTGTTTTTGAGGAGTTTCTGCCTCGGAAACACACTAAAAACGCATGTACGTTTCTTACCTGCTGATTTTTTGCATCTAATGCTAAGTTTATCTGGAAAATACGAACAGAAAACTCAATGTATCCACAAGAGAAATTGACATGCTGCAGACTTAAAACATGTACCGCAGGTCAGTTTACGCTGAGTAAAATTACAGTACAGCAGGCATGAGATTTCTATAAGGCTGGGTTCACATAATGTTAGGCAGTCCATTAGGCCTCTTTCACACTTCAGTTTTTTACAATCAGTCACAATCCGCCAGGTTTTGAAAAAAAACGGATCCTCACTTTTGTTTTGAGGATCCGTTTTTTTCTCCATTGACTTTCATTAATGGCGGATTGTGAAGGATTGCTGTCCGTTGCATCCGTTTTTTTTGAGGATCCGCCAAAAATTGCTGTCCGTCACCATCCTCAAAGATTTCAAAACGGAGCTTGCAACGTTTTTTTTGGTGGCGGATCCCCCAGGCACTCATTTAACCCGAAATTCTTTCTGGGTGCCGGACAAAAAAAAATCTCTCTCTCGCTCTCTCTCTCTCTCTCCTCTCTCCTCTCTCTCTCTCCTCTCTCCTCTCTCTCTCTCTCTCTCTCCCCTTTTCCAGGCTGCGATTCCTTTAAAATTCTTCATTTTGCGGATCCGTCAAAAAAACGGATGGGTGGCATCCGTTGTCATCAGTTCTAAAACGGATCCAGCATCCGTCCTTTTGGCGGATTTCGACTGATGCAAAAAACTGAAGTCTGAAAGAGGCCTTAGAAGGACTGCGTTACACCGCGGTATAACGCAGTGTAACGCAGTCCTTTAACCCTACCATTCAGCCCCATTCGTTCGCGATGTGCCGTTATTCACTGACAGAGCCTCGGACGTGGGCTGCAGGGTCTGATTCATCTGCGCTAGCAGGTATAGCATAACGCGATCGCTTAACTGCTTAACGTAAGTGCATTGAGCAGCAAGGTGGTGTGCTGGTGAAAGGGGAAAAAAAAAACAAAAAAACTCTTTTAAATCTTCTGTCTGAGCGAGTGTGAACGAGCTGAGTGTGACCTGAGCGTAAGTGCGAACTGTGGTAAGTGTGTGACTTGAGATTCAGTGAAGAGGTATTTGGAAAACCTATAACAAATACCTGTGTGAGTTGCTGAATTGTAGGTTGCTGAGTGCTTTCTACCTGTTCAATTTTTGGGGGGCTTGTTTAACCTATTTTTTCTCTCTACAGGGTTAATCTCTTATTTTACTATCTGTTTTTAAGGGTTAGCTATATTGCATTTAAATCTTGAGGTGTAACTATATTCACAAGGGGTTAATTAACGGTGGGAGTTCATACAGTAATTAAGGGTTTATAAGGGGCAGCTGGTTGGGGCTCAACTCCTTTTGGAAGTGCATTGAGCAGCAAGATGGTGTGCTGGTGAAAGGGGAAAAAAAAAACTCTTTTAAATCTTCTGTCTGAGCGAGTGTGAACGAGCTGAGTGTGACCTGAGCGTAAGTGCGAACTGTGGTAAGTGTGTGACTTGAGATTCAGTGACTTTGGATTCAGGGAGTTTCCAAGGGAGGTCTTACTGAATTGCTGTTATATTAAATTAATACTTTTTTTTTATTTTAATTTATTTCTGCTTATCTTATTGTCTGGTGCAATCCCCATTAGGATGTGCTCCACTATTGCCAATGCACGTCTTGCCGCATGTATGAAATCCTTGAACAGCCGGTCGAGGGTGCATACTGCTGTGCAAGATGTGAGCACGTTGTGCATTTGGAAGCCCAGATACTGGATCTAAATGTGCAGCTGGCAACACTGAGATCCATAGACAATATGGAAAGGAGTCTTCTGCTCACTGAGCACACGCTCACTGGGATAGATGAGGGGGGGATGCTAGGTTGGAGCTGCAGGACAGTGAAGCAGCTAGCTGGGTGACAGTTAGAAGGCGTGGTAGAGGGAAGAGCACCAGGGAGGCTAGTCCTGATCTGGCACACCCCAATAAGTTTGCTAAGTTGGCAGATGAGGGGAGTGTTAGTGCAGGAGTAGCACCGCTGCAGCAAGGCATGTCCTCTGAAAGTCGGTGTGTCTGCTCCAGTAAGGGGGGAAATAGGAGAGCAGGGCAGGCTAGACAGGTTCTGGTAGTGGGAGACTCAATTATTAGGGGAACAGATAGGGCAATCTGTCACAAAGACAGGGATCGTCGAACGGTGTGCTGCCTACCTGGCGCTCGAGTCCGACACATCGCTGATCGGGTTGACAGATTACTGGGAGGGGCTGGTGAGGATCCAGCGGTCATGGTGCACATTGGCACAAATGGCAAAGTTAGAGGTAGGTGGAAGGTCCTTAAAGATGATTTCAGGGAATTAGGCTGTAAGCTTAAAGCAAGGACCTCCAAGGTGGTATTTTCAGAAATACTTCCTGTACCACGTGCCACGCCAGAGAGGCAACGGGAGATTAGGGAGGTTAATAAGTGGCTCAGAAATTGGTGTAGGAAGGAGGGGTTTGGGTTCCTGCAGAACCGGGCCGACTTCTCAGTTGGCTACAGGTTCTACGCTAGGGACGGGTTGCACCTCAATGGGTAGGGTGCAGCTGTGCTGGGGGAGAAAATGGCTAGAAGGTTGGAGGAGTGTTTAAACTAGGGACGGGGGGGAGGGTATTCCTTTTATAGGAGGGGAAAACAGTGCAGTTAGAGACCTGGGCACAAATAATGAAATTGGGGGTGGGGGTGGCACGGGGGGTGGGGTTAGAACAGTTAATAATTTAAGAAAGAATAGAGGTACAGAGAGATACATAAAGTGCATGTATACTAATGCCAGAAGCCTCGCCAACAAGATGGAGGAATTGGAGTTAATGTTGTTGGAACATAATTATGACATGGTGGGGATATCTGAGACATGGCTGGACGAGAGCCATGACTGGGCGGTTAATTTACAGGGCTATAGTCTGTTCAGAAGTGACCGTACAAATAAGCGAGGGGGAGGTGTGTGTTTATATGTAAAATCATCCTTAAAACCCATCCTTCGTGATAATATATATGAATCTAATGAAAATTTAGAGTCCCTGTGGGTAGAGATAAGGGGAGGGGGGAAAAATAATAAATTACTGATAGGGGTTTGTTATAAGTCTCCAAAAATAATGGAAGCAACAGAGAATATCCTCATAAAGCAAATAGATGAAGCTGCGACTCAAGGAGAAGTCATTATTATGGGGGACTTCAACTACCCTGAAATACATTGGGGAACCGAAATCTGCAGTTACAGCAAAGGTAATAGGTTTTTGACTACTATGAGAGACAATTACCTTTCACAACTGGTTCAGGACCCAACAAGAGGGGGGGCACTGCTAGACCTAATATTAACCAACAGGCCAGACCGCATATCAAATGTAAGGGTTGGGGGTCACTTGGGTAATAGTGATCACAAATTAATAAGTTTTCATGTATCCTTTAATAAGATGTGTAGTAGAGGGGTTACAAGGACACTAAACTTCAGGAAAGCAAATTTCCAACGGATAAGAGATGATCTTGGTGCAATTAACTGGGACGATATCCTGAGACATAAAAATACACAAAGAAAATGGGAGACGCTTATTAGCATCCTGAATAGGAGCTGTGCACAATATATACCGTATGGGAATAAACATGCGAGGAATAGGAAGAAACCACTATGGCTAAATAGAGCTGTAAGGGGCACAATAAGGGACAAACATAAAGCATTTAGAGAATTAAAGCAAGTAGGTAGTGATGAGGCATTAACTAAATACAGAAGATTAAATAAATTCTGTAAAAAGCAAATCAAGACAGCTAAGATTGAGACAGAGAGACTCATTGCCAGAGAAAGTAAAAATAATCCCAAAATATTCTTTAACTACATAAATAGTAAGAAACTAAAAAATGATAGTGTTGGCCCCCTTAAAAATAGTCTGGGTGAAATGGTGGAGGAGAATGAGGAAAAAGCCAATATGCTAAATGACTTTTTTTCAACAGTATTTACACAAGAAAATCCCATGACGGATAACATGATCAGGGATAAAAATTCTCCATTAAATGTCACCTGCTTAACCCAGCAGGAAGTATGGCGGCGTCTAAAACTCACTAAAATTGACAAATCCCCGGGCCCGGATGGGATACACCCCCGAGTACTGCAGGAATTAAGTACAGTCATAGATAGACCATTATTTTTAATCTTTAAAGATTCCATAATAACAGGGTCTGTACCACAGGACTGGCGTATAGCAAATGTGGTGCCAATATTCAAAAAGGGGACAAAAACTGAACTTGGAAATTATAGGCCAGTAAGTTTAACCTCAACTGTGGATAAGATCCTGGAGGGTTTCCTAAGAGATATTATACTGGAGTATCTGGAGAAGAATAACCTCATGACCCAATATCAACATGGGTTTACAAGGGACCGTTCCTGTCAGACTAATCTGATAAGCTTTTATGAAGAGGTAAGTTCCAGACTGGACCAAGGGAATGCAGTGGACGTGGTGTACATGGACTTTTCAAAAGCTTTTGATACGGTGCCACACAAAAGGTTGATACATAAAATGAGAACAATAGGGATAGGGGAAAATATGTGTAGGTGGGTTAAGAGCTGGCTCAGGGATAGGAAACAAAGGGTGGTTATTAATGGAGCACACTCAGACTGGGTCACGGTTAGCAGTGGGGTACCACAGGGGTCAGTTTTGTGCCCGCTTCTTTTTAACATATTTATTAATGACCTTGTAGAGGGCATAGAGAGTAGAATTTCAATATTTGCAGATGACACTAAACTCTGCAGGGTAATCAATACAGAGGAGGACAATTTTATATTACAGGAGGATTTATGTAAACTAGAAGCTTGGGCTGATA
The DNA here is from genome assembly GCF_039654945.1 of Dendrobates tinctorius. NCBI lineage: Eukaryota > Metazoa > Chordata > Amphibia > Anura > Dendrobatidae > Dendrobates > Dendrobates tinctorius. The sequence goes on along the minus strand of NW_027361750.1, from coordinate 15,567,224 downwards.
AATGGCAAATGAGCTTTAATGGGGATAAATGTAAGGTCATGCACTTGGGTAGAACGAACAAGATGTATAATTATGTGCTTAATTGTAAAACACTGGGCAAAACAGTCACTGAAAAAGACCTGGGTGTATGGGTGGACGACAAACTCACATTTAGCGGCCAGTGTCAGGCAGCTGCTGCAAAGGCAAATAAAATAATGGGATGCATTAAAAGAGGCATAGATGCTCATGAGGAGAACATAATTTTACCTCTATATAAGTCACTAGTGCGACCACACTTAGAATACTGTGTACAGTTCTGGTCTCCGGTGTATAAGAAAGACATAGCTGAACTGGAGCGGGTGCAGAGAAGAGCGACCAAGGTTATTAGGGAACTAGGGGGTCTGCAATACCAAGACAGATTATTACACTTGGGGTTATTTAGTTTGGAGAATCGAAGGCTTAGGGGTGATCTTATTACAATGTATAAATATATGCGGGGACAATACCAAGAGCTTTCTAATGATCTTTTTACTCTTAGACCTGTGACGGGGACAAGGGGGCATCCTCTACGTCTGGAGGAAAGAAGGTTTAAGCATACTCACAGACGTGGATTCTTTACTGTAAGAGCAGCGAGACTATGGAACTCTCTGCCATATGATGTTGTAATGAGTGATTCCCTACTAAAATTTAAGAAGGGACTGGATGCCTTTCTTGAAAAGTATAATATTACAGGGTATATACACTAGTTTCCTTAATATTGCGTTGATCCAGGGAGCTAGTCTGATTGCCGTATGTGGAGTCAGGAAGGAATTTTTTTCCCCAATGTGAAGCTTACTGTTTGCCACATGGGTTTTTTTTGCCTTCCTCTGGATCAACATGTTTGGGCAAGTTAGGATAGGATATGGGTTGAACTAGATAGAATTAAAGTCTCCCTTCAACCTTAATAACTATGTTACTATGTTACTATGTAATGTGAACCCAGCCAAAGGCTCATTCACACGTCAGTATTTGGTCAGTATTTTGCATCAGTGTTTGTATGCCAAAGCCAGGAATGAAACTTACCAAGAAAAAAATATAATTGAAAGACTGATGTCTGTTCTTTGTTTTGGAGACACTCCTGGTTTTGGCATACAAATACTGATAAAATACTGATCAAAAATACTGATGTGTGAAAGAGGCCTAAGGCTGTGTGCCCACAATCAGGCTTTTTTGCATTTTTTTCGCGTTTATCACGGCAAAAACACTTAAAAAATGCATACATTAAGCATCCATGCATTCCGCAATTTTTGTGCCCATGCTGCGTTTTTTTCCCCAAAAAAACACTTCAAGGAAAAAAACGCAGCATGTTCATTAATTTTGCGGAAAATCTGCAGATTTGTCACTATGTTCATTGTATTAGGATGCTCCGGAAAAAAATGTGAAAAACCGCACAAAAACACCCAAAAAACGCAATAAAAACGCAAAAAAAAAATGCAGATTTCCTGCGAAGGAGTCCGGTTTTGCTCAGGAAAAATCTCCTTACAAGGGCACATAGCCTAAATCCCATCCACTTTGCTGGAAATGTAAGAAGTTGCATTTTTGACACGTCAAAAAGGCACCGAAATATTATTGTGGGAACGTAGCCTTACTCTTTCTCAGTTCATAGAGTCATCCTTTTCTGGAAGTGAATGAGGTCATCCACCATGCGTTATGGTGTTACTGTGGAGTAAACCTAGTTTAGGGTTAATGCAAACATGAGCTCTTTAATTGCTAGCACTGTTCTGCTCAGTGAAAGCCTTGATAGCACTTTACAAGCACTTTCATCACTCATAGCATACGTCATGCTGGCACAGTTCATCTTCATTCACCTGGATACTCCTGCGAGGGAGGAGAAATCAGTATAAAGAACAATGAATCTCATGGACAATATTTTTACTCCCTCAAGATGAGGCAGACAGCTTGAGAAAAAGCCTTTCTACAATAGCATCAAATTATTGTTTTTGTTGTGTTTTTTCCCAGGTTACTGTGGAGAACATTTGTTCAGCTTGGACACATGTCTAACATGAAAAGCATTTGTGTGTCACACATGGCCATAAGTTGGAAACACGATTCCTTTTCATTAAAGAAATAGATTAGGAAGGAAGAAAATTTCCAAGAATGAAAAGGATGCGCTTGCATATGACCAAGATTTTTTTCATCCCTTATGCCATGTTCACATGTCAATATTTTGTTCAGTATTTTATAGCAGTATTTGTACGCCAAAACCAGAGAAAAGTATAATAGACACATTTTCACTTCTTCATTTTACGAGCCTCTTCTGGTTTGGGTTTAGAAATATTAATGGAAAATACTGATACATGAATATAGCTTTAAGGCTATGTGCACACGTAGTTTGGAGAGCTGTGGATTTTTCAGCATGGATTTGTAAACATCTGTAGGTAAAACCGCAGGTCAAAAGTCCTGCGGTTTACCTGCGGTTTAGCCCTGCGGTTTCACACCTCACAATGGATAAGGTGTGAAACCGCAGCAGAATCCGCACAAAGAAATGACATGCTGCGGATTGTAACCCGCAACAAATCCGCGTGGAAAAATCCGCAGCATGTGCACAGAGTTTTTGGTTTGACCATTGAAAACAATGGTACTGTACAATGCAGGGGAAACTGCTGCGGACCCGCAGGGCCAGAAACGCTGCGGATCCGCAGTGTGTGCACATAGCCTAAAGGCTACCTGACAGCAGATACATGCTGCCTGATCCATGGACAGAATATATCAGTCACTGGCTGTATGACTTCAGTAATGTAAGTTTGAATCTAAAACATTGCGGCATTTCAGAGAACAACATATTTTACAGGTCGTTCTTCAACAAAGCTGCAAGGGGACTAGTCAGACAGACAGGTCCCTGGTGGCTTTTCCCCGCCCACTGCCAATAACTTATAGGTCTCTCCCTATGCAGACATGGCAAAGATCCATTATCCAGAGGCCTTTTCAACTATTCAACTAGTCTCCCATGTGGCTGTAAGGGGTGTACCAAGACCGCGTGATGCTCCACTCGCTTTCTTCATGTTGATATTATCTCATTTGTATAATTGCATATATAAAGTATCTGATGCTGCTATGTGTATATATATATATTTTGCAGATAAGGAAAGTACAGTTATAGGGTTAGCCACTGGAGGGGGGATAGTAGGAAAGGAATAGGAGTTTAGTATACCAAATAGTTAATATAAGAGGGGCCTACTGTGGGTAAGACATTAGTATTTCCTGAATGTAGTTAGTAGGGCCAGGGAGCCCAGACAGTCCTGTAGAGCTCGGGGCAACACAGTGGACCCCATAACATTCCAAGCTAGGAGCCCAGTCATCCAGGGCTTGGGAACTGAAGGAAACAGCAGCAGTGGAATGCAGGGCAGCACCAAGATGTGGCAGCTTACTACTTGGGCAGATGCCCTTATGTCCTGGGGCGAAACGGACAGGGGAACTCCTGAAAGTAGTTAAGCTGGACAGAAGGAATGCTGCAGTATGGGATGAGTCAGTACAACCCGGGAGCATTCTAGAAGAAGTAGGGAGAAGCACAGGAATAGACAAGGATGTGTATTGTTATGTTCCCTGTGAAGCTTCTGTAATTGAACTGGATGTACTGCAAAAGGATTCAAGTAAACTTATTTGTTACAAGTTGAAACTGGACTCTGTCTCCCTTTGTGTGAAGCCTATTAGGAGTGATCCTGTGAGGAGACTGCAGGCACGTAGGATGCAATAACGGACTGTACACAGGCCAAGGGTGAAAGGGGTTTATTATACAGTAGAAACTCCATGCAGGGAGAAAACGGAGGGCTCATATTCCCTAATACTGCAAAAGGCTAATGGGGAAAACTTAAGGAACAGGGACAAGTAAAGCCAACAATACAATAAAATATAACTTATCACTCAGGCGCCAGTCACGGTTGAACTTCTGTCTGTGACTCGTGCTGCCTAGATTGCGTCACAATCTATCACAATCCTGAGGTAAATGATGCAGTATCTTTTGACATTGGTGGTGTCCTCCCGTGGTCCTGACGATGGCAGCGAATCCTCGGGATCCTGATGCGGGTCTTGGGTCCAGCAGATGAGGTGATAAAGAGGGATACGTCCTTATCCTCAGTGGTGAGTGTCCCAACACTACGTAGATTTGCAGCACTGCCCAAACACAGTTTACAGTGGGCAACCCTGTTCACTGTGTGGAATCAAAACACGCCTAAGTTCAGTTCACAGACCTTGTCTCTCAGGGACAGTACTGTCAGCGGGGACGGCTGTGGCAATGTTGTCGGCTGTGTCAGCGATCTCAGCGAGGGTAGTGATGTCGACTGGGACAGTGGTGTCTGAGTGGTACTCAGGCGACGGACTCCTGTCAAAGCACTCTGCCATCCCTGGCTCTGCTCTGCCCAGATGCCACTCAGCTGGTTTTACCTCAGAGGCATCCCGTGCGCCCAACGTTCCCGCCCAAACAGTCTGGTCACTCGTGCACTGCAGCTCTGTCCACCTAGCCACACCTCCTTTTCTCAAACACCGAGTATAGTGCGGAGTCCCAAGCTTTCTACTCTACAATATAGGTATCAGCCCCGACGGTTCCGGACCCTTCACAGAGGAGACGTGCCTAGTTAGTTCCTTCCCCTTACAATCCCACAACAGATCAGAGGGGACCCTAATGGCACAGAAGGAATTAGAGAAGGTATGCTGCAAAGGGGACATTGTATGTATGTGGTGGGAGACCAGGGCGTGTTTGAGCAGTCTGTCAGCCACAACTACGGCCCTGGCTCCCCTCACACGACTCAATCTCTAGCAGCTGTTAAACCATGTATATCTCTAAAATATCACAATGTTTCAGAATCAAACACACGTGGCTAAGAGCATACAGCCGGAGTCTGATATCTGCTGCCTGTGGATCGGGCTGCATGCATCTGCTTACAGGTTCACTCACTTTAATGTTTTAGACAGTTTTGGCATTCAGAACTGTGATTTTTTTTTTATTTTATCATGTCTGCATTTTGCAAGTCATAACTTTTCTTTTCTTCATCATAGAAGTCAAATAAAGGCTTGTTATTTTTGAGACAATTTTGTCATCTTTGTTTGTGATTTAGTTTTATTGGGTTATCCATGTGGTAAAAGGGACTTTTGCATAGTCTACTTTTGCCTTTGACTTGCTGCATAACTGTGATTTTTATTGTCATAGTTATAATTGTAAAACCTATAAAGCCATTGTGAAGACACAGGCGTCAGTGGGTGCTCTAGTCTGCTAGCCTTAAATCGCATGGACCAGGGCTCGTCCAACCAAACGCCCCCCTCTCCTTTTACCATGGGCATAAAACTACTCAGACAAAACAGGGTGAGGGTAAAACAGTGTGGCAGTACTTTATTGAGCCACAACACAGGCAAATAACATATAGAACAGTCCCAGCAAAATACCAAAGATGGTGCAAAATTACAGAGTCTCACCCTTCCACTGACTCACCGGGATAAGAGCAGCAGTGACTAGTGAGCTTTTAGAGCTGACTACCCCTTCCTGTGACATGCACAGAGAGGTAATGACAAGCTTAGGAAGCTGACACTCCATTGAGTTACAAGGCCAGGTGAACAGTGGGTCCTAATCCTGGCATTCCCAAATGTATCTATAGGGCTCAAGCAACCAGTGAGTTCAAATCCTGTCTAGGTCAAACATATCTATGTGTTCAGTGATGGTAAATGGAGAGGATCTTTCAGCCAGGGCCATGGTCCCTTAAGCTGACATCCTGTAGAATGTCAAATCTATGTCCCTCAAAATGGAGCAATGATGTCCTGGCTACTGTCTTGTAGTATTCCTGGCTGTGGTTATGTAAAGAGTATTTGGTTCTCTGGATGTATGCATCCCTTGGATATTTGGTTTTCTCTTGTTACAGAGGCATATCCCATTTTTATAGTTCACAACTGTTCTTCAATCCATTATTCACAGATCAAGGGGAAGTGGTGATGAGTTTAACTCGCATTGTTTGATTATTTAGTTTATCCTTCAGTGTTTGCAAGTCAACAAACTGCATAGCCTGGTATACTTTTTAATCAACATATCAATAAACATCATTGTTCAGTGACCCTGCATCCCTGATTTGCAAAGATAACAGTACAAGAAACTGTAGGAGCTGATATAAGATGTAAATAACAACCATTCATCAATTTACAAATATCAATTTAACCTACAAGAAGAGTCAACATTTCAGACTCTTGACCAACCAAAGAAAGAAACACATACATTCAAAAGTCAACTTATAGATAACAGTTTATGCCTCCTGGCTTTTTGAAAAAAGATGTCTGGATAGATAATTAAGATTAAATGCTGTGTCATCACAGATATCTTCTAGCTCTCATAGTGAACATTGAAGCAAGACTAGCACTCTATTAACCTCAACATGACCTTTAGTCAGCTGGGACTCTCCTACTGCAAACAGGTAATTAAAGTGGGTTATTTGATGGATCGAAGAAATTAATTCCAGGAGCAACTTGTAGAAGAATGTGGGAGGTAACAGATTTATGGTCCTTGCATCCCTATGTCACAGAGCTGCAAAGAGACTGCTGTGAGCTCCTTTGTTCCCCTTGCAAATTTTGAATATTTTTTTTATGAACAGCAAGGCTCCAACAGTTATGGCTGGCATATTTCCATCGTCGTGATGAAATGGCCACAAATTAAAATCTGACAGATGGGCAACAATATATACAGTATGTCATGTTTCCTACAGTATCTATGGAAAGCTAAAATATAAAAATGAAATATGACATTAATATCTTCCTCCTGGGACCCTTTGGAGCAAAGACACTGTATACTGAAGGTTGGAGGTATCTTAATTTTTGGGACCCTAGCCACATCCCATGGCCAGCCTCCATATGAGCTCACTAAAGAGAGGTATGTGAGCATGGTTTTTATTCAATAAAAGATTTTGAGCTTTTGTCACTGTCAGTCCTGAAAGGCACAGTTCACTGCTGCACCATTTCCCTAGAAAAGGATTGCTTCCCTCCATTATGATCTGTGCCATTTCTGTGACAGGGGTTTATTATTTTTCTTTTGTTATCCCTTTTCATTTTATGTACTTCGATATACTGTATTGTTTCATCCATTTTGTAACATCTTTGTATGTTTTTTAGAAACACTGCCTACTTTTTGAATTAAATACAGTATATCAAATTTAATAGCTTTGTTCATCTTTCTCTATAAACTGCACCTGAAGCCATACGCTATCTGTAACAGATGTCCAATTGGCCTGTTCAAACAATTGTTGTGGTGGCAGCTAGTTCCTTTTGTCATTGTTGAGTTTGGCAGTGACCACACAGGAGTATGTGTGTGTATATGTATAGTATATATATATATATATATATATACATACAGTATATATTCCATGGAATCGAAGGTGTATATGCTATATGTTCCCCAATAACCGGCCTAGTAGTGAAAACAGCCGCAGCCTCGTCCATCACTTAAAAGTCAATCACGTAATTGTCCTGATGATTGGAAGCATTGGTGTGCTGGTCCTTGAAAAACTTGTACCAGCCGGGAGATCTGTGTGATTCCCCGGCTGTGTTTCCTTAACAATTGGTGGCAGCGGTGGGATCTGCATGATCTCCCTATCGTTTACCTGATATTTGTTTTGTTTTTTATTTTTTTTTTTTACATTAACAACGCTATTTCAATGGCTTTATTTTTTGTAGCAACTTTCCGTGACAATTTAAATGATGAGTTTCTGGATGTACAAATCATTTATATTTGTGAGGAAGCAATTTCTGTATTTTCCTTGCAGAATAAATAATGTGTCATTTTGTCATACCTGTTGTTATAGTGACTGGACTTATATGTTATTAGTGATGGGCGAACCCAAACAATAAAGTTCGAGATCAGTACCAAACCCCTACAGTTCGGGCACCGATCCCAAACACGGACTTCTACAGGAAATCTGTGTTACTGTTAAGGTTCAGGTTCACAGCACGAAAATCACCATTGGCTCTGGTCGGTGGTAAGATCATTACTGCCAGTCAGAGAGCTGTGGTTTATCTGACAGCCAGCAGCTGTGACTGGTAGTAAAAAGTTTTCCCCTAGTCACAAAGGCGTCGGCTGACAAAAGACTACTACTCCTGCTGCAGCTAATAACAGTGAGAGAAGGAGTGGTTGCCTCTGATCGGCGGTAAGATTGTTACTGTCTGTCAGAGAACTGCGGTTCCCATGCTGTCAGATGACAGCATGAGCCAGGAGCTGTGACCCGTGGTAAAAAGTTTACCTCCGGTCACAGTGGCATTGGCTTATGAAAGAGTAGTACTCCATCAGCCTAAGCCTGCTGCCGCTAATAACAGCAAGAGCAGGCACTGCTGATGGGAGTATTAATAAGTCGGAGCATGCACTATAAATAAATAGAAAAAATGATGTGGGGTCTTTCTATTTTTGATAATGGGCTGCAACCCTCAGCTGTCAGTTTTATCATGGCTGGTTGTCAAGAATAGAGGGGTCCCCATGCCATTTTTTAAAATTACTTAAATAAACAATTTTAATAAGCACTGTGGGTTTCCACTCATTTTTCACAACCAGCCAAGATAAATTAGACTGCTGGGTGCTTGTATTTTCAGTTCGGTAAGGGGCTAAGGGGCTATGGAAATTGCCCCCCACCTAAAAATAGCAGTTTCCAGCCACCCCAGTAAAAGAGTTTCTATTAGATTCTATTCCGGCGCTTTGCCCGGCTCTTCTTACTTGCCTTGTGGTGGTGGTAAGTGGGTTTCATATTAGTGGGGTTGATGTCACCTTTGTATTTTCAAGTGACATCTAACCCAGCAAGACTCCTATCCATTACTAACTCCATAGTCATATTGTCAATAAAAAACACCCAGGATAAAGTCCTTTATTTGAAATAAAAATATGCACAGTTTTACAAATTAATTTAACAATAACAAGCATAGCTATACACACCACATGCCCATTCCATTGAAGCCCTGGTCCCCTCTAAAAAACAGAAAATAATAAACAAAAAAACATTTACCTAGTGCCCATTCCATTGAAGCCTCGGTCACCTGTAAAAACAAAAACAAAAAACAATATCCCTCACCTGTCCGACATACTGTCACATGCTGTAATCTATGTCTGCGATAAGTGGTTTGCAACCTGGATGGTGCCAAGATACGACCGTTCAGGCTGTAAACCATGGGAGAATAAGCTGCTGTGAGCACAGTGTCAGTGACTAGCAGTTATGTCATTGAGGTTACCATAGGTCACTGAGGCTGCATTCTCAGCTCACTTCAGCGTGAGCCATGCCGATGAATTGAGGTGACGTCAGTGAGACCACTGCTAGCACCGTGAGAAAAATTTTCATGATGGAAACCAATTTCTAGTGCCTATTTTTTTCTTAGTGTTAATAAATAGCTTTGCAAAGTGGAAAAGGTGCTTTAATTGTTTTAATAGATTTTTTTAAAAAATTTATCTTAACTCTTTTAGGATTTATTTTTCACTATCAATGGTGGACATCTGATATTACATTGCAATACCAGAGTATTGTAGTACATTGTGCCAGTCAGTATTACACTGGCACACAGTTTATTAGGCTTACTTCTGGATTCATTCACCTTTCATATTTAGGTATATGATTTAGGTTATGATTTTTAGCCCTGTGCATTTCCTTTTTTTAAGAAAACCAGATGATAGTCCAACTCCAAAAATTCTGAATAGAGGCAAAACATGAATATTGAACAGCATACAGCATACTACTATCCTGAAGAAGTAGCATCATCATTACAAAATAATGGTAGTGAGGGTTGTGTATAAGGGTTTAAAATAATTTCCTGAAATTTGCAGATTCTCCCAGGCATTCAGTAGTTTTCTGTAATGTACATCGATTTCAATAGAGAAATGTATTTGACTTTGTATCTGGGGCTAATGGCATCACCTTGTCTTGCAGTAATATATTTTACAGTACACCTAGTAGCAATCTAAACAGGAATTCCCATGGCTGCTCATTAGCCGCTGACCGTAGAGCAAAAATTGATCCCTGACTGCAGATAGCATTCACTTCTGGCATTGAAAAAGTTGGTGAAGGAACCTAAATGGTGGATGGTGGCTTCAGGGCTTCTTATCATCATTATATAATCCGGCAAGGAATGTGGTTGTATCAGAATTTAACAAGGTTGCGTAGTACAGATGAGTAAATTGATTAGCTGAATTCTGGTCCAATGACGTCAGTAGCCTGTGGCCACCGGATCGAAACGATATGAATGACCTTACCTATCTGAATGTCTGACACCTCTTCTGATTACCATATCCAGGAGAATATACTCATTAAAATATAGTACATATATAACTATATTAAGACATAATGCACATAAAAATCAATACAAAATTTAAAATAAAGATTATATGATACAGGAATGAATGGAAAAACCTATTGATCATCCATTGTGATCATGCAAATGCATGTAAAGCTCGAATATAGGATCATAAATTAATCCATAGACATGTAAACAAAAACAGTACTTTGATCTATAAATAATGGAAATCAAATATATAGTCAAAAGCATATGCAATCAAGTAAATCAAGTAAATGAAGTAATGGAAACATGGTTTCAGAGGAAAAGACTGAAAATAGCCACAAGAAGTACAAATCAAATGGGCTCACATTTATACGAGGTTTATGGTGCATAGCCCAGACCACCCAAATACGTGTTTCATATTCAGTGCCTAAAAAGGGGCTTGAGGGTGTGTGTAGAATGAGAGTATTAAATAGTGATGTCTTACAAGATATTTACCATTGATGGAGTAGCTGTATCCAGCGCTTGCCACTGTTGTGATGCATGTATACCATTGCTGGGATCGGCCCCAAGCGTCACATCACCATGTCAGTCCCTGATACGTCAGAGGGAGTTACCAGCGCACGCCACACTACAGAGGCATGTTGCCTGAGATATCAAGGCCCTGAACAATCAAAATACTGTCCATCAATGAGTAAGGACATGGGAAAACAAATACAGAGGATATAAAAAGTCTACACATGCCTGTTAAAATGCTAGGTTTCTGTCATGCAAAAAAAATCATAACAAGTGGAATCATTTCATAACTTTTTCTACTTTTAACAGGGCTGCCAAAGCTCATAGCTGGAGCTGGTATTCTCAGGCTGGTAAGATGCCATGGATATAGCCCCCCCCAGCCTAAAAATAGCAGCCCGTAGTTACCCAGAAAAGGCACATCTATTAGATGCACCAATTCTGGTGCTTTGCCTGGCTCTTCCCACTTGCCTTGTAATGGTGACAAGTGGAGTTCATATTTGTGGGGTTGATGTCAACTTTGTATTGTCAGGTGACATCAAGCCCCAAGGTTAGTAATGGGGAGCCATCAATAAGACACCTATACATTACTAACCCCATAGTCACATTGTATAAAAACACACACACACTAAGAATAAAGTCTTTTAATTGAAAAAATGACACAGACTCCTTTAATACTCTTAATTAAACCATACTTACAACTTTGCCTAATTCGACCGAAACCATTGTTCTCCTGTAATAAAACTAAAATAAAAAAAATATACCATACCTGTCCGTCGTTCTGTCCCACGCCGTAATCCATGTCTGGGGGAGAAATAGTTGTCAACCTGGACGGTGGCAGGATGCGACCGTCCATGCTGAGAACCACTGGTGAATGAGCTGCTGAGAGCGCAGCCTCAGTGACTAGCGGTGACCTCTTTTCCTTTCCCAAACTATTAGATGTGTATTTAGTTTTCCTGATTTTCCATGTCTGAGTCAGACAACTAATGATACTATAATATTATTATGAGAACATCATTTTTAAATTATTCCTGTTTAACATACTGATCAATAATCAATTGTGTTCATCTATTTGTAGCAACTCAATAAGATATAAAATAGAGAACAAGAGTCCATGCTACTAATAAAATATCTAATTTTATGCTTTTACATTTAAGACATAAAAAAGAAACACATGGATCAAAAGTGACCAAAGCAAGTGGGCATACTTGCTGTATTAGTGAAAAAATCCTTGACAAATAGGGCCACAATTGCTGCCTCGGTGCAGTGATAAATGTTTACATGAGGAGGATGATCTACTCATCATTAGCTCAATTCATCGAAGTGATGCAAAGTCCTACCATAAAGCAAATAGCATTTTGTGTGTAGCAGAAAGTAATGTATTGGAGAGTGTGTCCTTGTACTGTCAGGCTGTTTAAAGCAGCAAGACATTAAAATCTAACTGCCTATTGCGAAAAGGTAAAGACATGCATCTAGATCAGATTAGGTCAATGTGCAGAAGACACTCCATTTGTAATGCTTAAGAAAGGTAAGCACCCATTCCTTGGATCCAGGCTGCACGTCGACCCAACTGAGCAGACACTCTCCAATACATTACTTTCTGCTGTGCACAAAATGTTGTTTGCTTTATGGTGGGACATTGCACCACGTTGATGTATTGAGCTAATACTGATTAGATCATCCTCCTTATATAAATGCACAAAAAGAGAGAAAAGGATGGCACTTGTGGCGCCCCTGAGGGTCCGGTCGCCACAGAGGTACTGCACCTCATCCAGAGGTGTGGTATCCCACCCTCAGGTAAGGAGGGATCACCATCCAGGACTCCTAACACTGCACCCAACACACACTAGTTAGTCAGGGTATCTAGGTGTACCCTTCGGGAGGATGGCCTCATCCTAGACTGGCTAGGAAAGAGTGTTGGGGGGTTAGTGTGGAAGGTAGGTAGAGTGGGAGGAGCTTAGATAGTGGAGTTATTGTGGGCATCCAATCAGAGAGAGAAAGGTGACAGTTGGTGGGTGGAGCTAGTCTGAGGCAAATAGATCTTTCCAGAGAGTAGTCCGTCGGTGACAGGACAGCATAAGAGCAGGATTGCCGTGAGAGGACTGAGGGTCAGAGAAGAGAGAAACATCTTGACCACGCTCCTAGACTGAAGGAAAGGGTCCTTGGGGCACGGGGAGTGCGATAAGCCACCCGTGGGGCCCGCATCCTGGAAGGGAAGGACCAGGCCACGGTGGGGGAGCCGGCCCCTGAAGCTAGTGGAGAACTACAAGGCTCAGCTAGGAAGCTGGAGGCTGAGGTAACTTTAAGTGCCTCAGCCACAACCACAAACATTCTGCAAAAAGGCAGCAGAGGGATAAAGGACCTCGGGGTCTGACCCATGTCGCCCGGTGGGATCCGTGGCTGCCGGCTTGTGAAGGCGCAGGGCAGGAAGGAAGGGAGAGATCAGCGCAAACATACGGCCTAGAGAGGAGACACAAGGAGGAGTCTTGAACAGGTGTTCCTGATCTACCTGGGAGTTTGCCGGACCCCTCCCTCGGGGGACACAGTACCAAGCGGGTCATTGTGTGCACAAGACTTGTGAGTAAAAACCCAGAAACCGCACCCAACTGTATCCTTGGTGTCATTTACAACTTGCCTGCTATACACTGCATTCACCATCACCGGCTCAATTGCCCTGGGACACAGCTCTGCCCGTGGAGAGCTTCACCATCTTGTCTGCTTTAACACCGTCCCAGTGGATCTGCATCACAGCGTAGGCTACCCTAGTATCATGGTGGCGTCACAATTCCCCTTTTCCCAATTAATTATCCTGCCATCTTTCCCCTCATTTAAACTTCCATCTTCTTTATTGGACACCCAGGGCAACGGACCGGGTCACCATCACCACTGTGACCCTTCCCCCCTTAAAAGAGCCTGAAAGGCCCGGACCGAGTAACCCCAGCCCTGCGGGCCGTTCCACACTCACCGTTCCAAAAGTAGAAAATTTTATTCAGGGATAAAAATACATAGGCTCGGGAGCAATGTGATGAGTACGGACAATGGCCGTTTCGCACTCCTGCACTTCAACGGGTCCTAATCAATTAGGACCCATTGAATCGCAGGAGCGTGAAACGGCTGTTGTCCGTACTCATCACATTGCTCTGGAGACTATGTATTTTATCCCTGAATAAAGTTTTCTACTTTTGGAGTGGTGAGTGCCATCCTTTTCTCTCTTTTTGTGCATTTGAATTTTCTTTATTTCTAAGGACTGAACACCCGTTCCATGAGGGTTCATGGCGTTCATTATGTGTGTGTGATTGATACCTCTTGATATAGTTCAGAGGTAACGGTCGTGAAGTGGTGCCAAATTTGCCTTCTCTTGTTGGATCCTTATATAAACATTTATAATTATAATCAAGCTACCTATGGCCAAACATAAATAAGTAAAACAATGAATTAATTCTGTAGTGTGGTTCTGAAACCATAAAATATGTGAAAAGTGCAACCAACCGAGTGTGGTGGGTGTGAGCTGGAACTAGAAATAACCTCTAGTGAATAGGAAACTGATTCCTTACTGACCCAGGGAGCGGTATAATATAGGCAAACACACAGTAATGTTAGCATTAGATAATCACCAAATAGTGAGAGTAAATATAAAGTATAGATACATGTACTAGTCAGGTTGTAGTGTTGAAAACAGGTGAAACATTGTGAAGAATTACTGGATGATATATAAAATGTGAGTGGATACAAATGAAATACAGTAATCATAAATAAAATGTGAAGGAATGTGAAGCATCCTAATAAAAGAATATACAAAGTATAGCGATGTGAAAAATATGAACAAATTAGAAAATATAATTGGTGCTGTATTGTGTGGTGTGGAAAAATGGTTTTAATGTGAACAGATGTAAGTGTAAAGAATAGCCGTCCAGAGTTTATCATGATATACAACTTTTGAAAAAGTCAGAACTTTAGCTGTGGATTTGGGCTGTTGCCAGAGGTTAATGCCAACATCCCTATGTGTGAATGCTGGAACTAATATCAGCCCAAATCAGGAGTTAATCAGTCAGCTTCACAAGGGAAATAGAGACGGGCTATTATCAAGATGAAGCTACTTTGCCCTTGACATCACACACATTTTCTATCCATGAGCACATTTTCTGCTGCTATGAAAATTATGTTTGATTGAATGATTTTGCACGTATTTTAATCTACGCATAATTATTTAATGTAGACGCTACACGCCTTGTTAAAGCAACTGGTGGCTGTGGTCAAGCAGGGTGACATTTGCAAGCCTGTAATACCTTGAATCTACAATTTTGAGTGTATTTTTAGAATTTTCCTATTTAGACTGCGCAATGTGGATTACAATGTTCAGATCCTGTAGTGTAAATGTTTCAGTTTAATTTATTGAAAGGGAACCTGTTACATCCCAAAATACCATTAAACTGCAGATATTGGGTTATTCTGCAGGTTACGAGCATTCCATAGCTGACTTCCAGAGGAAATTAACTTACTCCCGGAAGTCTCGGTCTTTCAGTCATACAGGTGCGGCTGGCGAGGTTTCAGTCACCTCTTAATACATAGTGAACGCTGACTTTAAGCACGCCCCAACACTGACTGACAGTCAGCAGTGGATCAGTACAGAGCCGGCTGTCAGTCAGTGTCAGGGCTTGGTTACAGGTGCTGCTCACTGTGTTCTGAGAGGTGGCTGAAGCCGTGCCAGCTGCTCCTGTGTGACTGAAAGCTGTAGACGGCTTGGAAGAAATAAAATTAATTTCCTCCCAGTAGCCAGGCTTTCTGTGCTATGGCCACATGGCTTTAAAACACTATTAACCCCTTCACCCCCAAGGGTGGTTTGCACGTTCATGACCAAGCCAATTTTTACAATTCTGACCACTGTCCCTTTATGAGGTTATAACTCTGGAACGCTTCAACGGATCTAGGCGATTATGAGATTGTTTTCTCGCAACATATTGTACTTCACTGTAGTGGTAAAAATTTTTTGCTATAACTTGCGTTTATTTATGAAAAAAACAGAAATATGGCGAAAATTTTGAAAATGTTGCAATTTTAAAACTTTGAATTTGTATGCCCTTAAAACAGAGAAATATGGGACACAAAATAGTTACTAAATAACATTTCCCACATGTCTACTTTACATCAGCACAATTTGGGAAACAACTTTTTTTTGTTAGGAAGTTATAAGGGTTAAAATTTGACCAGCGATTTCTAATTTTTACAACAAAACTTACAAAACCCTTTTTTTTAGGGACCACCTCACATTTGAAGTCACTTTGAGGGGTCTATATGGCAGAAAATACCCAAAAGTGACACCATTCTAAAAACTGCACCCCTGAAGCTACTCAAAACTACGTTCAAGAAGATTATTAACCCTTCAGGTGCTTCACAGGCACAGAAGCAACGTGGAAGGAAAAAATGAACATTTAACTTTTTAGTCACAAAAATAATATTTTAGCAACAATTTTTTTATTTTCCCAAGGGTAACAGGAGAAATTGGACCCCAAAAGTTGTTGTCAAATTTGTCCTGAGTATGCTGATACCCAATATGTTGGGGGGAACCACTGTTTGGGCACATGGCAGGGCTCAGAAGGGAAGGAGCCCCGTTTGACTTTTTCAACCTAAAATTGGATGGAATTGAGATCAGACGCCATGTCGCTTTTGACGAGTGTCTGATGTGCCTAAACAGTGGAAACCCCCACAAGTGACCCCATTTTGGAAACTAGACCCCCTAAGGAACTTATCTAGATGTGTGGTGACCACTTTGAACCCCCAAGGGCTTCACAGAAGTTTATAACACCCGGGCGTGAAAATAAAAAAATCATATTTTTTCCACAAACATGATCATTTAGTCCCCAATATTTTGTTTTCCCAAGGGTAACAAGAGAAATTGGACCCCAAAGGTTGTTGTCAAATTCGTCCTGAGTACGCTGATACCCATTATGTGGGGGGGAACCACTGTTTGGGCACATGGCAGGGTTCAGAAGGGAAGGCGCCCCGTTTGACTTTTTCAACCTAAAATTGGATGGAATTGAGATCAGACGCCATGTCGCGTTTGACGAGTGTCTGATGTGCCTAAACAGTGGAAACCCCCCACAAGTGACCCCATTTTGGAAACTAGACCCCATAAGGAACTTATCTAGATGTGTGGTGACCACTTTGAACCCCCAAGGGCTTCACAGAAGTTTATAACATCCGGGCGTGAAAATAAAAAATCATATTTTTTCCACAAACATGATCATTTAGTCCCCAATATTTTGTTTTCCCAAGGGTAACAGGAGAAATTGGACCCCAAAGGTTGTTGTCAAATTTGTCCTGAGTACGCTGATATCCAATATGTGGGGGGGAACCACTGTTTGGGCACATGGCAGGGCTCAGAAGGGATGGAGCCCCGTTTGACTTTTTCAACCTAAAATTGGCTGGAATTGAGATCGGACGCCATGTCGCGTTTGACGAGTGTCTGATGTGCCTAAACAGTGGAAACCCCCCACAAGTGACCCCATTTTGGAAACTAGACCACCTAAGGAACTTATCTAGATGTGTGGTGACCACTTTTGAACCCCTAAGGGCTTCACAGAAGTTTATAACGCCCGGGCGTGAAAATAAAAAATCATATTTTTTCCACAAACATGATCATTTAGTCCCCAATATTTTGTTTTCCCAAGGGTAACAGGAGAAATTGGACCCCAAAGGTTGTTGACAAACTTGTCCTGAGTATGCTGATACCCAATATGTGGGGGGAACCACTGTTTGGGCACATGGCAGGGCTCAGAAGGGAAGGAGCCCCTTTTAACTTTTTCAACCTAAAATTGGATGGAATTGAGATCGGACGCCATGTCGCGTTTGACGAGCGTCTGATGTGTCTAAACAGTGGAAACCCCCCACAAGTGACCCCATTTTGGAAACTAGACCCCCTAAGGAACTTATCTAGATGTGTGGTGACCACTTTGAACCCCCAAGGGCTTCACAGAAGTTTATAGCACCCGGGCGTGAAAATAAAAAATCATATTTTTTCCACAAACATGATAATTTAGTCCCCAATATTTTGTTTTCCCAAGGGTAACAGGAGAAATTGGACCCCAAAGGTTGTTGTCAAATTTGTCCTGAGTACGCTGATACCCAATATGTGGGGGGGAACCACTGTTTGGGCACATGGCAGGGCTCAGAAGGGAAGGAGCCCCGTTTGACTTTTTCAACCTAAAATTGGCTGGAACTGAGATCGGACGCCATGTCGCGTTTGACGAGCGTCTGATGTGCCTAAACAGTGGAAACCCCCCCACAAGTGACCCCATTTTGGAAACTAGACCCCCTAAGGAACTTATCTAGATGTGTGGTGACCACTTTGAACCCCCAAGGGCTTCACAGAAGTTTATAACGCCCGGGCATGAAAAGAAAAAATCATATTTTTTCCACAAACATGATCATTTAGTCCCCAATATTTTGTTTTCCCAAGGGTAACAGGAGAAATTGGACCCCAAAGGTTGTTGTCAAATTTGTCCTGAGTACGCTGATACCCAATATGTGGGGGGGAACCACTGTTTGGGCACATGGCAGGGCTCAGAAGGGAAGGAGCCCCGTTTGACTTTTTCAACCTAAAATTGGCTGGAATTGAGAACGGACGCCATGTCGCGTTTGACGAGCGTCTGATGTGCCTAAACAGTGGAAACCCCCACAAGTGACCCCATTTTGGAAACTAGACCCCTAAGGAACTTATCTAGATGTGTGGTGAGCACTTTGAACCCCCAAGTGTTTCACTAAAGATTATAATGCCCAGGCGTGAAAATATAAAATCCTGTTTTGTTCCCACATAAATGATCATTTAGTCCCCAATTTTTAATTTTCCCAAGAGAAACAGGAGAAATTGGACCCCAAAAGTCGTTGTCCAATTTGTCCTGGGTACTCTGGTACCCCACATGTGGGAAAAAACTGTTTAGGCACACGTCGGGGCTCGAAAGGGAAGTAGTGTTGTTTTGGAATGCAGACTTTGATGGTCTGCTGGCGTCATGTTCCATTTGCAGAGTCCCTGATGTGCCTAAACAGGAAAAAAACCCACATATGACATTATTTTGGATACTAGACCCCCAAAGAACAAATCTAGATGTGCCCCAACTAATCTAATGTAAATTAGTAGTGCATGGAGGTGTGGTACAATTTGAAGCAATCCTTCATGCACAGGCCAGGTTTTTCGGGGCAGGAGTCGCATTGATAAGTGGTGTCCCTGCATATTCCTTTTTTGTAACACACTCGACACCTTTTTTGCGGCTTACCTTTTCTTGCGGTTGGCGGGACCACACCTGGAAAATGCTGACCTGGGACAATACGAGCACCTTCAGTTCCTGAAGTACTGGGGCCCACTCCTTCCTGAGTGCCAAACATCAGGGCCTTAACCACTACCTCCTGGAACTGAAGCTACGTCGTATCGCTGGGGCATGCACATTGTGACAGCAGGAATGCATTGAGCATTGCCATTTGGACGATGTGCACGGCCAGCTTTTTGTACCACGCTTTGGCATTCCTCAATGCATTGTACGGTTGGAGGAGTTGATCGGAGAGATCAACTCCCCCCATGTTTTTGTTGTACCCCACTACACATGTCGGTTTGCAGACCTGTGTAGAGGTACCCCGTACAGTGCAGAGGGTGCTGCCATCACCGTGTATGGTGGTCAAGAGATGGACATCTCTCTTGTACTTGTACTTGACCACCAGCAGGTGGTCGCTACAATGGGCTCTGCTCTCACCTTTTCGGAGCATCTGCCCAAGTAGCGTCTTCGGGAGGCCTCTCTGATTTTTGCGGACAGTACAGCAGGCTGCGGTACGTCGCTCAGAGAGGGATTTGTAGAGTGGGATGTTGGTATAAAAGTTATCAGTGTAGAGGTGATAACCTTTATCCAGCAGTGGGTGCACCAAATCCCACACAATTTTCCCACTCACTCCCAGGAAAGGAGGACACTCAGGGGGTTCAATCCGTGTGTCCTTCCCTTCGTAAACTCTAAACTTGTGGGTGTACCCTGAGGTATTCTCACACAACTTATAGAGTTTGATTCCGTACCTGGCCCTCTTACTGGGCAGGTATTGATGGAATCGCTGCCTTCCCTTGAAGTGAACCAAAGACTCATCCATGCAGATGTCCCTTTGGGGCACGTACACTTCAGCAAACTTTTTGTTGAAGTGTTCGATGACCGGCCGAATTTTGAAAAGATGGTCAAAGTTGGGGTCATCTCGTGCGGGACACTGTGCATTATCAGTATAATGCAGAAACTTGTGGATGGCCTCAAAACGCGTCCTGGCCATGACCATTCAGAACACTGGAGTGTTGTATAAAATATCAACACTCCAATATTGCCGAATTTCTGGCTTCTTCAGTATCCCCATATGGAGGACCAGGCCCCAAAACTGCGTCATTTCAACTGCGTCTACAGGAGACCAGTTTGAAAATGTTGAACGCGGGTTTTGCTCCAAAAATTGACGAGCGTACAACTTAGTTTGCTCCACCATGAGGTTAACAAAATCCTCAGAGAAAAAGACTTTGAAAAAGTCAATTTCTGTGAGGCCGGTGGTGTCAAACTTGATTCCTGATTCTGCCACAAAATCAGGAATCAGTGGCTCGTAATTTTCGGGGGGGTGAGGTCCATACGGGGAGCACTGGGTCAGCTGCGGGCATGGTGGGCGCTGCCTCATCTTCTGTCCTGGAGCGTCTGCGTGGCGGTTCCACAGGACCCGAGGAGGAAGATGAGGAGGGGGAAGAGGAAGAAGAAGAGGATGAAGAATCCGAAAAATAAAGAAAAGTCGGATCCTTATCCAAATCGCTATCAGTGTCGGAGGCAAGTATAGCATATGCCTCCTCCATTGAATAGCGCTGTTGGGATGAATTTGATGACATTTTTGTGTAAATATGGTGCTTGGGTGTACACTTTATTGAAAACCGTATGTGTACGTGAGGGGGGAGTGATTGGTGTAAACTTTCTGTAAAGAAAAAGCTGTGGAAAAAAGTCTAAAACAGCAGGCCCTAGCTGATAAGTGTCACTTATCAAAACTAGGCTGCTGGATGTGCGCACGGGGTGGCGCAAGGGGGGGTGGGAAAAAAAAAAAGGAAAACGGCAAACTCTGATAAGTGAACTGTGTCACTTATCCAAGTTTCGCAGCTGCGGGATGTGTGTACGGAGGGGCTAAGGAAAAAAGCGAGCTCGAGTGTTGATCGGTGAACTGCGTCACCAATCAACGCTCGGCGGCTGCGCACGGAGGTGGCACAAAAGTGGGGTGGAGGGGGGTAAAAATAGGGGGAAGGGGGATGGGGGATTGGGGTGGATGAAGAGAGATTGGGCAGGGATCAACAGTTAGGGTTGTAGTTAGGTGGCTCAAAGGGGGGTGAAAAAAATGAAAAACGGCAGGCACAAGCTTGGATAAGTGACGTGTGTCACTTATCCAACTTTTGCGGCTGCGGGATGTGTGTACGGAGGTGGCGCAAAGGGGGCTAAGGAAAAAAAGCGAGCTCGAGTGTTGATCAGTGAACTGCGTCACCAATCAACGCTCGCCGGCTGCGCACGGAGGTGGCGCAAAAGTGGGGTGGAGGGGGGTAAAAGTAGGGGGAAGGGGGATGGGGTGGATGAAGAGAGATTGGGCAGGGATCAACAGTTAGGGTTGTAGTTAGGTGGCATAAAGGGGGGTGAAAAAGATGAAAAACGGCAGGCACAAGCTTAGATAAGTGACGTGTGTCACTTATCCAACTTTTGCGGCTGCGGGATGTGTGTACGGAAGTGGCGCAAAGGGGGCTAAGGAAAAAAAGTGAGCACGAGTGTTGATCGGTGAACTGCGTCACCGATCAACGCTCGGCGGCTGCGCACGGAGGTGGCGCAAAAGTGGGGTGGAGGGGGGTAAAAGGGGGGTGAAGGGGGGTAAGAGGGGGGGTGGAGGGGGGATGAAGATAGATTGGGGGGTGAAGATAGATTGGGCAGGGAATCAGGGATCAATTAACACTTACAGTTGTAGTTTTCTTTCTTCTTTCTTCTGCAGGGATTGTGATGCTACAAGCTGTGGCACCACAATACCCAGCACAGGAGCTCTTGCTGCATCCGACCTCTCTGCAGGAATCCTCAGCTAGAGTGAGGACCCCTGCAGACAGGTCAGACAGGTCAGAGGCAGGTCAGGGGCAGGTCACAGAGCGGTCACATCGCTGGTGTGACCTGTCATTGGTGGGATCGAATGATTACATCGATCTCACCAATCCCTGATCTGCCTGGTGACCATGGCAACTGCCTAGAATCGGAGCTCACAGCTCCGATTATTAGGCAGGTCATGCCCAGGTCACCAGCAGGGCACAGAGCGGTCACATGGTGACCGCAGCTGTGCCCTGTGGTTGGCGCGATCGCCGATCTAATCGATCGCGCCAGCCAACTCCTGCAGGCCCTGCTGGGCCTGCATTAGGCTCCAGCCTAGGATTGGTGATAATATAGCACCGATCCTGGCCGGTACTGGCAGGACACAGCGGCGATATAGCGCCGCTGTGCACTGCGATTGGCGCGATCGATCAGATCGGCGATCGCGCCAATCTGGGTGCACCAGGCACCAGCTCTAGGATCGAGTACATCAGTACTCGATCCCAGCCTAGGACATCATTGTTTCAGCCAAGCTGATTGCCTGAAACAATGAGAAACGCTGCGATTGGCTGTTCAGAATTGAACAGCCAATCACAGTGCTCTGGATGCCGGGGGGGCGGGATCGCAGCCCGGGATGCCGACGCCATCTTTTGTAAGGTGAGATGGCGTCGGAATTTTAATGCGGTCACCGCATTAAAGGGCCCGACGTACTATCCCGTCCACAGTCATACGGGCCCGGGTACCGTGGACGGGATAGTACGTCGGATGTCAGGAAGGGGTTAAACTGCAGATTGACCCCATATCTGCAGGTTAATAGCATTTTTGGATGGGACAGGTTCCCTTTTGATATAAGATTGTAACATGGCTGTGTACTGGCAAACTAACCGTAGTGGCAATGACAACTTAGAGACCTGAAATTGTGCTAATAATCTCCACATATACTTAGTGGATGCAAAGTTTTCTTTCCCTAGATGGTCCATCACTTGAACTTTGCACCATGGAGAAACGGGGCCTCTATACTTACAGTATTTGCATGCATTTGCAGGGTCAGTTCCATGGCACTATCAATGTCACTCTGCCAACCTGTTTTTCTAATTTTTAAACCTTGGTATCACCGACTAAAGACAAAGGGGAGGGGGGGTTCACTGCATATTCTCCCTACCCTATGTGTTTCAGCAAAAAATACTCAATGTTACCCAATTACTGCAAGGGCCAAATTACCCCAATAAAATGTAATAAAATTTATAGTTTTGGAAAGGAAGGAAATACAGGTGCTTCTCACTAAATTAGAATATAACCAAAAAGTTTATTTCAGTTCTTCAATACAAAAAGTGAAACTCATATAGAGTCATTACAGAGTGATCTATTTCAAGTGTTTATTTCTGTTAATGTTGATGATTATGATTACAGCCAATGAAAACCCAAATTATCTCAGTAAATTAGAATACTTTATAACACCAGCTTGAAAAAATTATTTTCAAATCCAATGTTAAACTACTGAAATGTATGTTCAGTAAATGCACTCAATACTTGGTAGGAGCTCCTCAACACTGCCAAAAGTACCAACACCTGGTTTAAAAACAACAGTATCACTGTGCTTGATTGGCCAGCAAACTCACCTGACCTTAACCCCATAGAGAATCTATGGGGCGTTGTCAAGAGGAAGACCCAACAATGCAGATGAGCTGAAGGCTGCAATCAAAGCAACCTGGGCTTCCATAACACCTCAGCAGTGCCACAGGCTGATCGCCTCCATGACATGCCGCATTGATGCAGTAATTGATGCAAAAGGAGCCCCAACCAAGTATTGAGTGCATTTACTGAACATACATTTCAGTAGGCCAACATGTCAGATTGTATATCATCTCACTATTACAAAACACAGTAAATACACAACATTAAACTCCCTATGTAATTTGGTAGCTTAGTTAGCAATGTTTCTTCCAATAAAGAAGCTCTCCCATCAAAACTTTTATCCTCTTAATACATTATATAGCACTGTGTACTTACAATTGCTCATTTTGCCTTTCTACCCAGCTGATTCTTCTCTTTTGTCTGCTCTATGCAGAAACAGAAAATGTTTTGCATAAACCATTCCTCTCTTCAGCTCCTGACCCAGCTGCTCCCCTTCCCCCTGCCATTGACTTTTGCAGTGATTATGATTTATGCAGGGAAAATTGACCTCCTGTCTCTACATAGAGCTTACAAAAACTCAGCTAGTCTTGGGAGTAAAATGTTCCCAAAATGATCATCGTAAGAAACATAAAGCTATCTTTACATGTAATTTTGTACTTTTTTTTTTTCCTTTACATGGAAAAACTTGGAAGTAGATACAACCTACAACCACATCATTTACAGGGAATAGGAAGGTAGCACGATCGATGTCTACACCATTTTCAGGATGAGACTGGGAGGCAGTACTTTCTATTGCTAAGTTATTCACAAGGATAGATCATGTTTGTATTCAGTAGTGATGAAGGGAATGCTTTCAAGTAAATAGTGCTAACAAGAAAAAAATGGTAGCCAAAATAGAAAAACCTGTAGCACAGATTGGGATTGATTTGCAAAGTGCGCAAACTTTATTGAATGTATAACAGAATCCAACGTTTCAGCCCAAACACAACCTATTAACTATTCAGTTTGTGCATGCAGGAAGACAGCAAAAAGTTATCTTCCTAGCAAGGTGGCTACTACATTAAAGGGGATGCCCACTACCTGGACCACCCCTTTTTAAATTAAATGCTCTCCTTTGTAAAATAAGAATACCAGATACTCACCTACCAATGCCATTCTAGTGACACTGGCGCCGTATCCTCTTGGGGATTAGGTGACATTTTCATGCCACGTAAGCCTAACAGCTTATTTGTCGGAGCTTAGGGGCTACTGTGCTCACTTACCTTGAAGGAATGCCAGACAAGTAGTGAGATCTCAGCAGTCCAATAGTAGCTGTAGATAGGCTGCAGGGCTTTCATGCCATAAAAATGTCACGCAAGCCCTGGGAGACTTGGCAACAATATTCTGTTAGTTTTATTTTACAAAAGTAACTTTATTTATAAAGGGGTTATCCCATAGAATTGTTTATGATTGCTTTGCTGTCTGCTAGCACAGAATAATACCATATTATAGCAAAACAGAAAATGCCATCCTATATCTCCATAGTTTGGACTTTAAGTCATGTGCTAGGTTCACACTAGCAACAAAATCACTGTTTCCAGTTCCATAATCTTTACAGGAAGAAAAAGAGCAGCTTGCTTCTCTATTTTTTACATTAAGTGGAAACATTGTAGTCATTAGGGTCTGTCTGGCACCATTTGAGTTACTCATGTGACAGATTTATTTCCTTTAGAAGTTTTATTTTTCTGTTCCTGCGTTTGAATTCCTGCTTTATACTAAATAGCTATAGTCAACAGTGTCATTAAAACTAAAACTCAAGAAATTCCATTGATGTTAAAGAGGTATTCTTATTTCCAAGATCCTATCCCAATATATAGTAGGTGTAATAATAATATTAGCAAATACCTCCAATTAGGAATGTAGTTGTCATGATCTGACAGTTTTAAATTGGACAAAGTGAATTTTTTTTACTTTGTCAAGTGCAAAGTGTGACGTGATTGCCCCCGGTGGCCATTAGAATTATCACACGTGGTGTCTTTCATTCTAAGTTGCCCGGTGGTGGGGAGTGGTATCGCACCTTAGTGTTAGGTTTTATTTGTAATTATAAATCAGGTGTTAGGCTCTATAAATGAGTCTCAGGGTATGCAATCATTGTTGGTGATAGTTGTTCATTTGCAACCAACCTTGGTGGTGGAAGGAGCTGGAGAGATTGCTCAGCTCAGTCTGAGTCCTGGTGTGGAAGGAGTCACAGAGGCGAGTTCTTTGCAGCGCTGACTGAACTTGGTGGCAGCTATTCAGGAGGAAGGCTGCAATCGGTTGCTGGACTCTGTGCTGGAGCATTTGCACAGAGAGAGCTAAGTTTTCTATTTCCCCTGTTTGTGACTTTCCTTATGTGTGATCTAGTGCAGTGGTGGGATTAGTTTCCGCACCGGCCAATGCCCTAGTGAGAGACTAGGTTCAGGGCGAGTCAGGGCATAAGGTTCGCGTGCGGCGACAGGTGCGGAGCCTGTATAGGGAACGTAAGGAGTGCAGGGACGCATCCTCAGGGGAGCTCAGGAGGTCTCCACGTCCCTATTTCCTATTACAGGGCCCACCACTGTAATTGTTCCTGTGTTTCCCCTTATTGTTTAAATTCGCCAGCTGGAGGCGGGGTATCCAGTTTTACGTGTACTTTTTAAATTCGCCAGCTGGAGGCGGTGTATCCGGCTGCACGTCCCGGTATTATTTAAATTCGCCCCGCTGGAGGCGCTGTATCCAGGGTCACGTGTGTCATAAATTTGCCCTGCTGGAGGCGCTGTGTCCAGTCACACGTTGACCGTTACATTATCACCAACCATAAAAAATTTTTTTCTGCTGAGCCATGGACCTAATGCAAACCTTTACCCAGGTACTGCAGACCTTTACTGAAGAGATTAGGGGGCTGCGCGGTGAGATGGTGCAGCAACTGCAGCTGTTGGTGGGCTTTGGAGGTTTGATTCAGGCACAGGCTCAGCCAGAACCCAAGATATCTCTCCCAGACCGGTTTTCTGGAGGGAGAGATCAATTCTTGGTATTTCGGCAAGCCTGTAAATTATATTTCAGGCTGCGCCCTCGTTCTTCAGGGAGCGAAGAGCAACGGGTGGGAATCATTATGTCCCTTTTGAAGGGGGATCCCCAATCCTGGGCCTTCTCCCTGACGGACGATTCACCATCTTTAGAGTCCGTGGACGAGTTTTTTGCGGCTTTGGCGCTTGTGTATGGGGATCCTGATGGCGTCTCTCTGGCGGAATCCCGACTCCGTAGGTGTAAACAGGGAGCCCGGGTTGCTGAGGAGTACTGCTCTGAGTTTAGGAGATGGGCCACTAACACTCAGTGGAATGACCCTGCACTTAGGAGTCAATTTGTGCAGGGTCTGTCTCCAAAGTTGCAGGACACTCTTGTGCAGTACGCCGCCCCCAGGTCGCTGGAGGCCGCCATGTCCCTCGCCATCCGGATGGATAGACGCCTTAGGGAAAGACATACACAAAATGTGCCCCCTGTAGTCCTCTCCAGGAGGGGGACCCCCCGGTACGGTTGGTGGAACCCAGGCAGCCCGGTGGTGTTGGTACAAATAGGGGGTTGCCTGGGGTTCGCCGTGGTGGGGGAGTATGCTTTTCCTGTGGGAAGCCAGGCCATTTCATGGGAGCCTGCCCAGGGTGTGCCAAGTCTCCGGACGAACCTATGCAAGTAGGAGGTGTTGGGTTGTGTTCAGGCCTGCCTACGGTTCAGGGAGTGGTGTCGGCATGTTTTTCCTGTGGGCAGACTGGTCATTTCCTTAAGGCGTGCCCATTACGTGCCAAAATATCTGTGTCATCTCAGAAGCCGCAGACCCCTGGTCGTTTGGAGGGAGGCAACCAGGGAGTGTACATTTCCTCCATTTTGCCCTCCCAAGATATTATGTCAGCAGAAGTGTTGGCTGGCGGGGTACCGGAGGTGGTACCGGTGCTTGTGGACAGCAGAGCAGGAGTCAGTCTGGTGGATGCTCGTTTTGTCCAGACTCATGGCCTGAAGTGTAGGACGCTGGCCCAACCTATAAGCGTCCAGGCCATTAACTCTGTTCCACTGAGCCAGGGGAGCCTTACCCAAGTCGTAGAAAACATCCACCTGCATATAGGACATCATGAGGAGTCCTTGTCATGCTACGTCTTGGAGGGAATGCCAGTACCTATCGTTTTAGGCTTCCCTTGGCTGAAAAAACACAACCCGGGGATAGATTGGCGAGCAAGGGAAGTAGTCAGCTGGGGGCAGTGGTGTGAGGGCTGCTGCCTTGGGACTACTGTCTCTGCCGTCTCTCTTCAGGGGACCCCTTCCTCTCCAGTGAGAGCAGCGATTGTGCGGCGGGAGAGTAGGGGCAAGTTTCAGCCCTCGCCGCAAGCGAACCCTGTGAGGCGCAGACCTCGTGGTGGAAAGGGTTGGAGGGTGGTGTACCCTATGGTGTAGTGCGGGGGTGTGAGTGTGGTGACACAGGGGGACGCCTCTGTTATCGGGTCCAGAATGAGTTCACCAATTTTATGACAAACAAATGTGTGCAATAAACGTTCAGGTCCGGACCTGTGTGTGAACGAGCATGTATGGGTGGCCACCAAAAAACATCTTGTGGAAGAGTGTTGTGGAGCCTGATCAGCTCATAACAAACATACTCATACATAAACTCATTCCCCAGGTTGGCGCTGTGGAGATGTGTGATGCCTCCAAAAATAAACTTTATTGCCAATACCAGCTGTGTGTTTGTCATAAATTTGAATTCAGGTGATGGTGGGGTGAACTCAGGGTCTGGGCGTCCCCGCTGTAGGTGTTTCCCTAATGAGGGGTGGTCTTGAGGGTCCAGAGGCCCCTCATTAAGGAGGGGGTACTGTCATGATCTGACATTTTTAAATTGGACAAAGTGAATTTTTTTTACTTTGTCAAGTGCAAAGTGTGACGTGATTGCCCCCGGTGGCCATTAGAATTATCACACGTGGTGTCTTTCATTCTAAGTTGCCTGGTGGTGGGGAGTGGTATCGCACCTTAGTGTTAGGTTTTATTTGTAATTATAAATCAGGTGTTAGGCTCTATAAATGAGTCTCAGGGTATGCAATCATTGTTGGTGATAGTTGTTCATTTGCAACCAACCTTGGTGGTGGAAGGAGCTGGAGAGATTGCTCAGCTCAGTCTGAGTCCTGGTGTGGAAGGAGTCACAGAGGGGAGTTCTTTGCAGTGCTGACTGAACTTGGTGGCAGCTATTCAGGAGGAAGGCTGCAATCGGTTGCTGGACTCTGTGCTGGAGCATTTGCACAGAGAGAGCTAAGTTTTCTATTTCCCCTGTTTGTGACTTTCCTTATGTGTGATCTAGTGCAGTGGTGGGATTAGTTTCCGCACCGGCCAATGCCCTAGTGAGGGACTAGGTTCAGGGCGAGTCAGGGCATAAGGTTCGCGTGCGGCGACAGGTGCGGAGCCTGTATAGGGAACGTAAGGAGTGCAGGGACGCATCCTCAGGGGAGCTCAGGAGGTCTCCACGTCCCTATTTCCTATTACAGGGCCCACCACTGTAATTGTTCCTGTGTTTCCCCTTATTGTTTAAATTCGCCAGCTGGAGGCGGGGTATCCAGTTTTACGTGTACTTTTTAAATTCGCCAGCTGGAGGCGGTGTATCCGGCTGCACGTCCCGGTATTATTTAAATTCGCCCCGCTGGAGGCGCTGTATCCAGGGTCACGTGTGTCATAAATTCGCCCTGCTGGAGGCGCTGTGTCCAGTCACACGTTGACCGTTACAGTAGTATAGTTCTTCTGATTCACTATGTTGTTTACCCCATGTTGTGTAGAAACAGCTAGCTAACTGTCACTATATGAGTGGTCGTAACCATGGATACCTAAGCTACTGCAATGCCCGGCATATGGGGTAAGCGACATAGATAATCTGAAGAACTATATATACTACAATTCGAATTGAATGTATATGCTAATATTATTATTACACCTACTACATATTGGGATAGGAACTTGGAGATGGGAATATCCATTTAAGTACCAAAATGGTACAATAATCAGTGCAATAAAGTAATGCAACAATATACTATAACTAGCTATGAACCCGTTCTACGCCCAGATGGCAAACTTTTTTATTGGTATATGGTCTCCCATCTTGCTATATGCTGCCCCCCTCCTATCCTGGTACGCATGGTACCCCTCATCCCCTATCAAGGTATGTATGGTCCCCTCACTCCCCTATCCTGATATGCATGGTCCTCTCACCCCCCTATCCTGATATGCATGGCCCTCTCACCCCCCTATCCTGATATGCGTGGTCCCCTCACCCTCTATCCAGGTATGCATGGTCCCCTCACCCCCTTTCCTGGTATACATGGTCCCCTCATCCCCTATCCTGGTATACATGGTCCCCTCATCCCCATTCCTGGTATGCATGGTCCTCTCACCCCCCTTTTCCTGGTATGCATGGTCCTCTCACCCCCCAATCCTGATATGCATGGCCCCCTCACCTCCCTTTCCTGGAATGCATGGTCCCCTCACCCCCTATCCTGGTATGCATGGTCCCCTCACCCCCTATCCTGGTATGCATGGTCCCCTCACCCCCCTTATACTGATATGTATGGTCCCCCTCACCCCTATTAAACTACACACATACAAAAAAAAAACATTTATACTCACCCTTCTTTCCTGTGTTCCAGCACTGTCATGTTCTGCTGGAGGCCGGGGGAGGAGTGTGGCGTCGGAGTACGCGCATGCCCATAGCGCTGTCTGGCGCCATATTGCTGAAGACACACTGCAAATGAGTCTTCAGTAAAATGGCGCCGGATCCCGCTATGCGCGTGTGCGATTCCGGCTGCACCCATACGCAGGTCTCCGGCCAAAGAAAAGCGCGCGGCAACGCTCCTCCCGGTCAGGTAAGTATGTAAGTATGGCGCCAGAGATAGCGGTATTCAGTGTGTACGCGTCCAGCCATTTCCGGCGCCATACACACTCCTCACCACTGGATACCTCATTCGCGTCGCGCTTGCACAGTCTATAAAGGCTTCGGATAGAGTGACGCTTAGAGCGTTATATTATAGATTAACGTTATTCATAAACGAACTCTAAACTTAAAAGTGCGAAAATGACAAAATATCTAAAGAAAGAAAGAAAGGGGAAAAAGTCCATTTCAAGGAGTGCATGGTATTTCATGGTATTTTAAGTGTTATTGGCTCTTTTTTTAGATCTGTAAGCGAGCAGACACTTTCTTTTTGCCCATTCTTAGACGGCACATTACTGAATAATAGGCACTGGATATGGTCTATGAGATTTAAAAGTCCCTCAGGTCATTTTATTTCTGAAAGACACGGTCTTTTTACAGTGAATGTTATGGTGTTACAAATCTATCAGTAATGGCTTTTTCTGTCATTAAAATTATATTGATAGTCATAAGAATAAAGCACTAGGCTTTGTTGAGAGATCCAAGAAGTCATGTGTAGTTTTATTAACTCGTGCTTTTGACTGAGATTACAGAAGTTGATTTAACATCTGAAAATGAAGAAGAAAAGTGTGACAACAGCTTATTATTCTTTTAAATGTAGGAACAAAGATGGGTGGTCAGGCCGTGCATTAGGCCTTGCTGTGATTGAGGACCCTCAGATTTTCGGACACAGTAGGTTTCTCTTATTGAGCCTTTCACAGTATTTCTATACACATCAATGTCAAAGCCACACCGAGATTAGAAGACCTATAAAAAAAGAGTTTCTGTCATCCTCAGGTCCTGTGTTAGATATAACGGTGTATAAATGTTGCCCTTTAAAAGGATTTTCCACTTAGAAAATTGGACCCCAAATTTGTTGCGTAAAATAACAAAATCAAGCAGTCCCAGGATTGGCTGCTCTGGGCTCTGTGTATTAGATTCATTGGTGATATTACATTGACAGCTTACATCACTGCTGCAGCCGATCACTGAGCTTGGTAGCTTGTGCTGTCTAGCCAGTGATTGGCTGCAGTGGTCATATGAGCAGTCGAAATAAAGTCACCCTTGCAGCCAGGACACTGAGGCCAGAGCAGAAGTGGAGACCAGCGTTGGACCTGTGGAGAGTGCTTGCATTGTAAAATAACAAAATGAAATAATACTCAATGTTTGGGCTCAATTCATCTAAAAGTGAAAAACTCCATTAAGGGCACACTCAGCTGTTCAAAGTTTCCACTGCTGAACAAAACCTGAATGTAACACATGTCGTTTGCTGTGAATTTTGCTGCAGACCACACCTTCTGCGTTGAGGTTGCCGCCATGGGTGTGACATACTGATGTGCTGCTTGACTTCTGCAGAATTTTTCTTGCTTGTTTTTGCATTTATTTGTGCCTATTTGAGTTCATGTGACTGTCTCGTTTGTGATGTCTGCGAGATCACACCTTGGTATTCCACAGCAGGAGACTTTTATCTTGGGTTCGCCATGTACTTTATGCATTATTCTGTCCATGCTCATCTTTTTATGTTATGTGATTGGTTTTTGGTTGGCATTTGCAGGACATCACATTATGGTTAGAGAGCGCCACTTGTTCCTATACTGCAGTATTCCTTATTTCTTCTTTGGGTTTGATATCCTGTATCACTACATACTGGCACTTGCACTTATTCCTTATCTAATAAACATACAAATCTTCAAGTGTTTTTTCTTATTTTTGCTTTCCCCTTTTTCATTTTTGATATACATAAATAACAGTTGTCTGCATCGTGGTGTGTTTTATATTCTTTAGGTCTGATTCAGATGAGAGGTCTATGTCATCCATTGACCTCTGTATGACAATCGTTTTATACATCAACAATTGAAAAATTATACAATGCAGTTTCCCATAATGATTGCAAAGTATCCTTAAAAAGCATTAGGGTGTCATTTGCTTTTATTTATCGCACCCATTGAGCTTAACGGGGATGTCGGATCCAAAAAATAATCAGACTAGTACATGTTGCAAATTTTTTTTTACATGGGCATCATTGCTTCATGTGAGCTACCAAGAGATGAATAGATTTTTTTAAATTCGAATTTTCCGGCTTCACCCATTTTTCCCCCAAAGTTTGATTTGCTGCGAATAAGTTTAATTTGAGAAAACACTGGAACACTTAGTCATTCGGAAAATACATGTCTGGGAGAGGAGAGAGAGCAAAAAAACTCCCAAACCATAAGAGCTTACACTCTAGAGGAGAGAGAGACCACGTGGACCCTGCTAACCATAAGAGCTTACACTCTGTAAGAGAGAGAGAGGACCCCACTGACCATAAGAGCTTACACTCTATAGGAGAAAGAGAGGAGCCCACTGACCATAAGAGCTTACACTCTACAGGAGAGAGGGAGGACCCCACTGCCCATAAGAGCTTACACTCTACAGGAGAGAGAGGATCCCGCTGGCCATAAGAGTTCACAACTTACAGGAGAGAGAGAGGGAGAACCTCACTGACCATAAGAACTTACACTCTACAGGAGAGAGAGGGAGGACCCTGCTGTCTATAAGAGCTTACACTCTACAGGAGAGAGAGAACCACGCTGACTATAACAGCTTACACTCTACAGGAGAGAGAGGGAGGACCCTGCTGACCATAACAGCTTACACTCTACTGAAGAGAAAGAGAGGACCCTGCTGACCATAAGAGCTTACACTCTACAGGAGAGAGAGGATCCCGCTGGCCATAAGAGCCTACACTCTACAGGAGAGAGGGAGGACCCTGCTGCCCATAGGAGCTTACACTCTACTGGAGAGAGAGGGAGGACCCTGCTAACCTTAACAGCTTACACTCTGCAGGAGAAAGAGAGTGTTAGGAACAGCAGAACGCACTAAATAAAAATAAATAATAAAGTGCGTTCGCCGCTCGGGGTCCACCGTGCAGTAGGTAAAAACACTGCTGCTAAGTAGTGACAGACGAGCAATAAGGCGAAATGCGCACGCGGGATGAACGTCACCCAAGTGCGCTAAGCAATCTCTGTTTGCTCACAGAGATGTCAGCAGAGGTAAACACAAAAGGCTGAGCCTGTTAGTGTCACAGGTCTCAGGTAAATGCACACACGGTATCTGGTCACAGGAGCAGGACCCAAGACAGAGGAGCTGCGTTCGTCTAGACCTACCATGCGTGCGGCGTCGCTACTGCAGATGTCAAAGAGGGCTGCAACTGCAGCGCAGCCTAGGACACTACCGCTAGTCGACAAAGCAAGGAAGCAGGCGCAATGTCGGACGCTAGCATTGTGGATGATGCTGTAGTGGCTTGAGGCTTGCCACGCGCTGGCGCTGACTCTAAACTAAGTCCCTGTACACATTCGGAATATCAGAGGGAGGAGATCTTAATGAGTCATTCGCAGGTTCATACATCCATCATCATTCACACAGTAGCAACTGGAGACTATACTAGCGCA
The DNA here is from genome assembly GCF_039654945.1 of Dendrobates tinctorius. Classification (NCBI taxonomy): domain Eukaryota; kingdom Metazoa; phylum Chordata; class Amphibia; order Anura; family Dendrobatidae; genus Dendrobates; species Dendrobates tinctorius. Next base: position 15,533,397 of record NW_027361750.1, on the reverse strand, counting down.
TGGCCGAACGGTCATGTGCGCTTTTTATAGCCGGGACCTTTCCGGAATCTTCCAGATCTCTGAGATGGACCAATGAGATCTGGAGCAGGACCTGGGCACATGACTTCCGATCTCCAATGGGAGATCGTCTCGTGAGCATGCCCAGAAGGAGAACAGAGGGACTTAGTCTCTGGAGCGATCTGCTGCAAAGTAATCTCCTCTGCGGTAGATAGACAGCAGGAGAACGCAGAATGTGAGGCTCTGGATTCCTGCAGAACAGATGCAGAAACCTGACACCTAACGTTACCCCCCCTCCTAGGGCCCCCTCCCCTCTAAGCCTTCTAATCCACCACCTTGTCCCCATCAGAGGCATAGGCCTCAGACTCGTCCGAAGGCAAGTCTGATGTCTCGGCAGGTGACACGGAAAACCGGGACACGTGGAAGGTATCAGAGGTGGCAAGATCGCCAGGCATAAGAAGGGACACATGGGATACAATGGGAGTGGAAAAATTGCCAGGAGCAGAAGTTGAAGTGGAACGCCGCAGTGTGTTGGCGGGCGTCATCACTCTCTGTTTAAGGAAGCTATTCCGAGCACAAGAGGCACATGCCTGAATTTACTTTTTAGTGTCCCGAGCCCTGTGCGGCCATCAATAAGACCCTGCCAGGAGTTTTGTGGTCTGCATGTAACCACAGTGGCCACCCGCCCTGGACGCGTGTACCCACGCAAGAACCTTCGGCCGAAGGCGAGGGGGGACAAAGGTCTTGCCCGGCGGCACTGAGTTTTGCCATTGCGGGGCCCCGTTATCCTGGGGAACAGAGTACTGACAGTGGTAACCCCAAGTGGAGCTTAGTGCCGGACGCGCCTCGAGACTGGCGCACGACACCTCCATGGGCTCTGGGAGTGAACACTCTGGCTTGGGTAATTCCGGAGGTTCAAAAAGGTTGGGAGCTGAAGTAACCTTCCGTCTGGTTTGAGCACGCTCCAACCCGCGCTTCGAAAAATAGAGATCAATGCGGGTGGCAATGGCAATCAGCTTCTCCAGACTTACAGGCACCTCTCTGGTAGACAGAGCATCCTTAACATGCTCCGCTAAACCTCTCCAAAACACAGGGATGAGGGCTTTATCAGACCACTCCAGCTCGGAAGCCAGTGTCCGAAAACGAACGGCATACTGGCTAACCGAGAGAGATCCCTGAGTTAATGCAAGTAGCTGAAGAGAGGTATCGTGCGTGACCCGTGGTCCCAGGAAGACCTGCTCGATAGATGTTAAGACCTGAGCAGCGGTCCGAACCTCTGGGTCACCATGCTCCCATAGTGGCGTGGCCCACTCCAACGCCCTGCCCGACAGTAGGGAAACAATAAACCCCACCTTAGCCTATTCCGTAGGGAATCGCACAGCCAGTAACTCCTGCTGGATAGAGCACTGGCTCACGAAACCCCTGCAGGAGGCACAATCGCCAGAAAATTTATCGGTCAACGGGAGGCGGGAAACTGTTGGCGCAGGGGAGGACGTGGACATACGTGAAACCGCCTCTGCGATTGCCTGTACAGCAGCCTCAGTAGACTTCGCAGCTGAGATAGCACTCTCAAGAGTAGCCAACCGGTCCTCTAGCTGCCGAATGTACTGTAGGAGTTGCTGCTGATCTGCCATTACTAGCCAGACCCTGGCGCTAGTATAATGTTAGGAACGGCAGAACGCACTAAATGAAAATAAATAATAAAGTGCGTTCGCCACTCAGGGTCCACCATGCAGTAGGTGAAAACACTGCTGCTAAGTAGTGACAGATGAGCAATAAGGCGGAAATGCGCACGCGGGTTGAACGTCACCCAAGTGCGCTAAGCAATCTCTGCTCACAGAGATGTCAGCAGAGGTAAACACAAAAGGCTGAGCCTGTTAGTGTCACAAGTCTCAGGTAAATGCACACACGGTATCTGGTCACAGGAGCAGGACCCAAGACAGAGGAGCTGCGTCCGTCTAGACCTACCGTGCGTGCGGCGTCACTACTGTGGACGCCAAAGAGGGCTGCAACTGCAGCGCAGCGTAGGACACTGCCGCTAGTCGACAAAGCAAGGAAGCAGGCGCAATGTCAGACGCTAGCACTGTGGATGATGCTGTAGTGGCTTGAGGCTTGCCACGCGCTGGCACTGACTCTAAACTAAGTCCCTGTACACATTCGTAATATCAGAGGGAGGGGTTCTTAATGAGTCATTCGCAGGTTCATACATCCATCATCATTCACACAGTAGCAACTGGAGACTATACTAGCGCATGGCCGAACGGTCATGCGCACTTTTTATAGCTGGGACCTTTCCAGAAGCTTCCAGATCTCTGAGATGGACCAATGAGATCTGGAGCAGGACCTGGGCACATGACTCCCGATCTCCAATGGGAGATCGTCTCGTGAGCATGCCCAGTAGGAGAACAGAGGGACATAGTCTCTGGAGCGATCTGCTGCAAAGTAATCTCCTCTGTGGTAGATAGACAGCAGGAGTCCGCAGAATGTGAGGCTCTGGATTCCTGCAGAACAGATGCAGAAACCTGACACCTAACGTTACCCCCCTCCTAGGGCCCCCTCCCCTCTAAGCCTTCTAATCCACCACCTTGTGCCCATCAGAGGCATAGGCCTCAGACTCGTCCGAAGGCAAGTCTGATGTCTCGGCAGGTGACACGGAAAACCGGGACACGTGGAAGGTATCAGAGGTGGCAGAAACCTGACGCCTAAGGGCCCCGTCACACATAGTGACTCACCAGGGATCCCGACAACGATATCAACATGTCAGGATCGCTGGTGAGTCGCTACATGATCGCTGGTGGGCTGTCAGACAGCTTCACCAGCGATCAGGACCAGCGACGCCAAGCGCGCGACATCGCTGTGTACTTTAAAGTAGTTACCAGCGCGCTGATGCAGGGAGCTGGTAACTAAGGTACACATCGAGTTTCTAAGGGACGTGTGTCACTTAGAAACCTGATGTGTACCTTAGTTACCAGCTCCCTGCATCAGTGCGCTGGTAACTAAGGTACACATCGGGTTTCTAAGCACAGCGTCGTGCTTAGAAACCTTGCATTTGCCTTAGTTACCAGCTGATCGCTGGTCTCCCACCTGTCACACGCAGCGATGCGTGCTGACCAGAGGGAGACCAGCGACCAAAGAAATGTCCAGGGCTTTCCAACAACGATCAGCGATACCGGCAGGGGGGCCGGTCGCTGATCGCTGTCACACACAGCGATCTCTCTGGTGAGATCGCTGTTACATCACAAAACTTGTGATCCAGCAGTGATCTCACTAGTGAGATCGCTATGTGTGACGGGGCCCTAACAGAGAGCACCCTGCTGACCATAAGAGCTTACACTCTACAGGAGAGAGAGGGAGGACCCTGCTGAAAATAACAGCTAAGGCTACTTTCACATTAGTGTTTTTTAGCGCAGCACTTCGTGCACAGTAGAAACGCATGCAAAAAACGCATCATGCGATTTGCATGCATTTGCGTTTTTAGGCGCATGGGTTTTAACCAGTTTCTAGCCATGTTAACTCTTAAAATGCGTGCTTTTTTAACTCAGGAGTTTGCATGTCAATGCACATGCCTGCGTTCCCATAGATTGTAATGCGTTATTTTGTCGCATTCCGTGCGCAAGTGTGCACATGCATTTTTTACGCCGTTGGACGGACCCAAAAATGCAACAAGTTGTGTCTGGCGCGCCTAGGCGCACACCTTAAAAAACTGCATGCACACGAAAACACATACGAACGTGTGCAAACGCAAGACCATGCGCCCCCCATGTTAAACATAGGTGCGCATGGCGCATGCGCATGGACGCGCACGATGCGCTGCGCAAAAAAAGCTAATGTGAAACCAACCTTACACTCTACAGGAGAGAGACAGGACTACGTTGGCTATAACAGCCTACACTCTACAAAAGAGAGACTTTCCCAGTAACTGTGGAGATAGAAAACTACTGTTTGGTGTAAACTGGGAACCGTTTAGCTGTGATGACCCAGGTCCTGACCACCACTGTACAAGGTATAATAATCTGTAATATGTCATAGCTGCAGGACATTATGGAGAGGCCTGTGCGGCAAAGTCAAATGATGTCGACCACTCTCTGATGTTTCAGCAGTATGGGAAATGGTGCCAGGCAAATTTGTTTTCTTTTGTGATCTGCAAATTGAATCTCAAAATGCTCGAATTCACATGAAACAGCGAATTTCATACTCAAAATTGATCCTTTATGGATCGATCTGCTTATATCTAGAACTACCCTATTGTATAGGTCTTTGCGCTGTCCATACTGCATGTTATCAATTGCATATTCCAGACTCCTGCAGTCAACATGGTGCCAATACTCTATCCTTCGTGGTGCCATTGTGGGGAGGACCACGAGCCCACAAATACTTCATGCACAGAAATAGCGATTCAGCGCATTAAAGACACTCACATACATGACACAGCCTTAAGGCGTACATTTTATCTAACATGACAACTGAATCGAGACAGATCACCTCCACACCTTACATATTTATAGTTATACATCTTCTCATATTGATAGATATGGGTGTATCTTTGCTTGTTCTCTGTGCATAATTTAAATTTAGGGGTCCGAACAAATTGTGTGACAGCTGTATGGGAGCAGCAATAGATCTCACTGGAGTAAAATATGGAAAAAAGCAAATTATTGTAATAGATAAATAAAATGTGCAAGAACAAGGCAGACACAATAAAAGATGTGACTAATTGTACCATATCACGGAGCGACTTCAGCAATTATTTATACATGTTTCTCAAAGTAACAGTATTTTATATTTATTCTCTTGCTTCTTTTCCACGTATAGTAAACTAAAGTGAGTGTCATCTTGTCACCTTGCCTCTTCCTACAACGAAGCACCAAGAAAAATAATTGAGTTATATGGGTCCCAGAGTAACGTATTGACCTCAGATCACTGGAGGCAAAATGCAGGAGATTAGCTCGAGCTCCGCGTCTGTAAATCTATTAGGTACAATAGCCTGGTTAAGGTGGAGAAGGAACCGCAATTGTATCAGCATTGTGATTTGCTTCAAGGAGTAAAACAAAATGATATTTCCAGCTAATAAGATGCACAGCAGATCGTGCTGCAGTTGGAGCCACCACTATCACCCAGCGTAACATGCTTATTTTCAATTATCTTTTATGCTGCTGTGTTGGTTTTATATTGACACTGCATCAGTGTGTTGGATTGTTTGATTCCGCTGATGTCAGGACTAGTAAAATAAGCCTCTGAGCATCGTGTGCCAAAATTTCACATTTACATTAACATCTGCTTACACTGCAGAACAGGACGGCCACAGATATTTTACTGGATGGTCCATCACGTACCAGTAGTGGAACACAAATTACCAGTTCATCAGAATGAGTTTTCATTGCTGAATATACTAGTTGCAGTCATTACCTATATTCTCGGGGAACACAGTAGATGACAGACGACTAAATATTCAGGTTTATTGAACCATTAAAGAAAACTGTGAAGGGGTTTCCCATCCATTTCCAGAACTATGTAAGAGCATATTTACAATATATTTCCCATTGAAATGCCCTGTCTCTGACAGTCCAATATATCTCTTAGGCTACAGTGCTGTAGCTTTCATGGTGATGTATAATAGGCATACACCCAAAGTAAGTCTGCCTGAAAGCCCTCTTACACATTCGATAGCTGTCCTCATTCAGGTGACAGCGATCTCTGCCAACTCCCCATATCATATCAACGGCCATTCTAAGGTGAATATGCATGCCCTCGTCAGATCGCAGCCTCTAAGCAGCTTGAGGCTGGGCCAGTACCGGCATGGGAGACTGGCTGGGAATCCCTGGTCCTGTTAGTCAACTCCCCATATAAAGAAACACTCGGCTCGGCGAGGGCTCCCATGCTCTTCATGTGAAAAAGGTTACCAGATTCTTCTGGCATCGTCCTACTTCAGGGAAGAGTGAACGGTTCAGCTGTTTGGAAATCCTGACATGGCGGGAGCATCTGGATTTCTATGTAGGGGAGAGTCATGAGACCCCCATACACAGTTTCTGTGGTTTTTGTCTAATGTGACAGCGAACCCTAAAGGGGTATTCTCAAGGTTGAAAGTTATCTCCTATCTTTGGAATAAGTCCTTTATTTCGTATTCCAGGACATGGACAAAGTTATGGTGTGCATTGCACTTGGACCCGCTGAAACGTTACGCCGTCGCCCTGCTTACCTCTCCACTCATTCCTCTGTAACCTGCACAACATAACTTTGTCCATGTCCTGGAATACCGAATAAAGGACTTTAACATTCAGTGAATTGGTGAGTGCCGCTTATTCTTTTCTGTTCAATTATCGTTGGGAAGTTATCTCCCAACCTCATGGATGGGGGATTACTTTCAAACTTGAGAATACTCCTTTTAAGACTTGTTTAGCTGATTTAGACATTACTTATTACTGCACCAAAAAAAATTTGCGGTTAGACCTCTTGTCCGTCTATGAAAAAGTAATTTATTGATAACGGAGGTAGTGCTTGAAAACCAGGAATAATGACCAAGGTGGTATTTAGATCAATGAATGATTACAATAGGTTGATCTTATAATATATAATATACTGTATAACAGAGGTAATATGCTTTCGAGAGTCCTTTGATTAGAAACCATCTTTAGCTTGCCAAAATCAGATACTAGTTCCAGTTGCAATTGCAAACATGAAGCACCATTCAAGGTGGGACTCTGTGTACTCTGATCTCCAGAGCTGGGCTCTTGGTAAACAGAACTAAATCCTGTTTCCTGTGAGGACAAACCCCGCATTATAAGGACTATATGGCGCTGGTGTGATCAAGCGTCTAGCAGCGAAAAAAGTGCCTGGTGACGTCACTCAGGTCCTTGAGTCGCCGACAGCACTCGGATCCTGCACAACGTGACTGTCTCCCGCTGACCGCTGCAAAAGGCGTCTGGAGTAGCTGTCACAGGTCGGGACAGTACTCCCATCTATCAGTCTGCCCTGACTGCAACATTTTCACCGACCACACCATCATTACTGCTTGCAGGGGGGACTTACATTCCACTAACAGGTACTCATACCTTCCCCTTCTTTTGCTATTGTCTGCTGTTCCAGAACTACCATCACTATTTTTAAAATATTCACCATTGAATACGGCAATCATTTTGAGGCACTAGTGCAGTTTCCCTGTGGATTTTTGGCTATATATGGGACATATATGAGACATTCAGCGCAGCTAATGTTAATTGCAACTAACACTTGCTTAAGGCAAAACTAATTACTGTTTTTAATCCGGGGACAGTTTAGTATGCTATTTTTGCATTAATCCATACATTTAAGTCCAACCTTGAATGGTGCTTCATGTTTGCAACTACAACTGGAACTAATATCTGATTTTGTCAAGCTAAAGATGGTTTCTAATTAGAGGACTCTCGAAAGCACGTTACCTCTGTTATATATTATACTAGCTATGAACCCGTTCTATGCCCGGGTGGCGAGCATTTTTATTGGTATATGGTCTCCCATCCTGGTATGTGCTGCCCTCCCTATCCTGGTGTGTATGGCACCTCTCATCCCTATCCTGTTATGCATGGTACCCCCTTATACCTATCCTGGTATGTATGGTCCCCTCACCCCCTATCCTGCCATGCATGGCCCCCCCACCCCCCAATCCTGGTATGCATGGTCCCCTCACCCCCCAATCCTGGTATGCATGGTCCTTTCACCCCCCAATCCTGGTGTGCATGGTCCCCTCATCCCCCTATCCTTGTATGCATGGTCTTCTCACCCCCCAATCCTGGTATGCAAGGTCCTCTCACCCCCAAATCCTGGTATGCATGGTCCCCTCACCCCCCTATCCTGGTATGCATGGTCCTCTCACCCCCCCTATCCTGGTATGCATGGTCCTCTCGCCCCCCCTTCCTGGTATGCATAGTCCTCTCACGCCTCCTATCCTGGTATGCATGGTCCTCTCCCCTCCTATCCTGGTATGCATGGTCCTCTCACCCCCCTATCCTGGTATGCATGGTCCCCTCAACCTGCAATCCTGGTATGCATGCTACCCCTCACCCCCCAATCCTGGTATGCATGGTCTCCTCACCCCCAATCCTGGTACACATGGTCCTCTCACCCCCCTTTTCATGGTATGCATGGTCCCCTCACCCCCTTTCGTGGTATGCATGGTCCCCTCACCCCCCTTTCATGATATGAATGGTCCCCTCACCCCCACTTTCATGGTATGCATGATCCCCTCACTCCCATTTCGTGGTATGCATGGTCCCCTCACCCTCCTTTCGTGGTATGCATGGTCCCCTCACTCCTCTTTCGTGGTATGTATGGTCCGCTCACCCCCCTTTCGTGGTATGCATGATCCCCTCACCCTCCTTTTGTGGTATGCATGGTCCCCTCACCCTCCTTTTGTGGTATGCATGGTCCCCTCACCCTCCTTTCGTGGTATGCATGGTCCCCTCACCCTCCTTTTGTGGTATGCATGGTCCCCTCACTCCTCTTTCATGGTATGTATGGTCCACTCACCCCCCTTTTGTGGTATGCATGATCCCCTCACCCTCCTTTTGTGGTATGCATGGTCCCCTCACCCTCCTTTCATGGTATGCATGGTCCCCTGTTATGATTGAGTCACCGTAGGAGGCAAAAATAGAAATGCTAGCTAAGTCCAGAAAACCAGAGAGGTTGGCAGCTATCGTATTGCAGACCCCTGAACCTATCAACACAACTAGCAGTAGCCGTGGAGGGCTCCTACGATGCCCTAGGCCCCTCGATCACAGCCGGAGGACTACATAGCCTAAAGACAGAAAGGGAAATCTAAACTGCCCCAGAGCAGACCCCAAAGCAAAAGGCAGCACCCACATATAATGATGGTGAAGCAAGAAGAAAGAACAAAACACAGACAGAAAGATAGACTGAGCAAAGATGGGGCCCAAACTAACTTAGATAGGAAAGGACAGGAAGGCTGCTGTCTGCAATCCGTGAAAAACACTATGAAAATAAGAGCCAACAAACTGACAGTAAAAAAGGCCCTGAAGACGCTAGGCTTCAGAAAAGGCTATGTCAGTACTCAGGAATATTCTGAAGACAGAGCAACAGGCAAAAGGAGATTCTGCTCACCCCAGCAGGGAATGGCAGAATCCAGAAAAGCAGGGAAAACAAAACACTAATACAAAAAGGCAAAGCAGAAATCTTAGCTTTAGAGGAGCAGGAATCAGACTGGTTTCCTAGAAGTCCACAGAGAAATCACCCGCAGGGAAAAAGGGCGTCGGCAGCCTTATATCCAGTTAGTAACTCCACTCAGCCAGTCATCATGATCAGACCCAGGTGTTTGACAATCAGGCTCACTACCTTTCTCTACCAGAAGAGGGAGTTCCTCGGGCCTCAGTAGTGAAGGGGAAAATGAACTCACAACAGTACCTCCCCCTTGAGGAGGGGTCACCGAACCCTCAACCACGCCAGCAGGGCGATCAGGGTGAGCCCGATGAAAGGCACGCACCAATCTTTTGGCATGAATATCATAGGCAGAGACCCAGGAATTATCCTCCTGACCATAACCCTTCCACTTAACCAAATACTGGAGTCTCCGTCTAGCCAGACGGGAATCCAGTACTTTCTCTACCTCATATTCCGCAGGTCTTGGAGGTAAACACTGGCACACTCAGGGTTAAAACAAGTCCAATCGGTTTATTATTCACCAGTATGCAGCAGCCATTACACTGTCTGTTACACATTCAGCTTTACCAAAATGAACACAGTCTCTCACCGGGGTCAGTCAGCATAACACGGACTCCGTTCCGTTAACTGTTGGTGTCAGCCACACAGGTTCTTGGATCCCTCTTATCCGCAGAGGTATCCCATAAACATCAATACACAGTCTCTTCCTCACAAATACTTCTCACTAACCCCGGTCAGTATAACTCATGGTTGTCAAGACCGTTACCTGTTGGATCAGCCACATAGGTTCTCAGATCCCTCATCCTCAGAGGTATCCCATAAGCATCAATTCAAACACAGTCTCTTTCTGACCCCGGTCAGCATAACACGGACTCCGTTCCATTACCTGTTGGCCACGCAGGTTCTCGGATCCCTCTTATCCACAACGTTTAGCAAAATCCAAGTCCATTAGGTTTAGGGGTGCTCCCAAATCCACAAAAGCCTTGGCGGAAAATGTGGACAGGGAGCAGATCAGAGTAATAGCCAGAAGAAACTTAGGTTGAACACCACCAACAGAAAACGTGTGTGCAAAGCGTTTCTCGCGTTTAGGACAGACAGAAATAATATGCGAGGCATCTCCACAGAAAAAACACAACTTATTACGCCTTCTGAACTCCTGACGCTGCTCTCTGGAAAAAACTCTATCACATTGCATAGGTTCAGACATCTGTTCAACAGGTGGCAACACCTCTCGTGCAGCTCTGCGTTCGCGCAAACGCCGATCAACCTGAATGGCCAAAGACATAGAATCGTCAAGACCAGAGGGAACAGGAAATCCCACCATAGTATCTTTTACGGCTTCTGACAACCCCTTTCGAAAGAGAGCAGCCAAGGCATTATCATTCCAGGTAGTAAGTACTGCCCACTTTCGGAATTTTTGACAGTACAATTCTGCAGAATCACGACCCTGGTTCAATGCCAACAGGGTCTTTTCAGCCTGTTCAATGGCATTAGGTTCGTCATACAACAACCCCAAGGCCTGAAAAAATGCGTTCACATTAGTCAGAATAAGATCATCTGGTTTCAAAGAAAACGCCCAATCCTGGGGATCGCCACGCAGCAAAGAGATGACAATTTTAACCTGCTGCGTGGAGCTCCCTGACGAGTTAGGCTTCAAGGCAAAAAATAATTTACAATTATTTTTGAAATTCAAAAATTTAGACCGATCCCCAAAAAATACATCAGGTGTAGGAATCTTTGGTTCAGCAGCATGTGAATGAGCAAGGTAGGCGGAAATTCCCCGCACTTCCGCAGCGAGCTGCTCCACACGATCAGACAATTGCTTTATCTCCATTGAGAGAAAAAAAAATTCCACCTACGGCCTCAGAGATATAGAGGAAAAAATATACACACCTTTTTTTTTTTTTTTTTTATACAATTCTTTCCTGCTATTGAGTACCCTAGAATCTGCGGTATGGCGGGTGATTCTGTTATGATTGAGTCACCGTAGGAGGCAAAAATAGAAATGCTAGCTAAGTCCAGAAAACCAGAGAGGTTGGCAGCTATCGGATTGCAGATCCCTGAACCTATCAACACAACTAGCAGTAGCCGTTGGGGGTTCCTACGATGCCCTAGGCCCCTCGATCACAGCCGGAGGACTACATAGCCTAAAGACAGAAAGGGAAATCTAAACTGACCCAGAGGAGACCCCAGAGCAAAAGGCAGCCCCCACATATAATGACGGTGAAGCAAGAAGAAAGAACAAAACACAGACAGAAAGATAGACTGAGCAAAGATGGGGCCTAAACTAACTTAGATAGGAAAGGACAGGAAGGCTGCTGTCTGCAATCCGTGAAAAACACTATGAAAATAAGAGCCAACAAACTGACAGTAAAAAAGGCCCTGAAGACGCTAGGCTTCAAAAAAGGCTATGTCAGTACTCAGGAATATTCTGAAGACAGAGCAACAGGCAAAAGGAGATTCTGCTCACCCCAGCAGGGAATGGCAGAATCCAGAAAAGAAGGGAAAACAAAACACTAATGCAAAAAGGCAAAGCAGAAATCTTAGCTTTAGAGGAGCAGGAATCAGACTGGTTTCCTAGAAGTCCACAGAGAAATCACCCGCAGGGAAAAAGGGCGTCGGCAGCCTTATATCCAGTCAGTAACTCCACTCAGCCAGTCATCATGATCAGACCCAGGTGTTTGACAATCAGGCTCACTGCCTTTCTCTACCAGAAGAGGGAGTTCCTCGGGCCTCAGTAGTGAAGGGGAAAATGAACTCACAACAGTCCCCTCACCCCCCAATACAGGTATGCATGGTTCCCTCTCCCCCCTTATCCTGGTATGTATGGTCCCCCTCACCCCTATTAAAGTACACACATACAAAAAAAACATTTATACTCACCCTTCTTTCCTGTGCTCCAGCGCTGTCACGTTCTCCTGGAGGCCGGGGGAGGAGTCTGACGCCGGAGTATGCGCATACCCATAGCGCTGTCCGGCACCATATTGCTGCAAATGTGTCTTCAGTAAAATGGTGCCGGATCGCGCTATGCGCGTGCGCGATTCTCACTGCACTCCTGTACCGGTCTCCAGTCGAAGAGAAACGCCACGGCAACGCTCTTCCCGGTCAGGTAAGTATGTAAGTATACCTCCATCTCCGGGTGCCATACACACTCTTCACTGCTGGATGCCTCATTCTGCCTGGAGCCAGACTGCACAGGCGCGTCGCGCTTGCGCAGTCTATAAAGGCTTCGGACAGAGTGACGCTTAGCCCGTTATATTATAGTTATTATAAGAACAAAATATTGTAATTATCCATTGATCTAAATTCCATTTTTGTGGAAAAAATGTGATTTTTTTAATTTTATGGCTGTACATTATAAACTTCTGTGAATCACTTGGGGCCTTTAAAAGTTCTCACCACACATCTAGATAAGTTCCTTGTGGTGGTCTATTTTCCAAAATGAGGTCACTTGTGGAGGGTTTCCACTGTTCAAGCACATCTCCAAACATGACATGGCATCCGATCTGAATTTCAGCCAATTTTGCGTTGAAAAAGTTTCCAAAATGGGGTCATTTGTGGAGGGTTTCCACTGTTCACGTACATCTCCAAACGCAACTTGGCATCTTATCTCAATTCCAGTCAATTTTGCGTTGAAAAAGTCAAACGGCACTCCTTCCCTTCCGAGCTCTGCTATGCGCTCAAACAGTGGTTTACCCCCACATATGGGGTATCAGCGTACTCAAGACAAATTGCACAATAACTTTTGGGGTCCAATTTCTCCTGTTATCCTTGGGTAATAAAAAAAATTATTGGACCTGAAGTAATGTTTTTGTGAAAAAAAGTTAAATGTCCATTTTTTTAAACATTCAAAAAATTCCTGTGAAGCACCTGAAGGGTTAATAAACTTCTTGAATATGCTTTTGAGCACCATGAGGGGTGAAGTTTTTAGAATGGTGTCACTTTTGGGTATTTTCTATCATATAGACCCCTCAAAGTGACTTCAAATGTGATGTGTTCCCTAAAAAAATGGTGTTGTAAAAATGAGAAATCGCTGGTCAACTTTTAACCCTTATAACTTCCTAACAAAAAGAAATTTGGTTCCAAAATTGTGCTGATGTAAAGTAAACATATGGGAAATGTTACTTAAGGTACTGTCACACTAAGAGATATCGCTAGCAATATCGCTATAACTTGTGACATTATAGCGATATTGCTAGCGATATCGCTGTGTGTGATACTTACCTATGACCGGCTCCCCCGCTAGTTATCGCTGATCACGAGAGAACGTCCAGGACTGTTTCTCGTCGTCAGCTTCCTGCGGCGCTTCCTGTGGAGACGAGCTTGGAGCTGGGCAGGAGGACGTCAGGATCGCCTCGTCTGACAGGTAAGTAGGGACCCCCGACCCCAGCGATGCCGCTGGTGAGATCTGCCTGTGTGGCAGCTCACTAGCGACCACTTAGCGATGCACCAGGGATCCTGACCTCGTCATATCGCTGGTCGGGATCGCTGGTGCATCACTAAGTGTGACAGTACCCTTATAAAGTATTTTGTGTGACATATCTCTGTGATTTAAGGGCATGAAAATTCAAATTTGGAAAATTGCGAAATTTTCAAAATTTTTCCCAGATTTTCCCAAATATATGCAAGTTATATCAATGAAATTTTACCACTAACATGAAGTACAATATGTCACGAGAAAACAATGTCAGAATCACTAGGATCCATGGAAGCATTCCAGAGTTATTACCTCATAAAGGGACAGTGGTCAGAATTGTAAAAATTGGCCCGGTCATTAATGTGCAATCCACCCTTGGTGGTTAAGAGGTTAACTGAAAACTTCACACAAACATTATACAAGAACCACAAAGTGGATTTCTTCACCGCAGGTATTATTTTTATCAGTGTAACAGCGCCAACGTGACTATGCCTGTAGTTTACTTAGCAAAATCCTGCTGACAGGTTCTCTTTAAGGGCATATTATATGAGTGATGTTTTAAGATTATTTTCTAAGGTGGCGTAGGTTTTATAAGGGATAGATTATTAGCATCCTGATTAGATGAAAATTAATGTTGTGGTAAAGCTTTAGCAGTGGGAAAACGCTCCTTTTGACCGGTTCCCGTTAAGCATTACCGGTTAAGCGCAATTAACAATGCAGTCTCTATGAAGTTCAATGGAGAGGTGAAAAGTATGTGAGAGTTTATAGGAAGGGGAAATCAATGAGTTACATTTACGGGTATTTTTCCTATATTTATTTGCACTTGCTATTTACTAACACTGTAAATAATGTGACTTATCACTGCAACTTCTGTGATTTTCACGCCTGTAATTACAGCCCCGAACCATTTTTCACCAAGAACTTATTGATGCAATGGATTCTTTGTTGCTGAGTTCCAAAGCCACAGATAATTAGCCAGGCTTCAGTATCCCCATAGTTTAAATATAATATATAAATAATGGTAATGTGTGTTAATGAGTTTAATTTATTATGGCTAGTCTTTCTAACCCAATACTGCAGATGGCATTTCATGTCCATTAACTCCCAAATTAATTCTGCCATTACTAGTGCCAAGTCTTGGGACAGAAGTGTCTCAGACAAGGGTACAAAGCAAGATCCTTGTTAATGTAAAATTTAATGTACTGCAACAAGGGTGACAGGTAATTTGCTTAACAGCGCAATAGATTTTCCAATAAAACCAATAGCATAAAGCAATAATTTATCATTATTTATACTCGGCATTCTGGCTTGTGTGGGAATACAGACCCATTCTGAAAAAGCAGAAAATATTTAGTCATTTTGATTACATCTTGGCCCCTTTTTTATGTATTAAAAAAATTGCTATTTGTTGTAACTGTGATATGGATCTCTTACCTCCTGACTAGTGGGTCTGACGTGATAGCTACCTAAAGGTGGTGCGAGAGAGAGAGTTTTCTCCTTACTATCACGTGTTTTGGAAGAAAAATCTGTCCCTTCAAAGACATTTTTCCTAGCTTAAGGCTAGGTACACACACATGCAGTGTTCTCTGCTGAGAACTGTGTCAGCATTATAGTATTGAATGGCTCTGTTGGGGCTCTTTTGAGGTTTCCTTAATAATCCTATTTTTAGGAGATTCTCTACAGACACCCAGACAAAGCCTCCACAGAGCCATTGACTGTTATGAAGCTAACGTAATCATTCTGGAGAGTGTTTGGCCTCTGCCCTTACAGTGTTAATTTTTTTCATATGTGCATGAAGCATGGCAGACCATTGTCAATCTAGCCTACAATCTTATTCTGGAGAGTCAAAAGTTGCTGTCTACAGATGGGTGCCTCTGGACTGGCTGATCTCCCAGGTCCTACGTCAATTATGTTAATGTTTTATACTGTGAAGTACTTGTAATCTGCAGCACACACTAAGGCCCCTTTCACATATCAGTTTTTTGCCATCAGTCACAATCCGTCGAATTTTGAAAAAAAACGGATCCGGCGACTGATGCTGCTGGATCAGTTTTTTTCTCATAGACTTGTATTAGCGACGGATTGCGACGGATAGCCGCACGTTTAATCCGTCGCTCGACGGATCCGTTGGAAATTCTTTGTCCGTCTGCCGGAGACAACGGACATAGGAACGTTTTTTGTCTACGTCGAAAAATCGGACATTTTTTGAATGGACACCTATGGGTGATGTATCCGTTGCTGTCCGACAAATGATGGAAGTCGGCGCCGGATTCCGTTTTTTAACTGAGCATGCGCCGACACTGTGTGCCTGTATGGTGTGTGCAGGCTATGTATGTGTGCGTGTGTGGCAGCTGTCCTCCAGGCGGTAAACTGAAGTGTTCTAGTCATTTGGTTGCCCATCTGTCAACATCTTCCTTAACTACTTATCCCATTCTTCTTTCTTTGTGCTGTATCTGTCAGTCTTGTGCATGTTACTCCCATAGTTATGGTCCCTGAGCTTTTGGGACCGACTTGGAAATTTGGTGGATTGTGTCATTGAATTCATATCCCATAGGCTTTTGTTAGGGTCACTTGTACTTTACTGGTTTATGGATTTTGTCACAGGTTGGTTTTCCCTAACTTGACCGGTCACAGCAAGCAAATAAGTAAGTCAGTCATGCAAAGCTGCTTGTGAATGGTTTCCATGTAGAGATGTATGGACACACACACATTGTGTTTATTTCTCAAAGGAAAAAATGGCTAAATAAGTGGGAAAATAACACTGAGGCTGTGTACCCACGTAAGCGTTTTTTTTCGCGTTTTTTAAGTGTTTTTACTGGCAAAAACGGTTTAAAAACACTGACAAGGAGCATCCCATTCAATTCTGCGCTTTTTGTGCACATCGATGCGTTTTTTTCCATTGAAAAAACGCATTGCGGTAAACGCAGCATGCTCATTAATTTTGGGGAAAAATCCACATTTCTAACTATATTCTATGAGCAGGAGCATGCTCCTGTAAAAAACGCATAGAAAGCCATGCAAAAAATGCGCAAAAATCACGCAAAAAAAGTGTGTTTTTCCTGGGAAGGAGTCCGTTTTTTTCTGCATACGTGGGTACATAGCCTGAAAATAGAATGCCCTATTCGGCCTGTGTTTAAGCACAGAGTCTATGACTCTTTCAGGGATTAGTCATTGTTGATAAAAAGTTCTTGCTTCAGTTTTTGAAAAACTTTAATGAGATGGGTCCAAGGTTTATAGCAATTCTTAAGGAAAGAGTGGTAGTGGAAGCAGCAGAACATTAAGAATCACATATGTCTCAATGCAGAAGGAGACATTCCTCACAGATAACAGAAGACTCAAACTTAAAAGGGTTTTCACATGAACAAAGTACATTTTATTCACTAGATCTTGGAATAATAATAATTTCCACAGTGATCTGTTTAACCCCTTCACTACCAAGGGTGGTTTGCATGTTAACTCCTGGGCCAATTTTTACAATTCTGACCACTGTCCCTTTATGAAGTAATAACTCTGGAATGCTTCCATGGATCCCGGTGATTCTGACATTGTTTTCTCGTGACATATTGTACTTCATGATAGTGGTAAAATTTCATTCGTATAACTTGCGTTTATTTGTGAAAAAAATGGAAATTTGGCAAAAATTTCGCAATTTTCCAACTTTGAATTTTTATGCTCTTAAATCACAGAGATATGGCACTCAAAAAAATTAATAGATAACATTTCCCACATGTTTACTTTACATCAGCACAATTTGGGAACCAAAATTTTTTTTTGTTAGGAAGTTATAAGGGTTAAAAGTTGACTAGCGATTTCTCATTTTTACAGCACCATTTTATTTTTAGGGATCACATCACATTTGAAGCCACTTTGAAGGGTCTATATGATAGAAAAAACAACAAAGTGACACCATTCTAAAAAATGCACTCCTCAAGGTGCTCAAAACCACATTCAAGAAGTTTATTAAACCTTCAGGTGCTTCACAGGAATTTTTTGAATGTTTAAAAAAAAATGAACATCTAACTTTTTTTCACAAAAAAAATTACTTCAGGTTCAATTTTTTTATTTTACCAAGGGTAACAGGAGAAATTGGACTGAAAAAGTTATTGTGCAATTTGTCCTGAGTACGCTGATACCTGACATATGGGGGGAACCACTGTTTGGGCGCATGGCAGAGCTCGGAAGGGAAGGAGCGCCGTTTGACTTTTTCACTGCAAAATTGGCTGGAATTCAGATTGGACGCCATGCCACGTTTGGAGAGCCCCTGATGTGCCTAAACAGTGGAAACCCCCCACAAGTGACCCCATTTTGGAAACTAGACCCCCGAAGGAACTTATCTAGATATGTGGTGGGCACTTTGAACCCCCAAGGGCTTCACAGAAGTTTATAACGTACAGCCGTACAATTAAAAAAATCATATTTTTTCCACAAAAATGTTCTTTTCACCCCCAATTTTTATTTTCCCAAGAGCAACAGGCCCCCAAAAGTTATTGTGCAATTTGTCCTGAGTACGCTGATACCCCATATATGGGGGTAAACCACTATTTGTGCACATGGCAGAGCTCGGAAGGGAAGCAGCGCCATTTAACTTTTTTGGCTGGAAATGAGATAGGATGCCATGTCGCGTTTGGAAAGCCCCTGATGTGCCAAAACAGTGGAAATCCCCCAATTCTAACTCCAAACCTAACCCTAGCCCTAACCCTAGCTCTGACCCTAGCCCTAACCCTGACCCTAGCCCTAATGGGAAAATGGAAATAAATAGGGAAAAATAATAAAATATTTTTTTTTTAACTAAGGGGGTGATAACGGGGGGTTTGATTTACTATTCATGGTGGGTTTTTATTTTTGGCAGCTGTCATACGCTAAAAGACGCTTTTTATTGTAAAAATAGTTTATGCATCACCACATTTTGAGAGCTATAATTTTTCCATATTTTGACCCACCGAGGTCATGTCATGTGAGGTCTTATTTTTTGCGGGACGAGTTGACGTTTTTATTGGTACCATTTTCAGGCACGTGACATTTTTTGATCGCTTTTTATTCTGATTTTTGGGACGCAGAATGAACAAAACCAGCATTTCATGAATTTCTTTTGGGGAGTGCGTTTACACCGTTCCGCGTGTGGTAAAATTGATAAAGCGGTTTTATTCTTCAGGTCGGTACGATTACAGTGATACCTCATTTATGTCGTTTTTTTAATGTTGTGGCGGTTTTATGCAATGAAAACAATTTCTATATAAAAAATAATTATTTTTGCATCGCTTTATTCTGCGAGCTATAACTTTTTTTTATTTTTTGCTGATGATGCTGTGTTGTGGCTCGTTTTTTGCGGGACAAGATGACGTTTTCAGCGGTACCATGTATATTTATATGCATCTTTTTAATCGCGCGTTATTGCACTTTTTGTTCGGCGGTATGATAATAAATTATTATTTTTTGCTTCGTTTTTTATTTTTATTTTTTAAGGGGTTCGCTAAAGGGGTTAACTAATGGGACAGTTTTATAGGGCGGGTCGTTACGGATGCGGCGATACCAAATATGTGTACTTTATTGTTTTTTTGTTTTTTTATTTTCAAAAAATGAATTTATTAGGGAATATTTTTATTTTTTTTAAATTATTTTTACACTTTTTTTATTTTTATTTTTTTTACTTTATTATAATGTCCCATGGGGGAAATCACTGTCCTGTGACACATCGCTGATCTGTCACATCACAGGTCACTGTGACAGATCAGCGATCTGTCACAGGCACTGCTGCAGGCTTCCTCATGCCTGCGCTCTGCGGGCAGTGAGGAAGCCGGCTCCCTGCAGGCCCCCGAAGGTCCCCGTCGCCATATTGGATCCGGGGACCTGCAGGGAAGGCGACCCCCGCAGCGGCGCTGCACATCGCGCTGCTGTGGGGGTCGCATGGAAGCACGGAGGGAGCCCCCTCCCTGCCGATGCTTCCTTTAATCCCCGGTACACCGCGATCATGTTTGATCGCGGTGTGCCAGGGGTTAACGTGTCGGGGGCGGTCCGTGACCGCCCCTGACACATTGTGCCGGGTGTCAGCTGTGATAATCAGCTGACACCTGGCCGCGATCAGCTGCGCTCCCCCCGTGAGCGCCGCTGATCGCATTAGACATACTATTCCGTCCTTGAGACTTAGGTCCCAGGTCACATGGATGGAATAGTACGTCCAATGTAGGAAAGGGGTTAAAGAAAATGCTCCTGTGCTGAGATAATCTTATAAATGTGCCCCTGCTGTGTACTGTGTAATGGCCGTGTCTAACCATGCAGGAACATGGTCTGATCATACCACAGCTCCTGGGCAGGGGAGGAAGGAAAAGAGAGTATACAGATGAGACAGTATGGGATCATAGCTGATTCTTTCTGTGAGATAAAACATTATTTAAAAACAGGCAGGGAAATGTTTTGCCTCACAAAAAGAATCAGCTGTGATCCCGGCTGTACTGTCTGTATACCTATTTTCTCCCCTGCCCAGGAGCTGTGGTATGATCAGCCCATGTTCCTGCACGGTAATGCCATTACACAGTACACAGCAGGGGCACATTTATAACATTATCTCAGCACAGGAACATTTTATTTAAACACATCCAATTCTGGAAATTATTAAATAAAATGTACTTTTTTTTTTGTATGAAAGTTAGGCATGAAAGTCTGCAGTCACACTATGTGACTACGCAGACTCGTGAATCCTCACTTTTTGGACAGTGTGAGCTGTTACGATTCTTCGGTGTTGGCACCGTGAGCAGATGGTCATGTAACCACAAGTCTGTGATATGCATACTCCTGACCATATTCTAACTGGATGTGTGTGGCCTCACTCAATTCACTTGTATAGAGAGAGTCCGCATATAGTCAGTATGTGGCTGGGAGTATGCATATTGCATGACTGCACGCTCGCACCACTGGCACCAGAGAATCCTGAAAGCGGATTTTATATGTGATGTAAGGATCCACAATTCTGCAGTCACACAGAGTGACTGTAGACTTTCATGCTAAACCTGGAAACCCCTTTAAGAACATCAGTGCATGTGTGTGATCCGGACTATGTTTTCTTTTGCTGACATGACTGGTAAATGTTAATCATTGATTAAACATTGGTCAATGTTGGTTACAGATGCTCTGTGGCTGCTACAAGGTCTGGACACAGTTCAGGCATTGTTGGATGTGATAATATTTGCTGGAGCATAGGTCATCTAAACAAATCCATTTATAAGTTGTATTATTTGCTGCCATCTAGTGACCCTGAAAAATTGTATCATCAGTAGTGATTGAATTCTGTGACTTCTCTATTAGAAGTCAGGAATGTGGAACACAATTACTGTTCTGTACAGTGTGTTGTACATGAGTCCAAGTGACACCTGTGCATGGCTCAGCCCATAATTCATGTTCTTTCTACTGCAAAAGATCTTTTAAGAGAACATTAAGATTGAGCTTTACTTTGCCTCCAGCCGCCTTCTCTGCTAAACATGCATGCGGTAAAACAGCAATCAGCTCCGTCATGTAGAGACCTCCAATGATGATGAGGGTAGTAGTCATAGGCTAGTAAGCTCACCTTCTATGGATGTGCTTTACCTGGCACAACACTGTTGTATTAAATAAAAATAATAGCTGGCACATATATGCAAACCCACCATTAGTAGTTATTTATTACTCATAAAGATTAATACAGTCAGTAATATGATTAAAATTAAGTGGAAGGATAGGTGCAGATGACTGTGTTTTCACGATTTGCCAAAACATCGGATCGCACTCGGAATAATGTTATTTTATGGGGCCGTGCACATATCTGATTTTTTTCCTGGACAGAGCCTGTCCAAGGAAAATATTGCAGCATGCATGATATTCAGATCACACTCAGCCTTGCAAGTCAGTGAGGTCAGTGAAAAACATCGGACTGCACTTGGATGACTTGGATGCAATTTTTACGGACTGACAGAATGGAGAAGATGAAGACATTGTTTTTCCATCTTCTCCAGATCACACTACAATCGCACTCTGATCACACTCTGATCAAAGTTTGATAAGAGTGTGATTAGCATAAGAGGCCCTTGGTGTGGTGTGGTGTGACCTTATGGAGGATCTCACTGTCCGTCATGCAGCTGAAATATTTAAGTTGTGTACCCACGTTGCGGATTGTATGCGTTTTTGCTGCGTTTTTCGCCGTGAAAACGCGGCAAAAATGCTGCAAAAATGCATACAGAACACACCCCTTGTATTCCTATGGCATTCCGCACCTGCTGTGCTAATGCTGCATTTTTTTCGTGGCGGACTCGCATAGCGGAAAAAAACGCAGCAGGCTCATTATTTTGGCAGAATCGCCGCATTTCCGCACATATAGGAATGCATGAGATCCGCTTACTTTCCGCATGTGGCTATGCCCACCATGCGCAAAGCGAGCGGTTCATGTGCGAATGGTACCCACCGTCTGGAGGAGAGGTGACTGTCCTCCAGGTCCTGGGTACCATATCCCTGTAAAAAAAGAAAAGAATAAAAAATAAAAAATCGGGTTATACTCACCTTCCGGCATCCCGCGCAGCCTTACCGATGCTCCCGCCAACTCCCGTTCCCAGTAATGCCTTGCGGCAAGGACCTGTGATGACATAGTGGTCTCGCGAGACCGCTACAGTATTGCAAGACCACTACATCATCAAAGGTCATTCGCTGGGAACGGGAGTATCGCTGGGGCCTGGGGACGCTGTGCGGGATGCTGGAAGGTGAGTTTATCACGATTTGTTTTTTTTAAATTATTTTTAACATTCTATCTTTTACTATTGATGCTGCATAGGCAGCCTCAATAGTAAAAAGTTGGACACACTATGTTTGACGAGTGTGACCAACCTGTCAATCACATTCCAACCGATGCTTCAAATCGCTTGGAATGCGCTTGAATTCTGCACGTGAACAACGCATGCGAATTCCATGCGTTTTTCCTGCGGCGGGAGTTGCGGAAATTTCTGCAGCATCTCTGCAACGTGGGTACATAGCCTTACAAAACATGGTTCTTTTGGACACACTTTTGGGCAATAGTCGTACTCTATTCATGACTGCTTCTCCTTGCTAGACTGAAGTCTCATAGGTAAACTGCATGATAATAACATTTACAGCCAGCAAAGTCAGGAGAATGTATGGCATCCTTCTCTTCTTGTGCTGGGTTGTCAGTGTTTTCCAGGTACCTCCTTTTAATTTTTGTTGCTTTTGTTTATATGATGCAGAGTCCTTGCTGGCCTGGTCTTGGCACTTGGGTGGTCTCTCCTCTTTTCCTTGCTCACGTTGGAGCTTGTTATGCTATATTCTATAAAACTAATGAATTCGTAGAAAAAGACTGGATTTCTCAGATGGTGGCTTCAGAGCCTGTCATCAATTTAGCAATTGTGCAAGTTGAAGACAGTGCTCCATTTTGTGACATATTCACCAAATAGGGTGCATACAGTCATAAATTTATCACGGATTAGGCCAATAAATTAGGCAAGTTTAAAATTAGACTACAATTGCCACTTTTAATAAATATGGCCTTATGTCTTTCAAGAATGTAAAGGAAATAATCATTTTGTGACTTCCATTCCTTTGTATGGTAAAAGTCATCCACAAATTGATCATTAGTTTGCTCCAGTTGTAGAGATGAACGATTTCATTTGAGTGAAATTGAATTCTTGAATTTTGCAAAATTTTAAAAAGACCTCACCACTTACCTGTCCCAAAGCTCTTCAACCAGTCCTCCACAGCTCTTCTTTTTTGCTTTCCTCCATTGCATGCATCCTCTTCAGTGACAACTAGGAATCTGATATCACACAGCACTATGCTGCTGCCGCTCATGTCATGACATCATGACATAGTAAAGTACATCGCTAGAGGCTTAGTGCGTTGTGATGTCATGACATGCACCGTGACGGCACAGCAAAGTGACACCAGAGGCCTAGTCAGGTCCTCGAGGGACGCACTTTTGTGATATGCACAGTGACGGCATGGTGCAGTGTGACATCAGATGTGTAATCAGCATCGGGAGCCCTCGAATAGATTTAAGCTGCTCAAAGAGGATGCACACTACAGGGGAAGGCAAAAAAGAGGCATGGTGGGCCGAATAGTGGGCTGCAGGATAAGGACAGGTGAACAGTGAGGTATTAGATTTTTTGTTGTGTGTGTTTATTGTGATCTGGGGTCGGGAGAGACCCCAGAGTATAATAAGGAACATCCAATTTGCATAGAATATTGAATTTCTCTTTTAAATTTGCATCATTGGCAGTCTCAATCATCTCTAATCAATCCCATTCAGTAGGTTCCCATGGGCCATACATGCAACTGATTTTCCAATGCAAGATTGAATCACGAAAATGTGTTTATTATAGCAACATTCACACATCAGGGAGAGAATCCGCAGCATAAATTGTTTGAAAAATGCACCATGTATGCCGCAGGTGCCATTACTGATTTCACCCTTCACCATGCAAAAAGGTTGGATTGTCAAGAAACACTGTGAATTTTTTGGTGTGGGAGGTTTCCAGTGGAAATGTCCGATAGGGGACTGTATCTTCATTTATAATAAAAAATAATAATTGTTTGCATATAGAGTGCATTGAAAAGGCATAGAAAAATGTCGAAATCAGAAATTAAAACCTACTTTAGCATAGTTCCAGAAGAATAGAGCACTGAATGATCATACCGGTCATAGACGTTTCCTTTTACATCGCCTTTTGAGCTTTCTAATTAACTTGCATTGTAAAGAACAAGAGCTTCTTCCAAGTGGAAAGTGCTTAAAGAATGGACATATCACTTCTTTCTACCACTTGTCAGTTTTGGAAACCAGAAGGAGTTACATACATTCATAAGAATGAACACGTGGAAAGTCATTTTTCCATAGAAATGACTACGTTCATTCTTTGGCTCGTTTCCTGATAGGTTTTTCAGGTGGTTTTGTAGCGTACAAGAGTCTTGTTTTAACCATGTTCTCCTGTCAGTAAAGATAATAATTGACTAAACCATAAAGATTAACAATATTTTTAATTCCCATGCTTTCAAAAAAATGATCCAGCCAAGAGGATGCCACCTGATTAAAACACGCTTAGTCACTCTCCCCAAAAGCCAGTTCTCAGCATGATTAGTGGACTGTTCACCACATAGCAGCAAACAGAAATATATATTCTGGTTTTCTTGACTTGTAAGAAGTAGAACGTCTATAATAGCATGATAGTGTGTCTGAGAAAGCTCCTTCTACAGGGACTATAGGATCTCCTTCTGCAGCTGCCAGAGGGAGAAGGAGACTGATTTCCCCAAAAGTCTTACTCCAGCAGCAAAGATTACCACCTACACCCAGGTGGATACATGGAGGTAGAAAAAAAATGAAAAATAATGAAAAGAATGTTTTAAGCTTTAAAACAATTATTAAAAGGCATTCAGGACTGTTAGTATGAAAATTTTTTATGAGATAACTGCTGGCTGCAAAGAAGTCTCCTCCCACGACTGTGTGGCGAATAGGAAGGTATGTAATAATGGTTAAGTGATAACTTATTAATTGTTTTCGTTGAACCAGCAACGATCAGTAGAGCAAAGACATTTTATAGCCAGTAAAATAGAGCGTTGTGTGCATGTGTGACCTGCGCTCCATTAACTCCCAATGAGGCTACCAAGCAATGAAAATAAAAGTGTTGACTGAAGAAGACATGTCAGGAGTGGTGACTGGTCCGCATTAATAAAATTCTATATTTTTTTTTATAGCTGTTAGATAATAAAATACATAATTTGACTAGTTGCTATGAGTAACTACCCTGTATTCTATGAGCGCTGATTTTTAAAGGGCACTATGTTTATGAATGTATTCGAGCAAAGCAGGAAGGAAATGCAAATATATTCAGTTCATAAAAATATTCATTAATGCATTTTTTTTCCAAAGAAACATTTATTTCAGTCTGCTGTGTCCTGAAATGAAGTTTATGAATATTTTAGTAATTACAGCACATTAATTTCACGCGGGTATAAATATAAATGATATTATTTACATTTTAGATTCTGACACTAGGAACTAGATTAATTGAAAACCCGTTGAGGAACTGGATGCCGCATTAGTTTAATTAGTTAAAACTCATAAAAAGAATTACAGAATAAATGCTCGGAGATGTGATAATTATTGTATTTTGTAATATGGAAAAAAGACACAATATTTACATTGAAATTCTGCACATTATAACTTTGGATTTCAAGTACAACGACGGTAACAGAATATGCAAAGGGTTATTTTTTCACAGCTTAATTATTTATGCTTCACTTTTTTTATATTGAACTTCCAATCTCCGTAAAATGAGTTTAATCTGATTAGACAAGCATCTCCTTTTCTGCCTTGTAGTGTTTTAGATGGTGCCTGTTTTTGCTGCATAACTATTTTGCTTCCTCAAAAAAACACCTTGGAATGAATGGAATTTAAATTGGTTGTCCTTGATTGTTAAAAAAAAATAAAAACAGTGTACAGACTCATGCTGACGTATGTGGATCTGTGTCCAATCATGGACCGCAATGCACAAACTGGCCACAAGTCTCCTGACTAGAGCGTGACAGTTTCATATATTTCTATAGCAACGATAAAGACCATAAGGAGTACATGTACCTGAAAATTAATGGAAAAATAGTCCAAAAACCTGTACATCATAAAATGTTCAAATTTTATTGAAATAATCTAATTATATGTAAAAACAAGTTTCAATAACACAAAAGTCACCAATAGTAAACAGTCAGGCTGGTGAAGACACAATTGTGAAGACAACAACACAGGGCATGATGTTAGTATGAGGGAAGTTAAAAAAATATGTTATGGTGACATAAATTGTAATCAATAATTATGAACATGCAACAGCAGGAAAAAAAAAGCAAGAGAAAGTGAAACAAAAGTTGAAAAAACTGAGCAAATTGCCTCCCTTTCCTCCCTCCCGAGGAAGCAAACATGAAACGTGCGTCGGGGTTTTTGTTGACGCACACAGGCACATTTGCACTTTATGGGTAAAACCATCATTTTCTCTAAATAGCTCTGTTTACTAACCAGTGTTCCTTCAATAGATTGGGTTATACATGCAGCGTACCTGTGATGCATGTCAAGGTACCTTGTTACATGGAGGTTTACATGTATTTACTGCTATTCCAGTGTACCTTACATGTAACATACTGTTTGTGCTGTTCATCCCATTTCTGGCTACATTGCATTGGTCTATCTATATACATTTTTAAATTTTACTCAGTTTATTCAACTTTTGCTTAAGTTTTTCTTCTTTTTTTCCTGCTAAGACATGTTCATAACTATTAATTACAATTTGTCACCATGACACATTTTTTGAACTGTCCTCATTTAATATCTGTTCATGGCCTGTGTCGTTGTCTTCACAGTTGTTTCTCCACCAGTCCAATTTGTCTACTATTGATGACTTTTATACTATTGAAACTTGTTTTTACTTACGTTTGGATTATTTCAATAAAATATGAACATTTTATGATATACAGGTTTTTTGACTACTTTTCCACTAATTTTCGGGTACATATGCTCCACGTGTTCTTTTTCATTGCTACAATTGTATTTGGAATTCCCCACATTAAGGACCATGGTCCTTCTTTCTGTCCTAAATTCTAGCAATTTCTGCAGGTTGGTGTTGTGAATTCGCTTTCTAGCCTCCCTCTGGTTATTACTGAAGGTAGTGGAGCTGGTCAGATTGACAGAGGGGTTGCAAGTTCTCTTTCTGGGCTCCCTCTGGTGGTTACTGAAGGTAATGGAGCTTATCTGATTGACAGAGGCATGCCACCTGATAATGAGGATGACGATTGGAGATCTGGGGTTTCAGATTGGGATTTAAGACAGCCGACTCCCTCTATCCCTGCTGTTGATTTTCTTCCTGTGCCTCCTGATGTCTGATGTCTCCAGCTCTGTCCCTGCATGTTCAGCTAAGTGGTTCATTTGCTATTCTGTTTGCATTTGATCTGGTTTTGTCTATCTCTTCTTTGTGCGGGTCAGCCAGCTCCGGCTGGGGCTGTGATGAATCACTGCCCATATGTTACTGCTTGTGCCAGTTTGTTTTTCCCCTGTTAGATTGGTCTCTTTTTGCTCTGCTTTCAGAATATACCAGCGTGCTGATATAGTGGGGGCGAAGTCGTGCGACTTCAGTGTTTTTGTGCATCAGACGTGTTGGACTTTTTGCAGGGTTTTTTCCGTGATTGCAGACAGTGTCTTTCCTTTCCTGTCCTGTCTAGTCAGTGTGAGCCCCATCATTTGCTCAATCTATTTTCCTGCCTGCATTTGTGTTTTCATCTTGTCTCACTGACAATATATGTTTGGGGGCTGTCTATTCCTTTGGGGTCTGCTCTGGGGCAGTTTAGATTTCCCCTTTCTTGCTTTAGGCTTAGTTAGCTCTCTGGCTGTGTCGAGAAGTGGCAGGCCAAGAAAAATATCAGAAAGGCAGAGAAGAAGAATGGTGAGAACAGTCAAGGACAATCCACAGACCACCTCCAAAGACCTGCAGCATCATCTTGCTGCAGATGGTGTCACTGTGCATCGGTCAACAATACAGCGCATGCATAACGCCTTTTTGTATGACCAAACAACTCAATCTTTGTTTCATCAGTCCACAGGACCTTCTTCCAAAATGTAACTGGCTTGTCCAAATGTGCTTTTGCAGACCTCAGGCGACTGTTTGTGGCGTGCTTGCAGAAACGGCTTCTTTTGCATCACTCTCCCATACAGCTTCTCCTTGTGCAAAGTGCGCTGTATTGTTGACCGATGCACAGTGACACCATCTGCAGCAAGATGATGCTGCAGGTCTTTGGAGGTGGTCTGTGGATTGTCCTTGACTGTTCTCACCATTCTTCTTCTCTGCCTTTCTGATATTTTTCTTGGCCTGCCACTTCTGGGCTTAACAAGAACTGTACCTGTGTTCTTCCATTTCCTTACTATGTTCCTCACAGTGGAAACTGACAGGTTAAATCTCTGAGACAACTTTTTGTATCCTTCCCCTGAAAAGCTATGTTTAATAATCTTTGTTTTCAGATCATTTGAGAGTTGTTTTGAGGAGCCCATGATGCCACTCTTCATAGGAGAATCAAATAGGAGAACTACTTGCAAGTGGCCACTTTAAATACCTTTTCTCATGATTTGATACACCTGGCTTTGAAGATCAAAGCTCAATGAGGTTACAAAACCAATTTAGTGCTTCAGGAAGTCAGTAAAAAGTAGTTAGGAGTGTTCAAATCAAGAAAATGATAAGGGTGCCCATACTTTTGCACCGGTGAAATTTTGTTTAAATGCAGATTGCACATTTTCTGTTAGTACAATAAACCTCATTTGAATCCAGAAATATAACTGAGTCCATCAGTTATTAGATATATGAAACTGAAATACCTGTTGCAAAAGCCAAAATTGTTATAAAGAAAAAAGGTTAACATTAATAGGGGTGCCCAAACTTTTACATATGACTGTATATATATATATATCCAGAAGAGGTTTTGAAAAATGCCTTGAGGAAAAATAAAGTGCATGTCACTTCTAAGAAGCAGATTCTGAAGAAAAACTTTCCAAAATGGGCTCTGCTTAGTCAAAAGGATGAAAATAAATTCTTCAGGAAATGCTCCAGGAAAAGAAAAATTCTTAAAATACTCTCCAAAGAAGGAATGGCTTCCTGAAATGGTTTCTGCTAGAAAAACTTGTTGTGTTTGAAAGTCTTTAACAACTCTGCACAAAGCACCAAAATTAAAACAACTTTCTATTACTGTGCATCCTTCTCAACAATAGCTCAGGCTTGCAGTCAATAAGTGAAAGCTTACTTGTTTTATATTATATGGATGAAACCCAGTCCAAAAATGTCTGTATTTAAAAGTTCACAACTGGCTATACTATACTACTATACGACTAGTGGCCGCAAACCATCTGCCGGTACCTGTCGCCAGAGTGGTATGGCTTCAGATGACATTGTGTGGTAAATCCCTCGGCTGCTGGGGAGTGGTCCTAACCCAAGGAGAGACTAACAACTATCATCTTGGGCATGAACATACTGCGGGAGTTCGGCAATCTACTCAACGATTCCACGCAGGAGACCCTAAGTCAGTGGGGATCTCACACGGCCCAGGGGCAGGTCTTCCAGCGGTTGGTGCGGGAGGCGCGAGTGCTGCAGGAGTGTCAGGAGGGTGAGGCGCTGGGCAAGGTCATTGCGCCAGCGGCCCCCCCGCTCGTGCTTCCTCCGGGGCAGACGGTGGTGGCTCTGCCGATCCGCGCCCTGATACCACTGGAGGGTGTGGAGGTGCCGTTGGAACCATGTTACTTGGAGCGCCTGCACCCTGGCATCCTCGTGGCTCGCTCCCTGGCCACAGTGCGGGAAGGGACCGTCTTGGTACGTTGTGTCAACCTGGAAGATCAGGATATCGCCCTGAATCCCCAGGGCCGAGATGGCCAAACTAGTAAGGCCATTGAAGGAGATGCTGCCGGACCCCGCAGTCCAGTTGAGGGTGCAACCCGAAGATCCCTGGGCAGTAACGGTATGAACGCAACAGGCTGCCGCATCCTCGGCCCAAGAAAAAGGTCGAGTCATCCTGGAGAGAATGCGGGCTGAACTTTCCGGCCTAGCGCCAGCCCAGCTTCTCCAAGTAGAGACACTTCTTGGATAATTTTACAGTGTCTTCGCCAGCCATGAGGATGACTTCGGATGTACCACGGCCATCACGCATGGGATCCCCACGGCAGGAGCGGCCCCCATCCGGGAGTGATATCGGCAAATACCACCGCAGCTATACCAGGAAGTAAAAACTCTGTTAGCCCAAATGCTCCGGAAGGGGGTCATACGAGAAAGCCAAAGCCCTTGGGCGGCCCCTATTGTCCTGGTTCGGAAAAAAGATGGCACTCTGCGTTTTTGCGTGGATTATCAGAAGTTGAAAGCCTGCACCATCAAGGATTCGTATCCACTGCCCCGCATGGAAGAGTCTCTGTCCGCCCTGGGGAATGCGACATACTTTTCAACCCTTGACCTGGACAGTGGGTACTGGCAGGTGCTGATGTCGGAGGAAGACAGAGCCAAGATGGCATTCATCCTTCTCATGGGGCTGTTCGAGTTCAATCGGATGCTGTTTGGGCTGGTCAACGCCCCAGGAACTTTCGAGCGGTTGATAGAGCGGTGTCTAGGAGACCTCCACTTTGAAGCCACGTTGATATACCTGGACGATATTATCATCTATTCCGGCACGTTTGAGGAACACCTGAGGCGGTTGGGGCAGGTGATCGGCCGGCTGCAGACGTACCGGTTAAAGGTAAAGCCTCAGAAATGCCACCTGTTCGGCACCCAAATCGAGTACCTGGGGCATACCATCTCGGCAGAGGGTGTCCGACCATCCCTGGAAAAGGTCACTGCCATCCAGGGGTGGCCTACCCCCGAGACGGTGAAGGATGTGCGGGCCTTCTTGGGGTTGGCTGGCTACTACCATCGGTTCGTGAAGAATTTTGCACGCCGAGCTCGAGCCCTACAAGACCTGCTGAAGGGGGCTCCCGCCGGAGCGAATGGATGGGAGATCCAGTGGCAGCAACCGCAAGAGGATGCATTTCAAGATCTCAAAGCTGCTCTCTCGGACGCCCCGGTATTGGCGTATGCGGATTTCTCGCAACTGTTCATCCTGCATACCGACGGGAGCCTCCAGGGACTAGGAGCTGTGTTGTCACAGGTGCAGGACGGCCGGGAGAAAGTGATCGCCTACCGTACCCGGTCGCTGCACAACTCAGAACGCAACCTGGACAATTACAGCTCCTTTAAGCTCGAGCTCCTCCCAGTAGTGTGGGCAATGACGGAGCGATTTGCAGAGTACCTGGTGGGCTCCGAAGTAGTAGTGCGGACCGATAACAAGCCGTTAGCCCATTTGGAGAATGCCAAACTGGGGGCCCTCGAGCAGCGGTGGGTGGCTCGTATGGCCAAATTCAATTATAAGATCATCTACAAACGGGGAGCTGAAAACGTGCACGCCGATGCGTTATCCAGAATCCGACACACCACCCCAGGGAGAAGTCGAGACGACGAATTAGAAGCAGACGAGATGCCGTTTGCCCTCACCACCGCCGCGCTTACAGTCAACACGCAAGAAGCGCCTCATCTGGGACTCCGAGGAGGGATGCTGGAACAGCCCCGCGACAACTGGATCCAGCAGCAACAAGAAGATACAGAAATTGGACTCCTGCGCCAATGGGTGGCCACCGGTAAATTGCCCACGGGCTCACAGAGACAGACTTTGACCCAAGATATGTTTCTGATGTTGCGCCAGTGAAAAAAACTAGTCATCAAAAAAGGACTTCTATATCGAAAAGCCATGTCACGAACCACGTCAGCTACGATATGGCAGGTGATCGTGCCCGGAGCCCATCTCGACCAACGGAGCCCATGAGAAGGGGGCTCACTTTGGTACTCAAAATACTTTACAGTGGTTGCAGCAGATAGTGTACCATGTTGTGAGTTCATTTTCTGGTCTACCAGTTGTGAGTTCTCCTTCCAGGCTCCCTCTGGTGGTAACAGGAGGTAGTGAGGCTGATTTAATCAGTGGAGATCTGCCACCTGATAAGGAGGATGACAATTGGACCTCAGGAATCTCAGACTGGATTTAAGACAGTCGACGCCCTATTCTGGTGCTGTGATTCCTTCTGGCTTGTCAGGTCTTGGCTCTCAGCTCTGTTCCAGTCAGCTCAAGCTAAGTTTTTCTGCTAATGTTCACACTTGATTTTGTTGGTCTATTCATTTTCTTGTGGTCAGCCAGCCCCGGCTGGGGCTGTGCTGAATTTCCACTCTTATTTATCTGTATTTGCCTATTTGCTTTTTGTCCCTTATTAGATTGGCCTCTTTTTGCTCTGTTTCAGAATATTTCAGAGTGCTGATATAGTGGGAGAAGTCTAGTGACTTCGGGGTTAATTTTGTTTTCAGAAGTGTTGGACATTATTTTTGTAGGGTTTTTGGCAGATTGCAGACAGTGTCTTTCCTTTCCTATCCTTTCTAGTTAGTTTGGGCCCCATCGTTTGCTCAGCCTATTTTCCTGCCTGTGTTTGTGTTTTCATCTTGTTTCACCGTCAATACATGTGTGGGGGCTGTCTTTCCTTTGGGGTCTGCTCTGGGGCAGTTAGTTTTCCCCTTTTCTTGCTTTAGGCTTATTTAGCCCTCAGGCTGTGACGAAGCATCTAGGTTCATCATAGGAACGCTCCACGGTTGCTGCTAGTTGTGTGGTTAGGATCAGGGATCTGCAATCTGCATAGTTACTAACCTCTCTGGCTTTCTGTGACTTAGCTTGTTTTGTTTTTTCCTCCTCGGTGACCCATTCATAACAGTACCACCCATGCTTGCACGCTGCTGTAGAAGAAGTTTGTCGAACCTGCCGCCCGTGCGAGCTCGCTAAACCCCCCGCGCAATAAGCCCCGGTGCAAACTATTGTAACATCAGCCCCTCTGGAGCTTCTTACGGTGGACTATCTGACCATAGGTCGTGCCTATCAGGGGTATGAGCATTGTCTCGTTATGGTGGACCATTTCACCAAGTTCGCCGTGGTCACCCCCACCCGAGACGAAACAGCGGCCTATGCGATTTGTAAGAACTTTATTCAAGTGTACGGCTGTCCACAATGAATACATTCGGACCAAGGAGCGTGCTTCCTAGGAAAAGTCATGGAAGAGCTACACCATCTTTACGGTATCGATAAATCGCTCCATACCATCCGCAGGGAAACGGAGCCTGCGAACGATTCAATCGTACGCTAATCCAAATGCTGCGCACCCTGGAGAGCGACCGCAAGGCCCGCTGGCCTGAATATGTCCCCGAGCTGGTGTGGGTATATAACAATTGGGTGCATCAAGTGACTGGTTACACCCCCTACTCATTGCTGTTCGGACGGGAAGGCAAAGGAATTACGGAGTTGGAATTGAACCCGGAGGAACCCCAACCCTGGACCGGGATATCCTCGTGGGTCCAAAACCACCGGCACCGGCTACAGACCCTCCACCATATCGTCCATACAAAGCTCCAGGATCTAGAACACCAGGGGGAGCACTGCCCCCACCCATTGACTTTCAGACTGGGGATCGGGTACTTGTACTTGATCATCGTCCCCAAAACAAGTTAGAACCACGGTGGGAGGTGAACCCGTACCGAGTGTTTCGCCGAATAAGCCCCGACGGGCCTGTGTGCGAAATACAATCTGAAGGAGACAACGCACCTCTCACTCGGGTTGTGCACCGTAACATGTTACGACCTTCTACGTCTACCAATCCCCCACGGCTCGAACCGACCCTCCAGGTCCCTGACCCCCTGCCCACAGTCTAGGACCTGGATGACGAAGAGGACTTTCCCGTCACATCTGCGGGTCGCCCCAGTTGTGGCACTACAGTAGACCCGGGCATCCCATCAGAACCAACTATTCAACCACCCTCCACCACCCCAGAAGACTCCACTACACCCGAGCTTCGACGCTCCGAGCGGTCAACAGCTGGCAAACCCCCTGAACGTTACGAACAGGACCAGTTTGTATGGTGACAAGGACTGTCGTCCCAAAAAACTAACCCGAGTCTACAAAAACCCTCGCCCGAGGACTGGCAAGCATACAGGGCGGGGGAGTGTGGGAGGAACGGCCCCCCGTCGAGTGTCCGGGCCGGAACCAAGGGAGCCGTCATCTGGGTTCCGGGGGAAACTGTCCCCGGGGGGGCAGAATTCGTGGACGGATCGTTGTGACAGACAGATGGGCTGGGGGAGGGACCAGTATAAAGGAGGCGGGGAATTCCTGGGACGATGAGTCAGCAGTCCGGGACAGAGGCAGCAGGAGACCGTGGGAGCGACTGAAAGCTAGAGCGACTGACCAGTGCCAGGGAAGGCGCTCTCAGAGGACTCCAGAGGGACGTGCCAAGGCGATCATCTGAGACTTGCTGCCCCGCTCCAGCCTGCATCCACTGCGGCCTCAGTTCAACCCGCGGCCACTGCCGCCTACCCTCAGCCCGCGGCTGCGGCCTACCCGTGGTCACCCACGGCCGCCGCCGTCTCGCTCCAGCCCACGCCTGCGACCTGTTCCCCACTACCCGCAGCCGCCCTGCTCTCACCAGTGGCCGCGGCAAGTACAGCGTCGTCGGCGGCCATCACTGTCCCTCTCCGGTTCGCAGCAGGGGTCGGGCCTCTGCTCCCCGTCACAGCCGTTAGCTGCGCAGGTGGCCTGTCATTCGCCACCACACATCGCTGCCGCTTGCCCCAGTCCGGGGGCTGCGGCCCACCCGTCCAAGGACTCCGCCGGGGCCTGTGGGGCTCCAGTGTCATCAGTGCGCCGGAGCGCGCGAAGACTTCGTCAACGCCTCACCAACTGGGCCCAGCAACTACTACGCCGAAAGACCACCATCCCGAGCGGCGAGGGATGTCTGGACAGCTAAGTTGACTGTATAATTAAGGACCCGTAGTCGGCCGTACCGCGGCCCTATAGTGACCGGCTATTGCCGGAAGTAGTCGTGTTCTACCCGTTTGTGTTTGCTTGTATAGAGCCCCTGCGATGGCAACCCGTGTTACCCCTTTTAGTGATCAGGCCATGACTGAGGAAAGTTCCCTCTAGTCTTATAAACATTATTATAGAAAGCACCAAATTGTCTCGCGACTCGTCACTGCATCCTGCGTACCTGCAAGCACCACACATGGACCAATGTTAACCAATGGTCTGTGTGAAAAATATTCTCAGCCAGCATTGGTCTCCTCCATTTTTGGCTGACAACTAAATATTTCAATGTGAGCACAAAAATTTAAAAAAAGATGCAATATGGATTCTGGATATCATCTATATGGTATCAATTTATTGCAGTTAGTGTATATATCTGGTTAACTAGTGATGTATGAAAGCGGATGACATATGAATATGAAAAACAGACTTAAGGGTGACAATTTTTCCTGGACAATTTTTCATAGACTCTTGTGAGTGTTCTGTAGCATTAAGGAAGAGAAGTGGCTGATCCTAGTGGGATGTATTGAAGCATACAAATGCTCTCATTCTGTAGCTGTGTTTTGGAGCTTCATTTGTGGCCACGTTCACACGTTCAGAATTTGGTCAGTATTTTACATCAGTATTTGTAACCCAAAACCAGGAGTGGGTGTTAAATCCAGAAGTGGTGACGTGTTTCTATTATACTTTTCGTCTGATTGTTCCATTCCTCATTTTGGCTTACAAATACTGATGTAAAATACTGACCAAATACTGAACGTGTAAACGTGGCGTAAGACCGGATTACAACATCCAACATTCATAAAACAAATATGGAGCAAACACTACACCTTATAGGCATATATGAGGCTGTTGAGCTCGGATCAGGGGACCTGTAGCTGATTCAGACCTTCTGGTTCAGGAGTAAAACAACCAGATGAAAATATAATAAAAACACGGCATCACTTCTGCATTTTTCACCCACTCCTGGTTTTGACTTACAAATACTGATGTCAAATACTGACCAAATATTGAAGGTGTGAAAGTGGCCTTGCATTGAATACTGTAGCAAGGTCTGCAGGCCATAAACAGGCCATAAATAGAATGGTCGTCAACTCTTCAATGGCAGTAAGCAGAAATCTTGACATGAATCTTATAACAGACTAGCTGAAGAGCCCGGCTCTGCCCGGGCATAGTAACTACTGTAACTACGGTTAGTTATGACAAATTATAATGATTATCTCTCTCTCTATATATATATATACAGTGGGGAAAAAAAGTATTTAGTCAGTCAGCAATAGTGCAAGTTCCACCACTTAAAAAGATGAGAGGCGTCTGTAATTTACATCATAGGTAGACCTCAACTATGGGAGACAAACTGAGAAAAAAAAATCCAGAAAATCACATTGTCTGTTTTTTTTTCATTTTATTTGCATATTATGGTGGAAAATAAGTATTTGGTCAGAAACAAAATTTCATCTCAATACTTTGTGATATATCCTTTGTTGGCAATGACAGAGGTCAAACGTTTTCTGTAAGTCTTCACAAGGTTGCCACACACTGTTGTTGGTACGTTGGCCCATTCCTCCATGCAGATCTCCTCTAGAGCAGTGATGTTTTTGGCTTTTCGCTTGGCAACACGGACTTTCAACTCCCTCCAAAGGTTTTCTATAGGGTTGAGATCTGGAGACTGGCTAGGCCACTCCAGGACCTTGAAATGCTTCTTACGAAGCCACTCCTTCGTTGCCCTGGCGGTGTGCTTTGGATCATCGTCATGTTGAAAGACCCAGCCACGTTTCATCTTCAATGCCCTTGCTGATGGAAGGAGGTTTGCACTCAAAATCTCACGATACATGGCCCCATTCATTCTTTCATGTACCCGGATCAGTCGTCCTGGCCCCTTTGCAGAAAAACAGCCCCAAAGCATGATGTTTCCACCACCATGCTTTACAGTAGGTATGGTGTTTGATGGATGCAACTCAGTATTCTTTTTCCTCCAAACACGACAAGTTGTGTTTCTACCAAACAGTTCCAGTTTGGTTTCATCAGACCATAGGACATTCTCCCAAAACTCCTCTGGATCATCCAAATGCTCTCTAGCAAACTTCAGATGGGCCCGGACATGTACAGGCTTAAGCAGTGGGACACGTCTGGCACTGCAGGATCTGAGTCCATGGTGGCGTAGTGTGTTACTTATGGTAGGCCTTGTTACATTGGTCCCAGCTCTCTGCAGTTCATTCACTAGGTCCCCCCGCGTGGTTCTGGGATTTTTGCTCACCGTTCTTGTGATCATTCTGACCCCACGGGGTGGGATTTTGCGTGGAGCACCAGATCGAGGGAGATTATCTGTGGTCTTGTATGTCTTCCATTTTCTAATTATTGCTCCCACAGTTGATTTCTTCACTCCAAGCTGGTTGGCTATTGCAGATTCAGTCTTCCCAGCCTGGTGCAGGGCTACAATTTTGTTTCTGGTGTCCTTTGACAGCTCTTTGGTCTTCACCATAGTGGAGTTTGGAGTCAGACTGTTTGAGGGTGTGCACAGGTGTCTTTTTATACTGATAACAAGTTTAAACAGGTGCCATTACTACAGGTAATGAGTGGAGGAAAGAGGAGACTCTTAAAGAAGAAGTTACAGGTCTGTGAGAGCCAGAAATCTTGATTGCTTGTTTCTGACCAAATACTTATTTTCCACCATAATATGCAAATAAAATGAAAACAAAACAGACAATGTGATTTTCTGGATTTTTTTTTTCTCAGTTTGTCTCCCATAGTTGAGGTCTACCTATGATGTAAATTACAGACGCCTCTCATCTTTTTAAGTGGTGGAACTTGCACTATTGCTGACTGACTAAATACTTTTTTTCCCCACTGTATATGTATACTAGCTGAAGAGCCCGGCGCTGCCCGGGCATAGTAACTAACTGTGGTTAGTTATAGAAAATTATAATTATCCTCCATCCCATAGTCCCGTGCCCATATACCCATCATACATATCCACGATCCCATAGGCCCGTGCCCATATACCCATCATACATATCCTCCATCCCATAGTCGAGTGCCCATATACCCATCACACATCCTCCATCCCATAGTCCCATGCCCATATACCCATCATACATATTCTCCATCCCATAGTCCCATGCCCATATACCCATCATACATATTCTCATCTCATAGTCCCATGCCCATATACCCATCATACATATTCACCATCCCATAGTCGAGTGCCCATATACCCATCACACATCCTTCATCTCATAGTCCCATGCCCATATACCCATCATACATATCCTCCATCCCATAGTCCCGCGCCCATATGCCCATCATACATATCCGCCATCTCATAGTCCCATGCCCATATACCCATCATACATATCCTCCATCCCATAGTCCCGTGCCCATATACATATCCGCCATCCCATAGTCCCATGCCCATATACCCGTCATACATATCCTCCATCCCATAGTCCAGTGCCCATATACCCATCACACATCCTCCATCCCATAGTCCCGTGCCCATATACATATCCGCCATACCATAGTCCCGTGCCTATATACCCATCATACATATCCTCCATCCCATAGTCCCGTGCCCATATACAGATCCGCCATTCCATAGTCCCGTGCCCATATACCCATCATACATATCCGCCAACCCATAGTCCCGTGTCCATATACCCATAATACATATCCTCCATCCCATTGTCCGGTGCCCATATACTCATCACACATCCTCCAATCCATAGTCAACCATTATGACATCATAATGAGCGGCGGCAGGGCTTGCAACCTTTGATGACATCAGCGTCGCCATGGCAACCATTGTGACATCATAATGAGGGGCGGGGCTTGACACGCACACACTGCTTCCCCAGTATGCAAATAGGGGCATTGTGACATCATAATGAGGGGCGGGGCTTGACACGCACACACTTTTTCCCCAGTATGTAGATAGGGGCAAAATTGTTTGGTGAATTGGAAAGCGCGGGGTTAAAATTTCGCCTCACAACATAGCTTAGGACGTATTCGGGGTCCAGACGTGTGACTGTGCCAAATTTTGTGGCTGTAGCTGCGACGGTGCGGATGCCTATCCCGGACATACACACATACACACACACATACATACATACATACACACATACATACACACTTTGAGCTTTATATATTAGATATAAAGCTGAGTGTATAGCCCCGCTCATTCCACATAGCCACATTCACTATAATATCCCACATCATCCCTTCAGCCAGAGCTACCGGACTACTACCCCTAATATCCCACATCGTCTCATCAGCCAGAGCCACCGGACTACTAATATCCCACATCATCCCGTTAAAACCACCAGACTACTACCCTTAATATCCCACATCATCCCGACAGCCAGAGCCACCGGACAACTACCACTAATATCCCACATCATTCCGTCACATCTGCCGGACTACTACCCCTAATGTCACGCCGCCTCTGCATACTCACCTGGCCTCTGCTCCCACGCCGCAGCCCCCGCCACCCGACAGCCACGGTGGTCCCTTCTGACAGGCTCGTGGCCGACGGGATCTCTGCATGCAATGCGCATGCGCCTCCCTCCTGTTACTTGTGCTCCGGCAATGCCCTGACCTAGAAGCACCTACTGACCAATGGCAGACCAGACAGGGCCATATCAGGCCGTTCCCCCCAGAGGGAGGCGCCTGATCGTTGTGTTTGCTAGCACACTGGGCCCTGCTTCCTCGTGTGCTCTTTGCAGTCTCACAGTCCTGTCTTCAGTGATTCCTGCAGTAGCCTCGCAGTCCTGCCATCCATGGTCCCTGCAGTATCCCCGCATTCCGTTGCTCCGAGGGCCCAGATATCTATACTCCAGTCCTCCCTCCTGTGTTCCTGCTCCGTCTGGCCATCCACGCTCCCGTCGTTCAGTCCTGCGCAAGTCCTGCCTCCGATGTTCATGCTCCATCCTGCTATCCACACTCCAGTCCTTCAGTCCTACTCCAGTCCTGCCTCCGGTGTTCCTGCTCTATCCAGCTATCCACGCTCCAGTCCTACAGTCCTACTCCAGTCCTGCCTCCCGTGTTCCTGCTCCGTCCTGTTGTCTATGCTTCAGTCCTGCACTCCTACTCAAGTCCGTCCTGAGCCGCCCCTCTCGGTACCGGCTATCATGGTACCTGAACCCCTTGGCCTGCTCCTAACGATCCCTGTGTAGGGGTCGGCTCCACCTGGCAGCTCGCCCGGGGCCCCTCGGTGCCACGGTCCCCTCTGACCAGCCATGGTAACAGTACAATCAGGCCATGGACTCCGCCGGTACTACTGCTGCTACCCAAAAGGAGTTGCTCTTTTTGCAGGAGAATCAGGGACGCATCATGTCTGTCATGAAGTCTATGGACACCCGCTTGTCGGCCCTGCAGGTGGCTGATCCTGGAAATGCCACTCAACTGGCCAGTCTTCAACAGGAGCTGGGTCAGCAATGAGATACTCAAGCCCATATTTTGAATTACATGGCCTCCTTTGATAGCCGCTTGTCGGTCCTCCAGTCTGCTGCCGCAATACCGACTCCTCCCCCCGTGTCAACAGCTCTCCCGGCGCAACGCCTCGCCAAGCCGCCTCGGTTTACTGGTGATCCCAAACTATGCAGGGGGTTCCTAAATCAGTGTAGCCTCCATTTTGAAAGGTTGCCTCAGAAATATCCCTCTGACTGGGCCAAAGTTGCCTTCATTATGTCCCATCTGGAGGGAGAGGCCCTGTCTTGGCTGAATCCTCTGTGGGAACGTGACGATCCCGTTGTCTCGAGTCTTCTAGTCTTCTTGGATACTTTTCACAGGGTTTTCGACGAGCCGGGTCGGTTAGCCTAACTCACCGAGTCTCTTTTTAACCTACATCAGGGTTCTCTCACGGTCGGACAGTATGCGATCCGCTTTTGCACTCTCTCCTCTGAGCTCGGCTGGAACAATGTGGCTTTGTTAGGGGCATTCTGGCGTGGTCTTTCGAGCAGAATAAAGGATGAACTCATGGGTTGGGATACCCCGACCACCTTGGAGGACCTTATCTCGCTGACCACCCGCATTGACCTACGCTTCCAGGAGCGCGCTCGGGAGTCAGCGAGAGACAGGAGGTTCACCAGGCCAGCTTCCTTCTCCACCCAGTCTGCCAGTCCCCGTCCTGCCGGGTCCTCGTCTCCCTCCTCGGTCGAATCCATGCAGGTAGATAACCTCAAGTTGGCCGAGTTGTGTCGGAGAGAGAGGCGGGCACAAGGTCTATGCCTCTATTGCGGAGGCTCGTCACACTTTGTCCGTACCTGTGCTGAGAAACAGGGAAACTCCTCCACCTAGGTCAGGTAAGAGAGGCCTCCCTAGGTGCTAATGATTCCTCTCAACCTCTTACTATATCTGTTATTTTGGTTTCAGGGGAGAGACGTGGGTTCGAGGTGGCCTACGTGGATTCGGGCTCGGCAGGTAACTTCATCCGGCTTGAAGAGGTGGACAAGTGCCAAATTCCCGTGGTTACCCTATGTAATCCTCGCCTGATTGCTGCAGTGTATGGCAAACTGCTACAGGAGACCATCACCTTGGTCACTGAGGCAGTGGAGTTGCAAGTCGGAGTCTTACATCGAGAGAAGATAGCCTTTTACGTTTTGCCTAAGCTCTCCCATGCAATTCTACTCGGTCTTCCATGGTTAAGGACTCAGCAGCCTGTTCTCGACTGGTCTCAAGGGGAGATCCTCCGCTGGGGGCACCCGTGCCAAGCTCACTGTCTGACTCCTGTCCGTCTGGTGACCGCTCCTCGGCCACCTCCAGACCTTCCAGGCCATCCTTCAGCCTACAGTTCCTACGCTGATGTCTTTGATAAGAAGGAAGCGGAAGTTCTTCCTCCACACCGGCCTTTTGACTGCCCAATTGAACTAGTTCCCGGTTCAACCCCCCAAATGGGCAGAATCTACCCCCTGTCTCCCGCAGAGACCATAGCCTAGTCCGAGTACGTCCGGGAGAACCTCGCCAAAGGCTTTATATGGAAATCTTCCTCACCCGCGGGAGCCGGGTTTTTCTTCGTCAAGAAAAAGGATGGATCTCTACGGCTGTGCATTGACTATAGGGGCTTGAACGAGATAACCATCAAGAAGAGGTATCCTCTTCCACTCATTCCAGAGCTGTTTGACCGTCTCAGAGGGGCTCGGGTCTTCTCTAAGCTAGACCTCAGGGGAGCCTATAATCTGGTCCGTATCTGCACAGGTGATGAGTGGAAGACGCCTTTCAACATTCGAGACGGCCATTACGAGTACCTGGTCATGCCCTTTGGTCTCTGCAATGCTCCTGCGGTGTTTCAAGAGTTCGTCAACGAGATCTTCTGGGATCTCTTGTACTCCTGTGTGGTTGTGTACTTGGACGACATCCTCGCCGGATCTCTCGTCCCACAGAAAGAGTGTCCGCCTGGTGTTACAGCGTCTTCGGGAGAATTGCCTGTATGCTAAGATAGAGAAATGTCTCTTTGAACAGACCTCTCTGCCATTTCTGGGATACATTATCTCTGATGCTGGATTAAGGATGGATCCCGAGAAGTTGACTGCCATTCTCAAATGGCCTTGCCCCGTCGGAGTAAGGGCGATACAACGGTTTCTCAGATTCACCAATTATTACCGGCAATTCATCTCTCACTTTTCCGCAATAACTAAACCTATTTCTGCTCTCACCCGTAAAGGGACTACTCCCAATGATTGGACTCCTGAGGCGGAGGAGGCCTTTCAAACCCTAAAACGGGATTTCTCCACGGCCCCGGGCCTGCATCGTCCTGAGAGCAACCGACCCTTTGTACTCGAGGTGGACACTTCCTCGACAGGTGCCGGGGCAGTATTGTCCCAGAGATCCACCTCCGGTCGTCTGCACCCCTGTGGCTTCTTCTCTAAGGCCTTCTCTCCATCCGAGTGTAACTACTCGATCAGCGACCGGAAACTCCTGGCCATAAAGTTGGCCTTAGAAGAATGGCGTCATCTCCTGGAGGGGGCTGTCCATACCTTTGTCATCTTCTTGGAGCACAAGAATCTGGCCTATCTCTAGTCTGCCCAGAGACTCAACCCTCGTCAGGCCAGATGGTCCTTATTTTTTGCCCGATTTGATTTTGAGCTCCGTTTTCGCCCCAGCAAAAAGAATACCAAAGCCGGCGCTCTGTCCAGGGTCTTCCAGCCACACGAACAGCGGAGGAACCTTCGCATATCATTGACCCCACTAGAATCATCACAGTGGCTCCAGTGAACTTGCTTTCTCCACCTCCTGGCAAGACGCTTGTGCCTGAAAACGTCAAGAGAAAAGTCCTTCTATGGGGGCACTCCTCCAGACTGGCCGGCCATGCCGGAACTAAGAAGACCCTTGCCCTTTTCATGCATCACAACTGGTGGCCCATGCTTCGCCAATATGTACTCGATTTCGTGGCCTCTTGTCCCTCCTGTGCAAAAAACAAAGTGCCACGATGACCTCCGTCCGGCTTGTTGCTTCCGTTGCCCGTCCCTGCGGTTCCTTGGGAACACATTGCCATGGATTTCATCACCGACCTACCTCGTTCTTCTGGCTGTACAGTCATCTTGGCGGTGGTGGATCGTTTCTTCAAGATGGCCCACTTCGTCCCTCTGCCCGGTCTCCCCTCGGCTCCTGAGTTGGCCAAAGTTTTCATCCATCAAATCTTCAGACTCCATGGACAACCTCAACGCATTGCGTCTGACCGAGGGGCTCAGTTCACCTCCAAGTTCTGGCGGGCACTTTGTAAGCTCATGAACATTTCCCTCAACTTCTCCTCTGCCTACCATCCACAGTAAAATGGGCAGGTGGAGCGTACCAACCAGACATTGACTGGGTACCAACGTCATTTCTCCAATGCCCACCAGAACGATTGGATTGACTTACTCCCCTGGGCAGAGTTTGCCTATAACAACCATGCTGGCGAGTCCTCAGCCAAGTCTCCATTTTTCATTGTGTTTGGCAGACATCCTGGTGTTCCCCTTCCTGAGGAGAGATCCTGGGAACCTCTGGAGAATATCAATGCTCCCCATCTCCTCAAGAGATTTTTTGCTAATCTCAGGGGAGGGCGGCTTAGGGGAGGGGGGTAGTGTCACGCCGACTCTGCATACTCACCCGGCCTCCGCTCCCACGCCGCAGCCCCCCGCCGCCCGACAGCCACGGCAGTCCCTTCTGACAGACTCGCGGCCGACGGGGTCTCTGCATGCAATGCGCATGCGCCATAGGCCGCTTCCACGCCTCCCTCCTGTTACTTGTGCTCCAGCAATGCTCTGACCCGGAAGCACCTACTGACCAATGGAAGACCAGACAGGGCCATATCAGGCTGTTCCCCCCGGAGGGAGGCACCTGATCGTTGTGTTTGCTAGCACACTGGGCCCTGCTTCCTTGTGTGCTCTCTGCAGTCTCGCAGTCCTGTCTTCAGTGATTCCTGCAGTAGCCTCGCAGTCCTGCCATCCGTGGTCCCTGCAGTATCCCCGCAGTCCGGTGCTCCGTGGGCCCAGATATCTATACTCCTGTCCTCCCTCCTGTGTTCCTGCTCCATCCGGCCATCCATGCTCCCGTCCTTCAGTCCTGCTCCAGTCCTGCCTCCGGTGTTCCTGCTCCATCCTGCTATCCACACTCCAGTCCTTCAGTCCTACTCCAGTCCTGCCTCCGGTGTTCCTGCTCCATCCTGCTATCCACTCTCCAGTCCTACAGTTCTACTCCAGTCCTGCCTCTCGTGTTCCTGCTCCGTCCTGTTGTCTATGCTTCAGTCCTGCACTCCTACTCAAGTCCGTCCTGAGCCACCCCTCTCGGTACCGGCTATCGTGGTACCCGAACCCCTGGGCCTACTTCTAACGATCCCTGTATAGGGGTCGGCTCCACCTGGCAGCTCGCCCGGGGCCCCTTGGTGCCACGGTCCAGAGGG
This sequence comes from Dendrobates tinctorius, assembly GCF_039654945.1. Classification (NCBI taxonomy): domain Eukaryota; kingdom Metazoa; phylum Chordata; class Amphibia; order Anura; family Dendrobatidae; genus Dendrobates; species Dendrobates tinctorius. The sequence goes on along the minus strand of NW_027361750.1, from coordinate 15,488,518 downwards.
TCCACTCCTGGAGATCCCACTTCTGACCAGCCGTGGTAACACCTAATATCCCACATCATCCTGTCAGCCAGAGCCACCGGACAACTACCACTAATATCCCACATCTTTCCCTCACCGCCGCCAGACTACTACCCCTAATATCCCACATCATCCCGTCAGCCAGAGCCACCGGACTACTACCCCTAATATCGCACATCATCCCATCAGCCAGAACCACTGGACTACTACCCCTAATATCCCGCATCATCCTGTCAGCCAGAGCCACCGGACTACTCCCCCTAATATCCAACATCATACCGTCAGCCAGAGCCACCGGACTACTACCCCTAATATCCCACATCATCCCTTCAGCCTGGGGTCAGAACCAGAGTGCAGAGTGGAGCGGTCCTAACTTCCATACCAATGATCCCTTTAACAGAACCCTGGGATGAAAATCAGAGCGCTGAGGGATTTACCCTAACATCCATACCAGAGATCCCTTTAAGAAAGCCTGGGATCAGAACCAGAGCACTGAGTGGATTTGCCCTGACTTGCATACCAATGATCCCTTTATTAGAACCCTGGGGGCAGAATCCGAGCGCTGAGGGATTTGCCCTAACTTCCATACCAATGATCCCTTTAATAGAACCCTGAGGTCAGAACCACAACGCTGAGTGGAATGGTCCTAAGTTTCATACCGGAGATCCCTTTAAGAGAGCCTGGGGTCAGTATCAGAGCATTTGAAGGCAATTGCCCTGACTTCCATACCGGGGATCCCTTTAAGAGAGGACTGGGGTCAGTACCAAAGTGCAGATTGGATTTGCCCTCACTTCCATACCGGGGATCCCTTTAAGAGCGGCCTTGGGTCAGAACCAGAGCGCTGAGTGGATTTGCCCTAACTTCCATAACGGGGATCGCTTTAAGAAAGCCTGGGATCAGAACCAGAGCACTGGATGGATTTGACCTGACTTGCATATCAATGATCCCTTTACTAGAACCCTGAGGTCAGAATCAGAGCGCTGAGGGATTTGCCCTAACTTCCGTACAGGAGATCCCTTTAAGAGAGCCTGGGGTCAGTACCGGAGCATTTGAAGGCAATTGCCCTGACTTCCATACCGAGGATCCCTTTATGAGAGGCATGGGGTCAGAACCAAAGCACTGGATGGATTTGCCCTGCCTTCCATACCGTAGATCCCTTTAAGAAAGGCCTGGGGTCAGTACCAAAACGCTGAGTGGATTTGCCCTTACTTGCATACCATTGATCCACGGGAGGGGGTGATTCATTTCTGTAATGTGCTCTGTGCTCCTTTCTGGGGGGCAGACAGTGGCTGGGAGCTTATGTTCCTGGGGATGCTAGATTTATCCCACCATGTCAGTGTCTGCTGAGGTGTTGTCAAGTGGGAAAACTTGCTCATAGCAACCAATCACACCTCAGCAACTTTTAACTCTGGTGAAATGAGAGATGTTTAGTGATTGGTTGCAAGGAAAACTGTTGCTTATAGCAAACAATCACAGCTCAACTTCTTTTGAACAGCTCTGGTGAAATGAAAGATGCTTCGTGATTGGCTGGTGACACACATACATACATTCAGTTTTATATATAGAGATTATAGATAACAATGGGGAATCATATTACAAGTGCTTTTCACAAAATTAGAATATCATCAAACAGTTAATTTATTTCAGTTATTCAATACAAAAAGTGAAACTCATATATTATATAGTCATTACAAACAGAGTGATCTATTTCAAGTTAATGCTGATGATTATACTGTAGCTTACAGCCAATGAAAACCCAAAAGTCATTATCTCAGTAAATTAGAATACTTTTTAACACCGGCTTGAAAAATTATTTTAAAATCCGAAATGTTGGCCTACTGAAATGTATGTTCAGTAAAGGCACTCAATACTTGATCGGGGCTTCTTTTGCATCAATTACTGCATCAATGTGGCACGGCATGAAGGCGATCAGGCTGTGACACTGCTGAGTTGTTATGGAAATGCAGGTTGCTTTGATAGCAGCCTTCAGCTCCTCTGCATTGTTGGGTCTGGTGTCTCTCATCTTCCTCTTGACAATACCCCATAGATTCTCTATGGGGTTAAGGTCAGGCGAGATTGCTGGCCAATCAAGCACAGTGATCCTGTTGTTTTTAAACTAGGAATGGGTACTTTTGGCAGTGTGGTCAGGTGCCAAGTCCTGCTCGAGAATGACATTTCCATCTCCAAAAAGCTTGTCGGCAGAGGGAAGCATGAAGTGCTCTAAAATGTCCTGGTAGATGGCTGTCCTGACTTTGATCTTGATAAAATACAGTGGACCGACACCAGCTGATGACATGGCTCCCCAAACCATCAATAATTGTGGAAATTTCACACAAGACCTCAAGCAGCTTGAATTGTGGCCTCTCCACTCTTCTTCCAGACTGTTGGACCTTGATTTCCAAATGAAATGCAAAATGTACTTTCATCTGAAAGCAACACCTTGGACCACTGAGCAACAGTCCAGTTCTTTTTCTCCTTGGCCCAGGTACAGCACTCTGTGAACAGCCAGCATCTTTACCAATGACCTTTTCTGGCTTACCCTCCTTGTGGAGTGTGTCAATGACTGCCTTCTGGACATCTGTCAAGTCAGCAGTCTGCCCCATGATTGTGGGGCCTACTGAAACAGACTAAGGGACCTTTTTAACCCCTTCCTGACATCCAACGTACTATCCCGTCCACGGTACCCGGGCCCGTATGACCGTGGACGGGATAGTACGTCTACCGCGATCAGCGGCGCCCACGTGGTGAGCGCCGCTGATCGCGGCCGGGTGTCAGCTGATTATCACAGCTGACACCCGGCACAATGTGTCAGGGGCGGTCACGGACCGCCCCCGACACGTTAACCCCTTGCACACCGCGATCAAACATGATCGCGGTGTACCGGGAGTTAAAGGGAAGCATCGGCAGGGAGGGGGCTCCCTCCGTGCTTCCCTGAGCCCCCCATGGCAGCGCAATGTGCAGCGCTGCTGCGGGGGGCTCTTTCCCTACAGGCCTCCGGATCCAAGATGGCGACGGGGGCCTTCGGGGGCCTGCAGGGAGCTGGCTTCCTCAGTGCCTGCAAAGCGCAGGCATGAGGAAGCCTTCGGCACTGCCTGTGACAGATCGCTGATCTGTCACAGTGATGTCCCACCTGGGACTATGTAATAAAGTAAAAAAAAAATAAAAAAAAGTGTAAAAATAATTTTTAAAAAATCGCCAAATAAATTAGTAAAAAAAAAAAATATACCCCAATAAATTCATTTTTTGAAAAAAAACAAAAACAAAACAATAAAAGTACACATATTAGGTATCGCCGCGTCCGTAACGACCCGCCCTATAAAACTGTCCCATTAGTTAACCCCTTTAGTGAACCCCTTAAAAAAAAATAAAAATAAAAAACGAAGCAAAAAATAATGATTTATTATCATACCGCCAAACAAAAAGTGTAATAACGCGCGATCAAAAAGACGCATATAAATATCCATGGTACCGCTGAAAACGTCATCTTGTCCCGCAAAAAACGAGCCACCACACAGCATCATCAGCGAAAAAATAAAAAAGTTATAGCTCGCAGAATAAAGCGATGCAAAAATAATAATTTTTTATATAAAATAGTTTTCATTGCATAAAACTGACAAAACATAAAAAAACGACCTAAATGAGGTATCACTGTAACCGTACTGACCCGAAGAATAAAACCGCTTTGTCAATTTTACCGCACGCGGAACGGTGTAAACGCACTCCCCCAAAAGAAATTCATGAAACACTGGTTTTTGTTCATTCTGCGTCCCAAAAATCGGAATAAAAAGCGATCAAAAAAGTCACGTGCCCGAAAATGGTACCGATAAAAACGTCAACTCGTCCCGCAAAAAATAAGACCTCACATGACTCGGTGGGTCAAAATACGGAAAAATTATAGCTCTCAATATGTGGTGATGCAAAAACTATTTTTACAATAAAAAGCGTCTTTTAGCGTGCGACAGCTGCCAAACATAAAAACCGCCATAAATAGTAAATCAAACCCCCCGTTATCACCCCCTTAGTTAGGGAAAAATAATAAAATTAAAAAAAATGTATTTATTTCCATTTTTCCATTAGGGTTAGGGCTAGGGTTAGGGCTAGGGTTAGGGCTAGGGTTAGGGTTAGGGCTTGGGTTAGGGCTAGGGTTAGGGTTAGGGCTGAGATTAGGGTTAGGGGTGTGTTGGGGTTCGGGTTGGAGTTAGAATTGGGGGTTTCCACTGTTTGGGCACATCAGGGGCTCTCCAAATGCAACATTGCGTCTGATCTCAATTCCAGCCAATTCTGAGTTGAAAAAGTCATATGGTGCTCCTTTCCTTCCAAGCTCTGCCATGCGCCCAAACAGTGTTTTACCCCCACATGTAGGGTATCAGCCTACTCAGGACAAATTGCAAAACAATTTTTGGGGTCCAATTTCTCCTGTTACCCTTAGGAAAATAAAAAATTGGGGGCAAAAATATCATTTTTGTGGAAAAAAATGATTTTTTTATTTTCATGTCCGAGTGTTATAAACTTCTGTGAAGCACTTGGGGGTTCAAAGTGCTCACCACACATCTAGATAAGTTCTCGTTTCCAAAATGGGGTCATTTGTGGGTGTTTCCACTGTTTAGGTACATTAGGGGCTCTCCAAAGGCAACATGACACCCGCAGACCATTCCATCAAAGTCTGCATTCCAAAACGTCACTACTTCCCTTCCGAGCCCTGACGTGTGTCCATACAGTAGTTTTCTCCCACATATGGGGTGTCAGCGTACTCAGGACAAATTGGACAACAACTTTTGGGGTTCAATTTCTCCTGTTACCCTTGGGAAAATAAAAAAATTGGGGACTAATTGATCATGTTTGTGGAAAAAATACAATTTTTTTATTTTCATGCCCTGGCATTATAAACTTCTGTGAAGCCCTTGGGGGTTCAAAGTGCTCACCTCACATCTAGATAAGTTCCTTAGGGGGTCTAGTTTTCAAAATGGGGTTACTTGTGGGGGGTTTCCACTGTTTAGGTACACTAGGGGCTCTCCAAAGGCAACATGACACCCGCAGACCATTCCATCAATGTCTGCATTCCAAAACGTCACTACTTCCCTTCCGAGCCCCGACGTGTGCCCATACAGTAGTTTTCTCCCACATATGGGGTATCAGCATACACAGGACAAATTGGACAACAACTTTTGGGGTCCAATTTCTCCTGTTACCCTTGGGAAAATAAAAAAAATGGTGACTAAAAGATCATGTTTGTGGAAAAAATACGAATTTTTTATTTTCACGCCCGGGCGTTATAAACTTCTGTGAAGCACTGGGGGGTTCAAAGTGCTCACCACACATCTAGATAAGTTCCTTGGGGGGTCTAGTTTACAAAATGGTGTCATTTGTGGGGGGTTTCCACTGTTTAGGTACATCAGGGGTTTTCCATTCGTGACATGGTGTCCGATCTCAATTCCAGCCAAAAACGTCAAATGGCGCTGCTTCCCTTCCGAGCTCTGCCATGCGCCCAAATAGTGGTTTACCCCCACATGTGGGGTATCAGCGTACTCAGGACAAATTGCACAATAACTTTTAGGGTGCTGTTACCTTTGGAAAAATAAGAATTGAGGGTGAAAAGATCATTTTTGTGGAAAAAATATGATTTTTTAATTGTACGGCTTTATGTTATAAACGTCTGTGAAGCCCTTGGGGGTTCAAAGTTCTCACCACACATCTAGATAAGTTCCTTAGGGGGTCTAGTTTCCAAAATGGTGTCATTTGTGGGGGGTTTCCACTGTTTAGGTACATCAGGGGTTTTCCAATCGCGACATGGTGTCCGATCTCAATTCCAGCCAAAAACGTCAAATGGCGCTGCTTCCCTTCCGAGCTCTGCCATGCGCCCAAATAGTGGTTTACCCCCACATGTGGGGTATCAGCATACTCAGGACAAATTGCACAATAACTTTTAGGGTGCTGTTACCCTTGGAAAAATAAGAATTGAGGGTGAAAAGATCATTTTTGTGGAAAAAATATGATTTTTTAATTGTACGGCTTTATGTTATAAACTTCTGTGAAGCCCTTGGGGGTTCAAAGTTCTCGCCACACATCTAGATAAGTTCCTTAGGGGGTCTAGTTTCCAAAATGGTGTCATTTGTGGGGGGTTTCCACTGTTTTGGTACATCAGGCGTTTTCCAATCGCGACATGATGTCCGATCTCAATTCCAGCCAAAAACGTCAAATGGCGCTGCTTCCCTTCCGAGCTCTACCATGCACCCAAATAGTGGTTTACCCCCACATGTGGGGTATCAGCATACTCAGGACAAATTGCACAATAACTTTTAGGGTCCTGTTACCCTTGGGAAAATAAAAATTGGGGTGAAAAGATCATTTTTGTGGAAAAAATATGATTTTTTAATTGTACCGCTGTACGTTATAAACTTCTGTAAAGCCCTTGTGGGTTCAAAGTTCTCACCACATATCTAGATAAGTTCCTTGGGGGGTCTAGCTTCCAAAATGGGGTCACTTGTAGGGGGTTTCCACTGTTTAGGTACATCAGGGACTCTCCAAACGTGACATGGCGTCCGATCTGAATTCCAGCCAATTTTGCATTGAAAAAGTCAAACGGCGCTCCTTCCATTCTGAGCTCTGCCATGCGCCGAAACAGTCGTTCCCCCCCACAAATCAGGTATCAGCGTACTCAGGACAAATTGCACAATAACTTTACAAGTCCAATTTCTCCTGTTACCCTTGGTAAAATAAAAAAAATTGAACCTGAAGTATTTTTTTTGTGAAAAAAAGTTAGATGTTCATTTCTTTTTAAATATTCAAAAAAATTCCTGTGACGCACCTAATGGGTTAATAAACTTCTTGAATGTGGTTTTGAGCACCTTAAGGGGTGCAGTTTTTAGAATGGTGTCACTTTTGGGTATTTTCTATCATATAGACCCCTCAAAGTGGCTTCAAATGTGATGTGGTCCTAAAAATAAAATGGTGTTGTAAAAATGAGAAATCGCTGGTCAAATTTTAACCCTTATAACTTCCTAACAAAAAAAAATTTTGGTTCCAAAATTGTGCTGATGTAAAGTAAACATGTGGGAAATGTTAGTTATCAAGTTTTTTGTGTGCCGTATCTCTGTGATTTAAGGGCATAAAAATTCAAAGTTGGAAAATTGCGAAATTTTCAAAATTTTTGCCAAATTTCCATTTTTTTCACAAATAAACGCAAGTTATTTGAATGAAATTTTACCACTAACATGAAGTACAATATGTCACGAGAAAACAATATCAGAATCACCGGGATCCATGGAAGCGTTCCAGAGTTATGACCTCATAAATGTACAGTGGTCAGAATTGTAAAAATTGGCCCGGTCATGAACGTGCAAACCACCCTTGGGGGTGAAGGGGTAAAACGCTTAGGAAGCCTTTGCAGGTGTTTTTTGTTAATTATTCTAATTTACTGAGATAATGACTTTTGGGTTTTCATTGGCTGTAAGCCACAATCATCAACATTAATAGAAATAAACACTTGAAATAGATCACTCTGTAATGATTCTATATGATATACGGTATACATTTGACCTTTTGTATTGAAGAACTGAACTAAATTATAATTTTTTGATGATATTCTATTTAAGTGAGAAGCACTTGTATGTGATTTCAGCATTCTGTATTTACCCGCTATTCAACGCCTAATGGAAAGTAAATATAATTGCAGCAACAATAACACTTCCTTTATGCTTCTCAGTGGAAACATGCCAAGGGCAGATCTAAGTCACAAGTAACCCAATTTGATTGCTCTCTCCAGCTGAGCATAACTGATGCATCAGCACTCTTCATGTATTTTTAAAGATTTTGCAAATATTGGCCATATTTAGCGATTACACCCAGTAAGGACTCTTATGAAGTGCTGGGTAATCTGGCCATATAAAGCAGTGGATCACCATGATTTCCTGAATGAATCCATGCTGCATCACATAGTGCTGTAGCATCGTGTACTGTCTCCATGGCAACAATACAAATACATTAGCCTGTAGTGCAGAAAACTCAGAAGCTGTGAACCATTACCCTCACATTTTAATACTTCCCCCCATCTCAACCTAATAAAATACACATATATTGGGCGGCACGGTGGCTCAGTGGTTAGCGCTGCAGCCTTGCAGCGCTGGGGTCCTGGGTTCGAATCCCACCAAGGACAACATCTGCAAGGAGTTTGTATGTTCTCCCCGTGTTTGCGTGGGTTTCCTCCGGTTTCCTCCCACATTCTAAAGACATACTAATAGGGAATTTAGATTGTGAGCCCCATCGGGGACAGTGATGATGTGTGTGCAAAAACTGTAAAGCACTGCGGAATATGTTAGCGCTATATAAAAATAAATATTATTATTATTATTATATATGTGGGAGTCTTATACTACTGAGTAGAGTTGAGAGACTTTGGTCGGATCGGGTTTCATGAAACAAAATTTGTTTCAGATGAAATTCGTCCGACTAGGGCAAAAAAAGTCGGAGTTTCGTCCGAAACCCGACCCCAATGCAAGTCAATGGGGAATAAAAGTCGTCATTGAGCGGATGACATTCATCCACTCAATGCCGACTTTTATTCCCCATTGACTTTTACTCTACTACTGAGACCTGCAGGGCAGATAAGCACACATGAAGATTTATGTGAGATTTAACCCCTTTCCAATTTCAGGCGTAAATATGCACCGATGTCTGACATCCTCCCTTTCATGTGGGCTCCGACTCTGAGCCCACATCTTTCCCTGCACATGTTAGCTGTTTTGAACAGCTGACATATACCCCGAAGTAGCAGCGGGTGGAATCGCGATCCACCCTCGGCTATTAACCCGTTAAATGCTGCTTTCAAACGCAGCCGGAAATCTGCCCATCAGTGACCCCCGTCACATAATCGTGGGTCACTGATGGATTAACATGACAGCCAGAGGTCTCCAGGAGACCTCTATGGTTGTCACTGCCGGCTTGCTGTGAGTGCTGTACGGTGGTCGGCGCTCATAGCAAGTAAGTAATTCTGCTACATACAGGTGATCTGATCATCGCCTGTATGTAGCAGAGCCAATCAGGTTATGGCAGCTTCTAGTCTCCCATGGAGACTATTGAAGCATGCCTAATGTAAAAAAAAGTTTCAAAAATATAAAAAAAATAAAAGTTCAAATCACCCCCCTTTTGCCCCATTCAAAATAAAACAATAAAAAAATCAAACATACACATATTTAGTATCGCAGCATTCAGCATCGCCCGATCTATCAATAAAAAAAGGATTAACCTGACCGTTAAACGGCGTAGCAATAAAAAAAGGTAAAAATGCCAGAATTACGTTTTATTGGTCGAGACAACATTGCATTAAAATGCAATAACTTTCGATCAAAAGATTGTATCTGCACCAAAATGGTATCTTTAAAAGCGTCAGCTCAGTGCACAAAAAATAAGTCTTCGCCCAACCCTAGACCACGAAAAATGGAGACGCTACAGGTATCGGAAAATGGTGCAAATTTTTTTTTTTTTAACAAAACTTGGAATTTTTTTTCACCACTTAGATAAAAAAGAACCTAGACATGTTGTGGCATCTATGAACTCGCAATGACCCGGGGAATCATAATGGCAGGTCAGTTTTAACATTTAGTGAACATAGTAAAAAAAAACAAACAAAAAAAACCACTTTGCACTTTCTTTGCAATTTCACCGCACTTTGAATTTTTTTTCCTGTTTTCCAGTACACAATATGTTAAATCCAATGGTGTCGTTAAAAAGTACAACTCGTTCCACAAAAAAAGCCCTAACATTGCCATTTTGACCAAAGAATAAAAAAGTTATGGCTCTGGGAAGAAGGAGCAAAAATGAAAATGCAAAACCAAAAATACCTCTGGTCATTAAGGGGTTAAACTCATGCTAAAGGACGCAAGAGTGCAAATCAATCACAATTATAATGTTTTTAATTACAAGCAGTATGTTATAGAGAAGGATGAGCTGAACAGATTACTATATAGATTAGTGGAAAGGACTATAACTTTCTGAAATCCATGCTCATTCTGGGTTTTAGAGTCCAGTGTGCGGTCATCCTAATCAGTGATTGATTGTTATGTCTCATAAAGGTATGATTTTCAATAAAGATGGGAAAATCAATTCACAGGACTCGTCAATCATTTAATCAGTGATTTGTTATTGCTAGTTAAGAATGCCTGCAAATTTCCTTACCCCTCAGCATTCCCAGCTCTTTATTTGATTAGCTGGACTTGTGTGACATCATGATTGCCTCATGATGCACATAAGAGTGGAATCGGGAAGGCCGAAGGGTAAGAAAATTTGCATGCCGCCCATCCAGCGATCATAGATTACAATAATTTTGTCATAGGGATATCGCGACAGAGTCGGGTCAGAAAATTCCAGTGTCTGGTGACACATACACCTGTCCTATTAGCAGTTCTAGCTTTCTTTGCTTTGGTGCTGCAAGGGTTAAACTGCTTAGTTGGACTCCTGGATTTCTGCATCTTGGGTTGTATCAGCTGTTCTGAGTTTGTTACTCCCATAAGGCATAATAACCCTTCTCCTTCCTTCTGACCTTGCCAGTGATAATTACCACTATCTGGTTTGCAGTTGAAGGAGAAAGTTCAGTATTTGGAGTAGGCAAATGAACAGTTTTTCAGGAGATTGCTGCATGGCGTTGGATTGCATGTTTATGCCTAACCTCTCCCAATTGGTTCCTTTCTTCCTATTCCTCCCGTTTCCCACTCTTGTTTTACCCCTGTCTGTTTGTCTAGTGTTTGCATATTCATTTCAGCCTCCCTGGGAGCGAACAGAAAAGGGTAAGATAGGAGCATAGCAAGGTATGAGACCCCAACATCTCCACCATTTTAGGTAATCCGGGGGACTGACAGCCTAGGGTGCCCTTAGTTTGAGAGTTTGGGTAGGTTTCCACAGCCCCTTGTCACTATGTGACACATTTATTGAGACCGCCACTGAACTTCTAAGTCCACAATGAGCATGGATTTCCAACAATAAGTTACACGTGATATGGAATCTGATCCCACAAATCTATATATTATTATACTCACCTCCTTTTGAACTATAACATACTGCCAAGGGTGCTTGTCAGCCTAAGGATAGGGTCAGATGGGCGTAAATTCTCTCATCTGGAAGAATCTGGTCACTTATGCGGATCATACTATGATAAAATCTGATTCTCTCGAATGAGAAGATGGAGGAAGAAATGTATCCATCTTCTCCATTCTGTCAGTTCATGGAAATCGGATTGCAATCAGATGTTATCCAAGTGTAGTCCAATGTTTTCCGCTGACTTATTTATATGGCCGAGTGCAATCCGAATATCACATCAAACTTGGGCATGCAGCGATTTTTTTTTCCTCCTACAGACTCTACCTATTGCATAACCTTGCTTTGAGTGAGATGAAGAACAGAAAGAGAAGAGAACTGTCTGAGGACTTCAGAACCAAAACTGTTGAAAAATATCAACAATCAAAGATTACAAGTCCATCTCTAGAGATCTTGATCTTCTGTTGTCCAGAGCGCCCAACATAACCAAGAAATTTACAACCCATGGCACTGTAGCTAATCTATGGCACTGTAGCTATAGCAGAGAAAAATTGATAAAATGTTGCAACACAGTATAGTCTGGATGGTGGATAAGCAGTCTCAATCAAGTTCAAGTTCCAATTAAAATACAATCTGTCATGTAGGTTCAAGGTGCATCAATGTCAGCGTGAACTATTAGTCAACATTTGAATGAAATGAAGCGCTATGGCAGGAGACCCAGAAGGACCCCTCTACTAGCACAAAGACATAAAAAAGCTAGACTTCAGTTTGGCAAAATGTCCAACAGTAAGCCAAAATCCTTCTGGGAAGCTTTTTGGTAAAACACATCATTCTACTGTTTACCGAAAACAGATTGAGACCTACGAAGAAAGAACACTGTACCTACAGTTAAATATGGTGGAAGTTCAAAGATGTTTTGGGGTTGTTTTGTTGCCTTTGGCACTGGGTGCCTTGACTGTGTGCAAAGCATCATGAAATCTGAAGATTACCAAAGGATTTTGGGTCACAATGTAATGCCCAGTGTCAGAAAGCTGGGTCCTTGGTCATCGATCTTCCAGCAGGACAATGACCCAAAACATACTTCAAGAAGCATCCATAAATGGATGAAAACAAATTGGTTGAAAGTTCTGAAGTGGCCAGCAATGTGGCCAGATCAAAATCCCTTTGACCACGTGTGGAGATATGTTAAAATTGATGTTGGTTGAAGGCACCCTTCAAATATGAGAGACCTGGATCAGTTTTCCAAACAAGAGTGGTCCAAAATTACAGTTGAAAGGTATAAGGAGCTTGTTGATGTTTACTGGAAGCGATTGACTGCAGTTATTTATTCCAAAGGGTGTTCAACCAAATATTAATTTGAGGGTGCCAACAATTTTGTCAGGCCAATTTTGGAGGTTTTGTGTGGTATTATGTACAATTTGCCTTTTTTTGTGTTATTCCAACACTTTTGGCCGTGACTGTATTACAACGTCTGCCATTCAAGAGGTTGCTATTTAATACTACATTTTTCCTAAAGTGGTGTAGCAGGGAAATAATTATAGACACCTTCTCTTTGGTGTAACAGATACTTGAGATTCCAGGACTCGGGCCTACAGTGATCAGCTGGCCTTAAAAGTGATGTCTCAACTTCTTAAATAGTTAAAATTACTAAGTGCAGGTAAAAATGGGCAACTTTGTAATTTATCTCTTAATAAAAATGGTTTATGTTCTTAACAATAAAGGGATTTTTAATTTTATAATTTACTGCTCATTGCCTATGTTATCGCCCCCTCTGCAGTTTATCTTTGGCCGCGCTTACAACATTTGTTATAGTTGCCACTGTGCTGCTCCAGTGCTGCACAGGCTGCTTGAAGCATCAGACAGCTCACAGTTTGAGGGAACCCTGCTTTATCTGCGGGGGGCCACTGACTGGCCAGCTATTGTGAAGGGGGTGGCAGTTTACCTTCTCTTTTTCCCTGGGGCGCTACAGAAGGGTTAATATCTGGTTCCCTTACCTTCAGGGGAATGCTTTTCATTGGCCGAAAAGGGTCCCTTCCGGTTCCGGGTGTTTCAGCTCTCAGGGGTATAAATTGGGGGGCTGGAGGTCTCTCAGCCTCTTTGATGCATTGAATCGAGAGCGGCCCACCCTCCCACCCTTTGGTTTAATTAATTGATGGCTATGGTTTGGTGTTGTTTTGTTTCAATTGATGATGAAAGTCGCAGCGGTGGCGGAAGAGCAAGACTGGGTAACATGTGTCGGGAGTCCGGTGGCATATCCCCACAATCTTCTGATGGTTAATATGAGAGCTGCGACCTTACCCCTCCAAGAATGGGTGTTATAAAAGAAGAGAGTTGTTTGTAATTGGTTACTCTCCAATAAAGTTGTTTTCTTTTGAATTGTGTTTGACAGTGCTTTCGTTGCGCCGGGGAAAAAGAGTTGAAAATTCCCAGTACATGCTGGGATATTCAAACGAAGCATCATCGGAGGCAGAGGCTGCAGTCACTGCCACAGCCTCTGCCCCTTCCCTAAAACGAAGCTTCATCAGTGACTTTTGCTTCAGGGGCTGGGCTTGTGCCTACGCGATGTGCACTCTACGATGTGCACAATGACAGTGCACTCTCTTGCTGTCTCAGATCGGCAGTTATAAGGCGGCAATAGAGCGTACTGTCAGTACGCGATGTCAGAATACCCGACGTGCAGAGATCAGTTTCGCCCCCACAAATGACGTCGCTAGCCCAGCCTTTGAAACAAAGATAACTGATGATGCTTTGTTTCAGGGAGGAGACAGTGGCTACGGCAGTGACTGCAGCCTCTGCCTCCTTACTTCATTTGAGTATTTGACTGCACTGTAAAAGAAAAATAAAAGCAGTTAGTGTATTTAGGGAAGGATAGGGAATTTTTAATTCAAATATGTTAGAAAATAGTTTAGATTATTGCATTAAATACAATAAACAGAGACTTAGGATGAAAATTAATTTGTATTTCAGACCACTCCTTTAATTCTGTGCAGGCTACTGCCTAGGTTAATATATGAGCAGATGGCATTAAATGGTTAAGGCCACAGTGCTACATTGGCATTGCTTTACATTATTTAAGAGTCATTAGAGTTTTATGCACATAAGTCTCCGTGTTACTCACGTATATATTTTATAAGCAGTTGGCCAGACTTTGCCTGTTAAATCTTCTTTAAAAATTAAATTTTGCTGTGGAGTAAACAAACTATATTTTTTCCTGAGCGGCTGAAATTACCTAGGGTAGCATAGATTTGTGTAGAGAGTGTTATTCTAGCTTTGCCTGTATTCTGTATTGTAACCAGCTGTTAACACCACGTACTGTACAGTCCAGGCAGCTTTAAATGCACAGGGACACATCCATGAGTGAATTACAATGTCATTTTGGAAAATCTATCTCTGCAATTTACCCTGGAAACTTGACTGCATTGATGTAATATAGTTTTATTGCTGCATTGTGGCTGGTGGCATCACTGAGAAGCTCTGCTCATTTCAGTTCCAGGCCATCGTTACATTTCCTACGATATTATTAGAGGGACACATAAGCAATAGCAGTATATTTTAATTTTCACTGGACATGTTATGGGAACTAAAATTAGGCACTGACTGAAAATCCACCCCAAGTTACTGTCTTCCTTAAGAGTGATTAAACCAAATGTCATATAAATTAGCAGTTAAATATTGTCCAATGTCATATAATGCTATGTTAAAAATGTACTGTTGTGTTGAAGACAACCTGGCACCAGGCCAAAAGTGCCAACTGTGCCAACTGTGCCAACTGTTTGCTTTTCTGTTATTCCTTTGGGTCCCTTGAGTATTCTGCAATCACAAAAATGCACACAGAACTCATATTCTTTACATGAACTTAAAAATCATTAAGGCTAGTTTCACATTTGTGCTTTTGAGCGCAGCGACGGCCTGCGCACGGCCGCCGCTAAGCCCCGCCCCCTGCCTCGACTCCGCCGACCTCCGCCAACCTGCTGCAGTTTGGTTGGGCTCGGCGCACCGTGAAAAGGACGCATGCGCCGCCAAACGCATACTGCGCACGGCCTGCGCCCCCAGTGATAAAGATAGGGGACGCAAGACGCATGCAGCGTCATGCGCCGGTAGGCAGAGCTACCGGCGGAGGCGCGGCAGGGGGCGGCGCTTAGCAGCGGCCGTGCGCAGGCCGTCGCTGCGCTCAAAAGCGCAAATGTGAAACTAGCCTTATTGATATATTCACAGCGTCTTTGTATATGTCAATGTAAAGTTACAAAGAAGGTACAGTATATCCAGTATTCACCATTGTTTCACAGACATCCGCAATGTCTATATAATCTCAGTCTTGTCAGTCCATTATTCACCCCTCGATATTAAAACTGCAGCACCAAGAAGGAAGAGTCATGGAATTCTGAAAATCACAGGATGGATAGACATGGTATTGAAATGGAAATGATGAAAAAGCGGTATTGTTGTGTTGAAAAATGGCTCCTGGGACACTTTCCCACTTCCACGTAAGCAAGTTTGCAAGGTGTTGCCCACATGGTCTCTGGAGCAATCTCCAGTTATCATTGCACTCAAGACAAATGTGGGACTTATTTATGAGAGACTAGACCTGCCTTTCAGCCTTTATTGCTGCCTTGCATTTGAGAAAAGTTACATACAGTAAAGACAGTGGGATACCAGTAGCTGAACGTCTGTCTCGTAGCCCAGTGTGGTGTAAATTATTTTTTATCGGTTGTGTAGACACTGATTAATGCCCTAGGCTTGGTATGTGATATCTAATTTATCTTGCAGCACAGAATGGATCACTGCAAATTATTCTTATAATGAGACTAGACCACGTGGGCAACACCATGAAGAGGCAGGGACAGGGGTCCCCCAATCCTGAATAAATTATGATTATATATATAAATTATTCTGGCTTGGGGACCCCTGTCCAATTCTTGAAACGATGGCCCATCAGGTTCTAGTTGTGCTACTGTTAAGGCCCATTAGAGCAAAAGGTAATGGAGGTCCATGGTGATTACTGAATTTGTCATTCCTGTAATCCATCCCTGAGCACTAAGTAGAGTTGTCTCTTAAAGTCTGTCAGCTGCACTGAAGGGTTTGGTCATGCCTACGGTGCACTGGGTGCAATCCTACCTTCACCAATGCACATTAACAGACCCTTAAAGAGTAACTGTAACGTGCTGCTGCAGTGCAGTACAGTGCAACCTCCACCAGAGGGGCTGGTGAGGGAAGAGAGGTTGCACACACACCCAGCGTAGTAACAGAGCAATAGCACAGGTGTTACAGGTAACGAAAGAGTGGTCAGACTAGCCGAACTCAGCAACTGTCAGGAGCAGAAGTACCAAGGGAAACAGCAAGTGCGTAGTCAGAGACGAGCAAGAAGTCACTTCCTACCGGGAACGTGGAATCAGAAACATAAGATGTAAGACGTGGTCAGGGTACAAGCCAGAGGGTCAAAAGCCAGTCGGAAAGGGTGGTATCAGAAACAGAAAAACCAGAAGCAGAGTCCAGAGATCAACCAGAGTCATACACAAGTCCAGGTAATCAAGGGCAGATGGAACACCAAAGGAATACAGGTCACAGGCACTAGCTTGGAAGCTTGAAGTATAGCTGACGCTGGCCCGCAGGTTGCAGAGGACTGAAATAGCCCAGCCAGCTCCAGAATAAGGCAGAGGGGATTAACCGCCGCATGACCAGTCCAAAGAGAAGACAGCAGCGAACAAACTTTGGACTGGATCATGACAGTAACTAAACCTTTCTAAAGTTTTTTCCTGTTTCATTGACCTTTTACTTATGAGGAGATCAATGTGGTCTGGGATCTGAGACCCCAGTGGAGAGCACAGCTCATTCCTGAGCATTCCTGAGTTACTCTTTAACAAAAAAATAAATTTACCTAACAAAAAACACATAATGGAATTTATTCCTACTGTTCTTAATTCTGCAATTTAAAACCTAAACCAAACTTACAATTTAACTGTGCAGGGGGAAATATCATTTCTGAGTTGTAAACATGAATTATTATTAAACCCATGGTTTTATAATTTTTGTTCACAAGGCAATCCTCAATCAAATCTGTTACAATAATTTTTTTTGTGAGAGATTAATAGCTCTGTGTATAAGCTATGGACCCAGCTGTTATATTCAGTGAGGAGCTGTAAATGTTTTAAGATTTTTATTGTAATTATTTGATTTTTATAGCTTGATGTAGAATATAGCTCATCTTCAGGGACATAACCCACCACACCAATTGGACTCCAGGCAATTTAATCACACTCTGCCTCCTGGATATCAGGGGAAAATTCCTAAATATCATGTCAAGCTATATTCTAAATAGTCCGCATTAAACATTTTCTACCATTTTGCAACTGCAAAGTGTCCTTTATATAGCTTAATGATCTGCAAAAAATGTTACAAATCCATCAGAGCCTTGCTTCAGATTTACTCCTCCTTCCTTTTCTTAAACTTAGAGATAGCAATAGGTATGTGGAGGAGGATCAACAGAGATCTCCACAATGTGGGCAGGGGAGGAAGCATGTACAGTCTCAGGGAGGATATAAAAACAATCAATAGTTAAGGAGGAAAGCGCATGAAAAGGAAATAAGCCCAGGAAAGAGTCTGTGCTGATATATAAACTACCATAAAAACCTTAGAGCAAAATAAACATCTTTTCATGGCAATTGAGGCACCTTTGATTCAGTCCAAATTTTATTCTGACTGAATCAAATCTGCTTTCCAATTTGAGCAAAATGGTCTGAAACAATTTTAATGAGATTCACTCATCTTTACCACTAATATGTAAAACATTAGCATACTTAAATGGTTACTACGTCAATGTTAAACTTTTTTTTAAGATTGAGAAGTTCTCTTTCCAAGTCTAATATCCATTAACAAAGCTCTTTTCTTGCCTGGTTCAGAGAACTCTGATGTGTCCTGAAATGTGTTGGATTGAAAGAACTGTAATAGTACATAGGACTCGTAACAGTTCCCATTAGCACAGCAGACTTGGCGAAGGCTGCTTTGTTTAGCAGAATTTAAAAAAAGGTGTGTTATTCACCTTTTAACCTTCACAACAATCTGTATTTTGTTGCATAAACTCCCAACTGGTGCCTGCAGACTAGTTGTTGACTTGTAGCATGAGATGAAGAGAATAAAGGGGTTGTCCAGTGGTGGAGGACCCCTTCTTAGCTGCTTAAGTGCCCCGACATAAGATGAAAAAACAAATACCTTCCAGACCAGCGACACTCCTGCAATGTCAGTTCTGTATTCCTACTAGACATTGTAATATTTGACCAGTCCAGGTAATCCGCTAGTGGCAGAAGCGTCTGGTGTTTCAGAGGCTATAAAAGATTGAAATGTAGTTATTATGAATGTCACTTAGGGCTCGTACACATGGGATCATTGCTATTCTATGGGACTGTGCACGTCTGATACTTTCTGCGGACAGAGACGGTTCGAAAAAGATGGCATTACGCCCAAGTTTGATTGTATATTCGTATTGTACTTGACCATGCAAGTAAGTGCGTCCATGAAAAACATCAGACAGCACGTGGATGGCATCTGAGTGCAGACCGATTTCTACTAACTGACAGAATGGAAAAGATGGAGAAATTCTTTTCTCCATGTTCTGCTCACCGAGAGAATCAGATCACACTCTGATCAGAGTTTGATCAGAGTATGATTTTCAGAATTGACCCTATTATAACAGATGAGAGAATATACGCTCGTGTGACCCAAGTCTTATTCTCATTGATTTATTAGGTCTCGCAGAAAGAAAAAATCGGTCATCCCTTATACATAGGTTAAAAAGGATAGTGTTATGGAGTAGGACTGGTGTCTCTATTCTGCAGTAATAATATATTCGTTTTATATAACAAACAAAATGAACAACTGTGGACAGGTTGTGTCTGTGTCACTTGCTTTATTGTGAGCGCAGATGTCTAAATGGCATTTTGGATAATTAATCCTTCTGCCATCTCCATTGCTCAGCTGAAGATGTGACTTACTCATCAAGATTTGTGAACTACCGTAAGTGTTCTACATTTTGTGATATGTGGCCCTAAAAATATACACTACCATTCAAAAGTTTAGGGTCACTTAGAAATTTCCTTATTTTTGAAAGCAAAGCACATTTTTTTACAATGAAGCTAACATTAAATGATTCAGAAATACACTCTATACATTGTTAATGTGGTAAATGACTATTCTAGCTGCAAATGTTTGGTTTGTAATACAATATCTTCATAGGTGTATAGAGGCCCATTTCCAACAACCATCACTCCAGTGTTCTTATGGTACTTTGTGTTTGCTAACTGTGTAAGAAGGCTAATGGATGGTTAGAATACCCTTGAAAACCCTTGTGCAAGTATGTTAGCACAGCTGAAAACAGTTTGGCTGATTAGAGAAGCTATAAACCTGACCTTCCTTTGAGCTAGTTGAGAATCTGGAGCATTACATTTGTTGGTTCCATTAAACTCTCAAAATGGCCAGAAAAAAAGAACTTTCATGTGAAACTTGACAGTCTATTCTTGTTCTTAGAAATGTAGGCTATTCCATGGGAGAAATAGCCAAGAAACTGAAGATTTCCTACAATGGTGTGTACTACTCCCACCAGAGGAGAGCACAAACAGGCTCTCACCAGAGTAGAAAGAGAAGTGGGAGGCCCCGCTGCACAACTGAGCAACAAGACAAGTAAATTAGAGTCTATAGTTTGAGAAATCGACACCTCACAGGTCCTCAACTGGCAGCTTCATTAAATAGTACACGCAAAACGCCAGTGTCAACGTTTACAGTGAAGAGGCAACTCCGGGATGCTGGCCTTCAGGGCAGATTGGAAAATAAAAAGACTTATCTGAGATTGGCTAATAAAAGGAAAAGATTAATATGGGCAAAAGTACCCAGACATTGGTAAAAAGTGTTATAGACAGACAAATCCAAGGTTAAGGTCTTTGGATCACACAGAAGAAAATTTGTGAGGCACAGAACAACTGAAAAGGTGCTGGAAGAGTGCCTGATGCCATCTGTCAAGCATGGTGTTAGGCATCGGGTTTATGGCGCTGCACAGCAGAAATCCCGATCCTTGCCTTCGGAGGTCTCCCATTCCTCTGCTGCCACCTCTGGTCCAGCTATAGCAACGCATGTTGGTCTGCAGCGAACAACTCCAGGGACTAATCCTCCTTTTGGTCCACTGAGCATGCCCATGAGATGATTTCCCATTGGAGATCGGAGGTCACATGCTCAGGTCCTTCTCCAGCTCGGATTGGACCACCAGGAAGGTCCCGGAAGGACGTTGCTATTAAAGGTTCACATGGCCGCTCGGCCATGTGCTAGTATAGACTTTTATTGTATATTGTGTGAGTGATGATGGATGAATGTATCTGGTGACTGACTCATTATGACTCCCCTCCCTTGGATACGTGTGGTATAGGGCTATAGAGTTAGAGTCAGCGCCTATTAGTGGCTTGGTCTGTGCCACAGTGCTTCCACATCTCAGCACCTCACTCAGCGCCATATGGTGCCGTCCAGAGCTGGGCACCTTCAGTACCGCATTAAGCAGCTGCATCCGCCAGTGCGACGCCGTGCGCAAGTCTAGCTCTCTCTTCCATTATTCCAGGTGGTTAGTGGCGTCCGCCTGAGCGGTGCATTTCGCACATAGTGCGCTTTAGTTATTTAATTTGTTTCTTCCTGGCACCACTGTTGCGGTGCCGAGCACTAGTGTGACTAGAGGGACTCTAACCCAGTGTCTCAGGGGTAGAGTCCTGTGTCTATACACCAGTGCTCACATTGCCGAGCTCTGTGAGCATAAACAGGCTGCGGCATTTGTGTTTGACGGTCGGGTGGCTCTGTAAGGTAACAGAGTCCGCCTCTGTACACACTAGGTTGAGTTAACCCCGTGTGCTCCTCTATTGTACTGCCATATAACGTCCGCCATTACCGAGCAGCAGTTACCATCTCTGCATGGTGGACCCTGGGCTGCGAACGCACCAAATTACCTTCCTTATTATTTGGTGCATTCCGCCAGCCCGTAACACATGGTGGAGGTAATGTGATGGTCTGGGGTTGCTTTGGTGCTGGTAAAGTGGGAGATTTGTGCAAGGTAAAAGGGATTTTGACTAAAGAAGGCTATCACTCATTTTGCAATGCCATGCCATACCCTGTGGACAGCTCTTGATTGGAGACAATTTCATCCTACAACAGCACAATGACCCAAAACACACCTCCAAATTATGCAAAAACTATTTAGGGAAGAAGCAGGCAGCTGGTATTCTATCTGTAATGCAGTGGCCAGCGCAGTCACCAGATCTCAACCCCATTGAGCTGTTGTGGGAGCAGCTTGACCGTATGGTATGCAAAACGTGCCCATCAAGCCAAACCAACTTGTGGGAGGCGCTTCTGGAAGCATGGGGTGAAATTTCTCCAGATTACCTCAACAAATTAACTGCTAGAATGCCAAAGGTCTGCAATGCTGTAATTGTAGCAAAGGGAGCATTCTTTGACGAAAGCAAAGTTTGAAGGAGAAAATTATTATTTCAAATAAAAAATTTTTTGAACT
Source organism: Dendrobates tinctorius (assembly GCF_039654945.1). NCBI lineage: Eukaryota > Metazoa > Chordata > Amphibia > Anura > Dendrobatidae > Dendrobates > Dendrobates tinctorius. The sequence goes on along the minus strand of NW_027361750.1, from coordinate 15,466,944 downwards.
TTTTCAATGTCTGGACTAGATTTTAAATTCATTTGGCAATTCATATGATTAATAAAAGTATGAGCTTTCATGGAAAACACAAAATTGTCTGGGTGACCCCAAACTTTTGTATGGTAGTGTATTTCTGCTGTGGCCATCACCATGTGATGATTTAGTGGCATTGAAATGAACTCTTTCATGAAATGCATTGCACAGAATTAGAAATGACATATACAGTGCTGCACCTGTGCATCGGTTATATGTGATAGTGCCGCTCAACCACACTTACTTTGATGGAGCAGAACTGTAATACCAAACATACCAGTGTTGGCCTGATGTGCCTATAGGTGCCCATAGATGGATTTGATTTTCCAGTCCCACCTTATTGCTACTGTTCAATGTAAAATGTTTCGTTTAGGAAAACTACAATTTCCAGCAAGTCCCAAATGTATACATATGTCACCAAATGCTTGTACTTGTAGTTCCAAGAACTGAAGAGGAAGTCAGTCACAGGATTTGCATTCAATTAGAAGCCACATAGGTGACTAAAGTGCCACCACTACAGCTACAGAGTGCCTGCAATAATCATCCATGGGGTTATATGTAATAAGGGAAGACACTATACATAAAGGGATGGCACTATACATAATAAGAGAGAACACTATGTAATAGGGGATAGGGTTATAATAAGGGAGGACATTATACAATAAGTGATGAGTATATAAATAATATGGGAGGGCACTATGCAATAAGGGATGGGATTATCCATAAGAGAGGACACATTATAATATGGGATGGCACCATACATAACAAGAAAGGACTCCTATGTAATAAGACACTGTACTATATATAAGAGAAGACCTCCATGTAATAAGGAACCATGCTATACATAATAAGGGAGGAAACTATGTAATAAGGGATGTGGTTACACTTAATAAGAGAGGACACTATGTAATAATGGCTGGCACAATATTTAAAAGAGGGTCCTATGTAATATTGCATGGCACTATGCAAAATAGTGGAAAATATGAAATAAGGAATGGCATTATACATAAGAAAGAATTATGTACTAATGAATGCTGTTATGCATAGGAAAGGATAATAACAGTTACCATTCTGATAAAAGCACTCCCTCTCCTTGGGTAATCCTGCCGAGTCCAAATATTCAGTGTCAGCAGGTTCAAGAAATAGTGGGGAGAGTTGGAATGGCACTGTGTTTTTTAAGGAATCCAGGAGGGTATGGATCATACCGGACCCTTTATCAGGACAAAAGTCATCAATAATAAAAAATTGTATTACAAAATACCATAGTTATTACTGGTGTATTTTGTATTGATGAAGGGCCTAGTACAGTCAAATAACACATAGATATCGTGTATACCTTTCTATATATGTGTGTATATATAGATATATATACAGGTTGGGCCATTTATATAGATGCACCTAAATAAATTGGGAATAGTTGGTGATATCAACTTCCTGTTTGTGGCATATTAGTATATGGGAGGGGGTAAGCTTTTCAAGATGGGTGGTGCCCATGGCAGCCATTTTGAAGTTGGCCATTTTGGATCCAACTTTATTTTTTCCAATGGGAAGAGGGTTGTTAGCGTCAGGTTCCTGTCACTGCACAGTGGGAATCCCTAGCCTTGCTTCCGGTGGTCTCCCATTCCTCTTCAGCCGCAGAGGAGGCTGCTCAGCAGACTCATCGGTCCCGGCGCTCTGCCCAGACTAGCTCTGTGGATTTGGTTGCTGCTGCCACCTCTGGTCCAGCTATAGCAACGCATGCTGGTCAGCAGCGAGCTACTCCAGGGACTAAGTCCTCCATTCGGTCCACTGAGCATGCCCGTGGGACGATCTCCCATTGGAGATTGGAGGTCATGTGCTAAGGTCCTTCTCTAGCTTGGATTGGACCATCAGGAAGGTCCCAGAAGGACGCTGCTATAAAAGGGTCGCATGGCCATGCGCTAGTATAGACTGCATTACCAGACTATGAGGAGTGAGTGTTGTATGCATGTATGAATGTCTCTGGTGAATGACTCATTAAGAAACCCCTACCCTTGGTACTCATGTGTTGTGCAGCCTAGCCAGGCTTAGGTGTAGGTAGAGGCAGAGTCTGAGACTGGCATCAGTGTCCACCGGTGGCTCTGCACGCCATGGTGCACGTGCTCGACACTCCACCATAGTTAGCATCTATAGTGGTGTCTGCAGGTGTGACGCCGTGAGCTAAGAAGGTCTAGAGGGACTCTGACCCCGTGTCCTTGAGGCAGAGTTCTGTGACCGCATTCTGTGCGCTCTGTTGCCGAGCTCTGTGAGTTAAACAGGCTCCGGCATTTATGTTCTGCGGTACTGCGGCTCTGTGAGGTAACAGAGTTTGCCCAGTTCACACCGGGTGACGTTAACCCGCGTGTGTTCTTCCTTTATACCGCCATATAGCGTCCGCTATTACCTAGCAGCAGCATACCACCTCTGCACGGTGGACCCCGGGTTGCGATCACACTTTCTCATATGTTATATTTAGTGCGATCCGCAACCCTAACAAGGGTCATGTGACACATCAAACTTATTGAGAATTTCACAAGAAAAACAATGTTGTGCTAGGTTTTAAACATAACTTTTTTATTTCATGAGTTATTTACAAGTTTATGACTACTTATAAAATGTGTTCAAAGTGCTGCCCATTGTGTTGGATTGTCAATGCAACCCTCTTCTCCCACTTCTCCCATGTTTGAGAATCTTAAATGAGGCTCCACGGACTTTATTTGCATATTTGTATTTCCCAGGGAGCATTGCACCTAGGATTTCACTGATTGAGCGCCTTTGCCGACTGCCGCAGTGTTTTCTTTGACTGGTCTCCCTGAGGTCAGTGATTGTTTCGTGATGTTGGTCTACTAGGCATTGTTCCAACCTAACCAGAATCCTACTCCACACTGATGAGGGGCAACGCCCCGAAACAGCTGTCTGTGGATGGATACCTGGCCTTGGTATTTCCGTTGTCATATCTGTAAACTCGTAAAGAGCTGGATATTGACTTAAAGGGCCACTTAATATGGTGGTAATGGTGGTTTCTGAAAGGAGCCACCCCTTGGCTGGGTCCTTCCCTGGAGGAAGATCTGGCTAGTCCCGTGTTTGAGAATCTTAAATGAGGCTCCACGGACTTTATTTGCATATTTATATTTCCCAGGGAGCATTGCACCTAGGATTTCACTGATTGAGCACCTTTGCCGGCTGCCGCAATGTTTTCTTTGACTGGTCTTCCTGAGGTCAGTGATTGTTTCGTGATGTTGGTCTTCTCCCACTATTGACACACTGATAGCAACACCGCAGAAGAAATGCTAGTCTAAGGGGGTCAGATTCCTTGTAGGTATGCTCGAACCTGACATTCATAATGTGGTGGTGCACCATCTTGCTGGAAAAACTCAGGAAACATGCCATCTTCAGTGCATAAAGAGGGCAGCACATCATCATGTAGCAATTTCAGATATCTAGTGGCATTGAGGTTTCCATTGATGAAGAATGGCCCCACTATCTTTGTACCCCATATGCCACACCATACCATCAATTATGGGTGTCAGGTCCGAGCATTCATACATGAACAGTTTCCTGGAAATTGGATTGGTCGTCGTGGGCCAGTTGAATGGCCACCAAGGTCTCCTGATCTGACCCCCTTAGACTTTCATCTTTGGGGTCATCTGAAGGCAATTGCCCATGCTGTGAAGATACGAGATGTGCAGCATCTGAAACAACGGATACTGGAAGCCTGTGCTAGCATTACTTCTGCGGTGTTGGTATCAGTGTGTCAAGAGTGGGAGAAGAGGTTTTATTCTGATTTCGTGTCAGATATTGACAAAAACATGCATTTGTGTCTTTTTATATAGTGTATGTAAACTTCTTTTTTCACCTGTATATGTGTATATACCGCTGCATGACCAGCTCTACCCTCACCTAATGTATCCTCACCCATCCCTTGTAGACTGTGAGCCCTTGCAGGCAGGGTCCTCTCTCCTCCTGTGCCAGTCAGTCACTTGTATTGTTTAACATTATTGTATTTTTTTTTCTTATGTATACCCTTTTTCTCATGTAAAGTGCCATGGAATAAATGGTGCAATAATAATAAATAATATGTGTAATTTTAAATAAACCTTGCTGAAAAAACATGCCACACTCTCTCCGATTCTGTGGCATACTGCGACTAGTGGCAGACCACCTGTCATCTGACTTTTCTGCATCTGCATTCTGGTTGCATATACAGTTGAAAACAATGATGATACAGAGATCCTTTAAGACCCCATCACACTAAGCGACATCGCTAGCAATATCGCTGTAACGTCACTGGTTTTGTGACATAGCAGCGATATTGCTAGCGATATAGCTATGTGTGATACTTACCTCCGAGCGGCTCCCCCGCTTGTTATCGCTGATCACGCGAGAACGGCCTGGCCCGTTTCTCGTCGTCAGCTTCCTGCTGGGCTTCCTGTGGTGCCGACGAGCGATGAGTGGACGCGGGCGGGAGGAAGTCAGGATCGCCTCGTCTGACAGGTAAGTAGCGACCCCCAACCCCTGCTATGTCGCTGGTGAGATCTGCCTGTGTGGCAGCTCGCTAGCAGCCACTTAGCGATGCACCAGCGATCCATATCGTTGTCGGGATCGCTGGTGCATCGCTAAGTGTGACAGTACCTTTAGACCCTTGTTCCATCATTCAATTTGTGCACCCACTGTGCAAAGCTTGAAAACACACACTGCAGAAACTAGAGCGGCTGGGGAACGAAGAAAGCTGAGTAGTTTTACTTTTTTTTAAATTTGATCAATGCCTTGTGTGGAGATTGTGACTAAGTCACTGGCAAAGTTTTGGAGGGGAGATATGTTTCGCTGATTCTCGGGCTTCAGTGATCTAAAAACCCAGAAGTTGTTCCTTCAACATGCTATTTGTTGCAAGGGGGTAGCAGCCAATTTAAATAAAGGGCTGAGTTTCTGGTGGACTACCATACAGTGGGTGGGAAATTTTCCTCCTTACCTCCACCCCAGGGTGTGGTCTGGGGCCTAAATAACTAGCCTCTAGAGAGGAAGTAGTTGTTCAGTGTTTGGAGAGGAACACTCCAAAGAATTGTTTGCGCCGGTGTTAAAGGACCTGAACTGTGGACCTTGCTAACCCTGAGCAAGCTGATCCCCACTCGTAGAAGGACTATATTTTGTTTTTCTGTTTTGCCCAGAAGACTGTTTACTTTTTCAGTTTGGTTTATGCTGCACTTATTAAACCAAGGATGATCTTCTGTACTGTGCGGGGGCTGTGTGGTGGCCATTAGAATGTGTGGGGAGGGTTGTGGTGTATATTTTTAGGGGCCCATTATACTATGTACTGGGCTGTTTGAGGGGCTACTAAGCCGTAGGGGGCTATTATACTGTGTTGAGGGTGGTGGGGGCAATTGTCATGTGTGGAGGACTGTCTGGGGACTATTATACTGTGAAAGGGCCATTATAAATTGTGGGAGGCATTATACTGTGTAAAGGAATGTGTGGAACCATTCTGTGTGGGTGCTTTGTGGAGAACCATTAAAGTGTGTTTTTGGGCTGTAGGGGGATCAGCAAAATGTATTTTGGGACCATAGGGTCATCACATTTTTTGTGAGACTGTGTGTGTCATTACAATGTGATGTGGAACTTTGGGGGTCACCATACTGTCACTGGAGGGCTCATAGTGTGTCTGGGGGGAACTGTGGGGAAATCACTTTGTTGCAGGCACTATGGGGACATCACACTACGTGTGAGGAGAGTACTGTGAAGAACTTCACTAAGGAGGTATCATTCTCTGTTTGGGAGGCATTTTTGTTGGCACCAAACTTTTTGAGGGCCATGAAAGCGGTATTGTGTGGGTGAGAGCATGAAGAGGCTTCAATAGGGGCAAAATTAGTTTGTAAGTGCTGCTATATATATCCCTCTCTCTATCTTTAAAAGTTTGGAGATGCAACCTTCTGTTATTATTATACCTATTCGCCGTTGCTTTTGGATGTTTTTTTTTTAGAGTAAAATAGCATAAATGCTTATATAAATGCATAAAGTCCTTTTCTGAATATTTGGTCAAGTGGATTGACACTTGAGATCAGGACTGAAAGGTTAGCTCTTTTGGGCCGGACCGGATTGTACATTATGGTTGTGCATCTGCGCCTTTCTCCTTTCCCATTCCTCGGTGAAACTTGATGGACATTTGTCTTTCTTTTTTTCAACAATATTAACTACAAAACGATTTAACATGCGGTGGTGGGTCTTGTTAACATTATATTTTTTTGTTTAGAGCCCAGTGATATGCATTTTGTTTTAGTGATTTTAATATTGGATTGTGTTGTGTGAAAACAATTTATGGTAATGGATGAATATGCATTTTCTACATTTCTGGTTGTGTAGTAATGCGGTATGCATGTAGCCAGTATTGGTTTGGTACAGGATAATAATGTTCATTTATTGCCCTATTTTAGGCGCCATTGAAACTGAAATGCAAAATCACACACATGTGGACAAATGTGTCAGTTTCTAGAAAAAAACTAGCATATTTTTTAAAAAACTATTCTTGCATCATGTTCAATAGTGTTCTTACAAAAACTGAAGAGGCTGCAGCATTAAGGTGTAACCTATCATTACCTTCTATCATTATAATAATGAATAGACGCCTACAGATGAAGCCTGCAGTACATAAGATTTATAGCAGATGACAGTTATCATGCTGTGCATTATAATGGGAAGGCAGTCTATGTAAGCTCATTGTGGGGAAACCCAATTATCATTTTTGCTCTAGAGGGAAGGATAATCTGTGGAAAGAAATAAATGGAGCATTGTAATGTTATTAGCGAAACTAAAGTAATGAAAAACTAAAAAGAAGTTGCATCAGGGATTAGTTTACCCACCTATGAAGACTTTCCAACATGGCCAAGAGGTAGTTTAAAAGACACTGTGAAATACAAAAAGATAACCAAGTTCAAATATAACTTTATGAACTTACTCATAATACAGAATTTCTTTCTCACATTAACACATGTAGCTAAGGTTACCATGAATCACAGTGCACCATCTTTAATGTAACTTGTCATAGAAGGATATCTAGTTTAAAAGTTAACGTAAAGCGAACCTGTCAGCAGGTTTTTAGATCCTAAACCAGGGTGTTATGTTTAGGTAACTGAGGAGGACAACGGGGAATAGCCTAGGCAACCAGATAACCAGAGAGGTTGGTAGCTAGCAGATTGCAGACCCCTAAACTGACAACACAACTAGAATTAGCCGTGGGACGTACCTACGATGCCCTAGACGCCTCGGCACAGCCACTGAATTAACTAAGCCTAAAGAGAGAAATGGGAGAGCTAAACTGCCCCGGAGTAGAACCCCAAAGGAATAGATAGCCCCCGAACATATATTGCCAGTGAGACACGATGAAGCACAAAACACAGGCAGAGATTAGAGTAAGCAAATGATGAGGCCCAAACTGTCTAGATAGAACAGGACAGGAAAGGATACTGTCTGCAATCACGCAAAAAACCCTAAGAAAAATCCAACACGTCTGATATGCAAAAATACTGAGGCCACACGACCTCTCCCCCACTAGATCAGAACTCTGGTGTGAAGTGGTTACTAAAAAGACTAACATATGCTGTGGCATATGGAACAGGGTCCAGCACAGGTCCCAACAGGGAACCAGGCTGAACTCACACCAGCTAAGCAAAAATGAGAGACACACAAAAATGGATCCAATGCAAAAAAAGATTCAAGAAGACAAATAACTTGTCTGAAAGATGCAGGACGGAGCAGAAGACAAGCAGACTTCAAAATGTGCTCAGGAAGCAAACCAATTCACCAGCAAGAGCTGAGGGCAGCTTGTTCACTTAAATCTCCCCAGTCTGTAACACCTGACCTCCAATCATCCTGCTCAGGTGATTGACTTCTGTCAGCTAGACCAGCTCCATTACCCGCAGCAACCACCAGAGGGAGCCCAAACTCAGAAGCCAGGTCAAAAGTGTTCACAACACCAGGGTTTCACAACATTTTTTGGCCCAAATGACACATTGTCATACTGAATCAATCCGAAGGGCTGCAAAAACATTTAAAGGGATTATGGAGACACAAGAGTCAGTGGGTGCTCTAGTCCGCTAGCCGAAACCTTATGGACTAGGGATCATCCCTCTGAACACCCGCTCTCATTTTACTGAGGGTGTAATACTACTCAGACAACACAGGGTGAGGGTAAAACAGTGTGGCAAAACTTTATTGAACCACAAAACAGGCAAAAAGCATATCGAACAGTCCCATCAAAATACCCAAGATGTTGCAAAATTACAGAGTCTCACACTTCTGCTGACTCGCCGGGATAAGAGCAGTTGGCACTTCAGAGCTTCCAGGGCCAACTACCCCCACCTGTGAAATGCACAGACAGGAGGTAGCAACAAGCGTAGGAATATAATAGTACAACCTGCTGAAAAATGAGGTTGCATTGTCATTCTCGATACATTTTTATATCATAAATTGGTCACAGATTTACTGTTGGATTCATCAACATATCACAAATTAACCTGTGGACCCACCAAATGTCTTACAGTCAAGATGACCAAATTAATTGAGGAACGTTTTGCTCAAGGGTTTTTTATGAAAAAAGAACAGTCATTTTTTGAATGAACATCCAGTATGCCCAATTTTTCACGCTCTCTCGAAGGTACACAAAGATATTTTCCCTCCACCACTCCTCCCCATTGAAGGGGGTATAAATTCCGTAACTGAAAATGTATCAACATAATTGGATAATCTTTCACAACCTTTTATTCTACAACCTAGCAGCTATATCAGAGACACTATTATTTGCAACTATTGCAAATTATTTATTTATTTTACTCACTTATATAGAGCCATTATTTCTACAGCGCTTTACAGACATTATGGACAATATAACTTAGTATGAACATTACAACTGGGTTACTACTGATATCACCTCACTGTATCCATGCATTCCACATGATGTAGCTCTACAAGCTCTGTCATTTCATCTGCATATAGTTATTTTTCAGATGATTTAATTGCATATATTCTGTCACTTCATTCCTACTGAATAACAATTTTTTTTCATTTGATAATGATTATTATTTACAGATTTAAGGTTGTCCTACGAGCGTTAAGTTTTCACCATCTCTTGCATTTATGCACATGGCATTGTGGGAGGAAACTATTTTATTTTTACCATCCAGTCCATTTTACAATAATATTATCTGGTACGGTAGATATATTGACGACTTACTGTTCATTTTTTCATTTTTTTCTATTGACCATATTCCTGGCTTACAGTCTGTTTTTTTTAATGACAACAATATCAGCTTAAAATTTATTGATGAGAGTCAGAATGACGCCGGAAGTCCCACCACATCTTATCAGCAGAGGAAGCTCAATGCCCGGCAGGAGCGGTCTATGACTACTCTGTGCCAGGGAAGAATAGCGCTGTGCACAACAGGCAGGTAAGCTGCAATTAGCTGCCTGTTAGTGCTTAGGTACATTTTTTGTTGTTTTTCTAAAGTCCCTGATACCACCTTTAAGAATCTCCCAGTCGGTGAAGTTGTAAGAGCGCGTTCTATGGACAATAGTTTTAATAAGGAATTAACATAATCCAAAACAGACTTACCACGCTGGGTTACAAAACATTATTGACTAGAGCACAAGTTATTGCCACATCTAAAACTAGACAGAGTCTTTTATATCATAGAAACAGTAATTCTAAAGGTACTGTCACACTTAGCGATGTACCAGTGATCCCGACCAGCGATATGACGCGGTCAGGATCGCTGGTACATCGCTACGTGGTCGCTAGTGAGCTGCCACTCAGGCAGATCTCACCAGCGACATCGCTGGGGACGGGGGTCGCTACTTACCTGTCACACTAGGCGATCCTGCGTCCTCCCGCCTGGCTCCACGCTCGTCTCTCCACAGGAAGCACCGCAGGAAGCTGACGACGAGAAACAGTCCTGGACGTTCTCGCACGATCAGCGATAACCAGCGGGGGAGCGGGTCGTAGGTAAGTATCAGACACAGCGATGTTGCTAGCAATATCGCTATAACGTCACAAGTTATAGCGATATTGCTAGCGATATCGCTTAGTGTGACAGTACCTTAAACATGAACATTCTAGTTCAACCACTTTTACAACTTTACAATTGGCTCTGTTTGAGGAAACAAATCGGATATGTGCATGGCCCCATAGACTAACATTGGTCTGAGCGCAATCCAATTTTTTGTCAGATTGCACTTGGACCAATAATATGGCCATCTGCACTTTCACCTGCCTTTAGGTCACAAATTTTCTCTGCAGCATGTGAAAGAAATTTAGTGAAATCTCATTCACAATGTCAGTACTGTAGTACACTGTAGATTTTCCAGACTGAAAATCATCAGCATATTTGATTTTGTGGAAGCCCCATTAACTCTTTATTTTGTCTTGAGCCGTACTATCGCGGTGCAAAACTATTATTTTTCCATAAAGTATTTTCTAATGTTTACAATATCTTCAACTTGCAATGGTGATTGTGCAACAAATTACCGAAATATATTGACGAGTTAGGATTGTAAACTAGTTCTCCATGTTCATCCAAAAAAACAAAAACCATAGGATCGGGCACTCTGAAGAAACACAAACTGAATGGTCCCTGTAATCAGTGGTTTACTGCTCTCTGCATGAACAGAATCATGATGATGTGGTCCTGTTGTTTGTCTAGTGACTTGATTTTCTGCCTACCAATGATATTTTTTGTACCAGTATCTGACAAAAATTGAAGTATTCCTGCGCGGTAGATTTAATTTTAGTGTTTTACTTTACCATGAACATTTTTCTAATGCAAGAAAAAACCTTTATCAAAAAAGTGTCCATGATTTACACTGAATAAAGCCCAATATCTCAAATCTAGGGAAAAAAAATCATAATATTCATATTTCTTTTCCGTAAATTTGTTATTTATGGGATATGACACATGTTAAAATATTTCTCTGCAGTACTTAGTATAGGTAATTTGTCTTCTGCACAAATCAATATGTTATTTTTACAGTAATGGGAATAGACTGATTTATTTTTTGAAACATAGAAAATGTATAGATTTCCTATAAAACTATTGTTTTAGGTATTATATAAAACCATGATGCTGTAATAAATAATAAATTCAGCATGCTATGATCCTTTAATAGCGGGGCATTTTGCCATCATCCTCGACCAAGATGTTAATAAAGCCGTGCACATTTTTCACCTTCAATTCAATTTTACACAAAGATAAATAAAAACTACTTTAACCCCTTCACTACCAAGGGTGGTTTGCACGTTAACTACCGGGCCAATTTTTACAATTCTGACCACTGTCCCTTTATGAGGTCATAACTCTGAAACGCTTCCGTGGATCCCGGTGATTCTGACATTGTTTTCTCGTGACATATTGTACTTCATGCTAGTGGTAAAATTTCATTCATATAACTTGCGTTTATTTATGAGAAAAACGGAAATTTGGCGAAAATTTTGAAAATTCCGCAATTTTCCAACTTTGAATTTTTATGCCCTTAAATCACAGAGATATGGCACACAAAAAAGTTAATAAGTAACATTTGCCACATGTTTACTTTACATCAGCACAATTTTGGAACCAAAATTTTTATTTGTTAGCAAGATATAAGGGTTAAAAGTTGACCAGCGATCTCTCATTTTTGCAACACCATTTTATTTTTACGGACCACATCACATTTGAAGCCACTTTGAGGGGTCTATATGATAGAAAATACCCAAAAGTGACACCATTCTAAAAACTGCACCCCTGAAGGTGCTTAAAACCACATTCAAGGAGTTTATTAACCCTTCAGGTGCGTCACAGGAATTTTTTGAATATTTAAAAAAAAATTAACATTTAACTTTTTTTCACAAAAAAAATTACTTCAGGTTCAATTTTTTTTATTTTACCAAGTGTAACTGGAGAAATTGGACTGCAAAAATTATTGTGCAATTTGTCCTGAGCACGCTGATACCTGATATGTGGGGGGAACCACTGTTTCGGCGCATGGCAGAGCTCAGAAGGGAAGGAGCGCCGTTTGACTTTTTCAATGCAAAATTGGCTGGAATTCTGATCGGACGCCATGTCGCGTTTGGAGAGCGCCTGATGTACCTAAACAGTGGAAACCCCCCACAAGTGACCCCATTTTTGAAACTAGACCCCCTAAGGAACTTATCTAGATATGTGGTGAGAACTTTGAACCCACAAGGGCTTCACAGAAGTTTATAATGCACAGCGGTACAATTAAAAAATCATATTTTTTCCACAAAATGATCTTTTCACCCCCAATTTTTATTTTCCCAAGGGTAACAGGACCCTAAAAGTTATTGTGCAATTTGTCCTGAGTACACTGATACCCCATATGTGGGTGTAAATGACTATTTGGGCACATGGCAGAGCTCGGAAGGCAAGCAGCGCCATTTGACTTTTTTTGACTGGAATTGAGATCAGACACCATGTCGCGTTTGGAAAGCCCCTGATGTACCAAAACAGTGGAAACCCCCCACAATTGACCCCATTTTGGAAACTAGACCCCCCAAGGAACTTATCTAGATGTGTGGTGAGAACTTTGAACCCCCAAGTGCTTCACAGAAGTTTATAACGCCCAGGCGTGAAAATAAAAAAAAAAAATTTTTCCACAAAAATGATATTCTTGCCCCAAAATTTTTATTTTCCTAATGGCAACAGGAGAAATAGGACCCCAAAAGTTGTTTTGCAAATTGTCCTGAAAAGGCTGATACCCCATATGAGGGGGTAAAACACTGTTTGGGTGCATGGCAGGGCTTGGAAGGGAAGGAGCACCATTTGACTTTTTCAACGCAGAAGTGACTGGAATTGAGATCAGATGCCATGTTGCGTTTGGAGAGCACCTGATGTGCGCAAATAGTGGAAACCCCCAATTCTAGCCCTAGCCCTAACCCTAACCCTAGCCCTAGCCCTAACCCTAACCCTAACCCTAACCCTAGCCCTAACCCTAATGGGAAAATGGAAATAAATACATTTTTTTAATTTTATTATTTTTCCCTAACTAAGGGGGTGATAACGGGGGGTTTGATTTACTATTTATGGCGGTTTTTATGTTTGACAGCTGTCGCACGCTAAAAGACGCTTTTTATTGTAAAAATAGTTTTTGCATCACCACATATTGAGAGCTATAATTTTTCCATATTTTGACCCACCGAGTCATGTGAGGTCTTATTTTTTGCGGGACGAGTTGATGCTTTTATTGGTATCATGTTCGTGCATGTGACATTTTTTGATCGCTTTTTATTTCGTTTTTTGGGACGCAGAATTTACAAAAACCAGCATTTCATGAATTTCTTTTGGGTGGTGCGTTTACGCCGTTCCGGGTGCGGTAAAATTTATAAGGCGGTTTTATTCTTCGGGTCAGTACGGTTACAGCGATACCTCATTTAGGTCGTTTTTTTATGTTTTGGCGCTTTTATGCAATGAAAACAATTTTATATAAAAAATAATTATTTTTGCATCACTTTATTCTGCGAGCTATAACTTTTTTATTTTTTCGCTGATGATGCTGTATGGTGGCTCATTTTTTGTGGGACAAGATGACATTTTCAGCGGTACCATGGATATTTCTATTTGTCTTTTTGATCGCGCGTTATTGCATTTTTTGTTCGGCGGTATGATAATAAATCATTATTTTTTGCTTCATTTTTTATTTTTATTTTTTAAGGGGTTCGCTTAAGGGGTTAACTATTGGGACAGTTTTATAGGGCGGGTCGTTACGGACGCGGCGATACCAAATATGTGTACTTTTATTGTTTGGTTTTTTTTTATTTCCAAAAAATGAATTTATTGGGGAATATTTTTTTTTTTTTTTTTACATTTATTTGGCGATTTTTTTTAATTATTTTTACACTTTTTTTTAATTTTTTTTTTACTTTATTACAATGTCCCAGGGGGGACATCACTGTCCTGTGACAGATCGCTGATCTGTCACATCACAGATCACTGTGACAGATCAGCGATCTGTCACAGGCACTGCACAGGCTTCCTCATGCTTGCGCTTTGCAGGCACTGAGGAAGCCAGCTTCCTGCAGGCCCCCGGAGGTCCCCGTCGCCATATTGGATCTGGGGACCTGCAGGAAAGGAGTCCCCCGCAGCAGCGCTGCACATTGCGCTGCCGTGGGGGGCTCAGGGAAGCACGGAGGGAGCCCCCTCCCTGCCGATGCTTCTCTTTAACCCCCGGTACACCGCGATCGTGTTTGATCGTGGTGTGCAAGGGGTTAACGTGTCGGGGGCGGTCCGTGACCGCCCCTGACACATTGTGCCGGGTGTCAGCTATGATAATTAGCTGACACTCGGCCGCGATCAGCGGCGCTCACCACGTGGGCGCCGCTGATCGCGATGACGTAATATTCCGTCCATGGTAGTTAGGTCCATGGTCACATGGACGGAATATTACGTCAATTGTAGGTAAGGGGTTAAGGCTCGTTGAGCATATGATGTATCATCCTTCATTGTTTTTTACTCTAGTTAATTCTGCCCCTGTGTAAAAGTCTAAAAAAAAGCAGAAAAATTATGGAAACCACAACCAGAAATAATAATTCTAATACTTGTGATAATTTACAAAACTCCCATTATTTTTGGCCAAACTTGGATTTTAATTTATTTTTCAGTTTCTCAACTACTTTGCCAATAAAGTAAGCTGATGGAAAGCATTCATCTTTAATTATGCCGTTAATTTGCCTTACTTGTGCAGTGGAGAAGCAATTTGTTACAGGCTTGAAAACTGTTAACAAGTAGAGATGCAGTGTCAGAGGTGTCAGGCAGTTCTTTTCTTCACACCGTAAGAATGAACATGATTGTCAAATGGGCATCTGAAAGTGATGGGTTTGCAAATAACATTAATCATTTTTCCACAGGATGGGTGAAAAATGTCTGATTGCTGGGATTCCAGCTCATCACTTGTCCCCAATCATGACATTTGAATAGGGTGATGGTCCTTAGTACAGTGACAATCTGTATCAGTCCCATAGGCAGTCAAAAGTGTGATGCAGCAGCAAAAAAAAGAGAAAACAGTAGTTTGACAATAAATGGCTACACCCAACCACTAACCATGAGTGGAGAAAAAGTTTTTGTGTTATCATTCATATTCTCTGAAAAAAGGCCAAGAAAGCAAAAATTCTGCGGGGGTATGTAAACTTTTGAGCACAACTGTATATCTTAGAACTGTGTTTGCTTTTTTTGCTGCTGCATCACACTTTTGACTGATGTGCAGTCTGTGATCTATTATTATACCCAAGCTTTTTTCACATGTGCAGTTGCTTGGTTCAATTCCTCCCATTCTCTAGATGTCGCTTTCATTTTTCTTGCCCAGATAGAGAATCTTGCATTTCTCCCTGATAAATACCATTCTATTAGTCGCCATTGTTTAAGTTTATCTAGATCCTTCTGAATCCTTACTGTCTTCTCTAATGTTAGCTATCCTTCCTAGTTTGCATCTTCTGCAAAATTGATTAGTTTACCTTCAGCTCCCTTATGCAGATCATTGATAAAAATTTTGAACAACACTGAGGCCAGGACAGAGCGTTATGGTACCCCACTTGAAACTCTTCCAATTGGATGTGCAACCATTTATTACCACTCTTTGAGTACAATCACTGAACCAGTACAATCCACCTAACCATAGCCTTGTCAATCCCATTTTTTCAAAAAGGATAGTATAAAATACTTTATCAAAAGCTTTGCTGAAGTCGAGATATACTATATCTACCTCATTTCCTTGATCCACCCAGTAAGTGATTCCATCATAGAAGGAAATTCGATAAGCCTTGCATGATATGTTTGCTACAAACCCATACAGGCGCTGGTTAATTACGATATTCGTATGCAAGTACATACATACATGTTTAATAATTTGTTCAAAGATCTTTACTGGTACAAAAGTAAGGCTCACTGGCTTCTAATTTCCTGGCTCTATCTTCTTTCCTTTTTTGAAGACAGGGACAGCATTTGCCCTTCACCAATCTTCTGGGACTTCTCCTGTTGTCCAGGATTTTTCAAAGATTCTGGCTAGTGGTTCTGCAGTCTCTATCTTTTTCAGTACCGTAAGCTGTAATTCTTCTGGACCAGGAGAATTAAATTAATTTAACCCCCTTAATGACCACCAATATGTCTTTTTACTGACCTGTGATACAAGAGAATATCATCCCCATACAGGTGACAATCTAGCAGCTGTCACTTGTAAACTATAGCTGACAACTTGCTGTATCACAAACGATCAGTGTTGGCATCGTCCATATCTGTTTAACCCCTTAGTTGCTGCTATAAAAAGTGAATACATCAAATAAATGGTTAATAGAGTGTGGCGGCTTCCACTTTAATCTAATTGACACACCGAGATCATGATTGTGTGGTCCTGATGTTCGCCATAGCAGTTCATAGCCAAATAGCGGTCTTAGAGTCTCCCGGCTATAGGGGTCAGTTCAGAAGTTAGCGACATTTAGGAGGTAAAAAAAACACTTTTCCATTCCTGCTATACCACTTTGCATTAATTCCTGAAAAATAACCTGAAGGGTTAATAAACTATCTGACAGAAGTTTTCAATATGTCAGGGTCAGGAGTCGCTGTTTTTAAAATGGTATTACATTTGGGGTTTTCCAATACATAAGACCCCTAAAGTCACTTCAAACCTGAATAGGTCCCTCAAAAAAATAAATTTTGTAAATTTCCTTGAAAAAATGAAAAATTACTGATTTTTAAAGCTCCTAAAAGGCTAACAAAATAAATCACATTTCCCACATGTCTGCCTTACATCAGAACACTAATTTATTAATGTTTTTGTGTGGTATGACTATCTGGATTGCAGGGATAATCATTCAAAGTTGGAAAATTGCACTTTTTTTCCATTTTTGTCTAATTTCTGATATTTTTTTTATAAATAAACACAAAACATATCAACCTAAATTTACCATTATCATAAATTATAATGTGCCATGAAAAAACAATCTCAAAATCACTGGGATTTGTTGAAGCGTTCCAGAGTTATAACCACATAAAGTGACATTGGTTCCAAAATTGGCCCTATCACTAAGGGGTTAAATTAGCTAAGTGTTCCCTCACCATTTCTATGGTTATAGATAGTGTGGATTCTTTTATTCCTTTGATGGCACCGAGAATATCAATTGATATTACAATCGCTTTTTTGAGAACACAGATGCTAAATAGGAATTTAAAATTTCGACAATCCGACTAGACGTGTCCGGCCTCGCTCTATACACTTGTATTGAGTGAGGCCGCTCATGTCTAATTGGCACGTGACCGCATTTATGGAAATCAAGTAAGTACGGTAACGTACCCGCTACTCCCAGTGCTGGAGGATCCTTACAGCCCAAAGTGAAGATTCACAAGTCTGAAGTCACATAGGGTGATTGTAAACTTGTACGCTAAGGCTGGACAACCTCTTAAAATAGAAATTATCACCAGGTTTTTGCCACTTAATCTGAGAGGACCATGATGTGGAGACACAGACCGAGATTCCAGCAATGTGTCATTTACTGGGCTGTCTGCTGACATTTTGATAAAATGACTGTTTTATCAGCGGGATAATATCACTAAGGGACTAGTAAGGCTATGTGCACACGGTGCAGATTCTGGTGCAGTTCTGCAGCAGATTTGGCCCTGCGGAACGGCGGCAGAACTGCAAGTGATGTACAGAACCATTTAAGGGTATGTGCACACGTTGCAGAAAATTTCTGCACAAAAACCTGAATCCCTTCCCAGAAACCGCACCTATTTTTCAGCGGCGGCTTTTGTGCGTTTTTTGCACGGTTTTGATGCGTTTTTTACCGCAGCGGTTTCTTAAAGCATGGGAGAAGCCTAAACCACGGAAAAAAACGCAAAATTAATGTGCATGCTGCGGTTTTTACCGCGATGCGTTTTTTTCGCGGTAAAAAACGCATCAATGTGCACACAAAGTGCAAAATGCATAGAAATGACTGTGCAGCTTATTTTTAGTGGTTTTATAGCGGTTTTATAGTGAAAACCGCGGTAAAAACTGCTAAAAAAACACTGTGTGTGAACACAGCCTAAGGCTATGTAAAGCAAAAAACGCTGTGCACATGCTGCAGATTTTTCCGTGCAGATTTGGTGCGGATTTAAAACTGCAGCATGTGACTTCTTTTGTGCAGTTCTACAGCAGTTTTTCATCTGCTCCATTATACAGATCTGCAGGTGAAAACTGCAGGGGAAATCCGCACAAAAACTGCACTAAATCTGCACTAAAACTGCACTAATGTATATCTGCAGGTAAAACGCAGGTCATTTTATCTGCAGATTTAGAAAAATCTGTGCAGAAAATTCCACAGCAGAATCCGCACCGTGTGCACATAGCCTAAGCCTGCTGCCATGTAGGCATCTGTATTCATGAGCTCTGTATAACCCGTGTCCCACCACTGATTGGTAACTTATTGCCTATGCGCGATGTACACAGAAAGCGGCCAACCAGTGGTGGGGGCGGGTTATAAAGGGCTCAGCATCCAGAGAGCTGATAGATCTGCAGCAGATAAAACAAGA
This sequence comes from Dendrobates tinctorius, assembly GCF_039654945.1. Classification (NCBI taxonomy): domain Eukaryota; kingdom Metazoa; phylum Chordata; class Amphibia; order Anura; family Dendrobatidae; genus Dendrobates; species Dendrobates tinctorius. Next base: position 15,448,390 of record NW_027361750.1, on the reverse strand, counting down.
ATTTTATCAAAACTGCAGCAAGCAGCCCGGTAAATGATAAATTGCTGGTATCGGTGTCTCTGCCCCTATATCATGCTGCTCTCAGATGGGGTGGAATAATCCTGGTAACAGATTCCCTTTAAATTAATTAAGGGCTGATATACAATTTTGTATTATGCTTCTATACCAATGTATGCTTATACAAAGTCACAATATGCAATCATTCTAGTTATGCCTATGGTGCCATATTGTATTCCTAGTCCACTGATTTCAAACAGAATTTTACAGAAAGAATGTGACACACGGCAATAATGCAAGTACTGAGGCACGACATGGCTGAACATATGGTTGCCGGTGGCTCCTTGTGCCGCCGTACAGGATCCATGTGCAAGTCTCCTCCTCTCTATCTATATGACCCATGACCCATGTCTAGATACTTGGTAACATTATAATGAAGTTAAAAAAGGGTTAAATATTCAAGACGATTTTGCTTTGCATGGGGGTCCTACAAATGACTGCCTTTATGCAACGAAGATTTATGAGTAGATTGTACATTTGTGTACCGTAATTGTTTTCCTATTCCATTAGCTTTTGCACCTTGAAAAATTAGAAGGGAGGTTAAATCATTTTATGGGCTCTAAGAGTAAAACCTCTTTCCGCTATGATTTATGGTGTTTTGTATTCAGGTACTTTAAGATTACATTAACATCTCTCTTGACGTGATTTACAAGATAACAAGGATATTTTGCCCGTGATTTGTATAATACTCTCCGCAATCTGCTGAGTTGGGAAATGTATCTATGTGAGAGCCATAAAAGTGTTCACTGATAGATGATTAACACATCTATAAAGTGCAACATGCTGAATGCAAATGAGTGCTGGAACTGCTTACAATGGTAAAATTCATGAATTTATTAGGCCCATTACTGCAGGAGAAATCACGTCCGATCCCCTCATGTATGTGACACTGTGCCAAATTGTAATGAATTGAACTGCTATAACATGTCTTTAGTAGTGAAGTCATGGTACTTGATTTCAAAATATCCACTTTGTTTTCTGTTTTTTTTTTTTAGAAAAGTGGGTCTCTTAAGCCCCCGTCACACACAACGAGATCGCTAGTGAGATCGCTGCTGAGTCACAAGTTTTGTGATGCAACAGCGACCTCAGCAGCGAGATCGCTGTGTGTGACAGGTATCAGCGACCGCCCCCCCCCCCCCCCGCCGGGTATCGCTGATCGTGCTCGAAAGCCATAGACTTTTTTTGATCGTTGTTCTCCCGCTGGCCAGCACTCATCGCTGTGTGTGGCAGGCGGGAGACCATCGATCAGCAAGCTGGAGCTGGTATCCAAGGTAAACCGTGGGTAACTAAGCGCACGCATCACTTAGTTACCCGCCGTATACCTTAGATACCAGTGTGCTGGCACTGGGAGCTGGCATCCAAGGTAAACAGCGGGTTTCTAAGTGCCGCACGGCGCTTAGAAACCCGCTGTTTACTTTGGATACCTGCTCCCTGCGCCAGCACACTGGTATCTAAGGTACACAGCGGGTAACTAAGCGATGCGCGCGCTTGTTACCCGCGTCGTCGCTGGTCCTGATCACTGGTGAGATCTGCCTGTTTGGCAGCTCACAAGCGATCATGTAGCGACACACCAGCGATCCTGACAAGGTCATATCGTTGTCGGGATCGATGGTGCGTCGCTATGTGTGACGGGGGCTTTAGGCTCAGATGTGACCAGCAGCTCCTCTTATGTTCAAAAACATTCACATGAATGGAGTCACAGTTAGCAAGAAGGGATGTATGCAATGACGTAACTAGAGTCCGATGGGCCCAGATGCTAAATTTTTACCTGGGCAAACAGCTGCATGTTGATCAAATGTGTCATCCCTTGTAGCGTTTAGATCCTATAAGTAAATACATGTTCACCCTCCCCCTCACATGTAATAATATCCTCCATCCTGAAATAATGTCCCCGATACTAGACCCTTCCATTAACAATGTCCTCATGTTGTAATAATGTCCCCATTATGGCCCCTTCCTGTAATAATGTCCCTATTATGGCCCTTCTTGTAATAATGTCCCCATTATGGCCCTTCCTGTAATAATGTCCCCATTATGGCCCCTTCCTGTAATAATGTCCCCATTATGGCACCTTCCTGTAATAATGTCCTCATTATGGCCCCTTCCTGTAATAATGTCCCCATTATGGCACCTTCCTGTAATAATGTCCCCATTATGGCCCCTTCCTGTAATAATGTCCCCATTATAGCCCCTTCCTGTAATAATTTCTCCATTATGGCCCCTTCCTGTAATACTGTACCACATCATGGGCACCTTGCTGTAAAAATGTCCTGGGACCCTTCCAAGAATACTATCCCCCATCCTGGCCCCTTCCTGACTGACAGCTGATTTCGGTATACAAGCCATGCACCACCCCAAACGGGCTGGCGACAAATATTGAAGTTAGAGAGCCGGCAGGTCTCTGTGCCACAATATATTTCAGCTGAATGTGCAGTGTCAGACGAACATACAGCTGAAATAGGTGCTGGCGTCGGCAGCTGTGGTCACACCCTCTGCGGCAGCGATCGTTACGCCTCTGGGTGTTTCGGTATGTAATGTACCTGTGGCTAGAAAGGCCTCCTGTAACATAACATGATAGAATGGTAGAAGTGTTATAAATGGCACATTATGCAATTGTAGATCCACTAATCATTTTTTACCTTGTAAAGTTAAGTTTCTATGATGAGTGTTTGGTGCGTTTTTGACGCTGCCTATTGCCGTTGCCAAAAAATGCAGCATCTTACAGTTTCAGTAAAGTGGATGGGATTTATCGAAATCTTCTTTTTACGTTGTGTAAACTGACCTGTGGTGCGATTTTGAAATCTGCAATAAAGCATTCCTGTTGCTGTAAACATGCATTTTCTTTTTATATTTTCCCTATAGTCTTGAGGAAATCCACAGGTAAAATAACACATACAGTATGCCTTTTTTGCACTAAAAGCGTATGTAATCTGCACATATTTTATCAGTAGAGTTTTGAAAAGCTAAGTAAGGCCCCCTTCACACGTCCAGTTTTCTATCCGCATGTGATTCGCTTTTTAAGGACTGGACACATGCAGGCCCTTGTATTCATGGGTGGTGCACACAAGAGGTTTTTCACACTGTGTCCATGTGAAAAACCCGCAGACATGTCTGCTTTTTACCAGCAGTACGGACGAGATGTGTTCCGCACACGTGCACACTGACACATGGATGACATTTGTGTTTCATCAGTGTGATACGTACAGGCATCTGTTTAGTTTATGGGGGACCCCAGGAAAAAATGACGTGGGGTCCCCCTATGATTACTAACAAGTTTGCTAACAGTAGGTTTTTTAGGGGGCATGTGCCATCAGATGTTGTATAGAGCTTTTTACCTGCTGTGCATGAGGCCCTATTTAAGACAACCTCAGTTTACCATTTTGGTATTTATTTTATTCATTTATTTTACAAATGTATTATGGAGTAAGTATTTGTGCAATTCTTGCCTCTTTATAAGAAGCAATGTTTTAAAGGAAACTCGTCACCAGGTTTTTGCTACCTCATCTGAAAGCATCATGATGTAAAGAAAGAGACCCTGATTCCAGCGATCTATCTCTTAGTTTACTGGTTGCAATAGTTGTGATACAATCAGTTATTATACAGTTGTGGCCAAAAGTATTGACACCCCTGCAATTCTGTCAGATAACACTGTTTCTTCCTGAAAATGATTGCAAACACAAATTCTTTGGTATTATTATCTTCATTTAATTTGTCTTAAATGAAAAAACACAAAAGAGAATGAAGCAAAAAGCAAAACATTGATCATTTCACACAAAACTCCAAAAATGGGCCAGACAAAAGTATTGGCACCCTCAGCCTAATACTTGGTTGCACAACCTTTAGCCAAAATAACTGCGACCAACCGCTTCCAGTAACCATCAATGAGTTTCTTACAATGCTCTGCTGGTATTTTAGACCATTCTTCTTTGGCAAACTGCTCCAGGTCCCTGATATTTGAAGGGTGCCTTCTCCAAACTGCCATTTTTAGATCTCTCCACAGGTGTTCTATGGGATTCAGGTCTGGACTCATTCCTGGCCACCTTAGAAGTCTCCAGTGCTTTCTCTCAAACCATTTTCTAGTGCTTTTTGAAGTGTGTTTTGGGTCATTGTTCTGCTGGAAGACCCATGACCTCTGAGGGAGACCCAGCTTTCTCACACTGGGCCCTACATTATGCTGCAAAATTTGTTGGTAGTCTTCAGACTTCATAATGCCATGCACACGGTCAAGCAGTCCAGTGCCAGAGGCAGCAAAGCAACCCCAAAACATCAGGGAACCTCTGCCATGTTTGACTGTAGGGACCGTGTTCTTTTCTTTGAATGCCTCTTTTTTTCTCCTGTAAACTCTATGTTGATGCCTTTGCCCAAAAAGCTCTACGTTTGCCTCATCTGACCAGAGAACATTCTTCCAAAACGTTTTAGGCTTTTTCAGGTAAGTTTTGGCAAACTTCAGCCTGGCTTTTTTATGTCTCGGGGTAAGAAGTGGGGTCTTCCTGGGTCTCCTACCATACAGTCCCTTTTCATTCAGACGCTGACGGATAGTAAGGGTTGACACTGTTGTACCCTCGGACTGCAGGGCAGCTTGAACTTGTTTGGATGTTAGTCGAGGTTGTTAATCCAACATCTGCACAATCTTGCGTTGAAATCTCTTGTCAATTTTTCTTTTCCGTCCATATCTAGGGGGGTTAGCCACAGTGCCATGGGCTTTAAACTTCTTTATGACACTGCGCACGGTAGACACAGGAACATTCAGGTCTTTGGAGATGGACTTGTAGCCTTGAGATTGCTCATGCTTCCTCATAATTTGGTTTCTCAAGTCCTCAGACAGTTCTTTGGTCTTCTTTCTTTTCTCCATGCTCAGTGTGGTACACACAAGGACACAGGACAGAGGCTGAGTCAACTTTAATCCATGTCAACTGGCTGCAAGTGTGATTTAGTTATTGCCAACACCTGTTAGGTGCCACAGGTAAGTTACATGTGCTGTTAATTACACAAATTAGAGAAGCATCACATGATTTTTCGAACAGTGCCAATACTTTTGTCCACCCTCTTTTTTATGTTTGGTGTGGAATTATATCTAATTTGGCTTTAGGCCAATTCTTTTTGTGTTTTTTCATTTAAGACAAATTAAATGAAGATAATAATACCAAAGAATTTGTGTTTTCAATCATTTTCAGGAAGAAACTGAGTATTATCTGACAGAATTGCAGGGGTGTCAATACTTTTGGCCACAACTGTAAGTAGCTGAGCGCGCATAGTTCACCCCACCCGGGATTTGGATGTTTCGTCCCCAGCAGTTCACCCCCGGGTACATTTCGCCCCCGGGTACATTTCGCCCCCGGGTACATTTCGCCCCCGCACATTTCGTCCCCAGCATTTGGCCCCCAGGAGGTTTCACCCCCGCACATTTCGCCCCCAGCAGTCCCCAGCAGTTTGCCCCCAGATGTTTCGCCCCCTGCAGTTCGCCCCCGGATGTTTCGGCCCCAGCAGTTCTCCCCTGGCAGTTTGCCCCCAGATGTTTCGCCCCCAGCAGTTTGCTCCCGGATGTTTCGCCCCCAGCATTTCTCCCCCGGATGTTTCGCCCCTAGCAGTTCGCCCCCAGATTTTTCACCCCTGGATGTTTCGCCCCCAGCAGTTCGCCCCCGGCCGTTTGCCTCCGGATGTTTCACCCCCAGTTCGCCCGCGGATGCTTCACCCCCGGATTTTTCGTCCCCAGCAGTTCGCCCCCGGATGATTCGCCCCCAGCAGTTCGACACCGGATGTTTCGCCCCTGGATTTTTCACCCCCGGCTGTTCGCCTCCGGATGTTTCGCCCCAGCAGTTCACCCCCGAATGTTTCACGACTAGATTTTTCACCCCCAGCAGTTTTCCCCTGGATGTTTCACCTACAGCATTTTGTCCCTGGAAGTGTCACCATCTGATGTTTTGCCCCTAGCATTTTGACCCCAGATGTTTCACCCTCAGCTTTTGGGGTCAACATACAGGGAACAAAACATCTAGGGCTGAACATACCTGGGGGTAAAATATACAGGACCCCAATTGCTGGTGATTCTTGTGGCTGCCTTTTCAGCAGCTCTATTGGCTAGCCTTAAAGGAGTATTATCACCCTAGAACACAAAAAAACTGACATACTTACCTGTCATAGCTGCAGCTCTTGGGTCCCGGAGTGCAGTCTAGCAGTTCCCCGTGACGTCTTCTCCTGCTTCTGGCTGTCTTTTCATCTTGCCTGGATCACTGATCCATGAAGCATGAAGAATGCCGCGGCAGTGAGGCCGAATGTCTTCTGGCCGCTCACTGACATGACGTCACTCCTGCCCCATTCATCAGTCAATCCAGGGGGCAGGATGCCTCTCGTGTCACCAAACCACTGCTGCACATGCGCAATGCCGTGATGAGATCAAGCAGAAGAAGAGGACGCTGGGAAGAAGGAGAAGACTCGTGGTGGCCTCTGAATCCAGCATGGCGATCGCCAGCCCACACAGTCAGGAGAAGATCAGGCAAAGATGAGCAGAAGACCTCTAGGTAAGTACTAGGAGGGGAAGATCGTCAGCATGCTTACCACAACATGATTGCTGAGAGCATGCTGCCTTATTTTGCTGTTTGGCATGAGAATACCCCTTTAATGCAGGCTATGTATGGAAGCAGGGGGACTGTTGACTGACTACAGGGTTAATCCCACCAACCATCTCTGCAGAACTGAGATATTGGCTTTGCTGAGCTAAAGTGGTGGTTAACCAGCTTCTACAGAACCTCTTTATCAGGTCTTCAGAAGGGGGGTTTTGGGATTAGCCCTCACAGAACACTCTGCCAGTACACCAAAGAAAGGAGCAGGAGATAAAAGTGGTATTCTCACTTCAGGATCCCATTTTCTGTTGATGCCCATTCCTCAGATTAGGCCAAGAATAGGGTCCAGTTGTATTCTGCATTGAACCAGCTGTTTATCAGCAGCTTTCAGCACCAACGACAAGGACAAGTGACTGGAAACTGCAGCCATAGCTCTCCATGATTTCAATGAGATCCAGGGAAGATGTGACAGCGCTTGATAAAGAGCTGATCCACCGTGACATGCCTTATACGGGGCATGCACTGCTTTGTGCAGAGAAATGCATGTTCTGGACGGGACTCGATTGTGTGCATCTAGTCTTTCAGTAACAAACGGCCCTTTGGGGACAACCATTAAATTGGTGTGGCCCTTGCTGAATATGAGTTTGACACCCCTGATCTAAGACAAGTGACCATCATTTTACTGTCATGTACTAGTGGTGTTACACTTAATGGCTTCTTTTTGTCATCCATTACATATCATACTATATCTAGTGATGAGCAAACCTGATCTGGAAAGTTCAGGTTTCGTATCGAATATTGCCTGCTCGGGTTCAACCACACCGACCCAAAACAGGCAATGTTCGGAGTTTGCTCATCAGAAAATAAAAATAGCTTCTCTCCCCTTTGCCGAGGTCCGTACCTGTGTGGAGAGTCTTCTTATCCAAGGGAATCCCTAGCTAGGAATAATGAAAGGGATTCCCCCGGGTACGATGACATATTCACACAATATGGAAGTGCATGGAAGAGGATTGAAGAGGACCCTCCACGTCTGTCGGTACCTCATAGAACCATAGGAAAAAGGATGATCACAAGGCAATTATTTGTGTGTATAAAAATATAATTTTTATTGAAACAAATTCATTAAAACCATACTGCCAAAACTGGGGAAGTAGGAGAGTACAGCTACACTCATTGCTCACAGTCACTCATTAAACGCGCAAATCTAGGAAGAGTGAGGATGAATGAACTCATGGAGATCAACATCCAACACTGCGGAGATATCATCACATGTATCTCAATGCAGTTATTCTAGAGCAATGGCCCCATCCCTTATGCTCCTACTGGCCAGTTTCCTATGCCACACTGATGAGGGGCAATATCCCGAAACAGCTGTCTGTGGATGGATACCATGTTTTGGCATAGGTGGTTTCCTTCATTGGAGACTGCCCTTCCCGTAGTTGTTCCTTCCCAGGGAAAGACCTGGCTAGTCTTTGCTTGCGTTGAGAAACATGTGATGGTGTTTCTGCAGCTTGTGTTTTGTATGTTTTTACATATTTCCCATAAGGGATACTCACCGCCTGCTGCTGAACTGCTTTCCTCACTCTGCTTCTATGCAGATCCTGAGACGTGAGCGATCACATGATTCCAGGTCCTGTATCAAAGCAGCGTGTGGCAACAGGTGGTGAATATTAATTAACCCTCTGCCATGCTTCGGTAAGTGACCGGCACCTACCGGGCATGGTGTACCCTCTTCCCAGCACTAATTCAGCATTGGAACTTCATTTCAGGCTGTTGGCAGGGGGCATGGCTAAAGGGGCAGGGCAGAGGTTAGGAGACGTGTTAATGAATCCTTAAGGTCCATTCACATGCACTAAGTAGTTGCAGCAGACAAGCTGCAGCTAATTAATAGCAGAAAATTCTACACTAAAATTGACATCTAGTGATACGATTTTGATGCAACAACTTTGTCCTCTGGCTGTGATTGACAATGGCTGGATACCTGCAAATCATGGTTGGTGGACAAGGTTACCACTCTGCTTATGAACATGGCAAGCCACTGTATCTTAAAGGCAGGACTTCTACTTTGAAGCTGAGCAGAGAATCAGACTGCAACTAAACAAGTGAGGCATAGTTGGAATCAGTAGGCCTCACCTTACATTATACTATCCTCAAAGTTTCCCTTTAAGGTAATATAATCACATAGTATTCTATATCAGCACTTTGCAATAGATAATTTTTCACATTTGTGCAACATAAACTTTGCAATAATTCTATATAATGGAAATGTTTAATGCTTACCAGAGTCATGCAGAAGGAACTGCTGCTGGATACCATCAATATTGATCCCCTGGAACTCCTGGGGAATAACAAGTTGATCAAGGGTTTGGGGCAACCTTGGAATATTGCCAAGTTGCCTTGATAATCGTATTGTTCTCTTCAGTGTTGCTTTCTTTAGGAGAAGTGCTACAACATTAGAATGGGCTCCTGAAATGACTTCTGTGAGAATCTGTGGTGGTGTCTCCTGTTTTGTCCTTGCCCTGGTGACCGCCTCATTGACAAGTCGGATTGCTTCAGGTCTTGCTGCTTGTGCTGCGTGGTTGTGGGGATTGGTTACTTTCACCACTTCACCAGATGCTTCATTGGTCCAAACACGCCCCTTGCAAGTCGACCGTTTTTCACACACCCAGATGGAATAGACATCGTCAGCCGTTAGTTTGGAAAATACGTAAATGTGATTCTCGTAGACCAACTTCTTCCCACGTTTGGATAGAACTGAATTCATACTTGTAGAAAGTGAATTGCTGTGGAAGCTGACTGTTTTTTGGGCTAGTACACCTCTCTCTTTGTAGAGATTTTAGACACTGCTATATTCTGATGTAAAGATGGAATAAGAGCTAGTCTAATGTAACTTGCAGGACACCTGACATGAAAATTGTTACATCTGCAACAAAACTTGCAAAAGAGCAGGTCAGTGCTGGGTCAGGTAAAAGTTCACAAAATGTTTTGAGTTTAGAGTGGTTTACATTCCCCACCTAAATCAGTCCTCATTCACACTGCATTTTTTGAATCCGTTTATTTTTTTCGTGGTATGTTTTTGTAACACAAAAACGTTTTAGAAACATTTTGGAAAATGTCTTGCTAAAATTGCGGGTAAAATGCAATCAGTTGTGAGGTTTACAGATGGAAACAGTTGATTTAAAATGTCACAAAAGTGCAGCACCCTGTACAGTACTTTTGTGACATGTGAATTGATGACAGACGGGAATTCATGAACCACAAGGACAAACTGGTGAAACATCCAAACTCAAAATTCTGGGGGCAAAACAGGGTACACACATCCGGGAGCAAACTACCAGTGGTAAACTGCTGGGGGCGAAACATCCGGGGGCTAACTTCCGGGGGCGAAAAATCCAGGGGCAAAACATCCAGGGACGAACTGCTGGGGCGAAAAATCCGGGGGTGAAAAATCCAGGGGCGAACTACTGGGGACGAAACATCTGGGGGCGAAATATCCGGGGGCGAACTGCTGGGGGCAAAACATCTGGGGGCGAAACATCCGAGGGGCGAACTGCTGGGGGCGACACATCCGGGGGCGAAATGCTAAGGCAAAACATCTGGGGGCGAAACATCCGAGGGGCGAACTGCTGGGGGCGAAACATCCGGGGGCGAACTGCTGGGGGCGAAACATCCGGGGGCGAACTGCTGGGGGCGAAACATTCTGGTGCGAACTGCTGGGGGCGAAATATCCGGGGGCGAACTGCTGGGGGTGAAACATTCGGGGCCGAACTGCTGGGGGCGAAAAATCCAGGGTCGAACTGCCGGGGGCGAAATGCTGGGGGCGAAATGTGCGGGGGCGAAATGATAGGGGCGAAATGTGCGGAGGTGAAATGTACCTGGGGGCTAACTGCTGGGGGCGAACTGCTGGGGGCAAATTGCTGGGGGCGAACTACTGGGTGCGAAACTTCCTAAAACCACCCCACCCACACCACTGATTGGCAGCTTTCTATGTACACTATGTATATTGATAGTAAGCTGCTAATCAGTGGTGGCGGACGGAGTTGGACCAGGATGCATATGGGAGCTAGTATGTTGGTGATAATCTCCTGCTGATAAAACACTCATTGTATTGCAACAACTGCACAGTGCCTAATCACTGACCCATCATTGAAATCAGTATCTCAGCCCCTAGATCATGCTGCCCTCAGATTACATAGCAAAAACCTTCTGACAGATTCTCTTTAACTCAAGGGATCTTGGCTCACATTTCTTTTAGTCTATAAAGCACAGTCCAAATATATTTATCAGAGATCCAATCAGAATTGTCAGTAAATTATCCAAAGTCCTTGACTGATCATGGATTTAATGCCAGAAAGGTTTTGTTATATAATTAGTTGAGAAAGCCGTCTTTCAGTATAGAGCTTATGTTGTTTGATTACTATATTCTCTTCCCCATCTGTAGTTAGCATGAGATCAATTACACATTAAATAACACTTGGAAAGTGCTAAGTTCATACACCATTACACATGACAATTTGCATTTTGTTGTGCCTGGGGATAATGAGAATAGCATTTGAATAAATGATGCTGTCCCGTCCATATGCCACTCTTAATAGTTTTGAAAAACTCATCCTCCTAAATGACTGCCACAAAACCCATCCACTAGGAGGTAAAGCAGACTGCCAACACAGATGTACTAATCATTACTTCAGTATAAAGTACCCCTATCTCTCCCAAGGAGACCAGACAATGGTCTTTGATACTTATACGGAATTTATACCGCAATTAACCTTCAAATTTATAATGCCGCAGAGCCATCTGAATGAATAGCAATATGTCCAGGGCTTGATTTACTTTTTATTGCCCCACTTTTCATTCTATAGTGCCACTTGAGTGTTGTTATACTGAAATCCAATGGCTTCAGATCAGATCAGTAAACATTTTGCTCAAAAAAGATGCAGATTAATCAATAGCTGCAGAATATGATCATCCAAGGGCAGTGATTTGGATAAGGTGATCTATAGTAATGCCTTTGTACTTTGCCTTTCATATGCTTTATTATGGGGCAATATAAACAGCTCTATGGGTGGTACCGATGTCCACTGTGGCTGTTTTGCGCTGCCTATGCAAGAAGGTTGATATATTCTGGAACTAACTGTATAAATTCTGCAATGTAAATATCTGCAGTTCATAATTTAAGCCTCTGAAACCACCCAAACAACCAATATGTAAAATCAATAGTGCTTTAAAATGGCTTTTTGCTCTGCTTTTCTTTTTTAGTTTATTGTAACTAAGGTTTACAAGTTGTGAGGTTGATTATGTTTAAGACATTACATAGAAAAAACATGAATAATTGAGCCAAGGGTGTATAGTTCATACTATGGAGAAATTTACAGAGAGGACCTTGAAAAGAGGAGCCCAATCCCCGTTTGGTATAATTTCCTTTGCAACAATGCATCATGTGTAAAGCCATCTGACTAAGCCTTCCAAATCCTGCTCTACACTAATGAGGAGCAAGAAGCCCGCATTCTTCTTGAAGGACCTGACATTGGCATATATAACATATCCTGTTAGAGTTAGATGAGTTGCATGGTAATGGAGGAGCTTGTAAAGCAATTAGTCCAGCAGCAGCAGACTCAACAGGAGATTAACAAACTCCTGATCCTGCTTTAACAGTTTATATGCACCCGTCCCTTACTCTGCCTGTGACGTCACAGTAGCTCTGCCCCTTGATTCCGCAGCGTCCTCGACGGTACTTCCGGCCGGAGTACACGAGGTGCAGGCGCCCACCCGCTCCCCTGCAACGCGCTACTTCTCTCATCACCCTGCCAGTAGCTGCCGCCTCAGCTAGATTGTGACACACAGCAATCACCACAAGTAAGTTTATGCAGCACCAGTACACTTGGTGAATCAGTGAATTTATCTTCATTTAGTGCTTGCCATATTTATTTTAACAGTGGACATCACCTTTGCAACGGCTATAATAAAGCCAGCAGAGTTCAGCACAAAGTATCTTATCGGGATCCACTGCCCGTTCAGCAGCCTTCATTACCCACATAGTGGACCTCTTTTTGGTTACAATCAAAGTTTAACCACGGTATCTATATCAGCGGACATTGCTCTTGCTCACCTCCTGGTTAAATTAAAAACCAGCACAAGTAAGAGCGCACATACCACTGTAACTTGGACTTTATATTAAGTTTGTGGCCACTATTAGTGATCAAAACCTAATCCCTTTCTTTTTATACAGTACTCTGCTATTGGTCTATCAGAAAGGGACTACTTCACCACTCCAAAAGGAATAGAAATTTTTAGATAAAACCAGTGAATATAGTGGATTTATAAGGAATAGTGTCAACTATTTTACGTTATATATGGATACTTAAATTTACAATTATTACCTTACTAGCATCACCGACCATCAAACGAGATCATTACCACCAGAGAATCTGCGAATTATTCGACCAATAGATATCTCAACCTACACTGAATATTCCACATCAACTTCATTATAAGTACTAAACAACTAACAACCTTTTTTAAGATCTAGTATCCTCCCCTTTTGTATTTATACACCTACTCAGTATAGCGCGGTGGATTACACAATTACACAGTCTATTTAGGTTTTATAACAGGAGCCGACACAGTCCTGTCTCTTTTCACCAGCTGCATCTGAGGTTCTATCTAGATAGGTAGCGCCCGTGTATACCCCTTTTTTATTTATTATCAATTTTATAGGAAGTCATGCTACTTCAAGAATGATAGATGTATATTTTCCACTGAATAAATGATGAACCAGTTCAGTTCTAGTACATCTCCTCATTTCCAATACTGAATGTCCCTGTATTATTTTTGTTGGCCACTACAGTAGTCTTTTATTGTCTCAGCTTCAGTAGAATAATAATTTCATATGCTATAATATTCAAATTGAGGGTCACCACTGCTTTGTCAAATATAGCTCACAATACAAATTATCAAATGATATATGACAGACCTGTTATATTACTTCACAAGGCATGAGAATACATGAGATTGTAGCATCAGTGCTGGTGTCCCAGCTTGGTGTGTATCTCCTTCCCCCTGGCAGGGACGCCGACTAGTTACTGCCTCATCTGCTCACTGGCTCCCGATTCTGCGCCTGTGTCTTAAAGGGGGCAACATGCACACTCTTGATTTGACACTCAGTACTTAAGGCATCTTTCCCTGTAGAGAGGTGATAAAATTTGTGGTGCAACAAATCCTGCTGCTCACTATGAATTTAACAAAAGGGGGTTACCACACTCCCCCAAGTTTTGCTCACTTGTTTGAGCTGCTGGAGGAATGCCATGAAAACACTATAAGTCACATTTTTCTGTGTAACCTCGCATTAGGCAAAAAAATTGCAACGTTTCAAAGAAATCTGGCCAAAAAGCTTTGATAAATCACCAGCATAATATTTCTATGCAAATGCCACGTTATGTAAAATTATTGCAGGTTATTAATATTATGAATTAGCCCCTTGATGTGGGTTTAGGGCCAGGACTGCACATTGTTAATGTAGAGCAAAAATATCCAATAAAAGCAATTCACAGACATTCTGAGTGTGTTTTTATACTAATATACAGTATCTTGAGCAGTAATAAGCGCTCAAATCATTCACTCACACTATTAGCACTTAGACTTCTCTGGATTGTAAAGTTTGTAAACTGAAAACTGGGCACCTCTACTAATTTAGGTTTCTTCTGTAGTCCCAGATTCAGATGTTTCTTTTTTTAACCTTCTAAACCACTTCAAAACATCATGAAATGTTTGAAAAAGTGTTTTGAAGATTGTCATTTGCAAGCTTAGATTCCCAAAAGAGTGGTGTAAAATTGGATTTTGCAGATGAGATTAAATTTGAGTGAAATTCAGCAAGAAAGCAGCCAAAGCAAAGAAGCAAATTATACAAGTTGATTGTAACCGTATTAACTATCTTGTATCTTATAATACAGCAATGTTACATTGCATTACCTTGTCACTTCCTTAGTCCATTAATTGAGTTTTCTGCTTTTAGAATACAACTGTCTGTTTTAAAAAAGTAAAACAATCAACATAATCCCTGGTTAGGTGCTCAATTACCACCGCTGTTTCAGCTTATTACTGTATGTAGCACCGCCATTCGCTCGCTTGCAGTATCGCTCCAAATCTGTCAGAATGCGAGGGCATCTCCTGTGTACAGCGCCTTCTTCAAATCAACCCACAGATTTTCAATTTGATTCAGTTATTAGCTCTAGTTGGGACATTACAAAATATGGATCTTATGGCGAAACCATTCCTTTTTTGATTTGAAGGTATGCTTATGGTCATTGTAGTGCTAAAAGGTAAAATTCCTTTTCATCTTCAGCTTTTAGCAGAGGTTATATTGCAAAATTGTGGGATATTTGGAACTGTTCATAATTCCCTCCATCTTAACTGAAGCCCTAGTTCCAACTGTTGAAAAACAGCCCCAAATTATACAGTAATTTTGCCTTCACCATGCTTCATTGTTTGTATGGTGTTCTTCTGGTGATGCAAACTGTTGGAATTTTGATCAGAAAGTTCAGTCTTGCTCTCATCAGACCATAACACATTTTCCCACATGCTTTAGGTAGACTAAATGTAGGTTTCAACAAACTATAGCCAGCTTGGATATTTTTCTTTGTAAGAAAAGGCCATACATAGAATCATAGAATCATAGAGTTAGAAGGGACCTCCTGGACCATTTGGTCCAACCCGCTGCTCAAAGCAGGATTCGCTAAATCATCCCAGATAGATGTTTCTCCAGCCTCTGTTTGAAAACTTCTATTCAAGGAGAAGTCATCACCTCTCGTGGCAGCCTGTTCCACTCATTGATCACTCTAACTGTCAAAAAGTTTTTCTAATATCTAATCTGTGTCTCTTCCCATTCAGTTTCATCCTATTGCTTCTAGTCTTTCCTTGTGCAAATGAGAATAAAGATGATCCTTCTACAATGTGACAGCCCTTGAGATATTTGTAGACAGCTGTTAAGTCTCCTCTCAGTCTTCTCTTCTGCAAGCTAAACATTCCCAAATCCTGCAACCTTTCCTCATAAGACATCATTTGCACACCAGTCACCATTCTGGTCGCTCCTTTTTGAACTTGCTCCAGTTTGTTGATGTCTTTTTTAAAATGTGGCACCCAAAACTGGACACAGTATTCCAGATGAGGTCTGACCAAAGAGGAGTAGAGGGCAATAATGACTTCACGTGATCTAGACTGTATGCTTCTGTTAATACATCCTAGAATTGCATTTGCCTTTTTTGCTGCTGCATCACACTGTTGACTCATATTCAGTCTGTGATCTATTAATATACCCAAGTCTTTTCCACATGTGCTGTTGCTTAGCCCTTTTCCTCCCATTCTGTATATGCTTTTTTCATTTTTATTGCCCAGATGTAGTACTTTGCATTTTTCCCTGTTAAAAACCATTATGTTAGTTGCTGCCCACTGCTCCAGTTTATTTATATCTTTTTGAATCCTCTCTCTCTTCTCTAGTATTAGTTATCCATCCTAGTTTTGTGTCATCAGCAAATTTAATCAGTTTACCCTCAATTCCTTCATCTAAATCGTTGATAAAGATGTTGAACAATACAGGACCCAGGACAGAGCTCTGTGGTACCCCACTTGAGACATTTTTCCAACTGGATGTTCAGCCATTTACGACCACTCTTTGGGTCCGATCACTATGCCAGTTATGAATCCACCTAACAGTTGCCTTGTCCTTTCCATACTTAGACATTTTTTCAATAAGGATTGTGTGAGATGCTTTGTCAAATGCTTTGCTGAAGTCAAGATATACTATATCTACAGCATTTCCCTGACCCACCCAATCAGTGATTCTGTCATAGAAGGAAATTAATTTAGTCTGGCATGACTTATTAGTTACAAACCCATGCTGACTCTGTTTAATCACTTCATTCGTATTCAGGTACTTACATACATATTGTTTAATTATTTGTTCAAAGATCTTTCCTGGTATAGAAGTCAGTCTCACCGGCCTATAGTTGCCTGGGTCCACCTTCTTCCCCTTTTTGAAGATAGGAACAACATTTGCTCTTCTCCAGTCTTCTGGGACTTCTCCTGTTCTCCAAGAATTTTCAAAGATTATGGAGTGGGGTTCAAAAATTTCTTCTGCTATCTCCTTCAGTACTCTGGAGTGTAATTCATCTGGACCTGGAGACTTGAATTCATTTAGGTTAGCTAAGTGTTTCCTCACTATCTTTCTGTTTATAGATATCCTGGATTCTTCTATTCCCTTAATAGGACAGTGAAGAACAGTTGATGTTACATTTCCTTTCTGAGAGAAAAAAAAATCAAAATAGGAATTTAAAAGTTCGGCCTCAACATCCTGTCTTACCATTTCATCATTTTCATCCTGTAAAAATCCTATAGCATCTTTGACTTTTCTTTTACTTTTGACATATCCCCAAAATCCTTTATTATTGCTTTTGACATCTCTTGCAAGCCTCAATTCATTGTCAGCTTTAATAATTTGATTTGTGCCCTGCAGGTTCTGCAGACAGTATTATATTCTTCTTTAGATATGCCTCCCTCTTTCCATTTTATAAACATTTTTTTTCTTCCTTTTTAGCATGTGCTTAAGTTCTGTGTTCTTCCATCCTGGTTTCTTTAAATGCTTCCTATTCTTCCCTTTTTTCAGAATTGTTAACAATTGTGCTTTGAGAATTTCATTTTTCAAGATTTCCCATCCTTCCTGGACATTTTTGTCCTTAAGGATATCCAGCCATTTGATTCCTCCAATTCTCTTTCTGAATCCCCTAAAATCTGCCTTTCTGAAATCTAACCTTGATGTCTGAGTCTTCACAGGTCTTCCTCCTCTAGCTATCCAAAATTCTAAAATAGCATGGTCGCTACCTCCTAGGGTTCCAGACACTTTTACTTCCTCAACCACTTCCTCCTTGTTTATAAGGATTAGATCCAAGGTAGCCGTTCCCCTTGTTTTCTTCCCTACGCTTTGGAAGATAAAGTTGTCAGCAACAGAGGATAAGAATTTCCTTGACCTGTTAGTTTTGCCTGAGAGAGATTCCCAGCAAATGTCAGGATAATTGAAGTGTCCCATGACAACTTTGTCATATTTTTTGGAGAACTTGGCCATTTGATGCATAAAGAGTTCATCCATATCTTCAGATTGCACAGGCGGCCTGTAGTAAATGCCTACAATGGTGTCCTTTCCATTGTTCTGTCCTTGTATTCTTACCCAGTTTCCACAGAACTCCCAGTCTCTGAAGCATCAATTTCTGTGCAGACAAACGCGTTTCTAACATACAATGCGACACCTCCTCCTCGTTTATCAAGTCTGTTTCTAGCAAATAAGTTGTTTCCTTCTAGCCTTGTATCCCAATCATGTGTATTGTCCCACCAAGTTTCAGTGATTCCAATGACATCATATTTCTTTTCCAATTCTCCTTGTTTGTTGCCCATGCTTTGTACATTATTATAGAAACATTTTAGTTTGTGATTGGTTTCTCTTTCTTCAATATTTTTATCATTTAGATTCTTTTGTCTTTGTTCTTCCTTTCCACTTCTAATAGCAGAGTTCTCAATAGTATTTGCCAGGTGTATGGCTTTTTCTGGCCTTTTGCTTCCCTTCCCGCATTGTTCTAGTTTAAAGCTCTCCTGATGGGTGTAGCAAGGCGACTTCAAAATACATGTTTTCCAGTCTTCGTAAGGTGCACCCCATCTCTAGCAAGTAGTCCATCGTATAGGTAATTCACTCCGTGATCCAGAAAACCAAATCCTTGCTGACGGCACCATCGACGTAGCCAGTTGTTCACCTGCAGAATCTTATTCCACCTCCTTGTTCCATGGCCATCCACTGGGATGATGGAAGAGAAGACCACCTGCACTCCCAGTTCTTTCACTTTCTTACCTAAGTTTTCAAAGTCACTGCAGATGGTTTCTAGGTCGTTTCTTGCTGTGTCATTTGTCCCCACATGTATTAGCAGGAATGGTTAGTCATCTGTAGGTCTGAAGAGTCCTGATAGCCTGTCAGACACATCTGAAAGACACCTGGAAGACAGCACATTTCTCTTGAGGTTATATACGGTCTGCAGATAGCAGCCTCTGTTCCTCTCAACAGGGAATACCCCATGACCATCACTCTCTGTTTCTTCTTCACAACATTTTTCTTTATCCATCCAGGAGGATTCTGAAGGAGTACAAGATTGCTGTTCGTGGGCAAAGTCCTATCCTGATGTATTTCTTCATCGTTCTCCTGTGTAAGTGTCATGATCCCAGTGCAGGTTTTGACCTGCACGTCAGGGGTTAATGTCTGGAGCCCAGTGAAGGCTTTGACTTGCACACCTGGGGTTAATTATTGTGGCCTCTCTTTGGTTCAGGGGGAGCTTCTTATACCCCTGAGAAACTCCCATCCCCGTCAGTTATACTTTTGCCTTTGGCCGAGTGTGTTGACCCCTGTTTGCCTGTTCATTGTCTTATAGCTTGCTTATTTGGTTCTGACCCGGTTCTGTTCCCCGTTGTGAGTTTTCCTGCAGCTCCTAGCTCTCTGAGGTTTAGGCCACGCCCCCAGCAGTCACGTGCTTCAGGTCCTGCTGTTCTGAAGTACGCACCTTCTCTGCTGCTGCCCGCTCCACAGGTATCTCTGAGCACAGTTTGTTTTACTCAGGACATGCGCACTGGCTCAGTGAGCAAGTTCAGTGCAGTGTTCCTGACAGTACGAGCCTGGTACTGGTTCCTTAGCAGTATGGGCGCTGACTGCCTCCCGATCTTTCTGCTTCTCTGGGTCACATGTTTCCATTCCTCTGTTTCTTCAGGTGCACTTCGAATTTCTTCTCTTTCTGTAACATGAAGAGATAATTCTTCTCTGTCTAAGTACTCTTCACCTTCCTTAATGATCTTCAATGTAGCTAACCTCTCTTCAAGATTTTGCAGCTTTTCCTCCAACAGGGACACAAGCTTGCATTTGTGGCATGTGAAATTTGGCTTTTCTACTGGTGAGTCTGTGAACATGTTGCAAGAAATGCAGCTCACCAAATGGCTCCTGGCCTCTTCAATATTGTTATTGTTAAAGAGATTTCAAAGCGATGAAAAATGAGCCAAAATTACAGATTTCCTCTTTTCAGCTGCAACGGCCAATATCCAGTGATCGTTGAGCTCGCGAAGACTCTCCGCTTATCCCAGAAGGCACTGTGAATATGCAAATTCTCTCCTCAGGACTCTTCCCCTGGTTTACCGATTTCCTTTTTTCAGCTGCAACGGCCAAAATCCAGTGATCATTGAGCTCGCGGAGACTCTTCACTTATCCCAGAAGGCACTGGGAATATGCAAATTCTCTCCTCAGGACTCTTCCCCTGGTTTAGTGTATAGTATAACCAAATGTCAGACATATGAGGAATTGTTGTCACTAGAGATGAGTGACTTTGCCTTTTTTAGGGTTGAGGCGAACGAAATCGGCTGACTATCGGGAAAAGTCGAAGTCCAACTGAAACACGAAACCCAATGCAAGTCAATGGGGAAGCAATGTCGGCAGGGAGTGGAGGACAGTAAACACACCTGCATGCCGGACCGCTTTTTTAAAGTGCGCGAAATCACTCTCTCTCTCCCCGGACGCTGCACATGTCATCTCGTTGCCCACAGTGTACGTCCTTGCTCAGTGGCTGAAAAAAGTTACGTGCAAGCATTCTGGGAAATCCGACTTTGGCGCTCGTTTTGCCGACCGCAAGGCCGACTTCACGCCGTGGCCGGGTTTCGGTCAGCGAAACCTGACTTTGCCATAAGTCGGCGACTTATGAATCTGGCCGACCTGTTTCGCTCAACTCTAGTTGTCACATGTAGTACACAACCAGTACTTGCCAGAATTTCCTACAGCACCTTTAATGTTGCTGTAAGCCTCTTGGTAACCTATTGGATTTTTTTTTGTCTTTTCATCAATTTTTGTGGGATATCCAGTTTTGGGTAATGTTACAGTTGTGACAAATTAAAGCAACTTCTTGATGACTGTCTTCACAATGTGTCATAGCACATCTAATGCCTTGCAATTTTTTATGTATCTCTCTCCTGACTAATAACTATAAACAATTAGATCCCTTTGCTTTGCTGCAAGCTGTTTATTGACCGCGGCTGATGCTGTAAAATGCAACTAAGTAATAAGTAATGGTCAGAAAAATTCTACTAGAACAGATATCACTGTAAATGATGGCAGATGTATATTGTCTACTATAAAACATGAGTTTAAGTGTGATTTAATTCTGAAGAGATCCATATCCCCCCGTTATAAGAGGGTGTTTTTCACACATATGCAAACACATTTCTTTAGTTTTGTTATTTCTTCCCCTCAAAATGATTTCAGTTTGTTTCTCAATGGATTTGTACACATTATGTGTAACATTAAAGGTGGAAATAGTTCTGAAATGGTTTTCTTGGCATGATTTTTTTACATGATAAAAAAATGTCATTTTAGCAGGTGCATGTAGAATTTTTATATGAACTGTCACTATGACATGGGCATTGCATCTTCCTTGGCAGTTTTTAAAGGTCTGACTTTAAAGTGTCGTAAAAAAATGTCAACTTCACAGTATAAACTTATAAATTATGTGAAGCGTAAAATTTATCAAGACTGGCTTTTCATACGCCAGTATTAAAGTTACTCTAGTAAAGTGCACCAAAATGTATTAAAAAGCATCAAAGACATGGCACATTTTTGGTTCGCTAGAATATTAAACTATTTTCTGTGCACCATTTTGGTTAATTTTGTGCAGTTTATGCCTGTTTCCTTTTACCGTTTCTGGCTTTACCATAACAATAAAGGGAATCCATCAACAGGTTTTTGCTATATAATCTGAGGACAGCATGATATAGGGGTTAAAATACTGAATTCAGCCATGTGTCACTTATCAGGCTGTGTGTTTTTGTTTACTTACAATGAAGGTTTACTCATCAGATTAGCACTGCTTTGAGTACAGCTTAGGGCTGCTAGACCGACCACGCCCCCACCTGGGATAAGCAGCTCACTGTCAATAGACAATGTACACAGAAAGTTGTATTGTGATTGGGGCTAGCTTGCTCAGCTCTGCTGCATTCCAAGTCTAGGAACTCTTATTGTATCAGAACTTCTGCACCCAGTAAATAAAATGATAAATCTTTTAAATCAGGGTCTCTTTTCATACATTATGCTGCTCTCAGACGAGGTAGCAAAAACTTGGTAACAGATTCCCTTTAATCTGTTCCATTGTGTCAATTAACAAACACTAAGGAGGATATAATGAGAAGTTATCAGAATTCTTAAAATCTTACAAGTACGTTCCTGATTTCCCCCAATGTAGTTATAGCCAGAACTTACTTTACAATATATAAATAACTCTATGGAAAACTAAAAACTGGTTCTTAAGCCCTCAAAATGTCAAGCAAAGTAAAGGGAAAACTTGTTATGTATGCCTCTTGTTCTTTGGATTCCCTTTAAAACATGGTGAGTGTCAGTAGACACCCATACCCAGTAACTTCATCCAACCATCTAGTATTTCTTACAAATAGTGGTGGATTGGCTCTTGCTAATGAGAATTTGCAAATTAGAAGATATTGATGAACAGTCTGTAACCCTATAAACATTAGTTGTCACGAATTGATGCCATATCATGCGTCCCATGAATGGTCTGTTGCTGCTAAGTGGAAATAGTAGCATCGCCTCATCTGCTGCTCTACTTCTGATTAGCTGTCCTGGTGCAACATGGCTATTTGCATCTCATTGCAATGTTGATAGTGTCCGAGGCCAGCTAATCAACACAGGAGCGGCGTATGCCAATAGGTAAGAGGCAGTGCTCCTACTTCCGCGCTGCAGCCACTGACTACTGTGATGGCCGATGGAATGGGACATGCAAATAGATATGCACCAAATCTAATTAGATTATTGGTGAATCATTAATGTTGTTGTTTGATATAGTGTATGAGGCTAGCTTTACTTTTGCTTTCTGCTACTATATGGCTGTTCAAAATTTGAATCCGTCTGAGTATTAAAGCATGAAAAATGAATGAATCCTTCAAAGCGTTAAAGGTCAAATTTTCTGAGCACTTGCAAAAGTTTTGCCATTATATCTTTGTCCATCAGATAAAATTCTACTTTGATGTTCAAATCCCTCTGGAAGCTTTCTATCACTGCAATGTTAACACAATACATTTGTCCTTGCGATAAAACTATACCTGAATGACAGGGCTTTAACTTGTGCCTTCACCTTTTCTGCTATCGGTAATGTCAAGTTACATCTCTGATGAGCAGGGAGCAGCGATCCTGCAATTATTTCCCCACCATTACCTTCAAAGAAGAAACTAAACATCAGATGAAGGGAAATGAAATGTGACTTTTTGTTCTTTTCGGTGTTTTCAGACACTGCTTTACTACCTTGTCTGCTTTAAAACGGTCATAAGATTAAATGCCTATCCAGGAGGGACATGTTAATAAATGTACTAGGAACCAATGAAGAAGAAGGAAAAATCTTATATGTATTTGTGACTGCTACTGACTAACATATACTAATAGCTGGATAAAGTAAACTGTTGTAAAATAATTAGCTTAATTTATTGTTTAGTTTACTCTGGAACTTATTACTATATTATATATTATATTACCATATATATTCATGTATAAGCCAACCCGAGTATAAGCCGACCCCCCCTAATTTTGCCACAAAAAACTGGGAAAACTTATTGACTTGAGTATAATCCGAGGGTGGGAAATGCAACATGCTCCACATTAATACATGCCCCATATAATGCTGCACAAAGGTTAATGGTGGCCCATAACATGCTTCATATTAATATATGCCCCTATAATAATGCTGCACAAAGGTTATTGGTGGCCCATAACATGCTCCATATTAATATATATGCCCCATATAATGCTGCACAAAGGTTATTGGAGGCCCATAACATGCTCCATATATGCCACATATAATAATGCTGCTGCTGTGATTTAAAAAAAAATGACATACTCACCTCTCCTTACGGCATCCTTATGGCATGGCTGGCTCACCCTCCCCAGTGCTACTCACCCTCCAGGCATCTGCATATCCAGCTCTGCTACATCTCAGTCCTGGCGTTTGTATCTCCCTTCCTGTCTTCTTCTTGTGCGGTCACATGGTAACGCTCATTAAAGTCATTAATATGCGGCTCCACCCCTATAAGAGTGGAGACACATCCATATTCATGACTTTAATGAGCGGTACCATGTGACCGCTCAGGAAGAAGACAGGAAGGGAGATACAGATGCCGGGACTGAGATATAGCAGAGCCAGATATGCAGACGCCAGGAGGGTGAGTATCATGTCTCCTACTCCCCCTCCTTCGCTGGCTTTCAGGTGTATGACTCATGTATAAGCCGAGAGGGTCTTTTTCAGCCCAAAAAAGGGGCTGAAAAACTCGGCTTATACACGAGTATATACGGTACTTATTATATACATTATACTATCATCCTCAAAAATGTTGCACAAAAAAATAGCAATACTTTTTATGTGTCTCTTCTTGTTCTTTGGATTCACTTTAGAGATGCATAGACACCCATGCCTGTTGTGAGTTCATTTTTCCCTTCACCATTGAGGTCTGATGAACTCCCTCCTCTGGTGAAGGAAGGTAGTGAGGCTGATTACCAAACACATGGGCAGCTAGAGGATGACTGGGTGGCTGGAATTGAGGACTGGATATAAGGCTGCCGACGCCCTTCTTCCTGGCTGGTGATTTTCCTGCTGGATTCTTGGAGACCAGTCTGATTCCTGCATCTCAAAGCTAAGTTTTTCTGCTCTGCTTTGTACACTTCAGTTTTGTTTTTGTTTTGCCTTGTTTTTTGGGAGTTCTGCCATCCCCGGCCGGGGGTGAGCTGAATTCCATTTTTGTCTCTGATCTGTTGATCTTTTGCTCTGTCTTCAGAATATACCTGAGTGCTAATATAGTCTTTTGAAGCCTAGCGTCTTCAGGGCCTGTTTTTCCTATCAGTCGGTTGGCTCATTTTGGTAGGGGTTTTGCGGATGGCAGACAGCAGCTTTCCTATCCTGTCCTTTGTAGTTAGCTTGGGCCCCATCATTTGCTCAACCTATCTTTCTATCTGTGTTAGTGTTTTCATCTTGCTTCACCGTCATGATATGTTGGGGGCTGCCTATTGCTTTGGGGTCTGCTCTGGGGCAGTTTAGTTTTTCCCCTTTCTGTCTTTAGGCTATGTAGTCCTCCGGCTGTGATCGAGGGGTCTAGGGCACCATAGGAACCCCCCACGGCTACTGCTAGTTGTTGTGGATAGGTTCAGGGGTCTGCAATCCGATAGCTGCCAACCTCTCTGGTTTTTCTGGACTTAGCTGGTATTTTGTTTTTGTTTTTTCCTCCTTCGGTGACTCATCATAACAGAATCACCAGCCATACCGCAGATCCTAGGGTACTCGATAGCAGGAGAGAATTGTAAAAAAAAAAAAAAGGAAAAAAAAAAAAGTGTCAGAATTTTTTTTTTTTTTTGTGTGCATATTTTTTCCTCTATATCTCTGAGGCCGTAGGGGCAATTTTTCTCTCAATGGAGATGAAGCAATTGTCTGATCGTGTGGAGCAGCTCGCTGCTGAAGTGCGGGGAATTTCCACTTATCTTGCTCATTCACATGCTTCTGAACCAAAGATTCATACTCCTGATGTATTTTTGGGGGATCGGTCTAAATTCTTGAATTTCAAGAATAATTGCAAATTATTTTTTGCCTTGAAGCCTAACTCGTCGGGGAACTCCGTGCAGCAGGTTAAAATTGTCATCTCTTTGCTGCGCGGCGATCCCCAGGATTGGGCGTTTTCTTTGAAACCTGATGATCCTATTCTGAATAATGTGAATGCATTTTTTCAAGCCTTGGGGTTGTTGTATGATGAACCTAATGCTATTGATCAGGCTGAAAAGACCCTGTTGGCATTAAGCCAGGGTCGGAATTCGGCAGAGTTGTTCTGTCAAAAATTCCTAAAGTGGAATGATGGTGCCTTGGCAGCCCTCTTTCGGAAGGGTTTGTCAGAAACTGTAAAAGATACTATGGTGGGATTTCCTGTTCCCTCTGGTCTTGACGATTCTATGTCATTAGTAGAGTTGAGCGACTTTTGGTTTTTTAGGGTCGCGTTTCGTTTCGTGAAACCCGACTTTTCCAAAAGTCGGGTCGAGCAAGATCGTCCGATTATAGGGAAAAGTCGGGGTCGTCCCGAAACACGAAACACAATGTAAGTCAATGGGGAATAAAAGTCGGCAGTGAGAGGAGGACAGGAAACACACCTACAGTGCCCATTTGAATGCCAAAAGCATCAATTCTTCTTACTTAAGCTTGTCAACCTTAATTAACTTCATAATACAAGTTACGCACTGAAAAATGGGGGTTATTTGGCTAAAGTTGTGGGGGGGAGGGCTGGCTGCAGGTTTTCATGTGCCCTGGGTGAAAGAGCGCCCCTTTAACACATACCACAACTCATCATGCTCCGATACGGCAGAGAAATAGCGGTATAGCACAATGAAAAATACTTCACTTTTTACATCTCATGACGAGGCCCATCTATTTCTCCATACAGAATCATTGGTCCCATATAATGTTTGAAACAGTATATGATGAGCTCCACATAATGCTACAGTATATGTTGGTCCCCATGGATGAAGCTCCACTGTCTTATGGGCCCAAATAATGCTCCAAACATAATGGGCCCCATTTCTAATGCTCTAGTGTATAATGGGCCCTGTAAATGCTGCTTCAGTGTCTGATGTCCACCTTTGGAATGTTCCAGTGTATGGTGGGCCCCATCTATCATTCTCCAGAGTATAGTGCTCCCCAAAAATTGCTGTCCCAACATTGAAAACAATCAAATAAGTCTCCTCGCTAGGGAATCCCTGTACTTGTCTGGATTCCTCGTCGTCCCCATCTTCCATCTCACTGCACAGTATTTCAACTTTGCAAGTGCTGTGATCCTGGGCAAGCAGGGGGGGCCCACTCGTTGGCGACGGCACTGGCACAGGGCCCATGATAGTACGGTGGTGTGTCTGATGGCGGGTGGGCCGAACCTGCACTTTCATCTGCAGCTTCCTCTTTGTCACCGTGTAAGATGGAACTGTATATGGGAAGGGTAACCTGAGTTTCATCAGGGTCAGATTCAGGTCGTGTAGCGTGCGAGGGGAATGTAGTGGTCTGGGTCAATGTACCAGCAGATTCATCGAGCAGTGGCTGGGCATCAGTGCACTTGTGTCGCCCCCAGGAGTACGGTCACCACAGTGGCATTACCTTCTTCCTAGGGAGTGTGATGTCATGCTTGGGAGCAACGAAGGATCTCTCTAGCAGGTTAACTGATTGGGCGGCGTTATTCCCACGAGTCATGACCCTCCAAACAGCGTTCATGAAGGCAAAGTGTTTGTTTTACGTGGGCAGTATGGTTGCAAAGCTGAACCTTAAAGGAATGTCCAGAAGGGCACCACCAGGAGTGGAGCCTACGGTTAAATTCGACTCCACCTGGGAAACCTCAACCATGCCAGCTACAGAACAGATGCACACTCCGTCATGCCCCGCGGTCCGAGTCCGGCTTACTAGAGGGACACGTGAGGCTCTGGCATATGAGATTGGCCAATAACTGGTGTGTCATGCCCTTACATGTCCGTGGCTGCATGTGCGCTACACTGAAAAGGCCAGCGTTTGTCGCTTACAGGTGCAGATAACCCGCTGAACAACGTTAGTGATGGGGATCACTGATTACAATTATTACCCGCGAACAATGATTTCCCAGTAAGTGCAGGTCAACCGCAGTTCCGGAATTAGGCCTAACCGTCATTCCTGAAAAAATGAAAAACTTACGTGTGCAAACCACAGGTGCTGTAGCTTGCTTAACAGCTCGCCAGCCGTTCTCACGCCCAGTATGGATTACACGTGATTGCACAAAGGTTAGAAAGGGTACCGTTTCCCCGGATAACATGTATGAATAGCGTACACATTCAAAATATATGTCTATACAGCAGGAGGCAGGCTCAGACGGTGTTAGGCCCAGTATGGATTGCACGTGATTGCACAAAGGTTAGAAAGGGTACCGTATCCCCAGATAACATGTATGGATAGCGTACACATTCAAAATATATGTCTCAGGAGGCAGGCTCAGACGGTGTTAGGCCCAGTATGGATTGCACGTGATTGCACAAAGGTTTGAAAGGGTACCGTTTCCCCGGATAACATGTATGGATAGCGTACACATTCAAAATATATGTCTCAGGAGGCAGGCTCAGACGGTATTAGGCCCAGTATGGATTGCACGTGATTGCACAAAGGTTAGAAAGGGTACCGTATCCCCAGATAACATGTATGGATAGCGTACACATTCAAAATATATGTCTCAGGAGGCAGGCTCAGACGGTGTTAGGCCCAGTATGGATTGCACGTGATTGCACAAAGGTTAGAAAGGGTACCGTATCCCCAGATAACATGTATGGATAGCGTACACATTCAAAATATATGTCTCAGGAGGCAGGCTCAGACGGTGTTAGGCCCAGTATGGATTGCACGTGATTGCACAAAGGTTAGAAAGGGTACCGTATCCCCAGATAACATGTATGGATAGCGTACACATTCAAAATATATGTCTATACAGCAGGAGGCAGGCTCAGACGGTGTTAGGCCCAGTATGGATTGCACGTGATTGCACAAAGGTTAGAAAGGGTACCGTATCCCCAGATAACATGTATGGATAGCGTACACATTCAAAATATATGTCTCAGGAGGCAGGCTCAGACGGTGTCAGGCACAGTATGGATTTGACGGCCCAGATTACACAGCGGAGGAGCAGGGAGAGGTAAAGATTGCAAATGCTGGGGCCCTGCCCAAGCAAGGGGGGCCCACTCATGGGCGTCGGTACTGGCACTGGGCCCCTCATAGTACAGCGGTGTGTCTGACGGCAGGTGTGCACCACCACCGTCAGAGACACTTGATTGCACTATGAGGGACTCTGTGCCAGTGCCCGCGCCCAAGAGTCGGCCTACCCACCTGTCCAGGGCAACGGCACTCGCACGGTGTCATGCGCTAGGTGGTGACCCCGGCCATGGGGGGGGGAGGCAGCACAGTTAGGGAGTTTTAGAAAGTGGCATATGTTGATGTTGGACATTCAGCTGATGCAAAAGGCGAAATAGGTGAAGTCCCAGGAAGAGGTGGACCAAAGCAAGCCATTTTTCTGTCACCCTATGTGTCATCAGGGGAAGGTGGGACAAAATCCTTGGAAACCCATGCATGGTTTATTTTAATGAAGGTTAGA
Organism: Dendrobates tinctorius; assembly: GCF_039654945.1. Lineage (NCBI taxonomy): Eukaryota > Metazoa > Chordata > Amphibia > Anura > Dendrobatidae > Dendrobates > Dendrobates tinctorius. Next base: position 15,419,534 of record NW_027361750.1, on the reverse strand, counting down.
TCATCCACATTTTGGGTTGACAGACGGGTCATTTTTTCTGTCAGGATTGATCCAGCTGCACTGAAGACTCTTTCCGATAGCACACTTGCAGCTGGGCAAGCGAGCTCCTGTAAGGCATATTGGGCCAATTCAGGCCAGGTGTCCAGTTTAGCGGCCCATTAGTCAAAGGGGAATGACCTGTGTGGGAGAACATCGATATGGGAGGAAAAGTAGTTTGTAACCATAGTTGACAACTGCTGTCTCCTGTCACTTTCCATCGATGCAGTATTACCAGTTGTGTGAGCGGTATTTGAAAAATCAGTCCACAACATTGTCATGAAACCCCTGTCTCCAACGCCACTTCTGCTGTGTGCACCACGAACACCTCTGCCAAGCTGCCCCCGGCCCGTACGGCTCGTGTGAGAACCATCACTGCTGCTGTGTGCTGGGAATGCCTCAAGCAACCGATTTACCAGAGTTGCTTGTTTATTAGCCAATATTAGGTCAAGGTTCTCCTGTGGCATGATGTTTTGTAATTTGCCTTTATAGCGTGGATCCAGGATGCTGGCCAACCAGTAGTCGTCATCGTTCATCATTTTGGCAATGCGGGGGTCCCTTTTTAGGATCTGCAAGGCATAATCTGACATGTGGGCCAATGTTCCCGGTGTCAATGATGCACTGCGAGTGCTGGGTGGAGGAGCACTTTCTGGCAAATCCACATCCCTCCAGTCACGCACAAACCCTGTACCAGACCTTGCCACGCCAACATTTTCACTTGCCCCACGAGATGCATCCTCCTCCCCTAAGTAATCATCCCCATCATCATCCTCCTCCTCCTCTTCTTCCTCCACCTCGTCCAGGAGAGGTCCCTGAGCAGACAATGGCTGAATGTCATCAAGGATTCCCTCCTCCTCTTCCTCCTCATCAACATTGGCTGCAGACGCCTGCTCCTTAAGGTGCGTCAAAGTTTGCATGAGCAGACGCATAAGTGGGATGCTCATGCTTAGGATGGCGTCGTCTGCGCTTACCAGCCGTGTGCATTCCTCAAAACACTGAAGGACTTTACAGAGGTCTTTCAGCTTCGACCACTGCACACCTGTCAACTCCATGTCTGCTCTCAAAGTGCCTGGCCGTGTATCCTCCCACAAATGCATTATGGCCTGCCTCTGCTCGCACAGCCGCTCCACCATGTGCAGGGTAGAGTTCCACCTTGTTGCAATGTCGATAATGAGGCAGTGGTTGGGAAGGTGGAGCAATCGCTGCAGCTTCTGCATACGAACGGAGTGTACAGGCGACCGGCGGATGTGCGCGCACAGTCTTCGCACCTTCTGGAGCAGGGATAATTTTTGAGGAAGCACTGCACCACCAGGTTCAAGGTGTGAGCCAAGCAAGGTATGTGGCTGAGTTTTGAAAGGGCTACGGCTGCCACAAAATTACGCCCGTTATCACTAACTACCTTGCCTGCCTCAAGATGTACACTGCCCAGCCATGACTCAGTTTGTCGCTTCAAGTACTCGGCCAGCACCTCGGCGGTGTGTCTGTCGCCCAAACACATCATCTGCAACACAGCCTGCTGACGCTTTCCACTAGCTGCTCGATAGGGGGACACATCGTGTGCAACAGTGGCAGCTGCAGATGGAGTGCTCGTACGACTGCGCTCTGTGGACGAGCTTTCGTTTCTGGAGGAGGAGGAGGAGGGTCGAACGCCTACAGCCAACTGTTTCCTATACCGTGGGCTTGGCAGCACTGTCCCACCACCGCTGTCCCCTGTGGACCCTGCATCCACCACATTAACCCAGTGCACAGTGATGGACACGTAACGGCCCTGGCCATGCCGACTGGACCATGCATCAGTTGTGAGGTGCACCTTTCCGCTCACTGACTGCTTGAGTGCATGGACAATGCGATCTTTCACATGATGGTGGAGGGCTGGGATGGCTTTGCGAGAGAAGAAGTGGCGACTGGGTAGGTCATAGCGTGGTACTGCATAGGCCATGAGTTCGCGGAAAGCTGTGCTTTCCACCAACCGAAAGGGCATCATCTCAAACGAGATTAGTTTGGCAATGTGGGCGTTCAAACCCAGTGTACGCGGATGAGAGACTGAGTACTTTCTTGACCTACTCATAGTGTCTGGGAGGGTGAGCTGGACTTGAGAGCTGCATATGGTGGAAGTAGCGGTGGACAGGGCGGACTGAGAGAGGGTTGATGATGGTGATGGAGTTGGTGTTCTTTCTGATGGCCTAGAATCAGTCTTTCGTTGATATAACAGTGGGATTCCCTGACTGCTGTGGCCTTGCAACGACACCTCAACATTTGCTGCTGTGCTAACCGGTGGGCTTACAGTGGGGGAAACAATGTAGCGTTGCTGACTACCTTCGTTGTGATCAGTTGCACATGTGGCACTTGAGGTTTGGTGTTGTGTCCACGCTTGCAAGTGCATGCTGGTTAAATGTCTAAGCATGCAACTGGTATTCAAATTTTTCAGATTTTTCCCTCGGCTAAAGGTCTTTGCGCACTTCTTACAGATAACCTTGGCCTGATCATGAGGATTTTGTTCAAAAAAGTGCCACACTGCACTCTTCCTACTTTGGCAGACATTTTGCGGCCTAGCACGCTGTGATCTTTTGACCCTCTGGACAAGCTGTCCAGCAACTCTTTTGATGTTTGGAACCTGTCTTTGGAGTGCTCCGGGCCTGCCAGATAACAGCTGTTGCGATGTCGATGTCTGCTGTGGATGCTCCTCATCTGAGCTATTGGAAGCAGCACCCTCTTCCCCCAATGGATGCCAATCTGGGTCAACAACTGGGTCATCCATCACCTCCTCTTCTATGTCATGTGCACCTTCCTCTGTGTCACCGTGTATGGTGGTATAGTGTGCGGGAAGGGGCACCTGAGTCTCATCAGGGTCAGAATCTGGCTCTGTACACTGCAAGGACAATGTAGTGCTCTGAGTGAATGTACCAGCAGAATCATCCATCAGCGGCTGTGCATCAGTGCACTCCATGTCAGATTCATCTTGGCCTGGGTAATTCACCATTTGACTTGATAATCCAGGCATGGTATGTGAAAACAGCTCCATGGAGTAATCAGTAGTATGGCCTGCGTCATCCTTCAATCTTGGTTGGGGTGAAGGACACAAAGAAAGATGTGGTTCATGAACATGAGCCTCCAATGACGACTCAGTGCATTTACTTTTTACAACTGAAGAAGAGGAGGCGATAGAGCTGGAGGCTGAGTCAGCAATGTAAGACAAAACTTTTTCCTGATGCTCTGGCTTTAAAAGCGGTTTGCCAACTCCTAGAAAACTAAGCGTTCGAGGCCTTATGTAGCCAGACGATGACGCAGGCTCAACACCTCCTGCATTCGGTCCTATTTTGCTCTTGTCACTACCATCAGATCCACCACCAACACCATCATTACCAGCTGCCAACCCCCACCCAATTCCACGGCCTCTTCCACCAGCCTTCCTCATTTTTGGTAGAAATGTAGACAAAATCCAACAAACTATATAGTAATGTAAAACAAGGTACAAGGTGTCTATAGGACAGGGGAGATTTTGAATTTCTGCAGACACTTGTGGACACTAGACACTTTTGGATTGTGTGAGGCCCAATGAATATCTGAGCGCTATGTGACAGGCTCGATGGCACAGCTGTGACCAAAGTGACTACAGGATAAGGGAGATTTTGAATCTCTGCACACACTTTTGGACACTGGACACTTTTGGATTGTGTGAGGCCCAATGAATATCTGAGCGCTATGTGACAGGCTCGATGGCACAGCTGTGACCAAAGTGACGAGAGGATAAGGGAGATTTTGAATCTCTGCACACACTTTTGGACACTGGACACTTTTGGATTGTGTGAGGCCCAATGAATATCTGAGCGTTATGTGACAGGCTCGATGGCACAGCTGTGACCAAAGTGACGAGAGGATAAGGGAGATTTTGAATCTCTGCACACACTTTTGGACACAGGACACTTTTGGATTGTGTGAGGCCCAATGAATATCTGAGCGCTATGTGACAGGCTCGATGGCACAGCTGTGACCAAAGTGACGAGAGGATAAGGGAGATTTTGAATCTCTGCACACACTTTTGGACACTGGACACTTTTGGATTGTGTGAAGCCCAATGAATATCTGAGCGCTATGTGACAGGCTCGATGGCACAGCTGTGACCAAAGTGACTACAGGATAAGGGAGATTTTGAATTTCTGCACACACTTTTGGACACTGGACACTTTTGGATTGTGTGAGGCCCAATGAATATCTGAGCGCTATGTGACAGGCTCGATGGCACAGCTGTGACCAAAGTGACGAGAGGATAAGGGAGATTTTGAATCTCTGCACACACTTTTGGACACTGGACACTTTTGGATTGTGTGAAGCCCAATGAATATCTGAGCGCTATGTGACAGGCTCGATGGCACAGCTGTGACCAAAGTGACTACAGGATAAGGGAGATTTTGAATTTCTGCACACACTTTTGGACACAGGACACTTTTGGATTGTGTGAGGCCCAATGAATATCTGAGCGCTATGTGACAGGCTCGATGGCACAGCTGTGACCAAAGTGACGAGAGGATAAGGGAGATTTTGAATCTCTGCACACACTTTTGGACACTGGACACTTTTGGATTGTGTGAAGCCCAATGAATATCTGAGCGCTATGTGACAGGCTCGATGGCACAGCTGTGACCAAAGTGACTACAGGATAAGGGAGATTTTGAATTTCTGCACACACTTTTGGACACTGGACACTTTTGGATTGTGTGAGGCCCAATGAATATCTGAGCGCTATGTGACAGGCTCGATGGCACAGCTGTGACCAAAGTGACTACAGGATAAGGGAGATTTTGAATCTCTGCACACACTTTTGGACACTGGACACTTTTGGATTGTGTGAGGCCCAATGAATATCTGAGCGCTATGTGACAGGCTCGATGGCACAGCTGTGACCAAAAAGTGACGAGAGGATAAGGGAGATTTTGAATCTCTGCACACACTTTTGGACACTGGACACTTTTGGATTGTGTGAGGCCCAATGAATATATGAGTGCTATGTGACAGGCTCGATGGCACAGCTGTGACCAAAGTGACGAGAGGATAAGGGAGATTTTGAATCTCTGCACACACTTTTGGACACTGGACACTTTTGGATTGTGTGAGGCCCAATGAATATCTGAGCGCTATGTGACAGGCTCGATGGCACAGCTGTGACCAAAGCGACGAGAGGATAAGGGAGATTTTGAATCTCTGCACACACTTTTGGACACTGGACACTTTTGGATTGTGTGAGGCCCAATGAATATCTGAGCGCTATGTGACAGGCTCGATGGCACAGCTGTGACCAAAGTGACGAGAGGATAAGGGAGATTTTGAATCTCTGCACACACTTTTGGACACTGGACACTTTTGGATTGTGTGAGGCCCAATGAATATCTGAGCGCTATGTGACAGGCTCGATGGCACAGCTGTGACCAAATTGATGAGAGGATAAGGGAGATTTTGAATCTCTGCACACACTTTTGGACACTGGACACTTTTGGATTGTGTGAGGCCCAATGAATATCTGAGCGCTATGTGACAGGCTCGATGGCACAGCTGTGACCAAAGTGACTACAGGAAAAGGGAGATTTTGAATCTCTGCACACACTTTTGGACACTGGACACTTTTGGATTGTGTGAGGCCCAATGAATATCTGAGCGCTATGTGACAGGCTCGATGGCACAGCTGTGACCAAAGTGACTACAGGATAAGGGAGATTTTGAATCTCTGCACACACTTTTAGACACTGGAAACTTTTGGATTGTGTAAGGCCCAATGAATATCTGAGCGCTATGTGACAGGCTCGATGGCACAGCTGTGACCAAAGTGATGAGAGGATAAGGGAGATTTTGAATCTCTGCACACACTTTTGGACACTGGACACTTTTGGATTGTGTGAGGCCCAATGAATATCTGAGCGTTATGTGACAGGCTCGATGGCACAGCTGTGACCAAAGTGACTACAGGATAAGGGAGATTTTGAATCTCTGCACACACTTTTGGACACTGGACACTTTTGGATTGTGTGAGGCCCAATGAATATCTGAGCGCTATGTGACAGGTTCGATGGCACAGCTGTGACCAAAGTGACTACAGGATAAGGGAGATTTTGAATCTCTGCACACACTTTTGGACACTGGACACTTTTGGATTGTGTGAGGCCCAATGAATATCTGAGCGCTATGTGACAGGCTCGATGGCACAGCTGTGACCAAAGTGATGAGAGGATAAGGGAGATTTTGAATCTCTGCACACACTTTTGGACATTGGACACTTTTGGATTGTGTGAGGCCCAATGAATATCTGAGCGCTATGTGACAGGCTCGATGGCGCAGCTGTGACCAAAGTGACGAGAGGATAAGGGAGATTTTGAATCTCTGCACACACTTTTGGACACTGGACACTTTTGGATTGTGTGAGGCCCAATGAATATCTGAGCGCTATGTGACAGGCTCGATGGCACAGCTGTGACCGAAGTGACGAGAGGATAAGGGAGATTTTGAATCTCTGCACACACTTTTGGACACTGGACACTTTTGGATTGTGTGAGGCCCAATGAATATCTGAGCGCTATGTGACAGGCTCGATGGCACAGCTGTGACCAAAGTGACTACAGGATAAGGGAGATTTTGAATCTGCACACACTTTTGGACACTGGACACTTTTGGATTGTGTGAGGCCCAATGAATATCTGAGCGCTATGTGACAGGCTCGATGGCACAGCTGTGACCAAAGTGACGAGAGGATAAGGGAGATTTTGAATCTCTGCACACACTTTTGGACACTGGACACTTTTGGATTGTGTGAGGCCCAATGAATATCTGAGTGCTATGTGACAGGCTCGATGGCACAGCTGTGACCAAAGTGACGAGAGGATAAGGGAGATTTTGAATCTCTGCACACACTTTTGGACACTGGACACTTTTGGATTGTGTGAGGCCCAATGAATATCTGAGCGCTATGTGACAGGCTCGATGGCACAGCTGTGACCAAAGTGACGAGAGGATAAGGGAGATTTTGAATCTCTGCACAAACTTTTGGACAATGGACACTTTTGGATTGTGTGAGGCCCAATGAATATCTGAGCGCTATGTGACAGGCTCGATGGCACAGCTGTGACCAAAGTGACGAGAGGATAAGGGAGATTTTGAATCTCTGCACACACTTTTGGACACTGGACACTTTTGGATTGTGTGAGGCCCAATGAATCTCTGAGCGCTATGTGACAGGCTCGATGGCACAGCTGTGACCAAAGTGACGAGAGGATAAGGGAGATTTTGAATCTCTGCACACACTTTTGGACACTGGACACTTTTGGATTGTGTGAGGCCCAATGAATATCTGAGCGCTATGTGACAGGCTCGATGGCACAGCTGTGACCAAAGTGACGAGAGGATAAGGGAGATTTTGAATCTCTGCACAAACTTTTGGACAATGGACACTTTTGGATTGTGTGAGGCCCAATGAATATCTGAGCGCTATGTGACAGGCTCGATGGCACAGCTGTGACCAAAGTGACGAGAGGATAAGGGAGATTTTGAATCTCTGCACACACTTTTGGACACTGGACACTTTTGGATTGTGTGAGGCCCAATGAATCTCTGAGCGCTATGTGACAGGCTCGATGGCACAGCTGTGACCAAAGTGACGAGAGGATAAGGGAGATTTTGAATCTCTGCACACACTTTTGGACACTGGACACTTTTGGATTGTGTGAGGCCCAATGAATATCTGAGCGCTATGTGACAGGCTCGATGGCACAGCTGTGACCAAAGTGACTACACGATAAGGGAGATTTTGAATCTCTGCACATACTTTTGGACACTGGACACTTTTGGATTGTGTGAGGCCCAATGAATATCTGAGCGCTATGTGACAGGCTCGATGGCACAGCTGTGACCAAAGTGACGAGAGGATAGGGAGATTTTGAATCTCTGCACACACTTTTGGACACTGGACACTTTTGGATTGTGTGAGGCCCAATGAATATCTGAGCGCTATGTGACAGGCTCGATGGCACAGCTGTGACCAAAGTGACGAGAGGATAAGGGAGATTTTGAATCTCTGCACACAGTTTTGGACACTGGACACTTTTGGATTGTGTGAGGCCCAATGAATATCTGAGCGCTATGTGACAGGCTCGATGGCACAGCTGTGACCAAAGTGACGAGAGGATAAGGGAGATTTTGAATCTCTGCACACAGTTTTGGACACTGGACACTTTTGGATTGTGTGAGGCCCAATGAATATCTGAGCGCTATGTGACAGGCTCGATGGCACAGCTGTGACCAAAGTGACGAGAGGATAAGGGAGATTTTGAATCTCTGCACACACTTTTGGACACTGGACACTTTTGGATTGTGTGAGGCCCAATGAATATCTGAGCGCTATGTGACAGGCTCGATGGCACAGCTGTGACCAAAGTGACGAGAGGATAAGGGAGATTTTGAATCTCTGCACACACTTTTGGACACTGGACACTTTTGGATTGTGTGAGGCCCAATGAATATCTGAGCGCTATGTGACAGGCTCGATGGCACAGCTGTGACCAAAGTGACTACAGGATAAGGGAGATTTTGAATCTCTGCACACACTTTTGGACACTGGACACTTTTGGATTGTGTGAGGCCCAATGAATATCTGAGCGCTATGTGACAGGCTCGATGGCACAGCTGTGACCAAAGTGACGAGAGGATAAGGGAGATTTTGAATCTCTGCACACACTTTTGGACACTGGACACTTTTGGATTGTGTGAGGCCCAATGAATATCTGAGCGCTATGTGACAGGCTCGATGGCACAGCTGTGACCAAAGTGACGAGAGGATAAGGGAGATTTTGAATCTCTGCACACACTTTTGGACACTGGACACTTTTGGATTGTGTGAGGCCCAATGAATATCTGAGCGCTATGTGACAGGCTCGATGGCACAGCTGTGACCAAAGTGACTACAGGATAAGGGAGATTTTGAATCTCTGCACACACTTTTGGACACTGGACACTTTTGGATTGTGTGAGGCCCAATGAATATCTGAGCGCTATGTGACAGGCTCGATGGCACAGCTGTGACCAAAGTGACAAGAGGATAAGGGAGATTTTGAATCTCTGCACACACTTTTGGACACTGGACACTTTTGGATTGTGTGAGGCCCAATGAATATCTGAGCGCTATGTGACAGGCTCGATGGCACAGCTGTGACCAAAGTGACGAGAGGATAAGGGAGATTTTGAATCTCTGCACACACTTTTGGACACTGGACACTTTTGGATTGTGTGAGACCCAATGAATATCTGAGCGCTATGTGACAGGCTCGATGGCACAGCTGTGACCAAAGTGACGAGAGGATAAGGGAGATTTTGAATCTCTGCACATACTTTTGGACACTGGACACTTTTGGATTGTGTGAGGCCCAATGAATATCTGAGCGCTATGTGACAGGCTCGATGGCACAGCTGTGACCAAAGTGACTACAGGATAAGGGAGATTTTGAATCTCTGCACACACTTTTGGACACTGGACACTTTTGGATTGTGTGAGGCCCAATGAATATCTGAGCACTATGTGACAGGCTCGATGGCACAGCAATGACCAAAGTGACGAGAGGATAAGGGAGATTTTGAATCTCTGCACACACTTTTGGACACTGGACACTTTTGGATTGTGTGAGGCCCAATGAATATCTGAGCGCTATGTGACAGGCTCGATGGCACAGCTGTGACCAAAGTAACGAGAGGATAAGGGAGATTTTGAATCTCTTCACACACTTTTGGACACTGGACACTTTTGGATTGTGTGAGGCCCAATTAATATCTGAGCGCTATGTGACAGGCTCGATGGCACAGCTGTGACCAAAGTGACGAGAGGATAAGGGAGATTTTGAATCTCTGCACACACTTTTGGACACTGGACACTTTTGGATTGTGTGAGGCCCAATGAATATCTGAGCGCTATGTGACAGGCTCGATGGCACAGCTGTGACCAAAGTGACGAGAGGATAAGGGAGATTTTGAATCTCTGCACACACTTTTGGACACTGGACACTTTTGGATTGTGTGAGGCCCAATGAATATCTGAACGCTATGTGACAGGCTCGATGGCACAGCTGTGACCAAAGTGACGAGAGGATAAGGGAGATTTTGAATCTCTGCACACACTTTTGGACACTGGACACTTTTGGATTGTGTGAGGCCCAATGAATATCTGAGCGCTATGTGACAGGCTCGATGGCACAGCTGTGACCAAAGTGACTACAGGATAAGGGAGATTTTGAATCTCTGCACACACTTTTGGACACTGGACACTTTTGGATTGTGTGAGGCCCAATGAATATCTGAGCGCTATGTGACAGGCTCGATGGCACAGCTGTGACCAAAGTGACAAGAGGATAAGGGAGATTTTGAATCTCTGCACAAACTTTTGGACACTGGACACTTTTGGATTGTGTGAGGCCCAATGAATATCTGAGCGCTATGTGACAGGCTCGATGGCACAGCTGTGACCAAAGTGACGAGAGGATAAGGGAGATTTTGAATCTCTGCACACACTTTTGGACACTGGACACTTTTGGATTGTGTGAGACCCAATGAATATCTGAGCGCTATGTGACAGGCTCGATGGCACAGCTGTGACCAAAGTGACGAGAGGATAAGGGAGATTTTGAATCTCTGCACACACTTTTGGACACAGGACACTTTTGGATTGTGTGAGGCCCAATGAATATCTGAGCGCTATGTGACAGGCTCGATGGCACAGCTGTGACCAAAGTGACGAGAGGATAAGGGAGATTTTGAATCTCTGCACACACTTTTGGACACTGGACACTTTTGGATTGTGTGAGGCTCAATGAATATCTGAGCACTATGTGACAGGCTCGATGGCACAGCTGTGACCAAAGTGACGAGAGGATAAGGGAGATTTTGAATCTCTGCACACACTTTTGGACACTGGACACTTTTGGATTGTGTGAGGCCCAATGAATATCTGAGCGCTATGTGACAGGCTCGATGGCACAGCTGTGACCAAAGTAACGAGAGGATAAGGGAGATTTTGAATCTCTGCACACACTTTTGGACACTGGACACTTTTGGATTGTGTGAGGCCCAATTAATATCTGAGCGCTATGTGACAGGCTCGATGGCACAGCTGTGACCAAAGTGACGAGAGGATAAGGGAGATTTTGAATCTCTGCACACACTTTTGGACACTGGACACTTTTGGATTGTGTGAGGCCCAATGAATATCTGAGCGCTATGTGACAGGCTCGATGGCACAGCTGTGACCAAAGTGACGAGAGGATAAGGGAGATTTTGAATCTCTGCACACACTTTTGGACACTGGACACTTTTGGATTGTGTGAGGCCCAATGAATATCTGAGCGCTATGTGACAGGCTCGATGGCACAGCTGTGACCAAAGTGACGAGAGGATAAGGGAGATTTTGAATCTCTGCACACACTTTTGGACACTGGACACTTTTGGATTGTGTGAGGCCCAATGAATATCTGAGCGCTATGTGACAGGCTCGATGGCACAGCTGTGACCAAAGTGACGAGAGGATAAGGGAGATTTTGAATCTCTGCACACACTTTTGGACACTGGACACTTTTGGATTGTGTGAGGCCCAATGAATATCTGAGCGCTATGTGACAGGCTCGATGGCACAGCTGTGACCAAAGTGACTACAGGATAAGGGAGATTTTGAATCTCTGCACACACTTTTGGACACTGGACACTTTTGGATTGTGTGAGGCCCAATGAATATCTGAGCGCTATGTGACAGGCTCGATGGCACAGCTGTGACCAAAGTGACTACAGGATAAGGGAGATTTTGAATCTCTGCACACACTTTTGGACACTGGACACTTTTGGATTGTGTGAGGCCCAATGAATATCTGAGCGCTATGTGACAGGCTCGATGGCACAGCTGTGACCAAAGTGACTACAGGATAAGGGAGATTTTGAATCTCTGCACACACTTTTGGACACTGGACACTTTTGGATTGTGTGAGGCCCAATGAATATCTGAGCGCTATGTGACAGGCTCGATGGCACAGCTGTGACCAAAGTGACAAGAGGATAAGGGAGATTTTGAATCTCTGCACACACTTTTGGACACTGGACACTTTTGGATTGTGTGAGGCCCAATGAATATCTGAGCGCTATGTGACAGGCTCGATGGCACAGCTGTGACCAAAGTGACGAGAGGATAAGGGAGATTTTGAATCTCTGCAAAAACTTTTGGACACTGGACACTTTTGGATTGTGTGAGGCCCAATGAATATCTGAGCGCTATGTGACAGGCTCGATGGCACAGCTGTGACCAAAGTGACGAGAGGATAAGGGAGATTTTGAATCTCTGCACACACTTTTGGACACTGGACACTTTTGGATTGTGTGAGGCCCAATGAATATCTGAGCGCTATGTGACAGGCTCGATGGCACAGCTGTGACCAAAGTGACGAGAGGATAGGGAGATTTTGAATCTCTGCACACACTTTTGGACACTGGACACTTTTGGATTGTGTGAGGCCCAATGAATATCTGAGCGCTATGTGACAGGCTCGATGGCACAGCTGTGACCAAAGTGACGAGAGGATAAGGGAGATTTTGAATCTCTGCACACACTTTTGGACACTGGACACTTTTGGATTGTGTGAGGCCCAATGAATATCTGAGCGCTATGTGACAGGCTCGATGGCACAGCTGTGACCAAAGTGACTACAGGATAAGGGAGATTTTGAATCTCTGCACACACTTTTGGACACTGGACACTTTTGGATTGTGTGAGGCCCAATGAATATCTGAGCGCTATGTGACAGGCTCGATGGCACAGCTGTGACCAAAGTGACTACAGGATAAGGGAGATTTTGAATCTCTGCACACACTTTTGGACACTGGACACTTTTGGATTGTGTGAGGCCCAATGAATATCTGAGCGCTATGTGACAGGCTCGATGGCACAGCTGTGACCAAAGTGACGAGAGGATAAGGGAGATTTTGAATCTCTGCACACACTTTTGGACACTGGACACTTTTGGATTGTGTGAGGCCCAATGAATATCTGAGCGCTATGTGACAGGCTCGATGGCACAGCTGTGACCAAAGTGATGAGAGGATAAGGGAGATTTTGAATCTCTGCACACCCTTTTGGACACTGGACACTTTTGGATTGTGTGAGGCCCAATGAATATCTGAGCGCTATGTGACAGGCTCGATGGCACAGCTGTGACCAAAGTGACTACAGGATAAGGGAGATTTTGAATCTCTGCACACACTTTTGGACACTGGACACTTTTGGATTGTGTGAGGCCCAATGAATATCTGAGCGCTATGTGACAGGCTCGATGGCACAGCTGTGACCAAAGTGACGAGAGGATAAGGGAGATTTTGAATCTCTGCACACACTTTTGGACACTGGACACTTTTGGATTGTGTGAGGCCTAATGAATATCTGAGCGCTATGTGACAGGCTCGATGGCACAGCTGTGACCAAAGTGACTACAGGATAAGGGAGATTTTGAATCTCTGCACACACTTTTGGACACTGGACACTTTTGGATTGTGTGAGGCCCAATGAATATCTGAGCGCTATGTGACAGGCTCGATGGCACAGCTGTGACCAAAGTGACTACAGGATAAGGGAGATTGGATTGCTTTTAAAAAAGCAGTTTGCGGAGCAGTGGGTAAACAGCAATGCCAGCCTGTCAGGAAGCCTTAAAAGGCAGCCCAACAACCAACACCACTGAAACACCACAATATAGCCTCCCCTTGCACTGCACACACAGTGACTTGTGTGTTGTGCAGGCCAAATTGCTAGCAGCAGAAGCAGTTTTTTTTTCTTCTCAGCAGGACAAAAAAAAAAAATTGGAATTGCTTTTAAAAAAGCAGTTTGCGGAGCAGTGGGTAAACAGCAATGCAGGAATGTCAGGAAGCCTTAGAAGGCAGCCCAACAACCAACACCACTGATACACCACTATATAGCCTCCCCTTGCACTGCACACACAGTGACTGGTGTGTTGTGCAGGCCAAATCGCTAGCAGCAGAAGCAGTTTTTTTGTCTTCTTCCCTGCCTAACGCTCTCCCTACAGAATCAGCAGCAACCTCTCCCTATACTGAGATCGGCAGAAGTAAGATGGCGGTCGGCGTGCACGCCCTTTTATACCCCCTGTGACGCCCACCAAAGCAAGCCAATCACTTGCATGCCCTTCTGAAAGATGGTGGTGACCCCTGCCTATGTCATCACGTTGCCCACAGTGTCCGTGGATCCTGATTGGCTGAAAAAGAGCGCAAAACAAACTTTTGAAACGCGACTTTGGCGCGTAAGTCGCCGACCTCGTGGCCGACCTCATCCTAGGGTTCGGGTTTCGTTTCATGAAACCCGACTTTGACAAAAGTCGGCGACTTTTGAAATTTTTCGACCCGTTTCGCTCAACTCTAGTCATTAGCCATTCAGGTGGATCGGCGTTTACGTGAACGCAAAACTACACGAGAGATGTTGCCACCTGTTGAAATGTTTTGTCTAGGGCGCAACGTCAGGAGTTCAGAAGGTGTAATAAGCTGTGTTTTTTTTGTGGAGATGCCTCGCATATTATTTCTGTCTGCCCTAAACGAGAGAAACGTTGTGCACACACGTTTTCTGTGGGTGGTGTTCAACCCAAGTTTCTTCTGGCAATTACTCTGATCTGCTCCCTGTCCACATTTTCCGCCAAGGCTTTTGTGGATTCAGGAGCAGCTCTTAACCTGATGGACTTGGATTTTACTAAACGTTGTGGATTTCCTATGACACCTCTGCGGACGCCTATCCCTTTGAGGGGTATTGATGCTACTCCTTTGGCGAAGAATAAACCTCAGTTTTGGACCCAGGTGGTAATGCGGGTCACCCCAGACCATCAAGAAAATTGCAGATTTTTGGTGTTGCGTAATTTGCATGATACCATTGTTCTGGGGTTTCACTGGTTGCAAATTCATAATCCAGTTCTGGATTGGAAATCTTTGTCTGTGGTGAGTTGGGGTTGTCGGTGTGCCCTTAGTGATGCTCCTGTTTTCTCCACCTCTCCCCAGTCGCATAATGTTCCTGATTATTTGGCTGACTTTTATGATGTATTTAGTGAGAATGAGTCTGCGTCTTTGCCTCCTCATAGGAGTTATGACTGTGCAATTGAGCTGAACCCGGGGTGTAAATTCCCCAAGGGTCGTCTTTCCAATTTATATGTACCCGAGCACGAGGCTATGCGATCCTATATTAAAGGAGGCATTGGAGAAGGGTCATATTAGACCATCCTCTTCACCCTTAGGTGCTGGGTTTTTTTTCGTGGCTAAAAAGGATGGTTCATTAAGGCCTTGTATTGACTATCGTGCCCTCAACAAAATTACTGTTAAATATCAGTATCCGTTACCCCTGATTTCTGATCTATTCTCCAGAGTAAAAGGTGCTTGCTGGTTTACCAAGCTTGACCTCAGGGGGGCGTATAATCTTATTCGCATTAAGCATGGGGATGAATGGAAGACGGCGTTTAATACTCCGGAGGGACATTTTGAGTACCTGGTGATGCCTTTTGGGCTCACTAATGCCCCTTCTGTCTTCCAGTGCTTCATGAACGATATATTCCGAGACTTTGTGGATAAATTTTTGATTATCTATCTGGATGATATTTTGATCTTCTCCAAGAATTGGGACTCTCATGTGGATCATGTTCGGACTGTGTTCCGGATTTTGAGGGAGAATTCCCTGTATGTCAAGGGATCGAAATGCCTTTTTGGGGTACAGAGGATTTCATTTTTGGGATTTGTTTTGTCTCCGTCAACTATTGAAATGGACCCGGCCAAGGTACAGGCCATTTATGATTGGGTTCAGCCCACTTCTTTGAAGGCCCTCCAGAAGTTTTTGGGTTTTGCTAATTTTTATCGGAAATTTATAGCTAATTTTTCTGGTATTGCCAAGCCATTGACGGATTTGACTAGGAAGGGTGCTGATGTGCTGAATTGGTCTCCGGAGGCTGTTTCTTCCTTTCAGGAGCTGAAGCGAAGATTCACTTCTGCTCCGGTTTTGCGGCAACCTGATGTCTCACTCCCGTTTCAGGTGGAGGTGGACGCTTCTGCGATTGGTGCAGGAGCGGTGTTGTCCCAAAAAGATCCTGTGACATCTAAAATGAATCCCTGTGCTTTCTTTTCCCGAAAGTTCTCCCCATCCGAACGTAACTATGATGTGGGGAATCGGGAACTGTTGGCCATGAAATGGGCATTGAGGAGTGGAGACATTGGTTGGAGGGAGCCAAACACCAAGTCGTGGTACTTACTGACCACAAGAATTTGATTTACCTGGAGTCGGCCAAGCGCTTGAATCCTAGACAGGCTAGGTGGGCCTTGTTTTTCACACGTTTTGATTTTGTGGTCTCTTTTCTTCCGGGCACTAAGAATGTCAAGGCAGATGCCCTCTCTAGGAGTTTCCTTGCTGATTCTCCTGTTGTGACCAAGCCTGCTATCATCTTAGGCGAGGGGGTAGTTCTTTCTGCCATCTCGCCCGATTTGAGATGTGCTCTGGAAGAGTTTCAGGAGGACAAACCTGAGCGTTGTCCCAGTGGAGAGTTGTATGTTCCTGACCAGTGGAGGAAGAGAGTGATGTCTGAGGTTTATTGCTCTGCATTGGCTGGTCATCCAGGTATTTTTGGTACTAGAGATCTGGTGAGTCGGTCTTTTTGGTGGCCCGCCTTGTCTCATGATGTCAGGAATTTTGTGCAGTCCTGTGGGACTTGCTCCCGGTCTAAACCTTGTTCTCGCTCTAGTGGCTTGTTGATGCCTTTGCCGGTGCCCAGGAGGCCATGGACCCATATTTCAATGGATTTTATCTCTGATATGCCTGTCTCTCAGAGAATGACTGTTATTTGGGTGATTTGTGATAGATTCTCTAAGATGGTCCATCTTGTACCACTCCCTAAGTTGCCATCTTCCTCTGAGTTAGTGCCCTTGTTTTTGCAACAGGTCGTTCGCTTGCACGGGATTCCTGAGAACATTGTATCTGACAGAGGAGTTCAGTTTGTGTCTAGATTTTGGAGGACTTTCTGTTCCAAGCTGGGAATTCAGTTGTCCTTCTCCTCTGCGTTTCACCCTCAGACCAATAGGCAGACGGAGAGAACAAATCAGACTTTGGAGTCGTATTTGAGATGTTTTATTTCTGCCGATCAGGATGATTGGGTTTCATTTTTGCCCTTGGCCGAATTTGCTTTAAATAATAGAGCTAGTTCTGCCACTTTGATGTCACCTTTTTTTTGTAACTTTGGTTTTCACCCTCGATTTTCTTCAGGGCAGGTGGAGCCTTCTGCCTGCCCAGGTGTTGACACTGTGGTGGAGAGAATGCACCAGATCTGGGACCAAGTAGTGGATAAGTTGTCTCTCTCCCAGGAAAAGGCCCAGCGGTTTTCCAACCGGCGTAGGACCGTTGGTCCCCAGTTTAAGGTGGGTGATATGGTTTGGTTGTCATCAAAAAATATCGCTATGAAGGTGGCTTCTCCAAAGTTTAAGCCTAGATTTATTGGACCTTACAAGATTTTGGAGATTATTAATCCGGTCTCTTTTCGGTTGGCTCTTCCTGTCACATTTAACATTCATAATGTGTTTCATAAGTCCTTGTTGAAGAGGTTTGTTGAACCAGTAGTTCCTGTGGTGGCACCTCCTGACCCTATATTGGTTGAAGGTAACATGGAATATGAGGTAGAGAAGATACTGGATTCCCGTCTGGCTAGACGGAGACTCCAGTATTTGGTTAAGTGGAAGGGTTATGGTCAGGAGGATAATTCCTGGGTCTCTGCCTCTGATATTCATGCCGAAAGATTGGTGCGTGCCTTTCATCGGGCTCACCCGGATCGCCCTGGTGGCATGGATGAGGGTTCGGTGACCCCTCCTCAAGGGGGAGGTACTGTTGTGAGTTCATTTTTCCTTTCACCATTGAGGTCTGATGAACTCCCTGCTATGGTGAAGGAAGGTAGTGAGGCTGATTACCAAACACATGGGCAGCTAGAGGATGACTGGGTGGCTGGAATTGAGGACTGGATATAAGGCTGCCGACGCCCTTCTTCCTGGCTGGTGATTTTCCTGCTGGATTCTTGGAGACCAGTCTGATTCCTGCATCTCAAAGCTAAGTTTTTCTGCTCTGCTTTGTACACTTCAGTTTTGTTTTTGTTTTGCCTTGTTTTTTGGGAGTTCTGCCATCCCCAGCCGGGGGTGAGCTGAATTCCATTTTTGTCTCTGATCTGTTGATCTTTTGCTCTGTCTTCAGAATATACCTGAGTGCTGATATAGTCTTTTGAAGCCTAGCATCTTCAGGGCCTGTTTTTCCTATCAGTCGGTTGGTTCATTTTGATAGGGGTTTTGCGGATGGCACACAGCAGGTTTCCTATCTTGTCCTATGTAGTTAGCTTGGGCCCCATCATTTGCTCAACCTATCTTTCTATCTGTGTTAGTGTTTTCATCTTGCTTCACCGTCATTATATGTTGGTGGCTGCCTATTGCTTTGGGGTCTGCTCTGGGGCAGTTTAGTTTATCCCCTTTCTGTCTTTAGGCTATGTAGTCCTCCGGCTGTGATCGAGGGGTCTAGGGCACCGTAGGAACCCCCCCCACGGCTAATGCTAGTTGTTGTGGATAGGTTCAGGGGTCTGCAATCCGATAGCTGCCAACCTCTCTGGTTTTTCTGGACTTAGCTGGTATTTTGTTTTTTCCTCCTTCGGTGACTCATCATAATTTCACATTTGCGTTTTTTAGCGCTGGAAAAAAACGCATACCTGCGCATGCGTTTTTTCCCCTATATTTAACATGGGTGCGCATACCTGCGCGCTGGTAAGCGCATGTATGCGATTTTCATGCGCTGCGTTTTTTTGGGGTGTGCGTTGGTATTTTCCAGACGCAGCATGTTGCATTTTTTGGCCCTGCAAAAAAGCGCATGCGCACATATGCGCACGTTTTGCGCTAAAAATGGCCATTATAGCCTATGGATGCGCATATGTGCGCACTGGCATGCTCATGTATGCGTTTTTTTGCATATGCGTTTTTTTTTTTAACCATGGAATTTAGGGGTTTGGGTTAGAGTTAGGGTTAGTTAAGGGGGTTTAGGGTTAGGGTTATGGTCAGGGTCAGGGTTAGGGTTAGGGTTTGGGTCAGGGTTAGGGTTAAGTATGGTTTGGTTAAGGGTTAGGGTCAGGGTTAGGGTCAGGATTAGGGTTAAGTATGGTTTTGTTAAGGGTTAGGGTCAGGGTTAGGGTTAGGGTTAGGGTCAGGGTTAGGGTTAGGGTCAGGGTTAGGGTTAAGTATGGTTTTGTTAAGGATTAGGGTCAGGGTTAGGGTCAGGATTAGGGTTAAGTATGGTTTTGTTAAGGGTTAGGGTCAGGGTTAGGGTTAGGGTTAGGGTTAGGGTCAGGGTTAGGGTCAGGATTAGGGTTAAGTATGGTTTTGTTAAGGATTAGGGTCAGGGTTAGGGTCAGGATTAGGGTTAAGTATGGTTTTGTTAAGGGTTAGGGTCAGGGTTAGGGTTAGGGTTAGGGTTAGGGTCAGGGTTAGGGTTAGGGTTAGGGTCAGGGTTAGGGTCAGGATTAGGGTTAAGTATGGTTTGGTTAAGGGTTAGGGTCAGGGTTAGGGTTAGGGTTAGGGTTAGGGTCAGGGTTAGGGTTAAGTATGGTTTTGTTAAGGGTTAGGGTCAGGGTTAGGGTTAGGGTTAGGGTCAGGGTTAGGGTTAGGGTTAGGGTTAGGGTTAGGGTCAGGGTTAGGGTTAGGGTTAGGGTCAGGGTTAGGGTTAGGGTTAGTTAGGGTTTAGGGTTTGGGTTAGGGTTAAGTATGATTTGGTTAAGGGTTAGGGTCAGGGTTAGGGTTAGGGTTAGGGTCAGGGTTAGGGTTAGGGTTAGGGTCAGGGTTAGGGTTAGTAAAGTCATGGTTTGGGTAGTGTGAGGGGCCACCTAAAAATGTTGGAAAAAAACGCAAACGCGGTAAAAACGCACTAAAAACGCATACAAACGCATAAAAACGCTGCGTTTTTTTCATGCATGCTCATAAAAATGCTTGAAAAAAACGCAGCAGTTGTATGCTTATGTATGCGTTTTTTCAATGCGTTTTTTTGCGGGAAAAACGCGCTGCAAAAAAAAGCAAGTGTGAAACTAGCCTTAGCTGGTATTTTGTTTTTTCCTCCTTCGGTGACTCATCATAACACATGTCCATTAGCTTCATCCATCCATCAATACAGGATAGTAGAGTGACTCCTGCTAATAAGTGTTGGCAAATTCAAAGCGGTTTATCACCAGCATGACCTCCTCCTCTGCTCTCTTCCTCCCACAACCGCATAGAAGACTTCTGTGCTTCCTGTATACTCTGGAACGCTATACCCCAACACATCAGGCTCTCGCCTACCATGGAAACCTTCAAAAGGAACCTGTAGACCCACCTCTTCTGACAAGCCTACAACCTGCAGCGATCCTCAGGCTGCTGAACTGCCGCATGACCAACTCTACCCTCTCCTTGTGTATCCTCACCCACCCCCTGTAGACTGTGAGCCCTCGCGGGCAGGGTCCTCTCTCATTCTGTACTTGTTTTGCTCATGTTTATTGCACTTGTCTATATTTTTCCCATTCACATGTAAAGCGCCATGGAATAAATGGCGCTATAAAAATGTTTATTATTATTAATAATAATAATAATAATAATAGCATTGAACAGTACTATTTGCACATGAAGCAAAGTGTTACACACCTGTCCCAAGTCTTGCTCTGCTCCCTTCATCCTAGTCCACTGAACTCTGTTGTGCTCCGTGTTGGTCTTTGCACGCAGCCTAGCATAATACGATGGGATGGTCCACCTAAGCTTATATCAGGCTCACCAAAACACACAACTGATTCCTGTATGCCTGTGGCTTCCAGTACTTCCAGTATCTACTTCCTGATATTCTGCCTGCCTGCATTCTCCAGTGATTCCACTATCTGTTTACTGCATAGCTTATCTGCCTGCTGCACCAACTCCTGTGGCCCATGTTCCTACCGGGAGCTTGGGCTCGGAGGATCCACCTCACTAGGTGAGCTGAAACACAGACCCAACATTAGATTAGATGATTCTCCAGCTCAATGATTGGCTGTACAATGTCCTTGTGTCAGGACTGTATTGCTACAAGAAGTATTAGAGACCACCTGGGGATTGGCTGCATTGGATTGGAAGTGGCAGGGGAGTTTTGAATCTTTCATTATTTTTCACTCATTCTGAATACTTATCATCATTTTTACCCACCAGACAACTCCTATAGTTATGCAATGTTGGGGGAGCACATTATATCTAATATATAAAGCTCAATGTGTGTGTGTGTATGTATGTTTGTATGTATGTGTGTATGTCCAGGATTGGCATCTGCACCGTTGCAGCTACAGCCACACAGCCACAAAATTTTGCACAGTCACACGTCTGGACCCCGAGAGCGTCATAGGCTATGTTGTGAGGCGAAATTTTAACCCTGCGCGTTCCAATTCACCAAACAATTTTGCCCCTATCTACATAATGGGGAAAAAGTGAAGGAAAAGTGTTGGAGGCAAATTGTCCGCTGCCAGATGTGAACAAGGGGGACTTAAAGAATGAGAGCGTTGTTGCCAAACAGTATATACCGTACAGTTGCTAAGGTGGGGCCCTGACATGGGATACTAACCAGACACAGGGATATGAACACACACACAAAATGCGCCACACACTACCACGTGCTTCAACACATCCACCACCCTCAGCACACATTTCACCACACATACACCAACCTCGCCACATAAAAGTCAAAACACAAAAGTCGCCACTCAAAACTGGCCACGTTATCCCAGAGCTGTTTAAAAGATGAAAAATGAGCTGTGATTGGTTGCTATCAGCAACAGTTTTCTTTGTAGACAGTTGTGGTAACTGAGGCCTATTATTCTTATCATTTCTATGGTGTTATGGTACTTCTGTAAAGCTGGAAATAACACAATTTATTACCGTTCCAACACAGACCACCCTCTGACACAGACTGCAGGGGGAGCCAAGTATCACACAGGATAGGATTAGATACACGGCTCAGCAGTCAGTATCACACAGGATAGGATTAGATACACAGCTCAGCAGTCAGTATCACACAGGAGAGGATTAAGGGCATGTCACACTAAGAGTTATCGCTAGCAATATCACTATAACTAGTGACGTTATAGCGATATTGCTAGCGATATCTCTGTGTCTGATACTTACCAGCGACCGGCTCCCCCGCTGGTTATCGCTGATCGCGCGAGAACGTTCAGGACTGTTTCTCGTCGTCAGCTTCCTGTGGCGCTTCCTGCTGTGAGGACGAGCGACGCGTGGAGCCGGGCGGGAGGACGCAGGATCGCCTGGTGTGACAGGTAAGTAGCGATCCCCGTCCCCAGCGATGTCGCTAGTGAGATCTGCCTGTGTGGCAGCTCACTAGCGACCACTTAGCGATGTACCAGCGATCCTGACCGCGTCATATCGCTGGTCGGGATCGCTGGTACATCGCTAAGTGTGACAGTACCTTTAGACACATGGCTCAGCAGTCAGTATCACGCAGGATAGGATTAGATACACAGCTCAGCAGTCAGTATCAGACAGGATAGGATTAGATACACAGCTCAGCAGTTAGTATCACACAGGATAGGAATAGATACACGGCTCAGCAGACAGTATCACACAGGATAGGATTAGATAAACAGTATCACACAGAATAGGATTAAATACACGGCTCAGCAGTCAGTATCACACAGGATAGGATTAGATACACGGCTCAGCAGTCAGTATCACACAGGAAAGGATTAGGTACACGGCTGAGCAGTCAGTAACACACATGATAGGATTAGGTACACGGCTCAGCAGTCAGTATAACACAGGATAGGGTTAGATACACGGCTCAGCAGATGGTATCACACAGGATAGGATTAGATACACTGCTCAGCAGTCAGTATCACACAGGTTAGGATTAGATACATGGCTGAGCAGTCAGTAACACACCATAGGATTAGATACACAGCTCAGCAGAAAGTGTCACACAGGAGAGGATTAGGTACACATCTCAGCAGACATTATCACACAGGATAGGGTTAGATACACAGCTGAGAAACAGGATGTGCAAAAGGAGAGCACATTTTCATTCCAAGAATTCCACTCATTCCATCTGATTTGTTTTTGTGATTTTAAATGCCTCCAGTTTCCAGTTTAACTGCTATTTGCAATATCCATTAACAATGCTCAGGGACAGTCCTTGAAAGTAGTAGGGATCGATTTAAGTAGTAGGGATTGATTTGCATTCTCCATGCTTTTCTCATGGTCAACTTTAGTGATCTGTTCAAGAGTTGGTTACAAGTATATCGTGGCACAACTGTGTTGGTGCACAAAAGAAGGTTCCCACACCAGAATAGATACCAGAAAAAAAATTTTGACACTCAACTTTTTGTCATAAGTGAAGAGTTTTATTTGCAGTCACATATAAACGTTTCGGCTGTAACAGTAAGTAACTCATCACTCCCTTTATTACAGTGGCTCCCTATCTTAACGTTCAGCAGTTTAGTGAACAAGAGCAGTCTTGTGTACTGATGAAGGCTTACTGTTACAGCCGAAATGTTTATATGTGACTGCAAATAAAACTCTTCACTTATGACAAAAAGTTGAGTGCCAAAAATTTTTTTCTGGTATCTGTTCAAGAGTTGGAACTGCCAAAAATCTGTTCATCTTTGCACTGAAAGGAAAAACCAAACATGCTGTTTATCAAAAGGCTCTTGAATGAGTTGAAAATAAAATACTATCAATACTTGGGTAATTGTTTAGTTAATTTGTGTTGCAAATCTGTAGTGTTGAATATTTGATGTGAAATGTATTTATGTGCAATATAATCATTATAATTTGTTATAACTAACCACAGTTAGTTACTATGCCCAGGCAACGCCGGGCTCTTCAGTTAGTCAATTATAAAAGTCAGTGTGGTGGCAGGGCATTTGGAGAAGCCTATACAAATAACCTCACAAAGTATAAAGATGAGAAATAGAGGGAAGGAGTGAGCAGCTATAGATGTGCCAAGTAGGATCAATGTTAGAATATCAGTTGAAGGGCTCTTTAGTGTCCTTATATGATTGTTGGAAGAGGTATGGTTTCAATGAGTACTTGAATGTTTGTACAATTGGAGGGCATGTCTAAGAAAAGTAAAGGATTCAGCTTGCAGCATATGTAGAATCATGGAATCATAGAATCGTAGAGTTTGAATGAACCTCTATCTGGTCCAACCCCCCTGCTCAATATATAACAGCATCACATTTTAATTAATCCATTAAAAAGTGAAAAATATACACACATATTTTATGGAGGGTATTCACTTTTTTTTTTCAATTTTTTTTCAAAGTACAGTCATATGTTAAAGTTTGGGCACCCCTATTAATGTTAACCTTTTTTCTTTATAACAATTTTGGTTTTTGCAACAGCTATTTCAGTTTCATATATCTAATAACTGATGGACTCAGTTATATTTCTGGATTCAAATGAGGTTTATTGTACTAACAGAAAATGTGCAATCTGCATTTTAACAAAATTTGACCGGTGCAAAAGTATGGGCACCTCAACATAAAAGTGACATTAATATTTCGTAGAGCCTCCTTTTGCAAAAATAACAGCCTGTAGTCGCTTCCTGTAGCTATTAATGAGTTCCTGGATCCTGGATGAAGGTATTTGTGACCATTCCTGTTTACAAAACAATTCCAGTTCAGTTAAGTTTGATGGTCGCCAAGCATGGACAGCCCGCTTCAAATCATCCCACAGATGTTCAATGATATTCAGGTCTGGGGACTGGGATGGCCATTCCAGAGCATTGTAATTGTTCCTCTGCATGAATGCCTGAGTAGATTTGGAGCGGTGTTTTGGATCATTGTCTTGCTGAAATATCCATCCCCTGCGTAACTTCAACTTCGTCACTGATTCTTGCACATTATTGTCAAGAATCTGCTGATACTGAGTTGAATCCATGCGACCCTCAACTTTAACAAGATTCCCGGTGCCGGCATTGGCCACACAGCCCCAAAGCATGATGGAACCTCCACCAAATTTTACTGTGGGTAGCAAGTGTTTTTCTTGGAATGCTGTGTTTTTTAGCCTCCATGCATAACGCCTTTTTGTATGACCAAACAACTCAATCTTTGTTTCATCAGTCCACAGGACCTTCTTCCAAAATGTAACTGGCTTGTCCAAATGTGCTTTTGCATACCTCAGGCGACTCTGTTTGTGGCGTGCATGCAGAAACGGCTTCTTTTGCATCACTCTCCCAACAGCTTCTCCTTGTGCAAAGTGCGTTGTATTGTTGACCGATGCACAGTGACACCATCTGCAGCAAGATGATGCTGCAGGTCTTTGGAGGTGGTCTGTGGATTGTCCTTGACTGTTCTCACCATTCTTCTTCTCTGCCTTTCTGATATTTTTCTTGGCCTGCCACTTCTGGGCTTAACAAGAACTGTACCTGTGTTCTTCCATTTCCTTACTATGTTCCTCACAGTGGAAACTGACAGGTTAAATCTCTGAGACAACTTTTTGTATCCTTCCCCTGAACAGCTATGTTGAATAATCTTTGTTTTCAGATCATTTGAGAGTTGTTTTGAGGAGCCCAATGTACTGGTCAACGTGTGACTGGACACAGTGCCTCCAGCAGGGCGAATTTATGATACACGTGACCCTGGATACAGCGCCTCCAGCGGGGCGAATTTAAATAATACCGGGACGTGCAGCCGGATACACCGCCTCCAGCTGGCGAATTTAAAAAGTACACGTAAAACTGGATACCCCGCCTCCAGCTGGCGAATTTAAATAATAAGGGGAAACACAGGAACAATTACAGTGGTGGGCCCTGAGATAGGAAATAGGGATGTGGAGACCTCCTAAGCTCCCCTGAGGAAGCGTCCCTGCACTCCTTACGTTCCCTATACAGGCTCCGCACCTGTCGCCGCACGCGAACCTTATGCCCTGACTCGCCCTGAACCTAGTCCCTCGCTAGGGCATTGGCCAGTGCGGAAACTAATCCCACCACTGCACTAGATCACACATAAGGAAAGTCACAAACAGGGGAAATAGAAAACTTAGCTCTCTCTGTGCAAATGCTCCAGCACAGAGTCCAGCAACCGACTGCAGCCTTCCCCCTGAATAGCTGCAACCAAGTTCAGTAAGCGCTGCAAAGAACTCCCTTCGGTGACTCCTTCCACATCAGGACTCAGATTAAGCTGAGCAATCTCTCCAGCTCCTTCCACCACCAAGGTTGGTTGCAAATGAACAACTATCACCAACAATGATTGAACACCCTGAGACTCATTTATAGAGCCCCACACCTGATTTATAATTACAATTAAACCTACCACTAAGGTGCGATACCACTCCCCACCAAGGGCAACTTAGAATGAAAGACACCACGTGTGATAACTCCCATGGCCACCGGGGGCAATCACGTCACACATTGCACTTGACAAAGTAAAAAAAATTCACTTTGTCCAATTTAAAACTGTCAGATCATGACACCCATAATGCCACTCTTCATAGGAGAATCAAATAGGAGAACTACTTGCAAGTGGCCACCTTAAATACCTTTTCTCATGATTTGATACACCTGGCTATGAAGTTTAAAGCTCAATGAGGTTACAAAACCAATTTATTGCTTCAGGAAGTCAGTAAAAAGTAGTTAGGAGTGTTCAAATCAAGAAAATGATAAGGGTGCCCATACTTTTGCACCGGTCAAATTTTGTTTAAATGCAGATTGCACAATTTCTGTTAGTACAATAAACCTCATTTGAATCCAGAAATATAACTGAGTCCATCAGTTATTAGATATATGAAACTGAAATAGCTGTTGCAAAAACCAAAATTGTTATAAAGAAAAAAGGTTAACATTAATTGGGGTGCCCAAACTTTAACACATGACTGTATGCATTTTTTTACTCTTTTAATGGATTAAATAGAATTTGATGTTCTTATGTATACTGGAAGCTGGATCCTTTACCTTTCTTGGACATACCCTCCAATTGTACAAACTTTGAAGCACTCATTGAAACCATACATCTTCCGACAATCAACAGTAGATTTTTTTTATATATATACTGGAAGGTGGATCATTTACCTTTCTTCGACATAGCTACCTAAAGCACTATGAAGTGGCATGCTTTCCGGGCTCCCTACTGACTGGATTAATTTTGGAAAGGGTGAGCTGGATTATTTTGTTTACTTGAACAATTGGGGGTGTCAGATGAAATGAAGACTGGAGTTCAGAAGAGAGGAGATGCACGAGAGAAGTCTTTTATGAAAAAGTGTAAAGTGTTGATTCAAGCGGTAAAGAAGAGCTTGTCATTCACAGATCAGAGTTGCGCCTGGGGTGTTATCTGTGAATTAGAGAAGAAATGTAGGACAAAACAGAATTGCTAAGTAATGTGTAGGTTGAAGTGACTGAAGCTCACATATTTAATTCATTGTGTGATTAACTATATGTGGAGTGACAAA
This sequence comes from Dendrobates tinctorius, assembly GCF_039654945.1. NCBI lineage: Eukaryota > Metazoa > Chordata > Amphibia > Anura > Dendrobatidae > Dendrobates > Dendrobates tinctorius. The sequence goes on along the minus strand of NW_027361750.1, from coordinate 15,392,012 downwards.
GTGGGGGGGTCATTAGAAAACAGGATCAGCGATAGACGAATTGTAAGCAGTTTGGTGAGGTGTTTGTCTGTCAGTGAACCATGAAGGATGTTGTCACAGTAGTTCAGCTAAGATATGCGTGCATGCATAAACATGTTCATAGGAAAGTACGGCATTGAGAATTTATTTTTATTTGGAGAAGAATATGTCATCTAAATGTGATTACCAAATAAATAGTTATATACTAGCGATGAGCAAATTGATTCCAGGCAAATTGAATTTGCCTTGAATTTTAGCAAAAATTTAGATCAATCAAAATCCAAATTATTTAGGGATTCGCAAATCCAAATCCAGCCACAATTTTGAAAATCCAGCAAAATCGGCCAGCGCAGAGGGTGAAGAAAGAGTTCAATAAAATCTTATACTCACCTCCTCTACTCCTTTTTTGTATTTTATTTCTTCTGTCTTCCCTCTGTTCGGGTCTTCTATTCACCAGGCCCTACACTGTACCGTGGGGTATAACGGTTACACCCGGCATGACTGCCAGGGTTACCGACCGTCCAGAAATTCCAGGACAGCAGGTCAACATATGGGAATTTTTTGCCCTATCCATAAAAAAGTGCATGTCTGGTTTTTTTTTAAGCTGAAGAAACGCATGCAGATATTTATCATAATTTTACAGTTTACGGTGAATGGAACTGATGTCTTCATGTCAGAATTATGGGTTGTAGACATGGATCACTTATAATCATAATGACTTATGGTTTTCCAGGGTGTCCATAAAAAATATTGTTTGTCCATGATTTTTTGATAAGCTGTTCATGAAAAATAAAGTCAAGTTCGCAACCATTATGACGGCATGCTGCTTTATATTCATCAATAACTTTGGGGCTTAATGAACAAAAGATCCAACTGGGCAGAAGATAGAAAGTAGAAGGCCTTCTACTTGCTATATTCCGCCCAGCTGGATCTTCTGTTCATTAAGCCCCAAAGTTATTGATGCTGCGACAGAAGTTTGAGGTAGAAAATAGAATGTAGAAATGCCAATCAGTGGACTGGCAATGGACAGATTCAGGGAGGGCCAAGGAGAGGTATCTAATGCATATTGAATTTTCAACTAAATTGAGTGAAACTGCCTGGAGGTGGTGCATGGAGGTGGATCGTTGATGTTTGGGGGATGTATGAGCTGCAAAGGCACAGGAAACTTGGTCAAAGATGAATGTGGCACGTTATCAGCAAATACTGGAAGCAAATTTGCAATCATCAGCTCGGAAGCTGCGCATGGGACGTACTTGGACGTTCCAACATCACAACGATCCAAAACACAAGGCCAAGTCTACCTGTCATTGTCTACAGCAGAACAAAGTGAAGGTTCTGGAGTGGCCATCTCAGTCTCCTGACCTCAATATCATTGAGCCTCTCTGGGGAGATCTTAAGTGAGCAGTTCATGCTAGACAGCCCAGGAATTTACAGGAACTGGAGGCTTTTTGCCAAGAAGAGTGGGCAGCTTTACCATCTGAGAAAATAAAGAACCTCATCCACAACTAACACAAAAGACTTCAAGCTGTCATTGATGTTAGATGTTACACGGTATTAAGAAATGGATTATGTGAACTTTTGATCAGGGTCATTTGGATGTTTTCGGTTGTCATTATGATTTAAAAAGAGAAAACCCAGTAGTTTGACAATAATTGGCTTCACCCAACCACCAACCATGAGTGGAAGAAAAGTTTTGGTGTTATCATTCATATTCTCTGAAAAAAGGCCAAAAAAGCAAAAATTCTGCTGGGGTATGTAAACTTTTGAGCACAACTGTAGAATATTAAAATGCACAAATAAGTGTACTGTATAGTGACAAAAAGTTCTGTATACAGCACTGTCAAATCAATAATCTAATCAATACATAGGAGATACAACTGTTAGTCAACATGCCATCAAGGCCAGTGGTGGCCATTTTAGCAATGACAAGTAATTCTTATATAACCACTATATTAGGATGCTGTTCATAGAACAGGAAGGTGCTTTACACAAGGTTACTGTACAAAATTATTAAGTACATTTGTTGATATATCACAGTAGCCATTCAGCACTGGGGTCCTGGGTTCAAGTCCCACAAAGGTTACCTGCCAGGAGTTTGTATTTTCTCCCCATCTTTGCGTAGGTTTCCTCCGGGTTCTCTGGTTTCCTCCCACATACCAAAGACATACTGCTAGGGAATTTAGATTGTGAGCTCCAATGGGGACAGTAAAGACGATGTCTGTAAAGTGCTGGGGAACATGATGGTGCTGTATACAGAAGTAAAATAAAGAAACATCAGTTTTTATTTTATTGTTTTATATTTTAAAGGGAATCTGTCACCCTATTTTTTGACTATCAGCTGCCGGCATCGCCATCAGGGGCTTATCTACAGCATTCTGTAATACTGTAGATAAGCCCCCGATGTAACCTGAAAGAGAAGAAAAACGAGTTATATTATACTCACCTGGGGGGCGGTCCGGTCTTGGTCCGATGGGTGTCACGGTCCGGCGTCTTCCATCTTGTAGCAGTGACGTCCTCTTCTTTGCTTCCCATCGTGGCTCCGGTGCAGGCGTACTTTACCTGCCCTGTTTAGGGCAGAGAAAAGTACTGCAGTGTGCAGGCACCGGACCTCTCTGACCTGGTACAGCGCCTGCGCACTGCAGTACTCTGCTCTGCCCTCAACAGGGCAGAGAAGTGCGCCTGCGCAGGAGCCGCCACGGGAAGCAAAGAAGAGGACGTCACCGTTAGAAGATAGGAGGCACCGGACAGCGATGCCCATCGGACCAAAACCGGACCTGGACCGCCCCTGGGTGAATATAATATAACTCATTTTTCTTATCTTTCAGGTTACATTGGGGGCTTATCTACAGCATTACAGAATGCTGTAGATAAGCCCCAGATGGCAGTGCCGGCAGCTGATAGTCGAAAAATTGGGTGACAGATTCCCTTTAAAGGGAACCTGTCAGCATGTTTGTACATATCAAAGTCATGATATGGATGTCTAGAGCTTGCTCCCCAATAACAATGATACCTTTTTTGCAGAAACCCAATGTGCCAGTCATGATAATTTTCGGATAGAAGCCGTATGCAAATCAGATTGGAAAAGTATGGAGGGGGGTGTCTGTGCTCCTGGAAGGAGCAGTCCAAGTGCACTAGCACTCCCCCTATGCACTTCCAGCCTGATTTCCATATAACTTCTACCCTATATTTCTTCTGACTGATGTACAAAGGTATCAGTTTTATTAGGGGACAAGGACCTATACAGCCATAGCAATACTTCTATATGTAAAAATGTGTGGACAGGTTCCCTTTTACCATCTGTTTGTAACAACTATTCCTTATATTGCCAGTCTCCCTCAGACATGGTCGCCTGCTGTGAGCCCCACAATCATCTGCTATTTATAGAGCACTGTAATCTAGATACTTGTTTTCTGTATATTGCTGGAAGAAGGCCATTGGAATCAATATACTCCCACTGAACCCATTGCTTTTTCATCATCATCCTTCAGCTCTTAAAGTAAACCTTCACTTTAAGTAGGTTTTTTAATCCTAGTGCCATCTCAAGTAAGCCATTTTCAACGTGAGCCAGTTAGAACCTGTACATGAAGGCTGTTATATGAGTGCGCTTTACTCTGTGTATGTGATTTACTATGTTCCTCTGCGCTGCTGTGTTTAAACGGCAATGTAGTAATGGTTCTCAAGTGTTTTATGAGGGTTGCTTGAATATAAGATTCACTTGAGCTTTATTTTATTGTATTTTCAATAGACCTTTTTATGAGTTTTCCTTTTAATGGATGAATACTTTATGGTCAACTCATTTTTTTGTGGTATGACTTATGTATTTATAAAAGAGCACAATTTTTTTCCTTCTGATTTTGAGGTATAGATAAAGTAAGTACATCTCTGGTTAATAAGCCATGTCTTACTGCATAGTTCATTTGTATATAATTAATTATAACTATAAAATAAAAAGTGTGCAAATGACTGCTTGAATAATTTAACATTTACAATGCTGGTGATCTGCATGGCAGTTTAAGCACTAGGGACAGTTGCACTGCTATGTAAAAAATGCTGAATTTTTAAAAAAAATCATCCTGGTAAATTTAGTTATTTCTTCCTTTAGTAGCAATGATGTATGTATGTGTGTGTTTATGTTGTAAGAAAGCAGGAGGCAAGGTTCTGGATGGAAGATATGTGTTACTAAGATGGTGTTTATTTTTACTCTATTTTGGGTCCGGGATTTAGGAGCGACCAAAAGAACCTGGGTGGGAAAGGTCGCTCCTATACTACATGCCTAAAAGCTTAGCAAAGTGTGTTGGGTTGGAGCTGGAGAAAAACTGTTCATGGAGGATAGTCTATGCTAGAGAATGAGAATTGCCTGCCTGTAATACCAAGTTGGTAACAACATTTGATTTACTTTGCTTTACCCAAATAAAGGACTGTTTTGACATTCATTTGTGCTAAAAAAAAGGCTGATTTCATTTTTGGAGCTGTAAAGTTTATGAATGGCTATAAACTTTATTCTGTTTTGATATACAAACCCAGTTCTTGTGAATATCCAGTTGCCTACCAGAGAGCCCAAACCTCCAAAATGTGTAATGAGTGCAGTTAGATTCTCATTAGTTGCCATCTTCTGCTGCTTTCAGCAGATCTCTGAATTCACGTGACCATATTTGTAAATCCCCCTGTTTCCCCAGGTGCTTTTAATTAGCAGGAGATTACATTAAATTAGCAGGAGATTACAAGAGAAGTTCCTCCCCTTTTTGCTCTCAGTCTGAGAACATGTGGGAGGTGAGTTTTTTAGATCTTTTCACTTGGTGTTGGTGCTGTTTGGTGGCAATTATTGCTGTGTTTTTGTGCCTGTGGGGTGGTGTGACCTAGGGCCATGGGGGCTTTGCTTTGCAACATGGGTGCTATGGAGCAGCAGGTCGCTCCCTCTACTAGTGCGCTGTCACTTTGGTGGTGGTCTGTGGCACCTTTCAGGTCAGGGACCCATTGAGAGCTTTGCTGTGAAGTGGCAGTGGGCTTCTCGCAGTCTGATCAGAATGTTAAACTAAGAAACTTATGTTTAGTTTTGTAAATTTTTGCCTAGAGACATAAAATCAATGTGTGATGTTTTAGGCTGTGTGGTCCATATCTTTCTCTACAGCTAGGGTATATACTTATTGTGTTAGACTTTCTTCTGCATTTAAACGTTGTTATATAATAGGAAATTGTTTGTAAGTGAAAATTTGGTTTATATTCCCAGTGCACTTAGCATAGAAAGAGAATGTTTTATACAGTATTTGCAATTACAATCCTGAAATGTAGAGATATTTAATTTACATAATTCTTCTCAGTTATGGTTGATTCTTAAATGCTCCGATGGGAGCTAAATAAAATGAAAGATGTCTCTAAGATCACAATTTAAGTGCAGTTTCTACCCAATGGAGTCGTTTTGTATGAGAATGCTAAATCCATATTTTAAACAGTTATTGTTTTCTTTTCTCTATGACTTTTTTTACATTTTCACTTTATTTTAAATGTTTCAGCAGTGAAGGGTAAGTCAAATAGATTCAAAAGAGGAAGAAAAGAAGCTTAGTTACAAAGAAAAAAATGAGCCGAACATAAAGGAAATGTCACAAATTTCTATTATTTTCAATGCACCAGGGCACACTTTCTCTCAATGCTTAGTTTAGTCCCTTTTCCTATGTGTGCCTCTTGAAAGCAAAGCACTGCAATAGCACATTTGGCAATCTTGTTCATTCCTGCAACCTTCACACACAGTTACCATACCATGTACTAGGCCTTCACTCTGAGGCACCAGTTTGTTGGCCAACTTTGTGTTGGCAAACCTCGTAATCATACAGATCTCATGTGATGTGGCTGCACTTTGTACCTTACACAGGGTTACTCATCGCCTATCTTGCAGATGCATTCATCACTCACAGCACTAAGCCTCTGTGCTCTCCTATGTTGTGGCAATGTTCGCCCTTCCTTCACAAATGCGGTACTCTCTCTTGTGGTTGGACTAGTCTCCTTCACCAGGAACTAACAACATAGAATGCAAGACAGTATAAACTGAAGCATTTAGCTTTGCGGCCCTTACTATAGTACTATACATATTTAATGGTACTCACCCCCACTACTAGTTGACTACATCGCAGACATTTTCTGCTGGCTCCACAGCTCTCCAACGTTCTGCCTTACTTTTTGTCTGTGTGCGTTTTACCTTTAATAGCAGAACCCATCACCTTTTAATGTCTTCAGAATTGTGGGTGCAGTTACTCAGACTTGTCTATGCCACCAAACATTCAGCCTATTAATGATAAAAACACAGCACCACAGACCCTTAAATTGCTACCTATTATATACTGTTGGGTACGTCTGATCTGGCATGAATTGTCACTTGAGCCACTCGTGATGTACCTACTAATTTGCTGCACATCTGTATCAGCACCAAACATCCTATTGAAGCATTAAATATAGTTATACTGTATATTAGCTAATCATATAAAACATTTATTTAAGATTAAAAGTCATATCTTCCCAGCTCACTGCTCTTATAATAAATCCTCCTCTTCATCTCGGGTGTACAGTTCTGAATATGGAATTTGTATCGGAAGAGGTAAAGTCCGGCACTCTGATTCCAAACTCTAAACACTCATGTTTATTTCTGAAAGATAAATAAAATAGCAATCTCCAATGTTAAAACCAATGCGTTTCGTCCTTACTGTTTTTATCATGGCAAATGATTGATTGGCGAGGTCCTTTTAACTCCTGGGCTTCATAAATTGTATATTCCTATAAATGGCTGCGAAAATGTAGATAAAAATGTTTTTTCTACTATATTTTTTTCTTAACTCCATTGTGGAGATACAGGGCACCAAAATTACACCCAGGGCACCCAATAGATTATTTTTTTTATCAAACAGCTGGGTATTTGATGCTGTTCAACTCTGTGGGCACGTACTTTAACCGACCATCATACTATCCAATCATAAAAAGGCAGCTTCACAGGTATAAAAAAGTATGAGGACAAAAGTTCTGACTGAAATTAAATGTTAATTGAGGTCAAAATTGTGCAACTTTGACTCACATGACCACATTGATAATGCCTCGCTTATCAGCAACACTTGCCTATAGTAGGCCTTCTGTTCTCATCTGCTCCACTAATGTTCATCTCCCAGCAATATAATAATCAAAAATGCTGGGAGGGAGGATTGGTGAAGTGAGACAAAATTTCAAGTGAGTCTCTGTCTCCTGTAACCACTCCTCCCAAGGAGGCATTTCTGGTGCATTGCGTCAGAAACGCGTCAGTTTTAAAAGGTTTCCTAGGATCCTTGTTTTTAATGGCTTGTGAATAAACTGGGTTTTAATGTTGTATGGTTGAGCTGGATTCTTTCCTTCCTCCTCTTCATGGCTATGCCTCACCCGCAGAAGCAACACTCTTGATGTGTATCTCTATCCTTGATAACGATTACTTCGCAACTTGGTGAGCTCCATCCATTTTTCCCTTTTGTTCTGGATCACACTATGCTCACACGCTGATCAAACTGTGATCAAAGTTTGATCAGTGTTGTCATTTGCATAATCAACCTGATTCTCTCTGGTGAGAGAATACAAGCTTGTCTACACCTGCCCGTCGAAGAGAAAGTTAGCCTCATGAAAACAAGAAAGGAAATAGGCTGCTTTTATTTGAGCAAATTCCATATGGATCACAATACCCAGGCTGGATATAGGCCTAATGACCTGAACTATCTCCTAGGCATTTATGAGGCTGTTAGTTCGGGTAAGGAATAGAGATGGGCTGGATGTTTGGGTCCAGCGGGTTTGATCAAATAATTTCAAAAAGTTTGGGTTTCGGTACCAGAACAGTACCTTGACCTCATTCACTTGAATGGGGAGCCCGAACATCCTGTCTTTGCCACGCTGTCATATTCATGACAGCACGGCAAATACTGCTTCTGATCTGCAGTGAAATCATCTCTGCCGGTCAGAGAGCTGCGGTTCCCATGCTGTCAAAAGGCAGCGTGAAAGCTCAGCTGTGATTGGAGATATAAAGTTTACCTCCGGTCACTGGTGTCAGAGGATGGGACTACAGCTCCTATCATCCGACGCCTGCTGCTGCTAATAACAGCGAGAGCAAGAGTGACTGATGGGTGTATTCGTTAGCCAGCTCCTGCGCTGTAAATAAATAATTAAAAAAATAACCTTGTGGGTTCCCTTGTATTTTTGATAACTAGCCAGACAAAACTCACAGTTGGTGGCTGCAACCCTCAGCTGTCAGCTTCACCAAGGCTAGTTGTCAAGAATAGATGGGTCCCCACACCGTATTTTTTAATTATTTAAATAAATAATTTAAAAAAACGATGTGGGGTCTGCCCCATTTTTGACAAACAGCCATGCTAAAGCAGACAGCTGGGGGCTGGTATTCTCAGGCTGCTTAGGGGCCATGGATATTAGCCCCCACCAGCCTAAAAATAGCAGCCCACAGCAGCCCAGAAAAGGCACATCTATTAGATACACCAATTCTGGCACTTTGCCTGGCTCTTCCCACTTGCCTTGTGTCGGTGGCAAGTGGGGTTCATATTTGTGGGGTTGATGTCACCTTTGTATTGTCCGGTGACATCACGTCCATGGCTTAGTAATGGTGAGGTGTCTGTAAGACACACATCCATTACTAATCCTATAGTTATATGGTAAATAAATATGGTAAATAGTTGTTTGAAACTGTTCAACTGTAAAGCGCTGCGGAATATGTTGGCGCTATATAAATAAAAATTATTATTATTATTATTATTATTAAATAAAGACACAGCAAGAATAAAGTACGTAATTAGAAATAAAACAAAACACACTCCTGTAATAAAGCTAAAATAAAAAAAAATACACCATACCTGTCATACCTGTCTGTCATTCTATCCCACTTCGTAATCCATGTCTGGGCAAACAGTTTTCAACCTGGATGGTGCCAAGATGCAACCGTCCTGGCTAAGAACCACTGGTGACTGAACTGCTGTAAGCGCAGCTTCAGTGACTGGTAGTGACGTCATCAAGTTTACCTCCCCAGGTGTCTGCTTTAGCAAGGCTGGTTGTCAAAAATGGGGGGACCCCAAGTCATTTTTTTAATTATGTATTTAAATAATTAAAAAAAATACAGCATAGGGAGACCTCTTGCTGAAGCTGATAGCTGAGGATTGCAGCCCCCAGCTGTGAATTTTGCCTGGATGGTTATCAAAAATACAGGGGAACCCACAACGTTTTTTTTTATTATTATTTACAGTGCAGGAGCCAGCTAATGAATACACCCATCAGCCCCTCCTGCCCTCGCTGTTATTAGTGGCAGCAGACGTCGGATGATGAGAGCTGTAGTCCCATCAGCTGACGCCAGTGACTGGAGGTAAACTTTATACCTCCGATTACAGCTGATAACTCACGCTGTCTTGACAGCATGGGAACCAAGGCTATCTGACCGGCGGGGATGATTTTACTGCTGATTACAAGTGGTGTTTGCCATGCTGTCATGTACATGGCAGCGTGAAAAACACCCGGTTTTCGGGCAGCCGAACCCAAACAGTAACACGGACTTCCTGGTGAAGTCCGTGTTCGGTGTCTATGCCCGAACAGTAGGTGCTCGGTACGGATGCCGAACATTAATGTTCGGGTTTGCTCCTCTCTAGTCAAGAGGCCCTCACTTGGTCCTTGCATTTGAGTCCATATATGCATCTGAGAGCAGTCTTAGGAATGATTTATATGTCAGTGTTTGTCACCCATGTACTGTTTTATTTTTTCCCTTAGAAAAAAAGGTGTTCAGAGGGTGATCATATATCATCGAAATAGCTTGGAGGTAGAGAAAAAAAACAATATCTCCATGTTCTCCATTCAGTTGTCCGCGATAATCAGACTACACTAGGATGTTGTCTGAGTGCAGTCTAAAGTTTTCAACAGACCCATAGGCTTGGAATGGCCAAGTGCAACCAGATTATCAAAGGCAAGTCATGCATGCTGCGATTTTTTACCTTGGACTACTCGGTCCGAGGAAAAAAATCGGACATGTGCAAGGCCTCACTGAATATCATGGGGATGAGTGCTAGCCATCAAAATGAAGGCTAGCACTCATCCGAGTTATACGGTTGTCTGTACAAACCCTGAAATACACTTTTCTCTCACTGTTATGTTTTCATCAAGCTTGCTGCATTGGATCTGACCACAGGTTCCCAGTAGTTCCCATCGGTATACTTGTTTCAAAGTAATTTAGGTAATTATTTTCATGAATAAGTGTTTTTTCTTGCATTTGACAGAAAACATTTTTCTCAGTTGATTTTATTTTATGTATATGCATTTTTTAAATTAAACACTTCAAATATGTATTCATGAATATTATATGAATAGTATTCCAACTTATGACAAATAACTTGACAAATTGTAATTAAATGCAGTAATTCAGAAGCTTTAAAGTGTGCATTTAATTAATTCTAGCTTGCTGACTTTCTGTTTACTTAAGCCCTGCATGGCCTAATCCACCCTCCATGGCAGCAATGAAGGACATTTTTGGGACATGTGATAAGAGGCACTCAATATACTTGTCAGGATGGTTCTCATGGGGCCAGCTGATGGATTTCTATTGAATTATTAACATTTCACAGAGAAGGCCATCCTTTTTTATCATGTACTATTCTAAAAATGTCTTCATGACTAAATATTACAACACTTCGCTGAAGGGGCGCTGAGTATAATTCAGGGAGTAAGTCTGAGCATTGATTGAGAGAATACATATGAAAATGTTTTATTCAAGATTATACTGAAGCCACTCTGAATTTTTTTTTTACTTTAAAAGAGAATGAATCATTCAGTTTACTAAATGTAAAAATGTGTTTGAGGGTATGTGCACATGTACGAGTTTTCTTGGTGTGCGGATTTTGTAGAGAAAACCGCAGGTAAATCCGCAGGACAAAAGTCCTGTGGTTTATCTGTGGTTTTGCTCTGCGGTTTTACACCTCATAATGGATGAGGTGTAAAACTGCAGCGTTTCTGCACCAAACAATTGACATGCTGCGGATTGTAAACCGCAGCAAAACCGCGCGGAAAAATCCGCAGCATGTGCACAGCGTTTTTTAATTTCAATAGGAAATAAAGGTACTGTACAATGCAGCAGAATCTGCTGCGGGCCCGCAGCTGCAGAAACGCTGCGGAACCGCAGCAGAATCCGCACAGTGTGCACATACCCTGACACATTTGTGTGTAAAGAGAAAAGTTTTGAAACTTGTCATAAAGGAGACGAGTCATTAAATAATTTGGGCAATTTGGGTTTACGAATGAATTTGAAGGGGATCCCACATACAGGATAACTGTTAAGAACAATGCCTATTATAACATTGTCCATAAAATTGAGCAGCTCTTTCGAAATACTAATTTGCCAACTTAGCCAAATTTTCCTTCAAAAATTTGGTTTTCGGAGAATAAATTTGCATGAATGTCAACAATGGAAAGATTATAATTGTTCAGAAAATACGTGTGGCTGAGAGAGAGATGACCTCACTGATCATAAGAGATTACACTCTATAGGAGGGAGAAATAGGACCCTGCTGACCATATGAACTCACAATCTACAATAAAGAGAGAGGACGACACTGGCCATAAGAGCTTAGACTATATAGAAGAGAACAAGCGAGAAAAGACCCTGCTGGCCATAAGAGCTACACACTACCGAATAGAGAGACTCACCCAGTAATTGGATATTGGCTCTGCCATACAAACTGTGCTCATTTGGGAATCTGATGTCAGATGGCCCAGGCACTGATGCAAAGCAAAATGACATTAGCCAGCTCTCGGATGCTTCAAAAGTTTGTAAAATGGAACTAGGAAAGTTTATTTTTCCAAACTGCAAATTAAATCTCAAAATCTTTGAACTCTCTTTCAGAAAATTGACTTCAACTCGATCCTCTCATAATTAATCTGCTCTACTCTAATTTTCAGCCATTTTTAGTCAATTAATATTTCCTCCTATGACTATATCCGATAGCCAGGTGTTCCATGACTTTGGTCCTCTACAAGTGGCTTTGTTGATGGAAAGTCTGACATTATAAGAAACAAAAACTTGTCATTTTTATTAATTGCGTAAAGAGGTTTTCAAAGACTAAATTATTGATATCCTAAATATGAATCATCATGCGATTGATGCTGGTCCAACGCTCTGTGCCCCACCAAATAGCTGATATTTGCTGTGGCAGCAATCAGCTGTAAGCAATGTATGGAGCTTAGCACCACAATTTCATACATTGTTCAACGGTACTGTTGGGTACAATAATTTTATCTCCCTCTCATTAGGATGGCAGTCAGACCACCACCAAGCCGGCTGCCAGGTGTCACAACTCCACTGATCTCATTTTCATGACCTTTCCATGCGCCATTAATAGTTATTCACAGACAACACTTTTAAAACAGTCTAAAATGTACTTATTTCTACAAAAATAGCAACATCCGCTCAATGCCCACTTTTATTCCCCATTGACTTGCATTGGGGTCGGGATTCAGACAAAACTCCGACTTTTTTTGCCCTAGTCGGACCAGTTTCATCCGAAACAAATTTTGTTTCATTTGGGTTTCACGAAACGCGATCCGACCAAAGTCGCTCAACTCAACTGGATGCCTTGTGTTAACTACTGGTGTATTGTGTGTTGTACTGGCTACACTACTGGTGGTTCTGCGTAGCACAGGAATACTAGATTTCCTAGGACCACTTCTACTCTCTGTGGGCATGACAGATTCACCACTGGCAGGGTGAGAATTCTCTTGTTCCACTGCTGGTGTAGCATCCGCTGCCTGTACTTGCTGGTTTTCAGGGTGGTCTTGAGTCACTTCTTCTTGCACTACCAGTTGGGGAAAGGTCAATACTGGCATCACTATGGCTTGTTTTGCTCTAGTCCAATTTGCAGCGAATTCTCCGAGTACAGTACTGACCTTTTCTTCTTCTATGGCGGAAGGTTGTTTCGCTCTTCCATTCTGTCCTTTAGTTGGTCAGGGCACAGTTTCAGATGATCCCTCGATACTGCTGATGAGGTTTCTCCTCCATCCTTACTGATAAGGCACACTTTGGTGTTGTCGAAGTTTGATGGTAAGACGGTGTAGGGTTCAGCTTCCCATTGGTCATCCAGTTTATGCATCCTTCTTTTCCTCTTTAGGACTTGTTCTCCTGGTGACAAGGGAACTGCAGGTGCATGTTGATTGTAGTTATTCTCCTGCTTTTGTTTCGCCTGAGCTAGACTCTTTTCTACACACTCTTGTACTCTTCGGTATTGCTGCTGCCGCTCTGTATCCCAGACAGCATCTGGTGATGTCACCTCAGGTGTAAGGACTCCCATATCCAAATCAATAGGCAACTTGCCAGGCCTCGCTCTCATTAGGTAGGCTGGAGTGCAGTTGGTGGAATTCACAGGAATGTGATTGTAGAGGTCTACCAGAACTGGCAACTTCTCTGGCCACAGATTCCTCTCTTCCAAAGGCAAGGTCTTCAGTTGATCGATCACCACCTGATTCATCCTTTCACACATGCCATTGGTCTGTGGATGGTACAGTGTTGTCCTGATCTTCTTGCAACCATACAAGTTACAGAATTCCTGGAACACTTCTGCCTCAAAGGCTGGACCTTAATCTGTAAGCACTCGCTCGGGATATCCGTGTGGTCGGCAAAAGTGCTGTTGGAATGCTCTGGCTGCTGTCCTGGCTGTTTGATCCTTGACAGGCACGACTACCAGGAATCTCGAGTAGTGGTCAATGATGGTAAGAGCATAAACGTAGCCTGAACGGCTTGGGACCAGCTTCACATGGTGCAGGGCGACCAACTCAAGTGGTTGTTTGGTTATTATTGGCTGCAAAGGAGCTTGCTGGCTGTTACGGTCCCTTCTGCGCAGGTTACATTGTCCACACTCCCGGCACCAATTTTCAGTGGCCTTCCTCATACCAGCCCAGTAGAATCTCTCCCGGAGCAAGGCCTCCAACTTCTTCCATCCGAAGTGTCCAGCTCCATTGTGGTATGCTTCCAAGACCATTGACGCCTCCCTCTTTGGGACTACCACTTGCCAAACCAACTCATGAGTGCGTGCATTGATACTCCTCCAGCACAGCTTTCCCTCATAGATGAACAGCCGGCCTCTCTCCTTCCACAACTGCTGGGTTTCTTCAGGAGCATCTGGACCTGGGCGTGAGTCAGCTTGTGACAGTAGCTCCTTTACCAGGCGGACTGCGGGGTCGCTATCCTGGGTTTCTGCCATGATGAGGCAATGGTTTTAGGGTGGCCTCTTTCACGATAGACCGTCTGTCTCTCACTCCTTGGGCACGTTGGGCCACCATTGGCCGGTGGAAGACAGGTAACTCTATTTCTTCGAGTGCCTCAGGGTCTTCTCCTGCATCTGGCAGATTGGGCATACTGGACAGCGCATCAGCATTGGCATTCTTGTGCCCCGCTCGGTACTTGATGGTAAATTCATAGTTAGACAGCCGGGCCATCCATCGCTGCTCCAGTGCACCTAGTTTTGCAGTTTCCAAGTGAGTCAACGGGTTGTTGTCCGTAAAGATGGTAAACTTGGCTGAAGCAAGGTAATGCTTGAATCGTTCAGTCACAGCCCAGACTATGGTGAGGAACTCCAACTTGAAGGAACTGTAGTTGTCAGGGTTCCTTTCAGTGGGACGAAGCTTCCTGCTGGCATAGGAGATCACTCTTTCTTTGCCATTCTGTACCTGTGACAGTACTGCTCCCAGTCCCACATTGCTGGCATCAGTATACAGAACAAATGGTTGGTCATAATCTGGGTAGGCCAGAACTTCATCTCCTGTGAGAGCCATCTTCAGTCGAGTGAAGGACCTCTCCAGTTCCTCATTCCATTCAAATGTAGGACTCTTCTTCCTGGCTTTCTTGGGCTGGCCCACCAGAAAATTTTGCATAGGCGTGGCAATCTCAGTGAAGCCTTTGATGAACCTTCGGTAATAGCCTACCAACTTGAGGAATTGACATACTTCATGGAGGTTGCTGGGCTTCTGCCAGTCTCGGATGACAGTGACTTTGTCAGGATCCAGTGCCACACCTTCTGCACTCACTACATGACCGAGGTACTGTACCTTGGGCTTCAGGAGGTGGCATTTGGATGGCTTCACCTTCAGGCCAAAGTTGGACAAGGCTTCAAACACCTCAGCCAGGTGCTTCAGATAGTCTTCAGAAGTCTTGGAGAAAACAATAACATCATCAGGACTGTCTCGAAGTTCTTGTGTCCAAGACAGCACTCCATTAGCCGTTGAAATGTCCCTGGGGCGGTGCAGAGCCCGAATGGCATGTAGTTGAACTCGCAGAGGCCCATTGGGGTAGTAAATGCTGTTTTCTCCTTTTCTGCCTCTGCCACGGGAACCTGCCAATACCCACTAGTGAGATCTAAGGTGGAAAAATAGTTAGCAGTTTTAAGTGCAGCTAACGACTCTTCAATTCTGGGTAATGGGTAGGCATCCTTATGTGTAATGCTGTTAATTTTTCTGTAATCAACACACATTCTCATGGTACCATCTTTCTTTTTCACAAAGACTATTGGAGCTGCCCAGGGGCTACAACTATCTCTGATCACCCCAGCCTCCTTCATTTCCCGCAACATACTTTTGGCACATTGATATTGCGTTGGGGGTATAGGCCAGTACCTTTCTTTAATGGGTGGATGATCTCCAGTGGGGATATGGTGTTGAACTCCTTTTGCCTTCCCAAAGTCTAGAGGGTGTTTACTGAATACCCGCTCATACTCCTGAGTCACCCGGTAAACCCCACTCTTTGGTATGAAGGGGTGGAGTCAGTTCCCACATGCAGCTGCTGACACCACTCCTCCAGCTGTTTTATAGAGCCATTGTCCTCCACCTGGTCGAATGAGACCAAGGGCTCTGCTGCCCGTATTGCATTGTTACTGACAGTAAGCAGCTTAGCAACTGTGGCATACCGAGGTACTATGGCCTCCTCTTCCCCACAATTCAAGAGGCGTACAGATACTCTCCCTTTGCGGACATCAACTACGCCTCTGGCTGTCAGGACAGTGGGCCGGCTATCAGAGTACACTGACTATACCAACGCTTGGTAATCTTTTCCTCTGAGGCCTATGGCTGCCCGACACCAAATTAACATTTGATATCTGGGGGGTATCGCAATGGGGAAAGAATCACTCACTCTGACGCTGCCAATTTCTCCGCCAGAGAGTTCTACTTGCTGTCTTTGCATCAGGGCCTTGATCTCCTTCTGCAGGACTCGTTGTTCACTGGAACCAGCAGTCTCAGCTACCTGTTGCAACAAAGCAATAACCTCGGAAAGACAATTTTCAATCACATTAGTACCTAAGGTCATCATTGGATTACATTCTCGTCGATCAATGTCTACAACTATCAGACCTTGAGATTTTAACTCTACTCGCCCCACTTTAATGGTAATCTCTTTACATCCTACATGCGGCAAAGACTGACCATTGCTGGCTACTACTGTCAGTTCTTCACTTGGGCCGCGAGTAAGTTCAGAGTCAGCCCAATACTGCTTGTAAAGGATATATGGCATAGTTGTCACCTGAGAGCCAGTGTCCAACAAAGCGTTCATGGTGATGCCGTCAATCACCACTGGGAGAACCAGTCACCCTCCAACATACTTGGCTCGCCAGTTCTTTGGGCCTTGTGGTCCTACTCCTGGGGGTTGGCCCTCTGCCCCAGGGGTTGCTCGTCTAAATAACAGAACCTTGCAATGTGGCCTGCTTTGTGGCAGTGGCGACAGATGGGACGTCCGTTCTGGTCATAGCGATCGTTGTCTCTCCCTCGGCATGGCGGGACCCTCTTCTTCCGTAGCCATGGGACATCCTCTGGACTGGAGGCCAGCTGGATCTTCTCCTTTGAGGACACCTGCATGGACTGCACAGTTTTGGCAAGTACAGCCATATTTTTGGTCAACTCTTGGACCTGAAGGCGCAGTTCTGTAGATGGATCATTATCCAGAGTCTGTGCATCAGCCCCCACAGGGCTGGGAGGGAAAGATGCGGCTTCTTGGTGGTATGTGATCGCTGGGCGTCTAGGGGGCGCTGGACGGCTGACATTTGGTTCAGGCAGCACCCGAATAGCCCTGTCTTTGAAGTCTGCAAAGTCTAGATCAGGGTTCTGTAGGGCTATGATGCGCAGCTGTGCTCTGTGGGTACGGGATAGGAGTCCCTCAATAAACTGCTCCTTTAGCAGTCTATCTCCATCTTTCACACTGTCTGGATCAATCTGCTTTATGGCTCGCAGCGCCTCCTGCAGGTTAAGAGCATAGTCCCGTATACTGTCCTGCACTCGCTGCTGACACCCGAAGAATCTCATCTTTATTTCAGCTGCGGTGCGGGTGTCAAAGGTGCTTTTTAGCTTAGCCAGGATATTTTTAACGGCCTCTTTATCAGTGTCCTGCCTCTGTGCTGCACCAGTTAGCTGCCCAATAAGGATGTTCACTTTTTGGTTTTCAGACAGAGGATACACCTCAAACAAACTGCACAATCTCTCTTTAAATTCACTCAGGGTATGTGACTCCCCTGAATACTGCGGTAGCCAGGCCGCTCCCGGTATATAGGGCATAGACAGCGGCATTATGGGGCCTGCTGCAGTGGGCACTGATTCTTGTGGTGCTCTGGAGGCAGCGCTGGCTGCTGGATTCTGCGGTACCATTAGAGCCGCAGCTGCGCTGGCCCCTGCATCTTGCGGCGCTGTGGGGGGTGCGGTGGTGTCCACCGCTGCATCTGCTCTTGCCTCAGACATTCTCCTACCCCCTTGTTAACGTTGGCCAGGCCCTGGGTTGCGCTGGCTTACCGGTAGCCGCTTTGCAGGCTGGATGATCAGGGGGACGCTGGGACTCCAGGCCTCGGCTTCTCACTTTGTGCGCTGGCCTCTTCCCGCGCAGCACTTCACTTTTCAGCTAGCTCCGCCCATGACAGCCCGCCCCTTTGGCTTCCCGTGCATGCCAAGCGGCGGGATAATGGCGGCAACTGCACAAATAGTCTATGGCACACAACACAGTCTCTGGCACACAGGACCCGGGGACACCGGGTTCCGTAAATCCTGTTCGCGATGCCAAAATGGATCGCCCGCCAGGGCGGTGGGGTACTCGGTACCGGGCCGGTATCTCAGAGGGAAGTGTCACAGTAGTGGTGACCCGGTCTGTGGCCCTGGGCATCCATGTAAAAGGGGTTAAGAGTGGCTGGTTAAAGTTTAGAAGTGGATGATTCGTGATGCCACCTGTGGTGTTCGGCAATGAAGATGTTAAGCCGGCGCTGCAGACAGATCCTTTGGGAAAGATGGTGTGGTGCAGCAATGATGGTGTAGTCCTCCACACGCAGGGCTGTAGTGACAGGGCAGAGTAGATGAAGAGGATAGGTGTTGAGGAATAGGGTGTAGTGTTTGGCACAGAGATGTAGCAGTGCTGGAGAGTTTGCAGGAAGAAGGCAAGGACACAATAGGGTGCAGTTTCTTTTACCTTTACTTTGCTTGGTAAATGCAGTCTAGAATTCCAGATTACAGATGGAACAGAGGCTGGCCAGCCTGGAAGCAACTTAGGAATCTCTCTATCAGATGGGTTGTGTAGTCTCCTTTCTAGTGCTTATTTTAGATACTTGCAGTACTGTGTTACACTGAAGTTCCACTTGCTTGTTTTCATCTAGAACTCCCTCGTATGGCAGACAGCTGTAGCCTTCTTCTTCTTCTGGCTCACCCATTGCTGTTGTGCCTCCGAGTCTTATGTGGGAACAGAGCATTTACAGCTTCCTATTCCTCCAGTTTCTGCTGCAGGAACATCAGTATCCATACAACCTTGGAGACCGGGCTCCAGACCATGCGCTATAGCTAGAAGTCAGCACTCAACTCTGCTCAATCTTCCAGTTCCTCTCCTCTACATCCACATACATTGCCCTCCTCACACAAACTAACTAATTTCCCCTTCCTGGCCCCCAGAGAGTAGCTCTTCCCCCAGTTTTGGTTCAGAGCTCCCTCTGCTGGCCTGGAATGAGAACTGTGTTGTGTGTTGTGTTTACCTGATAGACAGACCCTTTATTGCTTCCAAGCATGACATCACACTCCCTAGGAGGAAGGTAATGCCACTGTGGCGACCATACTCCTGGGGGCGCCACACTCTTAAGGCCCCGTCACACACAGCGATCTTGCTAGCGAGATCGCTGATTTTGTGACGCCCCAGCGAGATCGCTGTGTATGATGGGGATCTGCGACCGGCCCCACTGCCGGGTATCGCTGATCGTACTCGATCGGCCTGTGCCATTTTTTGATTGCTGGTCACTCGCTGGCCAGCACGCATCGCGTGGCAGCGAGAGACCAGCGATCAGCAACGCTGCACTCTGGTTTCTAATGTACCAGCGTGTACACCGGTTTCCAAGGTAAACAGTGGGTATCCAAGAGCCGCGGCTCCTGGATACCCGATGTTTAAATTAGAAACCAGCTTGCTCGCTGGTCCTGATAGCTGGAGGGGCTGTCTATGTGACAGCTCACCAGCGAACAGCCTAACAATGTCCCAGTGATCCCATCCATGTTGGATCGTTGGTGGGATCGCTGGGACATCGTTATGTGTAACGGGGCCTTTAGTCTAAATATGTAAGAGCTGTTGTCTAGCGAGAGCTGCTGGAACCAGTGGGTGACAATGCTGTACTACCTTAATCCCATGGGATCAGCGTTGCATCCCGCCTGTCTGCAGAAGTTCAAGAGGGCAGGTTACACCACTACCTATTGTCATGAACAACTCCAAGCAGAAATGGAAATTGTCCTTATTCCTCATCTCTATACTGGGTACTATTAATGTTTTCCTGAACTAAATACAGCATTTTCAACTTTGAGGGGAATGAACCGTAGATTATGTCTCAGATAGGGCATAAATAGTAATTTACTGAAGGCGATACTTGCATTTCAAGAGGTCACAATTGAGCTATGTTAGATAAACCTAATAAACAAAACCAGTCAGTGTGCATTCTCCTCATTACTAGAAAATGAGAAATCTACTGAAGGCCTTCTAGGCACATTAATGCAGTAATGGGGAGAAAAACTCATTCTTGACAGTTATTAGTTTCATACCTAATACAATATCACCATTTGAATTAGGAACAAAAAATAGTAGTAGAAACTTACAAATATGTAAATTAATCATTAGAATGCAAATACTGAAATTTAATTAATATGAAACCTCTTTTTTTTTTTAATCGAGGCAACTGTAAACTTTATCAATTATTGCAATAATAATGCAATTATATGGGTTAGGCCAGGGTCACACATGTGACAAACTCTTATGAGTCTCGCATCTTAATACCCGACACTGCCGCCGGCACTTGGGAGCGAAGCGGCTGCATGTATTTCTACGCAACCACACTCACCGCTCCTGAGTGCCGGCAGTAGTACCGGGTAATAAGATGCGAGACTCGTCCGAGTTTCTCGCATGTGTGATCCCTGCCTTATAATAATATGCACAATGAAACGTAAAAGGTAAGCAGAAACTGGTAATTAAGGACGCTTAGGGTGAACCTGTCATGCTAAAATAAGCTGTGTGATCATTGTTCAACAAATTAAAGGAAGGAGCTCAGCAGGTTGATATATTTAAAAAATTCTCCATCTAAACATACGGTAATTAAACGTGATGCATTTGTATGCTAATAGGACCCAGAAATAAGGTGTAGAATAGACTCAAAAAATGATAAGGAACAAAAAAGGAACCGAGTCAAAACTACAAAAATGTCTCAATTTTATTTAAATGCAAAAAGACACATAGTTGAACAAAGACACATTAAAATGGTGAGATAAAATAAATAGATGACAAGGGAAATACAGTGACCAAATTACCCAGAGATAGAAGTTGGCCGGCAAACACTAAAAGATATAAGGGTAAATTGTTCAAGTAAATCCAACCAAAAACTGCTTTAGTATTAGACAATCAATTTTTTCTATCTAACTGACAAAGTGTCCAATGATAATAATACATAAAAGCAGATAAGCATGTCAGTTGAATTGGCAGAAAAAGATGTAAAGCAGGATGGATAGGTCATATCCTAACTGAGATCAAGTGGCCACTAGTGTGAATAATAAAGTACTTCAGTGACTTTTCCTCCATAAGTGGAAAAATAACCATGAAACGTGGAAGTCCAAAAAGATATATGTAAATAATCTGAGTGGTTATCAGAAAAAGAAAACGGTCTATGCAGTAAGCCAAGAGAAACAGTACCCAAACGGTTAAAAAGTAAAAAAAATCACAAGATTTACCCATAGCTGTAAGGAATGTAGTGCTCCGGCCAGCAATCCCCAACGTACGTTTCATAAGCTAGTTGATTCCTCAGGGGGCGTGGCAAGAATTGTCAGATATGCCTCAATATATCTAAATCCCCCGATCACATGGTCAGTGGGAGACAGTCAGAGATGGCATGGTGGCGTATGCACATCCGCCCCAGGAAGACCACTTCCGCCAGGCCGACAGTCAGCATTATGCAGTCACATGGGATGGACGGTGCCTAGCCGTCACCAAGGAACCGCCCCATAACAATGGAAACAGGTGGAGCAGCTGAACACCGAGGGGAGAGGCACGCGTGTGCACATCCATACACAACGGCGCGTGGAGGGTAAGTATTAAACAAAGAAAAGAAATTACAAAAATAAAAGGGAAATAAGGTGAAAAAATGTTGAAATGAAAAGCAGAATCATATAACTGAAAAATCTATAATGTCAATGTATAAGTCCTCAGTTGGAATCACCAGCCAGAGGAACCAATAGGACAAATTACACACTGTGTTAAGCATCAAAGAATAACATTGTGTATATATAAAAATAAACATACACAATATAAATATATCATTATAGGTTCCCAAATGTAAATATATTAATTCACAAGTGGAATAAGTCCACAGAAAAAAACATATAAGCATAATCATACATAATAGAAGCTGAGGGGCATAATGCATCATAAACAGCAAAAGGTAGTCATAGTCCATAAGACATCTAGAACAATTTGTAACAAGTGTAACCCAAAAGTGTAAACAAAGAGACATTGTGAAGCAGGAGCAGCATTAAAGTAGTAGTAGTTCATAAAAATATCCGAAGCAGTTGATTGTCACAAAAGATGACCAGAAATGTCAGAAATATCATGATATACAGTCACGGACCAAAGTTGTTGGATATGAAGGTACTTTAGAGCTGATATACTAGAGGCAAAAGAATTAAAAAATTAGTGCACAGAATAAAACAAGGATAAGAACAATATAAATACAAAGAGGCAGCAGAGTCAGGAAAACTGCATAAATGTTATTATAGAGAAAAGAAGCGAATCCCAAGGATTTGTTGAGGCATGAAGGTTCATTGTTCCCAAAACAGTAATCCACTTGCACGCTGTGCAAGTAGACGTTTTTCTTTCTCCCTCTAATACTGCATTGGATATGTTGGATCCCTCTGACCATGAAGGACTTGGGGTTACATTGATGGAAAGTTTTGTAATGTCGTGGTATGGTCTTTAATTGTAACAAATCTGTAACAGCACCTGCAGCCAGAATATCCCGCACATGCTCTCTAGTGTGTGATTTAAGTTGTCGAGACGTAAGACCAATGTATATTTTGGGACAACTACAGGTGGCATAATAAACCACCTGTATTGTATTGCATGTAATGTGTTGTTTTATTGAAAATGTTTGAATGCCATCGGCTGGTGTAAAGGACGAAGATCATAAGATATTTTTACATGACACAAAATTGGCGCATGGAAAACACCCCGCAGGAGGGCCACGAGAATTAAAGGGGTTCTTCTTTGTGGGGATGAAGTGGCGATGTACAAGCATATCGCCTAAATTAGGACTACTTCGATAGGTCATAACATAGTCACATAGTTATTAAGGTTGAAGGAAGACTTTAAGTCCATCTAGTTCAGAGGGTAATGCGACAAATGTTTGAACATAGAGGGTTCAGTCTGTAAGATATCCCAATGCCTCTATGCCCAATGTTGTCCATTCGCTATTGAAAGTCAAGATAAATCTTATTGTGTCCTGTGAGTTCTTATTTTTTGGAGGGGGATGTAATAAAGCTGCCCAATTGCTTCTTCTAGCTCTGTCAAAACCTCTTCTGATGCTTCTATTACTATAGCCTCTTAATGTAAATCTTCCCCTGAGATCCTCAGCATGTTGGAGAAATCTCTCCTGAGAGCAACAAATGCATCTCATGCACAAAAATTGCCCAACTGGGATGGCCCTGATGGTTGCATAAGGATGTCAGGAATCAGCATGGAGGAGAGAATTTACTGAGGTGAGCTTTCTAAAGACATCAGTCTGCAATTGCAGACTTGAGTCAACAAAGATCTTGATGTCCATGAAGTCCAACTCAGCATTACTTGATGCATCTGTCATTTTTATATTGAATCTGTTGATATTCAATTCCTCCATTAAACTGTGAAGCTGACATTGTGACCCCTGCCAAACAATAAAAACATCATCAATATAAAGTAACCAGCACTGCACATGGTCAGGGTCCCGCACCCCTTCCCAGCTGAAAATCTACCTCTCCCAAAGGCTAAGGAAGAGGCCATCGAAAGCGGGAACACAGACCGCGTCCATGGCAGTGCCGCATTGCTGTAAATAAAAAAAAAATCAGGAAAACAAAAAAATTGTATGTTACAATATAATCCAGAAGTTCCAAAATCAAATCACAAGTAGGGCCATCCCAGTTATTGCCCTCCAGGAAGAATTTGCATGCTTCCAGTCCATCCTGATGAGGGATGCAAATATACAAGAACTCTATGTCAGCAGTTGCCAACAACATGTTCTTCTCCAGGGTCATCCCATCTATCCTTGCTAGGACATCCATTGTGTCGTGAGCATAGGAGGGCAGAGATTCAAACAGAGGTTTTAGATAGTAATAAAAAAATTTGCAAACCAGTTCACACAAGCCTCCTAGGCCGGACAAAATAGGACGCCCAGGTGGTTCCACTGGATCTTTATGGATCTTAGGCAAGAAACTAATGTTCGCAATCTTAGGGGACTTAGTCAGAAGACCCTCTAGAATCTTTTTAGGAATAACTCCCCTTTCAAAGGTCCTATTCAGAATATCTTCCAAATCATCCAAAAAGGCCTTTAGGGGGCTATGATCTAATCTTTTATAGGTCCTCTTATCCCTCAACTGCAGGGAGGCCTCCTTTTCATAAATATCTTGGGCCATACAACTATATTCCCCCCCTTGTCTGCAGGCTTGATCACAATATCAGGGTAAGATTGTAATTCCTTTATTGCAAGGCGTTGTTTTGCTGTAAGATTATCAGATCTCTGTCGTGTTGATATTTGACAGAAATCTTCAACAACCAGTTTTGTAAAGATGTCCACTGCAGGACATAAAGACAAGGAGAGAAATCTAGTAGATAATGGATATGCAGATTGAGGGAATGTACCTGAGATGTCACTGTCCTGCTCCCTCCAGAGCTCCTCCAATGACCACAAGTAGAGTTGAGCGAATTTGGTCGGATCGGGTTTTGTGAAACCCGAATGAAACAAAATTTGAGTCGGATGAAACTGGTCCGACCAGGGCAAAAAAGGTCGGAGTTTTGTCCGAAATCCGACCCCAATGCAAGTCAATGGGAAATAAAAGTCGACATTGAGCGGATGACATTCATCCACTCAATGACGACTTTTATTCCCCATTGACTTACATTGGGGTCGGGTTTCGGACGAAACTCCGAATTTTTTTTGCCCTAGTCGGACCAGTTTCATCCGACTCAAATTTTGTTTCATTCGGGTTTCATGAAACCCGATCCAACCAAAGTCGCTCAACTCTACCCACAAGGCCTCTTCCTCAGATTGTCCACCAGTAAACGGACCTTTTTTCTCCCTAGTGTATAGTTTATTTAGGACCAACTTTCCCAAAAATAGATATAAATCCTTTATGGCTGTGAAAAAATTAAAAGAATTATTGGGAGAGAAAGTTAACCCTTTAGAAATTATATCTATTTGGATCGGTGTCAGGACATGATTGGATAGATTAATCACCTCTAAAATATTCTTATTTTTCATATTAGGGTTGGTGGATTGAGGGATCCGCCTGAGTTTCTTTTTTCGAGCCCATATTACCTGGCTCCATTTATCTGGAGATAGACTTAGATGAACTTTCACTTGATGCATGAAACATAATGGACATGGATCTCCTTCTCAAGGTACCTCTAAAGGGTTTCGATTTCGGATTCCATTTATAGACAGTGTTTGATTGTCGATCCCCAAAGTCTCTCTGGAATTTTTTGGTTTTGGATTCGCAGATCTCTTTCTTCCACTTAACGAGATCAGTATCCAATTCACGGTTAAGTGTTGTTAGATCATCCCCAGACATTTCCTTCTTCAGTTTGTTTTGAATTTCCTCAATTTCACAGTCAGGGATTGGTAGAGTATCTTTGTTCATTTGAACAAGTAATTCAATCAAACCTTTGGAACAGCCACTGGCCAGAACTTCCCATTTTTGTCATGTACTAGCCTCCTCTACTATCAGGGGCGTAACTAGAACTGATTGGGCCCCATAGCAAACTTTTAAATGGGGCCACCTCAAAGACACCCCCCAAAGACACACCCCTCCAGGAACTATATTTCCCAGAGGTCCATGCGGCAGGCAGCTCTGCAGAGAGCTAATAGACAGTGAGGGCTCAGGAAAGGGGCGGGACTGAACTAGTCTGAAGCAATACACTCTGTGACTGGCTGCAGGCAGGGAGGTGGGCCCAATATGTGCTTCGCTCTGCACAGCAGGCACAGAAATGCAGCGTAGGCTGCGAAATCATAGTGTAGATTTTTTTCCGTCAGGGCCCCGGATCTCCTACACCAGTGGTCCCCAACCTTTTTTGCACCAGGGACCGGCTTCAAGCAAGACCATTCTTCCATGGCCGGGCAGGGTGGGGATGGAGGTGTGACGGGGCGGGGCTTTGGTCATAAGGGGGCAGGGCTATGGACGCGGTTGTAGTTTAGCAGTGCATACTTATCATTTAATTATAATATTTATAATGTGACTCAACTCACCATAGGTTTTGAATGAGTGGGAGCACCTGGCTTGTTTCTTTGTTTCAGTGGGAGCAATGGGCTACTTCTACTGATGACCATCACTGCTAATGATGATTGGAACCTACAAGGAAATGGAGCATTGAGCACTTAAGAAAAATTGTACTGGCGTACTGTACATGCTGATTATTTTCTAATCATCAGAAAATGTATGTGTGGTTCCCCCCGTCCTGTCCAGCTCTGTGTGGCTTCCCCTGTTGTATGCATGGCTCCCCTGTCCCATCCTTGTATACATGGCTCTGCTCCCACTCTCCCATCCTGTGTACATGGCTCTGCTCCCATCCTGTATACATGGCTCCGCTCCCACCCTCCCATCCTGTATACATGGCTCTGCTCCCACTCTCCCATCCTGTATACATGTCTCTGCTCCCATCCTCCCATCCTTGTATACATGGCTCCGCTCCCACCCTCCCATCTTGTATACATGGCTCCGCTCCCACTCTCCCATCCTGTATGCATGGCTCTGCTCCCACTCTCCTATCCTGTATGCATGGCTCTGCTCCCACTCTCCCATTCTGTATACATGGCTCTGCTCCCACCCTCCCATCCTGTATGCATGGCTCCCCTGTCCCATCCTGTATGCATGACTCCGCTGCCACCCTCCCTCCCTTGTATATATGGCTCTGCTTCCACCCTCCCTCCCTTGTATATATGGCTCTGCTCCCACTCTCCCTCCCTTGTATATATGGCTCTGCTCCCACTCTCCCTCCCTTGTATATATGGCTCTGCTCCCACTCTCCCTCCCTTGTAAATATGGCTCTGCTCCCACTCTCCCTCCCTTGTATATATGGCTCTGCTCCCACTCTCCCTCCCTTGTATATATGGCTCTGCTCCCACTCTCCCTCCCTTGTATATATGGCTCTGCTCCCACTCTCCCTCCCTTGTATATATGGCTCCGCTCCCACTCTCCCTCTCTTGTATATATGGCTCCGCTCCCACTCACCCTCTCTTGTATATATGGCTCCGCTCCCACTCTCCCTCCCTTGTATATATGGCTCTGCTTCCACTCTCCCTCCCTTGTATATATTGCTCCGCTCCCACTCTCCCTCCCTTGTATATATGGCTCCGCTCGGCTCCCCCATCCTCCCCCATCATACTTACCCTCACGTCGCTGAACTTCCCTCCCGTCGCTGAACTTCCCTCCCTGCATCTCGCGGTGCTTCAGCTTCTTCCTGTGTGGAGCAGTCACGTGCTACCACTCATTGAGGTGCATGAATATGGATGCGACGCATATGGGAGAGGAGTGGCGTCCATATTCATGACCTTAAATGAGCAGTACGCTTGACAGCTCAGCGCTGGATGAAGCCGCCGCGCCGACAGGGACCGCTATGTGCAGGGTGAGTGTCAGCTGCTACACAGCCGCAGGCTCCCAGGGGAAGAGTCTTGAGGAGATCATTTGCATATTCCCAGTGCCTTCTGGGATAAGTGAAGAGTCTCCGTGAGCTCAACGATCACTGGGTTTTGGCCGTTGCAGCTGAAAAGAGGAAATTGGAAATTTTGGCTCATCTTTCACCGTTTTTAAGAAATCTCAAGATGGAAGAGGCCAGGAGCCATTTGGTGAGCTGCATTTCTTGCTACATGTTCACAGATTTACCAGTGGAAAAGCCAAACTTCACATGCCACAAATGCAAGCTTGTGTCCCTATTGGAGGAAAAGTTGCAAAATCTCGAAGAGAGGTTAGCTACGTTGAAGATCATTAAGGAAGGTGAAGAGTTCTTGGACAGAGCAGAATTATCTCTTCATGTTACAGAAAGAGAAGAAATTCGAAGTGCACCTGAAGAAACAGAGGAATGGAGACATGTGACCCAGAGAAGCAGGAGGATCAGGAGGCAGTCAGCACCCATACTGCTCAGAAACCAGTACCAGGCTCTCACGCAGGAAAACGATGAAGAAATACATCAGGATAAGACTTTGCCAACAAACAGCAACCTTGTACGCCTTCAGAGTCCTCCTGGATGGAGAAAGAAAAATGTTGTGAAGAAGAAACGGAGAGTGGTGGTCATGGGGGATTCCCTGTTGAGAGGAACAGAGGCCGCTATCTGCAGACCGGATATAACTTCAAGAGAAATGTGCTGTCTTCCAGGTGCAAAAATTAAAGATGTGTCTGACAGGATATCAAGACTCTTCAGACCTACAGATGACTACCCATTCCTGCTACTACATGTGGGGACAAATGACACGGCAAGAAACGACCTGGAAACCATCTGCAGAGACTTTGAAGACTTAGGCAAGAAAGTGAAAGAACTGGGAGCGCAGGTGGTCTTCTCTTCCATCCTCCCAGTGGATGGCCATGGAACAAGGAGGTGGAATAAGATTCTGCAGGTGAACAACTGGCTACGTCGATGGTGCCGTCAGCAACGATTTGGATTTCTGGATCACGGAGTGAACTACTTATACGATGGACTACTTGCTAGAGATGGGGTGCACCTTACGAAGACTGGAAAGCATGTATTTGGAAGTCGCCTTGCTACACTTGTAAGGAGAGCTTTAAACTAGAACAACATGGGAAGGGAAGCAAAAGACCAGAAAAAGCCATACATCTGACAAATGCTTTTGAGAACTCAGCTATTAGAAGTGGAAAGGAAGAACAAAGACAAAAGAATCTAATTAATAAAAATATTGGAGAAAGAGAAACCAATCACAAACTAAAATGCTTCTATACTAATGCACAAAGCATGGGCAACAAACCAGGAGAATTGGAACTACTAACACAGGAAAAGAAATATGATGTCATTGGAATCACTGAAACTTGGTGGGACAATACACATGATTGGAATACAAGACTACAAGGATACAACTTATTTGCAAGAAACAGACTTGATAAACGAGGAGGGGGTGTCGCATTGTATGTTAGAAACACGTATATCTGCACAGAGATTGAAGCTTCAGAGACTGGGAGTTCTGTGGAAACTGTTTGGGTAAGAATACAAGGACAGAACAATGGAAAGGACACCATTGTAGGCATTTACTACAGGCCGCCTGTGCAAGCTGAAGATATGGATGAACTCTTTATGCATCAAATGGCCAAGTTCTCCAAAAAATATGACATAGTTGTCATGGGAGATTTCAACTATCCAGACATTTGTTGGGAATCTCTCTCAGGCAAAACTAACAGGTCAAGGAAATTCTTATCCTCTCTTGCTGACAACTTTATCTTCCAAAAGGTAAGGGAGAAAACAAGGGGAACTGCTACCTTGGATCTAATCCTTATAAACAGGGAGGAAATGGTTGAGGAGGTAAAAGTGGCTGGGACCCTAGGAGGTAGTGACCATGCTATTTTAGAATTTTGGATAACTAGAGGCGGAAGACCTGTGAAGACTCAGACGTCAAGGTTAGATTTCAGAAAGGCAGATTTTAAGGGATTCAGAAAGAGAATTGGAGGGATCCAATGGCTGGATATCCTAAAAGACAAAAATGTCCAGGAGGGATGGGAAATCTTGAAAAATGAAATTCTCAAAGCACAGTTGTTAACAATTCCGAAAAGAGGGAAGAATAGGAAGCATTTAAGGAAACCAGGATGGATGAACACAGAACTTAAGCACATGCTAAAAAGGAAGAAAAAAATGTTTATAAAATGGAAAGAGGGAGGCATATCTAAAGAAGAATATAATGCTGTCTGCAGAACCTGCAGGGCACAAATCAGATTAGCTAAAGCTGAAAATGAATTGAGGCTTGCAAGAGATGTCAAAAACAATAATAAAGGATTTTGGGGATATGTCAAATGTAAAAGAAAAGTCAAAGATGCTATAGGATTTTTACAGGATGAAAATGATGAAATGGTAAGACAGGATGTTGAGAAGGCTGAACTTTTAAATTCCTATTTTGCATCTGTTTTCTCTCAGAAAGGAAATGTAACATCAACTGTTATTCACTGTCCTATTAAGGGAATAGAAGAATCCAGGATATCTATAAACAGAAAGATAGTGAGGAAACACTTAGCTAACCTAAATGAATTCAAGTCTCCAGGTCCAGATGAATTACACCCCAGAGTACTGAAGGAGATAGCAGAAGAAATTTTTGAACCCCTCTCCATAATCTTTGAAAATTCTTGGAGAACAGGAGAAGTGCCAGAAGACTGGAGAAGAGCAAATGTTGTTCCTATCTTCAAAAAGGGGAAGAAGGTGGACCCAGGGAACTATAGGCCGGTGAGTCTGACTTCTATACCAGGAAAGATCTTTGAACAAATTATTAAACAACATGTATGTCAATACCTGGATAAGAATGAAGTGATTAAACAGAGTCAGCATGGGTTTGTAACTAATAAGTCATGTCAGACTAACTTAATTTCCTTCTATGACGGTATCACTGATTGGGTGGATCAAGGAAATGCTGTAGATATAGTATATCTTGACTTCAGCAAAGCATTTGACAAAGTCTCTCATACAATCCTTATTGAAAAAATGACTAAGTATGGAATGGACAAGGCAACTGTTAGGTGGATTCATAACTGGCTTAGTGATCGGACCCAAAGAGTGGTCGTAAATGGCTGCACATCCAGTTGGAAGAATGTCTCAAGTGGGGTACCACAGGGCTCTGTCCTGGGCCCTGTATTGTTCAACATCTTTATCAACGATTTAGATGAAGGAATTGAGGGTAAACTGATTAAATTTGCTGATGACACAAAGCTAGGAGGGATAGCTAATACTAGAGAAGAGAGTGAGAGGATTCAAAAAGATTTAAATAAACTGGAGAAGTGGGCAGCAACTAACAGAATGGTTTTTAACAGGGAGAAATGCAAAGTACTACATCTGGGCAATAAAAATGAAAAAAGCATATACAGAATGGGAGGAATAGGGCTAAGTGACAGCACATGTGAAAAAGACTTGGGTATACTAATAGATCACAGACTGAATATGAGTCAACAGTGTGATGCAGCAGCAAAAAAGGCAAATGCAATTCTAGGATGTATTAACAGAAGCATACAGTCTAGATCACGTGAAGTCATTATTTCCCTCTACTCCTCTCTGGTCAGACCTCATCTGGAATATTGTGTCCAGTTTTGGGCACCACATTTTAAAAAAGACATCAACAAACTGGAGCAAGTTCAGAAAAGAGCGACCAGAATGGTGACCGGTCTGCAAACCCTGTCTTATGAGGAAAGGTTGCAGGATTTGGGAATGTTTAGTTTGCAAAAGAGAAGACTGAGAGGAGACTTAATAGCTGTCTACAAATATCTAAAGGGCTGTCACATTGTAGAAGGATCAACTTTATTCTCAATTGCACAAGGAAAGACTAGAAGCAATGGGATGAAACTGAATGGGAGGAGACACAGATTAGATATTAGAAAAAACTTTTTGACAGTTAGAGTGATCAATGAGTGGAACAGGCTGCCACGAGAAGTGGTGAGTTCTCCTTCAATGGAAGTCTTCAAACAGAGGCTGGACAGACATCTGACTGGGATGATTTAGCGAATCCTGCTTTGAGCAGGGGGTTGGACCAGATGGCCCAGGAGGTCCCTTCCAACTCTACAATTCTATGATTCTATGATTCTATGATTCCCCTTGTGTCCGCGGACCGGCAAGAGCACTGCAACAGCCCATGCTGGGCCGCGGACCGGTGGTTGGGGTATTTAAATTGCACTATCGGGGTAGCAGCCGAAGCGGTTGCTTTGGGGCCCGGCCCATATAGGGGCCCGGGTCCCCGGCTCCGATCGGCGCTACGTCAGTGTATACTATGAATGAAGGGAACACCTGAACCCTCAGGCCTCTTGGAATAAGACCTTTCTCTATGTATTTGGTAACACATGGTTCCACCAAACCTTGGTCCATCTATTTAAAAGATTGTTCAACAAATTAAAGAGCAGAAGGAGCTCAGCAGGTTGATATGTTTCATAGGAAAATATTGAATGTGAGTTTACATCCAAGTTAAGTTTTGGTACGCAAATCAAGTTGACAGTATTACTAACTGATTGACATGTATGTATCCGCATATTGCTGCATCAAAAATGTATTTGTTACTCACTTATATATCCCCACCAAATTCCTCAACGCTTTACAGACATCATCATCACTGTCTCCATTGGGGCTCACAATCTAAATTCCCTATCAGTATGTCTTTGGCGTGGTGGATGAAACCCGCGCAAACACGGGAAGAACATTTAGACTACTTGTAGATGTTGTCCTTGGTGGGGTTTGAATCCAGGACCCCAGCCCTGCAAAAGCCACATGCTGCCCAAAAATGCAAGGAAGTTTGTATGGAGCTCAAAATTTCACACACATTTTGTTTACCACATTTATCTGTAATGGTTCAATTGGTTGCATGTTTGAATCTCATCTTTCAGGCAGAAGCTCCCAATAGAGTGCAGGACTGGTGGTCAAGTGCGGTATGAACACTCCCTTTTTTTTTTAAAAAATAGTTGAAAACGAGCATTATTTTCTAATTACAATAGTTGCATTTTATGAATATTATTCTTCAAAATTGGAAATATCCAGATACTAAAGGAGCTATAGTCTCTTATAGTCTCTATTTTTTAAGGAGTAAAATTTCAAGACTTTGGACTTCTTTTCAGCATATTTTCTTTTCTTATCTTGACATATTATCAGATAAACTGAGATCAATAATCCTTCCGTGTCCGTTCCAGTTAAAGTAATTGTAGTTTTACAAGCCGTATCTCTAGAGCTTGTCATACGTTGATTGGTCAAGACAGGTTCTTAACAAAGATGTGTAGTGAAGCAAATGACTCTGCTTTTTAAATGCCACAGGCAGGTCTGCTAACTAACCTGTGAAATGCACAGATTGGCTGAAGATCATGTTTAAAGCTCCCATGTGCCCAAGTTATCCCACCAGAGCTCTGCTCCTAACCAGAGGAAACCTTAAATCATGATGTCTATTTTTTTCACCGATATTTTTATTTCCTTTAAGCAAAAATAAATCTTTTAACATAAAGATGTCTCTCGTAGCAATTTCCAATGGACCATATGACATACAACAGACCATAAGAATCACCCTTATTGGAAGAATAACACAGAAAAAAAGACCATTACCTATTTTACATGGGTAACATTCAGGTGACATGACACCGTGCCCATGTGTCCCACCACATTTCTAGCCACAGGGCCCCACTACGATGTCGGCTATAGTGACCCATCACAATACTAGCTGCAGTTTCTAATGCTGCCAGTCACAGTGCTTCAACACAACACCAGCCACAGTGCCCCATCGTGATGTCATCAACCATATTCTATCACACTGCCAGCTAGACTGCCCATGATATTTTGAACCATAATGCTCTTACCCTTGCCTAAACTAACCAGGCAGTAGAGGTTGAAGTGGATCAATTTGCTACTTTTCTGTAATGTCACCATGAAGTTTTAGCTGCTACTGCTTATATCAGTGGAGGGGTGTCTAGAAGGTCCAGGCATTAGATAAAAAACATAAATTGGTGGCATTATGTGTACAAATGTCTATGCTATCTGCTTTAATGAAACTTCAGTGCTTAAAAAAAGAGAGAAGGCTATCAAAAGATAGCAAAGAGTTTTCAAGTTGACCCTTCCTCAGTTTGAAATGTGATTAAGAAATGGCAGTTAATGGGAACAGTGGAAGTCAAGATAAGGTCTGGAAGACCAAGCAAAATTTCAGTGAGAGGTGCTTGTTGGATTGCTAGAAAGGCAAATCAGAATCCTTGCTTGACTGCAAAAGACTTTCAGAAAGATTTAGCAGACTCTGGAGTTGTGGTACATTGTTCTACTGTTCAGAGACACCTGCACAAATATGGCCTTCATGGAAGAGTCATCAAAAGAAAATCTATCTTATGTCCTCACCCTAAATTTTAGGATTAGAAGTATGCAAAAGGACAAGGATGATGCTTTTTGGAAACAAGTCCTGTGGACTGATGAGGTTAAAATAGAACTTTTAGCCACAATGATCAAAGGTATGTGTGAAGAAAAAATGGCACAGAATTTCAGGAAAATAACATCTTGCCAATCACTAAGCATGGGGGTGGCTCATTATTGCTTTGGGGTTGTGTTGCAGCCAATGGCACGTGGAACATTTCACATGTAGAGGGAAGAATGGATTAAATTAAATTTCAACAAATTCTTGACACAAACATAACACCATCTGTAAAAAAGCTGAACATGAAATACAAATGGATAATGATCCTAAAATCCACAATAGACTACCTTAAAAGGCACAAGGTGAATGTTTTGCAATGACCCTCACAGTCCCCTGATATAAACATTATTGAAAATCTGTGGCTAGACCTCAAAATAGCAGTGCATGAAATACGACCCTGGAAGCTCACAGAACTGGAAGAATTTTCCAAGGAAGACTGGATGAAAATCCCTCAAATAAGAACTAAAAGACTCTTATCTGGCTACAAAAAGTATTTATAAGCTGTGATACTTTGAAAAGAGGGTGCTACTAGGAACTAACCATGCGGCGTGCCCAAACTTTTGCATCGGCCCATTTTCCTTTTGTAATTTTTATAATGTAAAATATAAAAAAATATATTTTTTTTTCCTAAAGTACAAAGGAAATGTGTCATCTTTAACTTTAGGCCTTTAGAGATCATTTCATCTTCAACTTGCTTAACTGATCACAATAACAGTAATTGTGACCAGGGGTGCCCAAACTTTTACACCCCACTGTTGATGCACATGATGAGAATGTAGTTCTACTACTTTACAAATCTTTAGTCCAAATACACATGAATATTGTGGACAGTTTTACATTACCACTGCAAAAGTAAAAACCTAGAAAAGCTTGAGCAGATTCAAAACAAAGAAACAAAATAATAAATGGAATTGCTAGGCCACAGGAGCCAGAAAGATTCTCAAAATTCAGATTATTTACTTTATAGATGGGTGACATAATAACTATATATTGAAACTCAAAACATGATCTTCTGTACTTATACCTCAAACTGTAGCTATAATAATCTTTATTTATTTATTATGCTTTGCTTATATAGAGTCATCGTATTCCACAGCGCTATACAGGCATTATCACTGCTGTCTCCTTTGGGGCTCACAATCTAAATTCCCTATTATTATGTCTTCAGAGTATGACATGAAACTGGAGAACCACAAGCAAACACGGGGAGAACATATAAACTCCTTGCAGATGTTGTCCATGGTGGGATTTTAACCCAGGACCACAGTTCAGTAATAATAAGTTCCACTATTAGATGTGTTAAAAAATGTCCCCATAATTAGATAATCTTAAAAATGTGCCCCTATCTACGTACTGTTCTAATTACTGTGACCATGTAGAGCTACTGCAGCTCATGGTTACACATACACAGCTCGAGGCCAGGGAAGAAGCAGTGCTCCCATTAATGCTAATAAGTCTTATCTATAGTGCAGAATGTTATCCATGAACTTCAATATCAAAGGTGACATCTGCATGTTCTAAAAATGATGTAATGATTCCTAAACTCAATTTGAGACTGATAGGTGCTAATCTTCCTGTAGGTGCTCTCTCTTCTGATTACCCAGCTACTTAGCTTAGCTGTGAGTCCCAGAACTCAATCACAGCATTTGCTCTGTGGTGCAAGTTTGAATTTTATTCCTGTGCTCTTTGTTTATTTTTGCTGCCTGACCTTACAGCTCATTCTGAAAATCCATTTGCCTAACTCCTTTGCTTTGAACCGCTATCTTTCTAGTATTGTGACCTGACTACAGCTTTGTCTTTCCCCTTTACAACATGCTCTCTTGCATTCTGACTCCAGAACCTTTGACTACCCTGCCTCACGGCTTGTCCATGAGTAGTGACTAGTGTCACAAATGCACTTTTCTTCAACATACAGTTTTACGCAATGGCGTGATTTTATACTTTTTAAATGTGCTTCTAAAGTTCTGTAAGGATTTTGGCATTGAAAGCGGCTTTTCAGAAAGTATTGTTGTCAATGACATTTGCCAACACAAGTTGCAAACACACTTTAATGCCATCTGTTAAATGGGAAGATCAGATGTTTTCCTACCATTCTTTGACTACATAATTAACATCTGGATGGCAAGGGATTTGAGGCTGTGGAAACGTGCAGACAAAATGGCACATACTTTACTTCTGATCTCTGCTTTATTATAGGCTGTCGCCTCACATATCACGTTTCCTGTTTACAACATTATATATCTTTTCAACCTCACTAGGTGTTTTTATGCTTGTTGGAAATAAGAAAGGCAATAAGCAGCGTCAACTATGTTATATGACCATGTGCCAAACTATGATACTTTTATGTGTCACCTTGAGTACACTAGGCCACACTGCACAATGACTACTGCCAAGCATCTGTGAATAGCTTAATGCCCTTGCTGTAGAGCTGTCAGCCAGATGCATTTGACTGTAAATTATCTATATTGTACTGCGGCCAGAACAGTAATCACTAAGAATGTTCACAAACTGCACAGCAAGAAGTACAGATGTGGCCAGAAGTTAGTCAAGTTTGGGGCATTTGCATAAATGAACATTTCACTAAAATATAATTTACAATGTTTCATTATGGCTTTGAAAGCTAAGAAAACCAGAACATCAAATGACCTCCATATTTTAACTATTTAAGCCATTGGAAGGAAACTTTAGTAGCTGTGGAAAAGCACACCAGGCGCTGTGCAGTGCCCCATGTGAATGGAATGGTGGTAGAGCATGCACATAACTTCTCCACTCATGATCGATGGCTCTACCAAAGATAGTTAAGTACATTATTTGACTATCTCCAGCAGTACCACAGACAATGAATGGGTTTGTGGTGCAAATACTAAATGTCTCTCCTTTCAAATAGGGCACGGCAAATTCTGAAAATCAGTGGGGATTTCACTGGATGGGACCCCAGCGATTACCAAGTTTTCAGGAATTGTGTGGATTGGGGTCGATAACTTATTTTAACTGGAAAATCCCTTTAACATTGTTGTCAGAATAGATACCCAGTTTAGGAGAGGAAAGGAGATAAAAGGAACCCGAATAAGTGGAGGAAGAGGCTTTTTTCTATAATTTTAGTTGTTTTGTAATTTTGTAAGTTTTTTATATTCACTTGTACTATTGGTTTGTGGAATGTTTTATAAAAGTTTAATGCCCATTTAAGAGTTATTTACATAAATGTGTTAAGACTTTTGAAGCTTCTCAAAGTTAACTTTTCCACTAACCAAGATACTGTTCTATCATCTCTGTTACAACACTAATGTGGAGACCTGGGCAAAAGTTAAAACAAAGCAAAGAAAACTAAAATAATATGCAAATTACTAAGTATATAGTGAAAGATAACGTTGCATGAAGCTATGCCCAAAAATTTTGGGGGATTTTTTTTGTGAATGCCAGTTGGAAAAAGTTATCACCTATCCATTGGATAGATGAATAACTGTGTAATTTTATCAACATTAAAATTTGACAGAATTGCTCATGCTTGACTGCCTCTCTACTCATTCTGCTTGACAATACTTGAGTGCTGTACTTGGCTTTTTCTCCAGCAGTCCCATAGATGATGAATGCAGCAGTGGTGAAGCATCACCATTTTGAGGCTAGTTTCACACTTGCTTTTTTTTGCAGCGCGTTTTTCCCGCAAAAAAACGCATTGAAAAAACGCATACATAAGCATACAACTGCTGCGTTTTTTTCAAGCATTTTTATGAGCATGCATGAAAAAAACGCAGCGTTTTTATGCGTTTGTATGCGTTTTTAGTGCGTTTTTACCGCGTTTGCGTTTTTTTCCAACATTTTTAGGTGGCCCCTCACACTACCCAAACCATGACTTTACTAACCCTAACCCTGACCCTAACCCTAACCCTAACCCTGACCCTAACCCTTAACCAAATCATACTTAACCCTAACCCAAACCCTAAACCCTAACTAACCCTAACCCTGACCCTAACCCTAACCCTAACCCTAACCCTGACCCTAACCCTGGCCCTAACCCTTAACAAAACCATACTTAACCCTAACCCTGACCCTAACCCTAACCCTAACCCTAACCCTAACCCTGACCCTAACCCTAACCCTAACCCTGACCCTAACCCTTAACAAAACCATACTTAACCCTAATCCTGACCCTAACCCTGACCCTAATCCTTAACAAAACCATACTTAACCCTAACCCTGACCCTAACCCTAACCCTGACCCTAACCCTAACCCTAACCCTGACCCTAACCCTAACCCTAACCCTAACCCTGACCCTAACCCTTAACAAAACCATACTTAACCCTAACCCTGACCCTAACCCTAACCCTGACCCTAACCCTAACCCTAACCCTGACCCTAACCCTAACCCTAACCCTAACCCTGACCCTAACCCTTAACAAAACCATACTTAACCCTAATCCTGACCCTAACCCTGACCCTAACCCTTAACCAAACCATACTTAACCCTAACCCTAACCCTAACCCTAACCCTGACCCTAACCCTAACCCTAACCCTAACCCTGACCCTAACCCTTAACAAAACCATACTTAACCCTAATCCTGACCCTAACCCTGACCCTAACCCTTAACCAAACCATACTTAACCCTAACCCTGACCCAAACCCCAACCCTAACCCTGACCCTGACCCTAACCCTAACCCTAAACCCCCTTAACTAACCCTAACTCTAACCCAAACCCCTAAATTCCATGGTTAAAAAAAAAAAACGCATATGCAAAAAAACGCATACATGAGCATGCCAGTGCGCACATATGCGCATCCATAGGCTATAATGGCCATTTTTAGCGCAAAACGTGCGCATATGTGCGCATGCGCTTTTTTGCAGGGCCAAAAAATGCAACATGCTGCGTCTGGAAAATACCAACGCACACCCCAAAAAAACGCAGCGCATGAAAATCGCATACATGCGCTTACCAGCGCGCAGGTATGCGCACCCATGTTAAATATAGGGGAAAAAACGCATGCGCAGGTATGCGTTTTTTTCCAGCGCTAAAAAACGCAAATGTGAAACCAGCCTGAGAGTAATAAAAGTGCCCTAGGCTGAAGATCTCTTGGGGCCCCAGCTGTTGGACCCCTACAGACCTAGAAGTCATCACCTATATGGGGTCATTTTTAGACAAAGAAGGCCCTGTGGAAAAGTTTAAAGTGGGGACCAAAATGCTAACATATTGCCCCATTTCAGAGAAATATTTTGGTTGTATTTACATGCACATTGTTCAGGCCATTAAATGAGCTTGATCAACAATATTTAAGTCATTCAACACTTGTTTCCCGACCTCTTTACATCGACTGAGGAAGAATAATAGGCATAGAATGATCACTAGTAGATCAATCTGTCCCAATATATTATCATGTTATCAGCAGCATATCTGCAGTATTCACTGGGCAATATGTTGCTGAGAACAGTGATTTCTGTTCTGGCATAAACAATCCACTCACTTCATGAATAGGCAGCATTATGCTTGTTTAGTATAATTAACCCCATGTTCCTCCAAAAAGTATAATGCACCCCATAGTCCCCCATATAATATAATGTTCTCCATAGTCCCTCATATAGTATAATACACTTCACATAGACCTCGATATAGTATAAAACACTCCCTATAGTCTTACATATAGTATAATGCACACCCTTAGTTTTCCATATAGTATAATACACTCCCCATAGTCCTCTATATATTCTGCTCAAAAAAATAAAGGGAACACTAAAATACCACATCCTAGATATCAATGAATGAAATATTTCAGTTGCAAATCTTTATTCATTATATAGTGAAATGCGTAGAGAATAAAGCATAAAAATGATCAATGTAAATCAAAATTAATATTCCATGGAGGTCTGGATTTGGAATTATACTCAAAATCAAAGTGAAAAATCAAATTACAGGTTGATCCAAGTTCAATGGAAATCCCTAAAGACAAGGAAATGATGCTCCATAGTGGCATGCTCCTGATGAGGCGGTGGATGTTCTCCTGAGAAACTTCCTCCCAGACCTGGATTAAAGCATCACTTAACTCCTGGACAGTCTGTGGTGTAACGTGGCATTACTGGATGGAACAAAACATGATATCCCAGATGTGCTTGATTCGATTCAGGTCTGGGGAACAGGTAGGCTAGTCCATAACATTCATCATGCAGGAACTACTGACACACTTCAGCTAAATAAGGCCTAGCATTGTCATGCATGAGAAGGATCCCAGGGCCCAATGCACTTGTATATGGTCTCACACTGGGTCTGAGTATCTCATCCTGGTACCTAATGGCAGTCAGTGTACCTCTGGCTAGCACAGGAAGGGTTGTGCGAGCCTCCAAAGAAATGCCTTCCCAAACCATTACTGATCCACTGTCAAACCGGTCATGCTGGAGGATGTTGCAGGCAGCAGAACATTCTCCACAGCGTCTCCAGAATCTGTCACATCTGTCACAAATGAGATGGACCACACATGTCGACCTTATTGGATGTTCTCATTAAAAAAAAACTGAGGAGGGTACCTTGGAAACATGCACATACAGGAAACCAACTGCAAAAAACTCAATACTCAGTTGGGAGAGTAATCACCCTGCTCCCCTAAGATGGGGGATAGCCAGGGGACAGTGCCTATGTATTTGCAGGAACTATTCCAATGATAAGATCTTTAACCCCTTCACTACCAAGGGTGGTTTGCACGTTAACTACCGGGCCAATTTTTACAATTCTGACCACTGTACCTTTATGAGGTCATAACTCTGGAACGCTTTCATGGATCCTGGTGATTCTGACATTGTTTTCTCGTGACACATTGTACTTCATGTTAGTGGTAAAATTGCATTCAAATAACTTGCGTTTATTTGTGAAAAAAACGGAAATTTGGCGAAAATTTTGAAAATTTCGCAATTTTCCAACTTTGAATTTTTATGCCCTTAAATCACAGCGATACGGCACACAAAAAACTTAATACATAACATTTCCCACATGTTTACTTTACATCAGCACAATTTTGCAACCAAAATTTTTTTTTGCTAGGAAGTTATAAGGGTTAAAAATTGACCAGCGATTTCTCATTTTTGCAACACCATTTTATTTTTAGGGACCACTTCACATTTGAAGCCACTTTGAGGGGTCTATATGATAGAAAATACCCAAAAGTGACACCATTCTAAAAACTGCACCCCTCAAGGTGCTTAAAACCACATTCAAGAAGTTTATTAACCCTTTAGGTGCGTCACAGGAATTTTTTGAATATTAAAAAAAAAATGAACATTTAACTTTTTTTCACAAAAAAAATACTTCAGGTTCAATTTTCTTTATTTTACCAAGGGTAACAGGAGAAATTGGACTGCAAAAGTTATTGTGCAATTTGTCCTGACTACGCTGATACCTGATATGTGGGGGGGAACCACTGTTTCGGCGCATGGCAGAGCTCAGAATGGAAGGAGCGCCGTTTGACTTTTTCAATGCAAAATTGGCTGGAATTCAGATCGGACGCCATGTCACGTTTGGCGAGCCCCTGATGTACCTAAACAGTGGAAACCCCCCCAAGTGACCCCATTTTGGAAACTAGACCCCCCAAGGAACTTATCTAGATATGTGGTGAGAACTTTGAACCCACAAGGGCTTCACAGAAGTTTATAACGTACAGCGGTACAATTAAAAAATCATATTTTTTCCACAAAAATGATCTTTTCACCCACAATTTTTATTTTTCCAAGGGTAACAGGACCCTAAAAGTTATTGTGCAATTTGTCCTGAGTACGCTGATACCCCATATGTGGGTGTAAATGACTATTTGGGCGCATAGCAGAGCTCGGAAGGGAAGCAGCGCCATTTGACGTTTTTGGCTAGAATTGAGATCGGACACCATGTCGCGATTGGAAAACCCCTGATGTACCAAAACAGTGGAAACCCCCCACAAATGACACCATTTTGGAATCTAGACCCCCCAAGGAACTTATCTAGATGTGTGGTGAGAACTTTGAACCCCCAAGGGCTTCACAGAAGTTTATAACGTACAGCAGTACAATTAAAAAATCATATTTTTTCCACAAAAATGATCTTTTCACCCTCAATTCTTATTTTTCCAAAAGTAACAGGACCCTAAAAGATATTGTGCAATTTATCCTGAGTACGCTGATACCCCACATGTGGGTGTAAACCACTATTTGGGCGTATGGCAGAGCTCGGAAGGGAAGCAGCGCCATTTGACGTTTTTGGCTGGAATTGAGATCGGACACCATGTCGCATTAGGAAAG
Organism: Dendrobates tinctorius; assembly: GCF_039654945.1. NCBI lineage: Eukaryota > Metazoa > Chordata > Amphibia > Anura > Dendrobatidae > Dendrobates > Dendrobates tinctorius. Next base: position 15,349,883 of record NW_027361750.1, on the reverse strand, counting down.
CCCCTGATGTACCAAAACAGTAGAAACCCCCCACAAATGACACCATTTTGGAAACTAGACCCCTCAAGGAACTTATCTAGATGTGTGGTGAGCACTTTGAACCCCCCAGTGCTTCACTGAAGTTTATAACGTCCGGGCGTGAAAATAAAAAAATCGTATTTTTTCCACAAACATGATCTTTTAGTCCCCATTTTTTTATTTTCCCAAGGGTAACAGGAGAAATTGGACCCCAAAAGTTGTTGTCCAATTTGTGCTGAGTACGCTGATACCTCATATGTGGGAGAAAACTACTGTATGGGCACACGTCAGGGCTCGGAAGGGAAGTAGTGACGTTTTGGAATGCAGACTTTGATGGAATGATCTGCGGGTGTCATGTTGCGTTTGGAGAGCCCCTGATGTACCTAAACAGTGGAAACCCCCCACAAGTGACCCCATTTTGGAAACTAGACCCCCTAATGAACTTATCTAGATGTGTGGTGAGCACTTTGAACCCCCCAGTGCTTCACAGAAGTTTATAACGACCGGGCGTGAAAATAAAAAAATCGTATTTTTTCCACAAACATGATCTTTTAGTCCCCATTTTTTTATTTTCCCAAGGGTAACAGGAGAAATTGGACCCCAAAAGTTGTTGTCCAATTTGTCCTGAGTACGCTGATACCTCATATGTGGGAGAAAACTACTGTATGGGCACACGTCGGGGCTCGGAAGGGAAGTAGTGACGTTTTGGAATGCAGACTTTGATGGAATGGTCTGCGGGTGTCATGTTGCGTTTGGAGAGCCCCTGATGTACCTAAACAGTGGAAACCCCCCACAAGTGACCCCATTTTGGAAACTAGACCCCCTAATGAACTTATCTAGATGTGTGGTGAGCACTTTGAACCCCCCAGTGCTTCACAGAAGTTTATAACGACCGGGCGTGAAAATAAAAATATCGTATTTTTTCAACAAACATCATCTTTTAGTCCCCATTTTTTTTATTTTCCCAAGGGTAACAGGAGAAATTGGACCCCAAAAGTTGTTGTCCAATTTGTCCTGAGTACGCTGATATCTCATATGTGGGAGAAAACTACTGTATGGGCACACGTCGGGGCTCGGAAGGGAAGTAGTGACGTTTTGGAATGCAGACTTTGATGGATTGGTATGCGGGTGTCATGTGCATTTGGAGAGCCCCTGATGTACCTAAACTATTGAAACTCCCCACAAGTGACCCCATTTTGGAAACTAGACCCCCCACGGAGCTTATCTAGATGTGTGGAGAGCACTTTGAACCCCCAAGTGCTTCACAGAAGTTTATAACGCCTGGGCGTGAAAATAAAAAAAACATTTTTTTCCGCAAAATTATATTTTTGCCCCCAATTTTTTATTTTCCTAAGGGTAACAGGAGAAATTGGACCCCAAAAGTTGTTTTGTAATTTGTCCTGAGTAGGCTGATACCCTACATGTGGGGGTAAAACACTGTTTGGGCACATGGCAGAGCTTGGAAGGGAAGGAGCACCATTTGACTTTTTCAACGCAGAATTGGCTGGAATTGAGATCAGACGCCATGTTGCCTTTGGAGAGCACCTGATGTGCCCAAACAGTGGAAACCCCCAATTATAACTCCAACCCTAACCTCAACACACCCCTAACCCTAATCTGAGCCCTAGCCCTAACCCTAGCCCTAACCCTAGCCCTAACCCTAACCCTAGCCTTAACCCTAGCCCTAACCCTAGCCCTAACCCTAGCCCTAACCCTAGCCCTAACCCTACCCTAACCCTAGCGGGAAAATGGAAATAAATACATTTTCTTTTAGTTTTATTATTTTTCCCTAACTAAGGGGGTGATAACGGGGGGTTTGATTTACTATTTATGGCGGTTTTTATGTTTGGCGGCTGTCGCACGCTAAAAGACACTTTTTATTGTAAAAATAGTTTTTGCATCACCACATATTGTGAGCTATAATTTTTCCGTATTTTGACCCACCGAGTCATGTGAGGTCTTATTTTTTGCGGGACGAGTTGTCGTTTTTATTGGTACCATTTTCGGGCACGTGACATTTTTTGATCGCTTTTTATTCCGATTTTTGGGATGCAGAATGAACAAAAACCAGCTTTTCATGAATTTCTTTTGGGGGGTGCGTTTACACCGTTCCGCGTGCGGTAAAATTGATAACGCGTTTTTATTCTTCGGGTCAGTACGGTTACAGCGATACCTCATTTAGGTCGTTTTTTTATGTTTTGTCGGTTTTTTGCAATGAAAACAATTTTATATAAAAAATAATTATTTTTGTATCGCTTTATTCTGCGAGCTATAACTTTTTTATTTTTTTGCGGATGATGCTGTATGGTGGCTCGTTTTTTGCGGGACAAGATGACGTTTTCAGCGGTACCATGGATATTTATATGCGTCTTTTTGATCGCGCGTTATTACACTTTTTGTTCGGTGGTATGATAATAAATCATTATTTTTTGCTTCGTTTTTTATTTTTATTTTTTAAGGGGTTCGCTAAAGGGGTTAACTAATGGGACAGTTTTATAGGGCAGGTCATTACGGACGCGGCGATACCAAATATGTGTACTTTTATTGTTTTGTTTTTTTTTTATTTTCAAAAAATGGATTTATTGGGGAATATTTTTTTTTTTTTTAACTAATTTATTTAGCGATTTTTTTTAAATTATTTTTAACACTTTTTTTTTTTTTTTTTTTACTTTATTACCTTGTCCCAGGTGGGACATCACTGTCCTGTGACAGATCGCTGATCTGTCACATCACAGATCACTGTGACAGATCAGCGATCTGTCACAGGCACTGCTGCAGACTTCCTCATGCCTGCGCTTTGCAGGCACTGAGGAAGCCAGCTTCCTCAGGCCCCCGAAGGCCCCCGTCGCCATCTTGGATTCGGGGGCCTGGAGGAAGGGAGTCCCCCGCAGCAGCGCTGCACATTGCGCTGCCGTGGGGGGCTCAGGGAAGCAAGGAGGGAGCCCCCTCCCTGCCGATGCTTCCCTTTAACCCCCGGTACACCGCGATCGCGTTTGATCGCGGTGTGCAAGGGGTTAACGTGTCGGGGGCGGTCCGTGACCGCCCCTGACACATTGTGCCGGGTGTCAGCTATGATAATTAGCTGACACTCGGCCGCGATCAGCGGCGCTCACCACGTGGGCGCCGCTGATCGCGATGACGTAATATTCCGTCCATGGTAATTAGGTCCATGGTCACATGGACGGAATATTACGTCAATTGTAGGTAAGGGGTTAAAGAACAGGCAGCTGATCTAGAAAATAGATTCTTGGAAAGGGGGTACCCTAGGAAAGTGCTACGGGATGCATACAAAATCAGTAGATCAAGGAGCAGGAGTAGTTTACTAAGCCCAAATTGAAAAATTAAAGAGCAGGATGTAGTGAGGTTTATAGCATCCTTTAATGATGGTGCTGAGAAAATTAAAAAGACTTTTGAGAAATACTGGCCCCTTTGGAGATGGATGGAGATATGAAGCCATTTTTGGGTGGATATCCACATATCACATATAAGAGAGGTCGTTCATTGCAGGATAGACTGGTACACATTCACTTTTCTATGCCAATTCAGACACCTGGCTAAAATCGGATCTAAACGGTTGTTTCAGCTGTGGTAAAGTAACTGTGTGGCGTGCCCCTTCATTCAGAGATGTAAAACCTTTTGGGGAACAAATGTAGATAAACTGTTTATGATTATGGACTTCATAAATTGTAACAATTAAGGCATTATATATAAACAAACATGCCAGTGCGGTTTCGAATATGTGGGAGATGAAAAGGGAGCACCTTGGAGATGTAGAACATAAGAGAGATACCCCTATTGTGAGACATGTGAATGGAGTACATGATGGTGACAAAACGGTTATGATATTTATATTCTCAAGAGGGGGTGATTGGGACCATTTGATTTTGCTGAAAGAGGCAAGGTGGATCTTCTGCCTCAATACGGTATCCCCAAACCGTCTAAGTGATGAACTTACATTCACTACCATGATCAATATAGCCTGAATAAATTGATCAATAATACCTATGATGAAATCACCACTGAATACAAGATACAAATATAATTCATCTTTCTTTATCTATGAAGAACCCCTCTATGTGCTAGATACACTCCAAAATATTGGAATGTATAATCTTTGGATATATGAAGTCCCTAATAATAAAAATATCACATAGAAGATTAATACTGCCTTTGAACTCCCTAATAATAGTATCATATATAACATTAATAGTGCCTCACTTAAATGGGAAGACTCACTGATTGGTTGTGGGCTAAGGTGGAGTATGTATGCACCTGGGGACTCTCAGACTGTGGAACAGTGTGTGGAGTGCCGGCTGAAACAGATTATTCCCCACCATAGGAGAACTAATGTTGTTTCTTTTGGAACATGGGTATGTGCTCCAGCGCATCGGAAACCACACTTGATGAAATGCAGGATGCACTCTAGCGCATGGAAGTGATGTGCTGAGGATGCTATGCATTCCAGCGCACCGTAAGTGAAGCATCGAAGACGCTATTCTTCCCAGTGCACTGGAAGTGATGCGCCAAAGGCGCATATGCTGAAACCGTGTGAAGTGGATAGACATGCCCGCGCCACTTGAACATTCAGGGAGATCTGGAAAAGGCAACCTTCAAACACAAGACAACTGGAGCAAAGTATGCTCTTGAGGAGTGGGCCAAAATGCCTGTCGAGAGGTCCAGAAGTCTCATTGACAGCTACAGGAATCAATTGATTGCAGTGATTGCCTCAAAAGGTTGTGCAACAAAATATTAAGTTAAGGGCACAATCATTTCTGTCCAGGCCTATTTCATGAGTTATATTTTTAAAAAAATTCTGTGGAAACATGGTTGAAAAGCAATGTCTGACTTTCATTTGTTCATTATCATGGATTTTTTAGTTACTGTGACTTTTGTCAGATTCAAATTATTTCTGTGACCATTGTGGGTTTTTCTGTCATTAAACGAGGGGTACCAACAATTTTGACCATATGTGTATGCGTCTGGTTCCTGGAGCAAGATTTGATTTGCATGTTATTCCTTAGTATTTAAAAACTGACATACTAGCCCTTTATATCGTATGACCATTGTCATAAATAATCTTTCTTCCCAGACAGGAAGATGGGCCTTGTATATGTTTACATGTGATTTTTATGTGGTTTGTATCACTATTTGCACTGATTTTTTGTTTGTAAGTCTTTCCTATAAAAATAATTTAGTAAAGGTTAAGTTTTATCTTTGCATTTCTGCTATTTCTCTGACTAAACTGCGGATTTTTGGTGGCTGGGGAATATACAACTAAACATTTCCCCTTTATTTGCTATTTTGTAAGTTTTATAGTTAGTCATGCAAAGAATTTAAATATGAAAAATGTCTATAAAGGTCACTTGAGCGCCAAAATCCTGAGAATACGAGAGTAGCTGGTACTTTTTTATTTTGAAAAAAAGACCAAATTTCCTCTAAAGTAATAGGTCAGAATACAAATAATGGACTTGTATTACCAGTTCACAGATGGCTGTTCACTACATCCAATGCCTGCAATGACCCTGTTATGAAGTGAAGGCAAAAGTGCTGAGATAGCATACATTTTATGTTGCTCTCCTTAAGTGCCTGCATTTTATTTCAAAGGTGTTTTTAACAATTTTTCTTATTTTTACTGCATCTATTTATTATCCTCCTCACTACTACTAAGATGAAGAACAAGCCTGTAAAATGACAGGCTCTTCAAAGCACATTCATTTTTGTTGGTTCATGCTAACTGTATATTTTAAAGGGGAATAATCATGAATAACATTATTTATTTTATATATTATTTTTGTTTCTAAAAATCTATATTTAAGGACATATACAGTATAAGCTACAGTATAACTGTGGTTGCAAGTGTTGTTAGACTGATACTCTGTATTTATTAGGTAAAGGTGATTTATGATAAAAGACTACATCTAATATATAAAGCTCAATGTGCATGTATATGTATGTATGTATGTCCGGGATTGGCATCCGCACCGTCGCAGCTACAGCCACAAAATTTGGCACAGTCACACGTAGAGATGAGCAACTTTGCCTTTTTTAGGGTCGTTTCGCAAAAGTCGGGTCAAACGAAATCGGCCGACTATAGCGAAAAGTCGGAGGCCGACTGAACCACGAAACCCAATGCAAGTCAATGGGGAAGCAAAGTCGGCAGGGAGTGGAGGACAGTAAACACACCTACAGTCCCCATTTCAATGCCAAAAACATCAATTCTTATTACTGAAGCTTGTCAACCTTAATTTACTTCATAATAATAGTTACGCATTGAAAACTGGGGGTTATTTGGCTAATGTTGTGGGGGGGTAGGGCTGGCTTCTGGTTTACGTGTGCCCTTGGCCAAAGAGTGTCAGTGCGCCCCTTTAACACATACCACAACTCATGGTGCTCCGATACGGCACAGAAATATAGGTATAGTACAATGACAAATACTTCACTGCTTACATGACATGACTGATCTATTTTAAATTGTACAATAGCTCAAAAAAAAGACAGTATATTACTCCATACAGTATTATGGCCACCACATTGTGCGCCATACAGAATAATTGGTCACATATAATGTTCCATACAGTATATGATGAGCTCCACATAATGCTACAGTATATTATGGTCCCCATGGATGATGCTCCAGTGTCTTATGGGCCCAAATAATGCTCCATATATAATGGGCCCCATTTCTAATGCTCCAGTGTATAATGGGCCCTGTAAATGCTGCTCCAGTGTCTGATGTCCCCCATCTGGAATGCTCAAGTATATGATGGGCCTCATGGATGATGGTCCAGTGTATGATGGGCCCTAATAATGCTCAATATATAATGGGCTCCATTTCTAATGCTCCAGTGTATAATGAGCCCCGTAAATGCTGCTCCAGTGTCTGATGTCCCCCATTTGGAATGCTCCAGTATATGATGGGCCCCATTTTTAATTAACCCAGGCATGGTATGTGAAAAGAGCTCCATAGAGTAATCTGAAGAGTTTGCTGCCGCATCCTTCACTTTTGGTGTGGGTGAAGGACACAAGGAAAGGGGTTGCTCCTGACCATTAGCCTGCACTGACAACTCAGTGCTTGCATTTTTTTAAACTTCAGAAAAGGAGGCGATAGAGCTGGAGGCTGTTTCAGCAGTGTAAGCCAAAAACAGTTCCTGATGCTCCGGCTTTAAAAGCAGTCTACCTACTCCCAGAAAAGGGAGCCTTACAGGTCTTCCAGAGCTACACCATGATGCAGGATCAACACCTCCTGCCTTAGCTGCTATTGTGGTTTTGTCACTACCAGCAGATGCACCAACACCACCATCAGTACCAGGTGGCCCCCCACGCCCACGTCCGTGTCCTCTTCCACCATAATTCCTCATGTTTTGGAAAATGGACACAAAATACCAGCAGATATATGGTACTGTATCAGAAGCGTACAGCTCTATAGTCTAAGGATAACAGTAAATCTCCATATATATTTCATGAGTCATACACAGACGCTCACAGGCTCAGTATGGAGTACACAATAAAATAAAAAGTTGAAAAAGGGTTCAGTATCACCAGATACAAGGTATATATAGCATAGTGTAAACATTAGGAATCTCCGTATATATTTCAGGAGGCAGAAACAAACGCTCTCAGGCCCAGTATGGATTACACAAGAATATGAAAAGCTATAAATGGGTAAAGTAACACAAGCGTACAGCTGTATACAGTGTTGGGGTAATCTTAAATCTCCAAATATATTTCCGGAGTAACAGACAGACGTTCACAGGCTCATTATGGATTACACCAGAATCTAAACAGCAAAAAAGGTTACTGTATCAGAAGCATACAGCTGTATACAGTGTTGGCCAAATTTGAAATACAATATATATTTCCGGAGTCACCCTGAGATGCTCGCTCAGTCTGGGTATGAGCATAATAAAAAATGTTGTAAAGAAGGTACTGGATAACAAGATAGCAAGTATATATATTATAGGGTACAATTGAAATCTCCGTATACATAGTCCCGTAGTCACTCTAAGACGTTCACTCCGTATGGATTTGACTGTAATACTAAATGTCGAACAAAGGTACTGTACAAGATACAAGCTGTATCTAGTATAGGGTAAAAATTGGTATCTCCGATTCACCGTGTATATAGAAGGCGTAAACCACACATGCTCACTCCCAATGGATGATACCCTAATAACAAATTTTAAACAAAGGTACTGTATCAGCACATACCAGGTGTATCCAGTCTAGGGGTAATTGTAAATTTCCATCTATACTTCCGGAGTCAGACACAGACACTCACAGGCTCACTATGTATTACACCAGAATTTAAAAAGTAGAAAAAGGGAAAGTTATTCGGAGCGTAGAGCAGTATACAGTGTTGTGGTACTTTTAAATCTTCGTTTATATTTCAATCTCAGTAAGCCAGTCCAGACTCTCCGCTACTGGAAACTACATGGATACAAGTACAGACGGAAAGTTGAGTGTTAGCAGAAATTTGGGAATTACTCATCACGGGAAAACCTCCAGGTAGATGTTGCAGAGGTGATGCAGTCCCTCAATTACTGTGTCTGTGGAGACAGCAAAAACAGTTCTTTGTGAAGAAAGGATTGCTTTATCGCAGTAGTGTGGATCACATCACCATTACTTGTCTCCATCAAATTGTGATCACAGGGAGAGATGTAGACATGGTCCTCACTGCCTATCATGATGTGTCTGGTCATTTTGGAGTGCAAAAGACAGAAGCCACAGGCCGTAGGCGATTCTATTGGATTGGCATGAGAGGAGACACTGAATAATGGTGGCAGGAATGTCACATGTCTGTGACTATCACAACTGTGAAAGGTGATCATAAAGCACCACTGCATCCGCTTGTAAGTTGACGTCCATTACAAATTGTAGCCATTGATCATCTGAAGGTAGAGGCCAGCAGGACAGGCCATAGCTACATCTTAACCATCATCGATCAATACACCAAATTTCTTGTGGCCATCCCTGTGAAGGATTTAACTGGCCAGACTACACAGCAGTGGAGCAGGGAGAGGTAAGTATTGCAACTTGCAAGTGCTGTGGCCATGACCAAGCAGAGGGGCACACTCGTGGTCGACGGTACTGGCACAGGGCCCCTCATAGTACGCTGGTGTGTCTGACGTCGAGTGGGCCCCCCCACCGTCAGAGACACTGTATTGTACTATGAAGGGCCCTGTGCCAGTGCCGTCAGCCATCAGTTGGCCCATCCACCTGTTCAGAGCAACGGCACTTGCCCGGGTGCGCCAGGTGTTGACCCCAGCCCTTGGGGGGATTCAGCTGCTGCAAATGGTGGAATTGGGCAAGTCCGAGGAAGAGGAGGACAAAAGCGAGGCAGTTTTCTGGCAAACTATGTGTCATCAGGGGTAGGTGGGACAAAATCCTTTGAAACCCATGCATGGTTCATTTTAATGAAGGTTAGATCATCAACATTTTGGGTCGACAGATGGGTCCTTTTTTCTGTCAGGATTGATCCAGCAGCACTGAAGACTCTTTCAGATAACACACTAGCAGCAGGGCAAGCGAGTTCCTGTAAGGCATAGTATGCCAATTCAGGCCAGGTGTCCAGTTTACAGGCCCAATAGTCAAAGGGGAGTGACCTGTGAGGGAGAACATCGATATGGGATAAGTAGTTTGTAACCATAGTTGATAACTGCTGTCTCCTGTCACTTTTAATCGATGCAGTATTAGCAGTCATGTGAGCGGTACTTGAGAAATCATTCCACAACATGGTCATTAAACCCCTGTCTCCAACGCAACTTCGGCTGTGTGCACCATGAGCAACTCTTCCATTGTGCCCACTACGGCTCGTGGGAGAACCAGCACCGCTGCTGTGTGCTGAAAAAGCCTCAAACAAACGGTTTACCAGAGTTGCTTGTTTGTTAGCCAATATTATCTCTAGGTTCTCCTGTGGCATGGTGTTGTGTAATTTGCCTTTGTAGCGTGGATCGAGGATGCTGGCCAGCCAGTAGTCGTCATCCTTCATCATTTTGGCAATGCGGGGGTCCCTTTTTAGGATCCGCAAGGCATAATTGCACATGTGGGACAATGTTCCAGGTGTCAATAATGCACTGCCACTGCTGGGTGGAGGAACACTTTCTGGAAAATCCCCATCCCTACAGTCACGCACAAACACTGTACCTGACCTTGGAACACCAACATTTTCTCTTGCCCCTGAGAAGCATCCTCCTGCCCAAAATAATCATCCCCCTCATCCTCCTCCTCTTCCTCTTCTTCCTCCACCTCGTCCAGGACAGTTCCCTGACCAGACAATGGCTGACTGTTAGCAAGGCTTCCCTCCTCCTCCTCCTGTTCCTCCTCCTCTGCTGCAGACGCCAGATCCTTAATGTGTGTCAAACTTTGCATGTGCAGACGAATAAGTGGGATGCTCATGCTTATGATGGCGTCGTCTGCGCTTACCAGCCATGTGCATTCCTCAAAACGCTGAAGGACTTTACAGAGGTCTTTCAGCTTTGACCACTGCACACCCGACATTTCCATGTCTTCCCTCAAACTGCCTGCCCGTGTATCCTCCCACAAATGCATTACAGCCTGCCTCTGTTTGCACAACCTCTCAACCATGTGCAGGGTGGAGTTCCACCTTGTTGCAACGTCTATGATTAGGCAGTGCTTGGAGAGGTGGAGCAATCGCTGCAGATTCTGCATATGACTGGAGTGAACGGCCGAGTGACGGATGTGCGAGCACAGTCTTCGCACCTTATGGAGCAGTGATGTTAACTCCGGATAATTATTAAGGAAGCACTGCACCACCAGGTTCAAAGTGTGAGCCAGGCAAGGTATGTGTGTGAGTTTTGCCTGGGCTATGGCTGCCACAAAATTACGGCCGTTATCACTGACTACCTTGCCTGGCTCAAGATGTAGACTGCCCAGCCATGACTCAGTTTGTCGCTGCAAGTAGTCGGCCAGTACCTCCGCGGTGTGTCTGTTGTCGCCCAAAGACATCATCTTTAACACAGCCTGCTGATGCTGCAGATGAAGTGCTCGTGCGACTGCGCTCTGTGGACAAGTTTTCACTTATGGAGGAGGAGGGTCGAAAGCCTACAGCCAACTGTTTCCTATACCGTGGGCTAGGCAGCACTGTTCCACCGCCGCTGTCCCCTGTGAAGCCGGCATCCACCACATTAACCCCGTGCACAGTGATGGACACGTAATGGCCCTGGCCATGCCTACTGGTCCATGCATCTGTTGTGTGGTGCACCTTTCCACTCACTGACTGTTTGAGTGCATGGACAATGCGGTCTTTCACATGCCGGTGGAGGGCAGGGATGGCTTTTTGAGAAAAGAAGTGCCGACTGGGTAGGTTATAGCGTGGGACAGTGTAAGCCATGAGCTCGTGGAAAGCTTTGCTTTCAACCAAACGGTAGGGCATCATCTCTAATGAGATTAGTTTGGCAATGTAGGCGTTCAAACACAGTGTACGCGGATGAGAGGATGAGTACTTTCTTGTCCTACTCAGAGTGTCTGGTAGGGTGAGCTGGACTGGAGAGCTGCATATGGGGGAAGTAGCGGTGGACCGGATGGAGTGAGAGGGGGTTGGTGATGATATTAGTGGTGATGGCCTAGATTCAGTGTTGTGTTGCAAAACCATTGTGATTCCCTGAGTGCTTTGGCCTTGCGACGACACCTCCACATTTAGTGCTGGTGGTATGCTTAACGGTGGCGGTGGTCTTACAGTGGGGGAAGCGATGGAGCGTTGCTGGCTACCTTCAGTCGCAGCAGGTGCACATGTGGTACCTGAGGTTTTGTAGTCCATTCACGCTTGCAAGTGCATGTTGATTAAATGTCTAAGCATGCAACTGGTATTCAAATTTCTGAGTTGTTTACCTCGGCTAAAGGTGCTTCCGCGATTCATACAGGTAACCTTTGCCTCATCAGTAGGATTTTGGATAAAGAAGTGCCACACTGCACTCTTCCTACTATGGTATACATTTTCTGGCCTTGTACGCTGTGCTAGGTTGACCGTCTGGCCAAGCTGTCCTGCAACTCTTTTAGTTTTTGGTCCACGTTTTGGGACAGCTACGGACCTGCCAGATAACCGCTGCTGCGATGTCAATGCCTGCTGTGGATCCTTTTCCTTATCTGAACTATTGCCAGCGCCACCCTCCTCCCCCAATGGATGCCAATCTGGGTCAAGAACTGGGTCATCCATCACCTCCTCTTCAAAGTCATCTGCACCTTCCTCTTTACCTTCCTCTGTGTCACCGTGTAAGGTGGTATAGTATGCGGGAAGGGGCACCTGAGTTTCATCATGGTCAGATTCTGACTCAGTAGACTGCGAGGGCAATGTAGTGCTCTGGGTCAATGTACCAGCAGAATCATCTAGCAGTGGCTGTGCATCAGTGCACTCCATGTCAGATTCATCTTGGACTGTGGAATTCAGGATTTGACTGGCTAACCCAGGCATGGTATGTGAAAAGAGCTCCATAGAGTAATCTGAAGTGTGGGCTGCCGCATCCTTAACTTTTGGTGGGGGTGAAGGAAAGGTGTTTTTCCTGACCAGAACCCTGCACTGACGACTCCGTGCTTGCAGGTTTCGAGCGTTCAGAAGAGGAGGCAATAGAGCTGGTGGCTGTTTTGGCAATGTACGCCAAAACCTGTTCCTGATGCTCCGGCTTTAAAAGCGGTTTTCCTACTCCAAGAAAAGGGAACCTTACAGGCCTTCTTGGGCCAGACGATGACGCAGGCTGAACACCTCCTGCCTTAGCTGCTATTGTACTTTTGCCAGAACCAGCCGATGCACCACCACCATCAGTACCAACCGCGCCCCCCTGCCTACGTCCGCAGACTCTTCCACCATACTTCCTCATGTTTGGGAAAATGTACCAAAAATACCAGCAGAGAGATGGTACTGTATGAGGAGCGTCCAGCTGTGCTAGGTGTATTAAAAAAATTAAATCTACGTATATATTTTGTTAGTCACTAACGCTCTCCCAGTATTTGACCGTAATCCAACAAGCAGATATACGGAACTATATCAGAAGTGTACAGCTGTATGCGTTTTTTGTGTAGCTAACAATCTCCGTATATGTATTTCCGGAGTGTCACACACACACGCTGACTCTGTATAGATGTAACTGTAATGCGAATGGCAGATATACAATACTGTTTGAGAATCGGACAGCTCTATACGGTGTCTGTATGGAAAATTGTCAATCTCCGTCTATTTGTATACGGAGTGACACACGCTGTCTCTGTCTCGTTTTGACCGTTATCAAACAGCAGATATACAAAACTGTTTGAAAAGCGGACAGCTCTCTAAGGTGTAGGTATGGAAAAATGGAAAATCTTCTTGGCTTGTTTTTCCAGAGTCACACACAGATAGCTTGTATTTGTCCGTGATACCAGCTGGTACACGGTAGTGTGTGAGGAGTGTACACCGCTATACTGTGTCTGTATGGAAATTTGTCAACCTCAGTCTATTTGTATATGGAGTGACACACGCTGTCTCTGTCTAGTTTTGACGGTAATCAAGCAGCAGATATACGAAACTGTTTGAAAAGCGGGCAGTCCTATACGGTGTAGGTCTGGAAAAATGGAAAATCTCCTTGGCTTGTTTTTCCAGAGTCACACCCAGATAGCTTCTATTTGTCCGTGATACCAGCTGTTACACGGTGGTGTATGAGGAGCATACACCGCGATATGGTGTGTGAAAAAAAGAACGCTCGGTAACTCACCAGAACAAAGTAATAAAAGTTGGAGTGCATTGAAAAAAGCAGTTTGAACAGTAGTGTGCACACAGCAATGCAGCTATCAGGTAGCCTTAAAAGGCAACCTAATCACCACCAGCGCTGCTGCACACAAAAATCCTCCCCTTTCACTGCACACTAACTGTACAGTGAAAAGCGCTATCAGCAGGAGCAATTTTTTTTTCTTCTTCACCTGCCTAACGCTCTCCCTATTCAGAATTAGCAGCAGCAACTCTCCCTATTCTAAGATCCTCAGAAGTAAGATGGCGGTCAGCGGTCACGGCCTTTTATACCCACTGTGACGCCACACAAAGCCAGCCAATCACTTCAATGCCCTTCTCTAAGATGGTGGTGACCGCTGCCCATGTCATCGCATTGCCCACAGTGTGCGTCCACCTTCATTGGCAGAGAAAAGGCACTGGAAGCATTATTTGAAGCGTGACTTTGGTGCTCGGCGACCTCATGGCCGACCTCACGCTATGGTCGGGTTTCGATTGGTGAAACCCGACTTTAGCTAAAGTAGGAGGTTTTTGAATTTGACCGATCCATTTTGTTCAACTCTAGTCACACATCTGGACCCAGATAGCGTCATAGGCTATGTTGTGAGGCAAAATTTTAACCCTGCGTGTTCCAATTCACCAAACAATTTTGACCCTATCTACATAATGGGGAAAAAGTGAAAGGAAAAGTGTTGGAGGCAAATTGACAGCTGCCAGATGTGAACAAGGGGGACTGAAAGAATGAAAGTGACGGCGCCAAACAGTATATACTGTACAGTTGCTAAGGTGGGGCCCTGACATGGGATACTCACCACACACGGGGATATGAACACACACACAAAATGCGCCACACACTACCATGTGCTTCAACACATTTCTCCACACATACACCAACCTCGCCACATAAAAGTCGAAACACAAAAGTCGCCACTCAAAACTCGCAGAGCTGTTTAAAAGATGAAAAATGAGCTGTGATTGGTTGCTATCAGCAACAGTTTTCTTTTTAGACAGTTATGGTAACTGAGGCCTATTATTCTTATCATTTCTATGGTGTTATCGTCCTTCTGTAAAGCTGGAAATAACACAATTTATTACCGTGTCAACACAGACCACCCTCTGACACAGACTGCAGGGGGAGCCCTGTATCACACAGGATAGGATTAGATACACGGCTCAGCAGTCAGTATCACACAGGAGAGGATTAGATACATGGCTCAGCAGGCAATATCACACAGGATAGGATTAGATATACAGCTCAGCAGTCAGTATCACACAGGAGAGGATTAGACACATGGCTCAGCAGGAAATATCACACAGGATAGGATTACATACACAGCTCAGCAGTCAGTATCACACAGGATAGGATTAGATACGCAGCTCAGCACACAGTATCACACAGAATAGTATTAGATACACAGCTCAGAAGACAGTATCACATAGAATAGGATTAGATACACGGCTCAGCAGTCAGTATCACACAGGATAGGATTAGATGCACGGTTTTTATGTGCAATATAATCATTATAATTTGTTATAACTAACCACAGTTGGTTACTATGCCCAGGCAACGCCGGGCTCTTCAGCTAGTACTATAATAAATATTGTCAAGTAGGCATTAACTTCTAAAGCATATTTCGCTTGTGATATGGATGATGCCCCTTTGAACCCAAATTCTAGGCCTTTAAAATAAGCAACTTGCATAAACTCAAATATAGTACATAAAAACATGTTTGGATGCTGGTGAGTCAGAATCACTGCAGATTTATACTGATACAAAAACAAAAGTCTAAAATTATTCATGTATGTTAGTATAATTTGAACATCAGAAATACACGGTCTTCACTTATGCGTGATATAGCAGAATCCTGAATGGTGGACAAGCAATCACCATGATAAGTACACAGTACATGAATCTTCTGATGTTCCTCCCTCCCATAAGGCCCCTTTAGATTTAGCGATGCACCAGCGATCCCGACCACGATATGACCCAGTCAGGATCGCTGGTGCATCACTAAATGGTCGCTAGTGAGCTGCCAAACAGGCAGATCTCACTAGCGATGCAGCAGCGGTTGGCGGTCGCACTTACCTTTCAGATGCGGCGAGGGTGTTCGTCTTCCGCCTGCGTCCATGGCTCACTCGTCGGCGCCAGCAGGAAGCTGACGACGAGAAACGAACCAGGCCGATCTCGCACGATCAGCGATAGCCAGCGGGGGGGCCAGTCGGAGTTAAGTATCACATGTCGCGATATCGCTAGCAATATCGCTGCTGCGTCACAAAATCGGTGATGCTTTAGCGATATCGCTAGCGATATCGCTACGTGTAAAGCCCCCTTTAACTACAAGCCCTCACACATCCAATACCTCTTCTACTGCTTCTTTGCTGTCCCTCATTATGGAACTAGTATTTTTCTCCAATTTCCAGCAGATTGTAATGTCTAAGGCTACTTTTACACATGCCGAGTTCTTTGCGGCCCGTTTTTACGGGCCGTTTTCGCAAAAACCTTCTCTGATCGCCGTTTTTCCCCGTTGTAACAAATTGCAGGGAAAAAAACGACGATCCGCAAATACGGTGTACATCGGAGTGCCGTGTCCCGTATATATATACTGCCGTGAAAAAATATCGAGCTTGCTCGATATTTTTCACGGCTCATGGACACGGCCTCCATTTAAATCAATGGTACCACAAAAACAACAGTAGCTTGTTTTTGTGGTACCATTGATTTAAATGGAGGCCATGTCCGTGAGCTGTGAAAAATATCGAGCAAGCTCGATATTTTTTCACGGCAGTATATATATATGGCCCTCACGGCCATACGGGACACGGCACTCCGATGTAATTTTGGGGCCGCAAAAACACGGCAAGTGTAAAAGAAGCCTTAGTAGCAAAGTAGTGTCTAGTAAGCCAGGCAGTGTGTAGTAGCAGAGCTGTGTCTCAGTATCAATGGTGTCTAGTAGCAGAGCATTTCCTAGTGATGGAGCAATGTCTAGTAAGCACAGCAGAGTCTAGCAACCGAACATTAGTAATTAGTATAGTGGCTAGTCAGTAGCATAGCTACCGGGTGCAGAGGGGGCGGTTGCCCCAGGCCCCGCACTTGGAGGGGCCCACCCAAAGCTATGCTACCCTTAACTGTATCGTTATGCGCAGCTCACCGATACAGTTAAGCCCCGCGGTAAAGCAGGGAGACACGATCATCCTGCACCACTGTTCTCCATTCTGTAGGCCTCATGTTGCTTAAAGCCTGGGGTCTAAAGAACAGCCGAGGTGCTGGCACATGCACAGGACATCAAAGACCCAGTGCAGTGACGTTACCGTGCTGCGTTGGGATTCTGACGTTCTGTGTGTGCCGGTGAGATGATAACATGTTGGTCCACCCGATCATCGTCAATGGAGTTGTCAGGATCCTGGATTAGAGGAACATATGATTTTTTAAATTTTATTTAAAACTTGTGGGGGCATCAAAAACAATGGATGATCCTGAAACAATGAGGGGCCCTCATACATTATAGGGACTACTGTTGGGGCCCTTATAAAGTGTGAAGACCATTATACAGCTTGGGGGCTAATGCGGAGTCCATTATACAGTTAGATGCTTACTGTAGGAGCCATTATACAGTGTGTTTACTAATGCAGGGACCATTATACAGTCTGGAGGCTAATTTGGTGTCATTATACAGCATGGAAGCTAATGTGGGGGCCTGTTATACAGTTTGGGGGGCTTATGTGAGGCCCTGTTATATAAATTGGGGGCTAATGCGGGAGCCCATTG
The DNA here is from genome assembly GCF_039654945.1 of Dendrobates tinctorius. Taxonomy (NCBI): domain Eukaryota; kingdom Metazoa; phylum Chordata; class Amphibia; order Anura; family Dendrobatidae; genus Dendrobates; species Dendrobates tinctorius. Next base: position 15,332,391 of record NW_027361750.1, on the reverse strand, counting down.
TACAGTTTTGGGGCTAATGTGGGGCCCATTGTACAGTTTGGGGTTAATGCAGTGACCATTATACAGTTTAGGGGCTGATGCGGGGCAATTATACAATTTGGGGCTTCCTATGGAGGTCATTATGCAGTGTGGACGCTAATGGGGGACCATTATACAGTTTCAGTGCTAGTGTGGGGACTGCTGTAGAGGCAATTATACAGTGTAGGGGACATTATACAGTGTGCGTTCTACTGTGGGAGCCATTATAAAGTGTGAGGGAGTCATTATACTGTGTTATGGGGGGAGCAGTGGCGACATCACACTATGTATAGAGGAGCTGTGAGGGTATCTTATTATGTGTAACGGCGCTGTGGACTGTCCATGCTGTGTGTAGGTGACCTGTGGGGACATCATTCTCTATATAAGGGATCTGTGGGCCCACCATACTGTATATAGAGATGAGCTGTACATTAGGGGACTCAGTGGACATTATTAAATGTTAAGAGGCCACTTAAGAATCATTACTGTTATAGAGGTTTTCAGAGTTCTTTAACTGTCAAGTGGGCAAAATGTGGACATTATTTTTTTAGGGGGCCATATTACCATCTAGCGGGTACAAAGGATTCATTATTATTATATAGAGGGCACAATACTGGATATTATTATGTGGGGCACTAATAGGAGTGTTGTTATTGTGCCTAACATCAGGTGCAGTAATAGGGACATATACAGCAGCAGCAGATCAGTATAAGGCTGGAGTCACACACAACGTATAAAAATACGGTCCGTTTTTCACGGACCAGAATTGCACAAATGTTTCATGAACAGTGATCCGTATGTCATCCGATTGTAATGTGAGGATGCAAATTTCTCGCATCTAAGCATCCGTGTGATATTCGTATGGCATTCGTATGATGAGATTTTCTTGCCAGCTTGCAAAATGGACATATAATGGATGCCAATGACAGATTAAAACACAAACGAAAGAATAGATAAATACACATAGAATACATAGAGTATACAGTATATATACATATGTCAGGGACGGCAGAACATACTAAATATAAAATAACGTAAAGTGCGTTCACCGCCCGGGGTCCACCGTGCAGAAGGTGTTAACACTGCTCCTAGATAATGGCGGACATACAATATGGCGGAATAACGCACGCGGGTTGAACGTCACCCGGGTGCGCTGAGCGATCACTGTTATATTCACAGAGACGTCTAAATGCTAGCACAAAAGGCTGAACCTGTTAACGTCACAGGTCAGAGAAGTGCACGCACGGTATATGGTCACAGGAGCTGGGCCCTAGGCAGAGGGTCAGCGTCCATCTAGACCTACCGTGCATGTGGCGTCGCTACTGCAGATGCCAAGAGGAGCTGCAGACTGCAGCGCGGCGAGAGACACTGCCGGTAATCGACAATGTCCGGTTGCCAGCGCACTGTCGAAGACGTCAGAGATGGCCAAGTGTGGTGGCAGAGCCAGACGGTAGACCACTGAGCTGATCCACTCGAGGACCTTGAAGGGACCAATTTATCGCGGTGCGAACTTGGAGGACTCGGCCCGCAGCTTGATATTTCGGGCAGAGAACCACACCAAGTCGCAAGGGGCAAAAGTTGGAGCGGGGTGCCGATGTGTGTCGGCGGAAGCTCTCATTCTCTCTTTAGAGGCTCAAATAGCATCCTGGGCGCGATACCAAATGTCGAGAGCCTCCACTGCCCAGTCTGCCACCCTGGAATCAGTGGAAGACACTGGCATTGGGACAGGGACGCGTGGATGCTGGCCGTAATTAAGAAGGAACGGCGTCTGAACAGTGGAATCAGCCACTGCATTATTCAGGGCAAAATCAGCCCATGGCAGTAAGGATGCCCAGTAGAGTTGAGCGATACCGTCCGATACTTCAAAGTATCGGATCGGAATGGATCGGCCGATCTTAAAAAAAAGTATCGGTATCGCCGATTCCGATACCGGAAGTCCCATTCAAGTCTATGGGACTTCCGGTATCGGAATAAGAAAAACCCTGTTTTTGCCTTGTACAGCCTCTCTGGGGTCTGTACGGGCCTTTCGGGGGGGCTGTGCCGGCCTGCCAGGGGGTCTGTGCAGGCTCCGGTGGTCTGTGCCAGCCTGCCGGGGGGCTGTGCCGGCCTGCCGGGGGAGCTGTGCAGGCTCCGGGGGGCTGTGCCGGCCTGCCGGGGGGCTGTGCAGGCTCCGGTGGGCTGTGCCGGCCTGCCGGGGGGCTGTGCCGGCCTGCTGGTGGTCTGTGCAGGCTCCGGTGGGCTGTGCCGGCCTGCCGGGGGGCTGTGCAGGCTCCGGTGGGCTGTGCCGGCCTGCCGGGGGGCTGTGCCGGCCTGCCGGGGGTCTGTGCAGGCTTCGGGGGTCTGTGCAGGCATCGTCCGATGGGACTACAAGTCCCATCGGGCGATGCCTGCTACCATGACAGTGATTGACACATTAGCCAATGATGGGACAGTAGTAGTCCCATCATCCGGCTAATGTGTTGAATGTAAAAAAAAAAATTACATGCTACATACATGCTACATTCATACTACATACTACATACATGCTACATTCATACTACATATATACTACATGCATGCAACATGCATACTACATATATACTACATGCAACATACATACTACATATATACTACATGCATGCAACATGCATACTACATATATACTACATGCTACATACATACTACATATATGCTACATATATACTACATGCATGCTACATACATACTGCATGCTACATACATACTGCATGCTACATACATACTACATGCTACATACATACTACATATATGCTACATACATACTACATATATACTACATGCATGCTACATACATACTGCATGCTACATACATACTACATGCTACATACATACCACATATATACTACATACATACTACATGCATGCTGCATGCTACATACATACCACATACATACTACATACATACTACATACATACTACATGCATGCTACATACATACTACATGCTACATACATACTACATATATACTACATGCATGCTACATACATACTACATGCTACATACATACTACATATATACTACATGCATGCTACATACATACTACATACATACTACATGCATGCTACATACATACTACATGCTACATACATACCACATACATACTACATATATACTACATGCATGCTACATACATACTGCATGCTACATACATACTACATGCATGCTACATACATACTACATACATACTACATGCATGCTACATACATACTGCATGCTACATACATACCACATACATACTACATATATACTACATGCATGCTACATACATACTGCATGCTACATGCATGCTACATACATACTACATACATACTACATGCTACATACATACCACATATATACTACATACATACTACATACAATACATTCATACAATACATACATAGACATACAGTACATATAACATAGAGTAACATACTTACCAATACTTGTCACATTGTTCCCCGAAGCCATTGTCTTTTACGGAATAAATATTAACATAACAAACCACAAAAATACTCACCCACGATCCGAAGCAGTCCACGAGTGTGTCCCACGACGATCTTGGGTAGAGAACTGCAGCATCAGCTGATGCTGCCGTTCTCTATGGGCTGCAGGAATCCAATGACGGAAGGTAGGTATCCTTCCGCACTGTATTCCTCTGCCACTTAAAAAAAAAAAGTCCCTAGTCTCACTTTATGCCATTGCTAATTCCCACACAGCAATGGCATAAAGTGAGACTAGGCACTTTTTTTTTTTTAAGTGGCGGAGGAATACAGTGCGGAAGGATACCTACCTTCCGTCATTGGATTCCTGCAGCCCGTAGAGAACGGCAGCATCAGCTGATGCTGCCGTTCTCTACCCAAGATCGTCGTGGGACACACTCGTGGACTGCTTCGGATCGTGGGTGAGTATTTTTGTGGTTTGTTATGTTAATATTTATTCCGTAAAGGACAATGGCTTCGGGGAACAATGTGACAAGTATTGGTAAGTATGTTACTCTATGTTATATGTACTGTATGTCTATGTATGTATTGTATGAATGTATTGTATGTAGTATGTATGTAGTATATATGTGGTATGTATGTAGCATGTAGTATGTATGTAGTATGTATGTAGCATGCATGTAGCATGCAGTATGTATGTAGCATGCATGTAGTATATATGTAGTATGTATGTAGCATGTAGTATGTATGTAGCATGCATGTAGTATATATGTAGTATGTATGTAGCATGTAGTATGTATGTAGCATGCATGTAGTATGTATGTAGTATGTATGTAGTATGTATGTGGTATGTATGTAGCATGTAGTATGTATGTAGCATGCATGTAGTATATATGTGTTATGTATGTAGCATGCATGTAGTATGTATGTAGTATGTATGTAGTATGTATGTAGCATGCATGTAGTATGTATGTAGTATGTATGTAGTATATATGTAGTATGTATGTAGCATGCATGTAGTATATATGTAGTATGTATGTAGCATGTAGTATGTATGTAGCATGCATGTAGTATGTATGTAGTATGTATGTAGTATGTATGTGGTATGTATGTAGCATGTAGTATGTATGTAGCATGCATGTAGTATATATGTGTTATGTATGTAGCATGCATGTAGTATGTATGTAGTATGTATGTAGTATGTATGTAGCATGCATGTAGTATGTATGTAGTATATATGTGGTATGTATGTAGTATGTATGTAGCATGCAGTATGTATGTAGCATGCATGTAGTATATATGTAGTATGTATGTAGCATGTAGTATGTATGTAGCATGCATGTAGTATATATGTAGTATGTATGTAGCATGTAGTATGTATGTAGCATGCATGTAGTATGTATGTAGTATGTATGTAGTATTTTTTTTTTTTTTTTTAACATTTAACACATTAGCCGGATGATGGGACTACTACTGTCCCATCATTGGCTAATGTGTCAATCACTGTCATGGTAGCAGGCATCGCCAGATGGGACTTATAGTCCCATCGGACAATGCTTGCACAGACCCCCGGACATCAGCACAGCCCCCCAGCAGGCCGGCACAGCCCCCCGGCAGGCCGGTACAGACCCCCACAGGGTGCACAGACCACCGGCAGGCCAGCACAGCCCCCCGGCAGGCCGGTACAGACCCCGGGCAGTCCACACAGCCTCCCGGCAGGCCGGCACAGCCCCCCGGCAGGCCGGTACAGACCCCGGGCAGTCCACACAGCCCCCCGGCAGGCCGGCAGAGACCCCCGGAAGGCCCGAAATGACGGCGCATCATGATGCGCACACACCGCGCATCATGATGACGTCAGGCTGTCAATCAACTTTGAACTTCCGATTCCGATGCCGACTTCCGATATTGAAAAAATATCGGAAGTCGGTATCGGAATTCCGATACAGCAAGTATCGGCCGATACCCGATACTTGCGGTATCGGAATGCTCAACACTAATGCCCAGTCATCCTGCCTGGCAGAGACAAAATGTCGCAGGTACGTGACCAGAGTTTGATTGGCTCTCTCAACCAACCCGTTCGTCTTGGGGTGATAGGCGGAGGACAAGTTTAGCGCGATACTGAGTAGACTGCAGCGCTCCCTCACAAACCGAGATGCAAATTGGTGACCTCGGTCACTGACTATTTTGTCCGGCATACCGTGTAAATGAAAAACATGCTTTATGAACAGTGCGGCGAGACCGCGAGAGGAAGGCAGCCGCGTGAGTGGCACCAGATGCACCATTTTAGAAAAATGATCAGTAACCACCCAGATGACCATGCTGCCACCGGACTTGAGCAGGCCGACCACAAAGTCAATGCCGACCATCTCCCAGGGTCTGTCTGCCACCGGCAAGGGATACAGTAACCCAGCCGGCCTCTGTCTAGAGGACCTGTTCCGAGCACAAGAGACGCATGCCTGAATGTACTCTTTTGTGTCCCGAGCCATGTGCGGCCACCAATAGGACATTGCCAGGAGTTCTGTGGTCCACTTATTGCCAAAGTGACCACCCACCATGGATGAGTGTGCCCACGCGAGGACCTCTGGTCGCAGGTGAGGAGGGACAAAGGTTCTGCCCGGCGGTACTGCCTCAAGAGCAACCGGGCCCATGGTCCTCAGGCTCTCAGTGGGGACAATTAGCCAAGGCTCAGCCTCCTCTTCCTCCGCTGAGACCACCGAGTGAGAGAGAGCATCCGCACGGACGTTCTTCTCTCCAGACAGATAGTGCAAGGTGAAGCGGAAGCGGGAGAAGAGCGACCACCTAGCTTGACGAGAGTTCAATCGCTGGGCCGTTTATAAATAGACCAGGTTTTTATGGTCAGTGTAGACCTGAAAGGGAAAGCGGGCTCCCTCGAGAAGATGTCTCCACTTGGAAAAGGCCAATTTAATGGCCAGCAACTCCCGGTCCCCGATGGAGTAGTTTTTCTCCGCCGGTGAGAAGGTCTTTGAGAAGAAGAAGCAGGGATGCTTCCAACTTTGAGCATCCTTCTGGAAAAGGACTGCTCCTGCACCGATGGATGAGGCATCTACCTCTAGGATAAAGGGTTTATCCACATCGGGACTGTGGAGGATAGGAGCGCCAGCAAAATGGGTCTTCAGAGACGAGAAGGCCATGGAGACCTGCTCTGACCAAACCTTAGGATTGGTTCCTTTCTTGGTGAGAGCGACCAAAGGAGCTACCAGTGTGGAAAAGTGAGGTATGAACTGGCGGTAATCATTAACGAACTCCAAAAAGCGCTGCACCGCTTTCAGAGAATGGGGCTCCTGCCAGTCCATTACCGCTTGCAATTTGGCAGGATCCATAGCCAACCCCTGGGCCGAGATGATACAGCCCAGGAACGGCAAGGACTCCAGCTCAAACTGGCACTTCTCCAGCTTGGCAAAGAGAGAATTCACCCGCAAACGGTCGAAGACCTTGCAGACGTCTCTCCGGTGAGAGGTCAAATCTGGAGAAAAGATGAGGATGTCATCCAGATAGACTACCACCGAGGTGGAGTGCATATCACGAAAGACGTCATTTACGAAGTCTTGGAAGACAGCAGGCGCATTACAGAGGCCGAAGGGCATGACCAGGTACTCATAGTGGTCATCCCTGGTATTAAAGGCTGTCTTCCACTCGTCTCCTTCGCGTATGCGGATCAGGTTGTACGCCCCCCATAGATCTAATTTAGTAAAGATCCAGGCCCCTCACAACCTGTCAAACAACTCAGAGATCAAAGGAAGAGGGTATTTGTTTTTTACAGTAATGGCGTTGAGACCTCTCTAGTCAATGCAAGGGTGCAACTCTCCACTCTTCTTCTGCACGAAGAAGAACCCTGCACCAGTCGGCGACACCGATTTTCTGATAAACCCTCTTGCCAGGTTCTCCCGGATATATTGTGACATAGCCTTAGTCTCTGGGAGAGATAGAGGATATACGCGACCTCTAGGAGGTTCTGCGCCTGGCAATAGGTCTATCGGACAATCGTAAGGACGGTGCGGCGGAAGCGCCTACGCTGACTTTTTGGAGAAGACATCCGTGTACTGCCGGTAGTGACTAGGGAGCACGGAAACATCCGTGGGCACCTCCGTGGAGGCTACTTGCACACTGCCCCTCATGCACCTTCCCTCACAGTCCTTGCTCCAACCCAGTATATTCCCCGTAGACCAATCTATATGAGGGGAATGACAACAGAGCCATAGAACTCTGAGAAGCACCTGGTCGATGCCATCTGGCAAAATGAACAGGTACAAGGTCTCGTGGTGAGATGGTGAGATTGAGAGCCAAAGGGGTGCTGTCTGATGGGTAGCCTGATATGGTAAAGGCACACCATTAATCACCCTGATGGTCAAGGGATGGGGCAGTAGCATCAGCGGAATAGCGTGCTTTTGGGCGAAGGACGAGGACATGAAGTTTCCTTCTGCCCCGGAGTCCACCGTGACCTCTACCTCCCAGGTGGAAGCACCGCTATCTAGCGTCCCTCAGAATACCGGTTTGGGGGAAAAGGGTTTTATATCAGGTAGACCCCAACCTACTACCATGGTTTGTGAACGTTTTCTCGAGCGCTGCGGGCACCTGCTAGTCGAATGACCAAACTGTCGACACCGGTGACAGCGTGCAGAGCTTCGCTCAAGGACTAGACTTGGGACCGGTGCGAGACACCTCCGTGGGATCAAGAGGTTCAAAGAAGGTGGGAGTCAACCTAACCTTCTGTCTGGATTGAGCTCACTCCAACCTGCGCTCAGTATAACGGAGGTCAATGCGGGTGGAGATAGCAATCAGCTCCTCCAGAGTTACGGGAACCTCCCTGGTAGCTAAAGCATCTTTGACATGCTCCGCTAAGCCCCTCCAGAACACAGGGATGAGTGCCTTATCAGGCCACTCCAGCTCGGAAGCCAGTGTCCGAAAACCGACAGCGTAATGGCTGACCGAGAGGGTCCCCTGTGTTAACGCTAACAACTGGAGAGAGATGTCGTGAGTGACCTGTGGTCCCAAAAAGATCTGTTTTAGAGAGGTTAGAATCTGAGCAGCGCTCAGAACCACGGGATCACCACGCTCCCACAGCGACGTGGCCCATTCTAACACCCTGCTTGAATGGAGGGAGATGATAAATCCCACTTTAGCCCACTCTGTAGGGAATTGTGCGGCCAGTAACTCAAGCTGGATAGAGCACTGGCTCATGAAACCCCTGCAGGTGGCGCTGTTACCAGAAATTTTATCGGACAACGGGAGGCGGGATATTGTCGGCACAGCTGTGGATGTGGGCACATGCGAGACAGCCTCTGCAACTGTCTGAGCAGCGGCCACTGTAGCATTCACAGCTGAGGTGGAGTGTTATGAATGGGTTACCGAGGAGAAAAAAACAAAACAAGCTAAGTCACAGAAAACCAGAGAGGTTGGTAACTATGCAAATTGCAGATCCCTGATCCTAACCACACAACTAACAGCAACCGTGAGGCGTACCTACGATGGTCCTAGACGCTTCGTCACAGCCGGATGACTAAATAAGCCTGAAGCAAGAAAAGGGGAAAACTAACTGCACCAGAACAGACCCCAAAGGAAAGACAGCCCCCACACATGTATTGACGGTGAAACAAGATGAAAGCACAAACACAGGCAGGAAAATAGGCTGAGCAAACGATGGGGCCCAAACTAACTAGAAAGGATAGGAAAGGAAAGACACTGTCTGCAATCTGCAAAAAACCCTACAAAAATAAAGTCCAACACTTTTGATAGCAAAATTAACCCTGAAGTCACTAGACTTCTCCCATTATATCAGCACTCTGAAATATTCTGAGACAGAACAAAAAGAGGCCAATCTAATAAGGGACAAAAAGAAAATTGGCAAATACAGATAAATAGTAGAAATTTAGCGCAGCCCCATCCGGGGCTGGCTGACCACACAAAACTGAATAGACAAACAAAATCAAGTGTGAACATTAGCAGAAAAACTTAGCTTTAGATGACTGGAACAGAGCTGAAAGCAAAGACCTGACAAGCCAGAAGGAATCACCAGCACCAGACTAGGGCATCGGCTGTCTTAAATCCAGTCTGAGATTCCTGAGGTCCAATTGTCATCCTCATTATCAGGTGGCAGATTTCTACTGATTAAATCAGCCTCACTACCTCCAGTTACCACCAGAGGGAGCCTGGAAGGAGAACTCACAACTGGTGGACCGAAAAATGAACTCACAACAGTGGAGCTCTCGATAGCAGCCAACCTGCCCTCCAGCTGCCGAATGTACTGCCGCAGCTGCTGCAGGTCTGCCATTACTAGCCAGACCTTGGCGCTAGTATAATGTTAGGGACGGCGGAACGCACTAAATATAAAATAACGTAAAGTGCGTTCGCCGCCCGGGGTGCACCGTGCAGAAGGTGTTAACACTTCTGCTAGATAATGGCGGACATACAATATGGCGGTATAACGCACGCGGGTTGAACGTCACCCGGGTGCGCTGAGCGATCACTGTTACATTCACAGAGACACCTAAATGATAGCACAAAAGGCTGAACCTGTTAACGTCACACGTAGAGTTGAGCGACTTTTGGTTTTTTAGGGTCGCGTTTCGTTTCGTGAAACCCGACTTTTCCAAAAGTCGGGTCGAGCAAGATCGTCCGATTATAGGGAAAAGTCGGGGTCGTCCCGAAACACGAAACCCAATGTAAGTCAATGGGGAATAAAAGTCGGCAGTGAGAGGAGGACAGGAAACACACCTACAGTGCCCATTTGAATGCCAAAAGCATCAATTCTTCTTTCTTAAGCTTGTCAACCTTAATTAACTTCATAATACAAGTTACGCACTGAAAAATGGGGGTTATTTGGCTAAAGTTGTGGTGGGGGAGGGCTGGCTGCAGGTTTTCATGTGCCCTGGGCGAAAGAGCGCCCCTTTAACACATACCACAACTCATCATGCTCCGATACGGCAGAGAAATAGCGGTATAGTACAATGAAAAATACCTCACTTTTTACATCTCATGACGAGGCCCATCTATTTCTCCATACAGAATCATTGGTCCCATATAATGTTTGAAACAGTATATGATGAGCTCCACATAATGCTACAGTATATATTGGTCCCCATGGATGAAGCTCCACTGTCTTATGGGCCCAAATAATGCTCCAAACATAATGGGCCCCATTTCTAATGCTCTAGTGTATAATGGGCCCTGTAAATGCTGCTCCAGTGTCTGATGTCCACCTTTGGAATGTTCCAGTGTATGGTGGGCCCCATCTATCATTCTCCAGAGTATAGTGCTCCCCAAAAATTGCTGTCCCAACATTGAAAACAATCAAATAAGTCTCCTCGCTAGGGAATCCCTGTACTTGTCTGGACAGGTGCTGTAGCTTGCTTAACAGCTCGCCAGCCGTTCTCACGCCCAATATGGATTACACGTGATTGCACAAAGGTGAGAAAGGGTACCGTATCCCCAGATAACATGTATGGATAGCGTACACATTCAAAATATATGTCTCAGGAGGCAGGCTCAGACGGTGTAAGGCTCAGTATGGATTGCACGTGACTGCACAAAGGTTAGAAAGGGTACCGTATCCCTGGATAACATGTATGGATAGCGTACACATTCAAAATATATGTCTCAGGAGGCAGGCTCAGACGGTGTTAGGCCCAGTATGGATTGCACGTGATTGCACAAAGGTTAGAAAGGGTACCGTATCCCTGGATAACATGTATGGATAGCGTACACATTCAAAATATATGTCTATACAGCATGAGGCAGGCTCAGACAGTGTTAGGCCCAGTATGGATTGCACGTGATTGCACAAAGGTTAGAAAGGGTACCGTATCCCTGGATAACATGTATGGATAGCGTACACATTCAAAATATATGTCTCAGGAGGCAGGCTCAGACGGTGTTAGGCCCAGTATGGATTGCACGTGATTGCACAAAGGTTAGAAAGGGTACCGTATCCCTGGATAACATGTATGGATAGCGTACACATTCAAAATATATGTCTATACAGCATGAGGCAGGCTCAGACGGTGTTAGGCCCAGTATGGATTGCACGTGATAGCACAAAGGTTAGAAAGGGTACCGTATCCCTGGATAACATGTATGGATAGCGTAAATATTCAAAAAATATGTCTCAGGAGGCAGGCTCAGACGGTGTCAGGCACAGTATGGATTTGACGGCCCAGATTACACAGCGGAGGAGCAGGGAGAGGTAAAGATTGCAAATGCTGGGGCCCTGCCCAAGCAAGGGGGCCCACTCGTGGGCGTCGGTACTGGCACTGGGCCCCTCATAGTACAGCGGTGTGTCTGACGGCGGGTGTGCACCACCACCGTCAGAGACACTTGATTGCACTATGAGGGACCCTGTGCCAGTGCCCGCGCCCAAGAGTCGGCCTACCCACCTGTCCAGGGCAACGGCACTCGCACGGTGTCGTGCAGTAGGTGGTGACCCCGGCCATGGGGGGGAGGCAGCACAGTTAGGGAGTTTTAGAAAGTGGCATATGTTGATGTTGGACATTCAGCTGCTGCAAAAGGCGAAATAGGTGAAGTACCAGGAAGAGGTGGACCAAAGCAAGCCATTTTTCTGTCACCCTATGTGTCATCAGGGGAAGGTGGGACAAAATCCTTGGAAACCCATGCGTGGTTCATTTTAATGAAGGTTAGATCATCCACATTTTGGGTTGACAGACGGGTCCTTTTTTCTGTCAGGATTGATCCAGCTGCACTGAAGACTCTTTCCGATAGCACACTTGCAGCTGGGCAAGCGAGCTCCTGTAAGGCATATTGGGCCAATTCAGGCCAGGTGTCCAGTTTAGCGGCCCAATAGACAAAGGGGAATGACCTGTGTGGGAGAACATCGATATGGGAGGAAAAGTAGTTTGTAACCATAGTTGACAACTGCTGTCTCCTGTCACTTTCCATCGATGCAGTATTACCAGTTGTGTGAGCGGTATTTGAAAAATCAGTCCACAACATTGTCATGAAACCCCTGTCTCCAACGCCACTTCTGCTGTGTGCACCACGAACACCTCTGCCAAGCTGCCCCCGGCCCATATGGCTCGTGTGAGAACCATCACCGCTGCTGTGTGCTGGGAATGCCTCAAGCAACCGATTTACCAGAGTTGCTTGTTTATTAGCCAATATTAGGTCAAGGTTCTCCTGTGGCATGATGTTTTGTAATTTGCCTTTATAGCGTGGATCCAGGATGCTGGCCAACCAGTAGTCGTCATCGTTCATCATTTTGGCAATGCGGGGGTCCCTTTTTAGGATCCGCAAGGCATAATCTGACATGTGGGCCAATGTTCCCGGTGTCAATGATGCACTGCGAGTGCTGGTTGGAGGAGCACTTTCTGGCAAATCCACATCCCTCCAGTCACGCACAAACCCTGTACCAGACCTTGCCACGCCAACATTTTCACTTGCCCCACGAGATGCATCCTCCTCCCCTAAGTAATCATCCCCATCATCCTCCTCCTCCTCCTCTTCTTCCTCCACCTCGTTCAGGAGAGGTCCCTGAGCAGACAATGGCTGAATGTCATCAAGGATTCCCTCCTCCTCTTCCTCCTCATCAACATTGGCTGCAGACGCCTGCTCCTTAAGGTGCGTCAAAGTTTGCATGAGCAGACGCATAAGTGGGATGCTCATGCTTAGGATGGCGTCGTCTGCGCTTACCAGCCGTGTGCATTCCTCAAAACACTGAAGGACTTTACAAAGGTCTTTCAGCTTCGACCACTGCACACCTGTCAACTCCATGTCTGCTCTCAAAGTGCCTGGCCGTGTATCCTCCCACAAATGCATTATGGCCTGCCTCTGCTCGCACAGCCGCTCCACCATGTGCAGGGTGGAGTTCCACCTTGTTGCAATGTCGATAATGAGGCGGTGGTTGGGAAGGTGGAGCAATCGCTGCAGCTTCTGCATACGAACGGAGTGTACAGGCGACCGGCGGATGTGCGCGCACAGTCTTCGCACCTTCTGGAGCAGGGCTGTTAACTCCGGATAATTTTTGAGGAAGCACTGCACCACCAGGTTCAAGGTGTGAGCCAAGCAAGGTATGTGGCTGAGTTTTGAAAGGGCTATGGCTGCCACAAAATTACGGCCGTTATCACTAACTACCTTGCCTGCCTCAAGATGTACACTGCCCAGCCATGACTCAGTTTGTCGCTTCAAGTACTCGGCCAGCACCTCGGCGGTGTGTCTGTCGCCCAAACACATCATCTGCAACACAGCCTGCTGACGCTTTCCACTAGCTGCTCGATAGGGGGACACATCGTGTGCAACAGTGGCAGCTGCAGATGGAGTGCTCGTACGACTGCGCTCTGTGGACGAGCTTTCGCTTCTGGAGGAGGAGGAGGAGGAGGAGGGTCGAACGCCTACAGCCAACTGTTTCCTATACCGTGGGCTAGGCAGCACTGTCCCACCACCGCTGTCCCCTGTGGACCCTGCATCCACCACATTAACCCAGTGCGCAGTGATGGACACGTAACGGCCCTGGCCATGCCGACTGGACCATGCATCAGTTGTGAGGTGCACCTTTCTGCTCACTGACTGCTTGAGTGCATGGACAATGCGGTCTTTCACATGATGGTGGAGGGCTGGGATGGCTTTGCGAGAGAAGAAGTGGCGACTGGGTAGGTCATAGCGTGGTACTGCATAGGCCATGAGTTCGCGGAAAGCTGTGCTTTCCACCAACCGAAAGGGCATCATCTCAAACGAGATTAGTTTGGCAATGTGGACGTTCAAACCCAGTGTACGCGGATGAGAGACTGAGTACTTTCTTGACCTACTCATAGTGTCTGGGAGGGTGAGCTGGACTTGAGAGCTGCATATGGTGGAAGTAGCGGTGGACAGGGCGGACTGAGAGAGGGTTGATGATGGTGATGGAGTTGGTGTTCTTTCTGATGGCCTAGAATCAGTCTTTCGTTGATATAACAGTGGGATTCCCTGACTGCTGTGGTCTTGCAACGACACCTCAACATTTGCTGCTGTGCTAACCGGTGGGCTTACAGTGGGGGAAACAATGTAGCGTTGCTGACTACCTTCATTGTGATCAGTTGCACATGTAGCACTTGAGGTTTGGTGTTGTGTCCACGCTTGCAAGTGCATGCTGGTTAAATGTCTAAGCATGCAACTGGTATTCAAATTTTTCAGATTTTTCCCTCGGCTAAAGGTCTTTGCGCACTTCTTACAGATAACCTTGGCCTGATCATGAGGATTTTGTTCAAAAAAGTGCCACACTGCACTCTTCCTACTTTGGCAGACATTTTGTGGCCTAGCACGCTGTGATCTTTTGACCCTCTGGACAAGCTGTCCAGCAACTCTTTTGATGTTTGGAACCTGTCTTTGGAGTGCTCCGGGCCTGCCAGATAACAGCTGTTGCGATGTCGATGTCTGCTGTGGATGCTCCTCATCTGAGCTATTGGAAGCAGCACCCTCTTCCCCCAATGGATGCCAATCTGGGTCAACAACTGGGTCATCCATCACCTCCTCTTCTATGTCATGTGCACCTTCCTCTGTGTCACCGTGTATGGTGGTATAGTGTGCGGGAATGGGCACCTGAGTCTCATCAGGGTCAGAATCTGGCTCTGTACACTGCGAGGACAATGTAATGCTCTGAGTGAATGTACCAGCAGAATCATCCATCAGCGGCTGTGCATCAGTGCACTCCATGTCAGATTCATCTTGGCCTGGGTAATTCACCATTTCACTTGATAATCCATGCATGGTATGTGAAAACAGCTCCATGGAGTAATCAGTAGTATGGCCTGCGTCATCCTTCAATCTTGGTTGGGGTGAAGGACACAAGGAAAGGTGTGGTTCATGAACATGAGCCTCCAATGACGACTCAGTGCTTTTACTTTTTACAACTGAAGAAGAGGAGGCGATAGAGCTGGAGGCTGAGTCAGCAATGTAAGACAAAACTTTTTCCTGATGCTCTGGCTTTAAAAGCGGTTTGCCAACTCCTAGAAAACTAAGCGTTCGAGGCCTTATGTAGCCAGACGATGACGCAGGGTCAGCACCTCCTGCATTCGGTCCTATTTTGCTCTTGCCACTACCATCAGATCCACCACCAACACCATCATTACCAGCTGCCAACCCCCGCCCAATTCCACGGCCTCTTCCACCAGCCTTCCTCATTTTTGGTAGAAATGTAGACAAAATCCAACAAACTATATAGTAATGTAAAACAAGGTACAAGGTGTCTATAGGACAGGGGAGATTTTGAATTTCTGCACACACTTTTGGACACTGGACACTTTTGGATTGTGTGAGGCCCACTGATATCTGAGCGCTATGTGACAGGCTCGATGGCACAGCTGTGACAAAAGTGACTAGAGGATAAGGGAGATTTTGAATCTCTGCACACACTTTTGGACACTGGACACTTTTGGATTGTGTGAGGCCCACTGATATCTGAGCGCTATGTGACAGGCTTGATGGCACAGCTGTGACAAAAGTGACTAGAGGATAAGGGAGATTTTGAATCTCTGCACACACTTTTGGACACTGGACACTTTTGGATTGTGTGAGGCCCAATGAATATCTGAGCGCTATGTGACAGGCTTGATGGCACAGCTGTGACAAAAGTGACTAGAGGATAAGGGAGATTTTGAATCTCTGCACACACTTTTGGACACTGGACACTTTTGGATTGTGTGAGGCCCACTGTTATCTGAGCGCTATGTGACAGGCTCGATGGCACAGCTGTGACAAAAGTGACTAGAGGATAAGGGAGATTTTGAATTTCTGCACACACTTTTGGACACTGGACACTTTTGGATTGTGTGAGGCCCACTGATATCTGAGCGCTATGTGACAGGCTCGATGGCACAGCTGTGACAAAAGTGACTAGAGGATAAGGGAGATTTTGAATCTCTGCACACACTTTTGGACACTGGACACTTTTGGATTGTGTGAGGCCCAATGAATATCTGAGCGCTATGTGACAGGCTCGATGGCACAGCTGTGACAAAAGTGACTAGAGGATAAGGGAGATTTTGAATCTCTGCACACACTTTTGGACACTGGACACTTTTGGATTGTGTGAGGCCCAATGAATATCTGAGCGCTATGTGACAGGCTCGATGGCACAGCTGTGACAAAAGTGACTAGAGGATAAGGGAGATTTTGAATCTCTGCACACACTTTTGGACACTGGACACTTTTGGATTGTGTGAGGCCCAATGAATATCTGAGCGCTATGTGACAGGCACGATGGCACAGCTGTGACAAAAGTGACTAGAGGATAAGGGAGATTTTGAATTTCTGCACACACTTGTGGACAGTGGACACTTTTGGATTGTGTGAGGCCCACTGATATCTGAGCGCTATGTGACAGGCTCGATGGCACAGCTGTGACAAAAGTGACTAGAGGATAAGGGAGATTTTGAATCTCTGCACACACTTTTGGACACTGGACACTTTTGGATTGTGTGAGGCCCAATGAATATCTGAGCGCTATGTGACAGGCTCGATGGCACAGCTGTGACAAAAGTGACTAGAGGATAAGGGAGATTTTGAATCTCTGCACACACTTTTGGACACTGGACACTTTTGGATTGTGTGAGGCCCACTGATATCTGAGCGCTATGTGACAGGCTCGATGGCACAGCTGTGACAAAAGTGACTAGAGGATAAGGGAGATTTTGAATTTCTGCACACACTTGTGGACAGTGGACACTTTTGGATTGTGTGAGGCCCACTGATATCTGAGCGCTATGTGACAGGCTCGATGGCACAGCTGTGACAAAAGTGACTAGAGGATAAGGGAGATTTTGAATCTCTGCACACACTTTTGGACACTGGACACTTTTGGATTGTGTGAGGCCCAATGAATATCTGAGCGCTATGTGACAGGCACGATGGCACAGCTGTGACAAAAGTGACTAGAGGATAAGGGAGATTTTGAATTTCTGCACACACTTGTGGACAGTGGACACTTTTGGATTGTGTGAGGCCCACTGATATCTGAGCGCTATGTGACAGGCTCGATGGCACAGCTGTGACAAAAGTGACTAGAGGATAAGGGAGATTTTGAATCTCTGCACACACTTTTGGACACTGGACACTTTTGGATTGTGTGAGGCCCAATGAATATCTGAGCGCTATGTGACAGGCTCGATGGCACAGCTGTGACAAAAGTGACTAGAGGATAAGGGAGATTTTGAATCTCTGCACACACTTTTGGACACTGGACACTTTTGGATTGTGTGAGGCCCACTGATATCTGAGCGCTATGTGACAGGCTCGATGGCACAGCTGTGACAAAAGTGACTAGAGGATAAGGGAGATTTTGAATTTCTGCACACACTTTTGGACACTGGACACTTTTGGATTGTGTGAGGCCCACTGATATCTGAGCGCTATGTGACAGGCTCGATGGCACAGCTGTGACAAAAGTGACTAGAGGATAAGGGAGATTTTGAATCTCTGCACACACTTTTGGACACTGGACACTTTTGGATTGTGTGAGGCCCAATGAATATCTGAGCGCTATGTGACAGGCTCGATGGCACAGCTGTGACAAAAGTGACTAGAGGATAAGGGAGATTTTGAATCTCTGCACACACTTTTGGACACTGGACACTTTTGGATTGTGTGAGGCCCACTGATATCTGAGCGCTATGTGACAGGCTCGATGGCACAGCTGTGACAAAAGTGACTAGAGGATAAGGGAGATTTTGAATTTCTGCACACACTTTTGGACACTGGACCTTTTGGATTGTGTGAGGCCCACTGATATCTGAGCGCTATGTGACAGGCTCGATGGCACAGCTGTGACAAAAGTGACTAGAGGATAAGGGAGATTTTGAATTTCTGCACACACTTTTGGACACTGGACACTTTTGGATTGTGTGAGGCCCACTGATATCTGAGCGCTATGTGACAGGCTCGATGGCACAGCTGTGACAAAAGTGACTAGAGGATAAGGGAGATTTTGAATTTCTGCACACACTTTTGGACACTGGACACTTTTGGATTGTGTGAGGCCCACTGATATCTGAGCGCTATGTGACAGGCTCGATGGCACAGCTGTGACAAAAGTGACTAGAGGATAAGGGAGATTTTGAATCTCTGCACACACTTTTGGACACTGGACACTTTTGGATTGTGTGAGGCCCAATGAATATCTGAGCGCTATGTGACAGGCTCGATGGCACAGCTGTGACAAAAGTGACTAGAGGATAAGGGAGATTTTGAATCTCTGCACACACTTTTGGACACTGGACACTTTTGGATTGTGTGAGGCCCACTGATATCTGAGCGCTATGTGACAGGCTCGATGGCACAGCTGTGACAAAAGTGACTAGAGGATAAGGGAGATTTTGAATTTCTGCACACACTTGTGGACAGTGGACACTTTTGGATTGTGTGAGGCCCACTGATATCTGAGCGCTATGTGACAGGCTCGATGGCACAGCTGTGACAAAAGTGACTAGAGGATAAGGGAGATTTTGAATCTCTGCACACACTTTTGGACACTGGACACTTTTGGATTGTGTGAGGCCCAATGAATATCTGAGCGCTATGTGACAGGCTCGATGGCACAGCTGTGACAAAAGTGACTAGAGGATAAGGGAGATTTTGAATCTCTGCACACACTTTTGGACACTGGACACTTTTGGATTGTGTGAGACCCAATGAATATCTGAGCGCTATGTGACAGGCTCGATGGCACAGCTGTGACAAAAGTGACTAGAGGATAAGGGAGATTTTGAATCTCTGCACACACTTTTGGACACTGGACACTTTTGGATTGTGTGAGGCCCACTGATATCTGAGCGCTATGTGACAGGCTCGATGGCACAGCTGTGACAAAAGTGACTAGAGGATAAGGGAGATTTTGAATTTCTGCACACACTTTTGGACACTGGACACTTTTGGATTGTGTGAGGCCCACTGATATCTGAGCGCTATGTCACAGGCTCGATGGCACAGCTGTGACAAAAGTGACTAGAGGATAAGGGAGATTTTGAATCTCTGCACACACTTTTGGACACTGGACACTTTTGGATTGTGTGAGGCCCACTGATATCTGAGCGCTATGTGACAGGCTCGATGGCACAGTTGTGACAAAAGTGACTAGAGGATAAGGGAGATTTTGAATCTCTGCACACACTTTTGGACACTGGACACTTTTGGATTGTGTGAGGCCCAATGAATATCTGAGAGCTATGTGACAGGCTCGATGGCACAGCTGTGACAAAAGTGACTAGAGGATAAGGGAGATTTTGAATCTCTGCACACACTTTTGGACACTGGACACTTTTGGATTGTGTGAGGCCCACTGATATCTGAGCGCTATGTGACAGGCTCGATGGCACAGCTGTGACAAAAGTGACTAGAGGATAAGGGAGATTTTGAATTTCTGCACACACTTGTGGACAGTGGACACTTTTGGATTGTGTGAGGCCCACTGATATCTGAGCGCTATGTGACAGGCTCGATGGCACAGCTGTGACAAAAGTGACTAGAGGATAAGGGAGATTTTGAATCTCTGCACACACTTTTGGACACTGGACACTTTTGGATTGTGTGAGGCCCAATGAATATCTGAGCGCTATGTGACAGGCTCGATGGCACAGCTGTGACAAAAGTGACTAGAGGATAAGGGAGATTTTGAATCTCTGCACACACTTTTGGACACTGGACACTTTTGGATTGTGTGAGACCCAATGAATATCTGAGCGCTATGTGACAGGCTCGATGGCACAGCTGTGACAAAAGTGACTAGAGGATAAGGGAGATTTTGAATCTCTGCACACACTTTTGGACACTGGACACTTTTGGATTGTGTGAGGCCCACTGATATCTGAGCGCTATGTGACAGGCTCGATGGCACAGCTGTGACAAAAGTGACTAGAGGATAAGGGAGATTTTGAATTTCTGCACACACTTTTGGACACTGGACACTTTTGGATTGTGTGAGGCCCACTGATATCTGAGCGCTATGTCACAGGCTCGATGGCACAGCTGTGACAAAAGTGACTAGAGGATAAGGGAGATTTTGAATCTCTGCACACACTTTTGGACACTGGACACTTTTGGATTGTGTGAGGCCCAATGAATATCTGAGCGCTATGTGACAGGCTCGATGGCACAGCTGTGACAAAAGTGACTAGAGGATAAGGGAGATTTTGAATTTCTGCACACACTTGTGGACAGTGGACACTTTTGGATTGTGTGAGGCCCACTGATATCTGAGCGCTATGTGACAGGCTCGATGGCACAGCTGTGACAAAAGTGACTAGAGGATAAGGGAGATTTTGAATCTCTGCATACACTTTTGGACACTGGACACTTTTGGATTGTGTGAGGCCCAATGAATATCTGAGCGCTATGTGACAGCCAGGCTCGATGGCACAGCTGTGACAAAAGTGACTAGAGGATAAGGGAGATTGGATTGCTTTTAAAAAAGCAGTTTGCGGAGCAGTGGGTAAACAGCAATGCAGGAATGTCAGGAAGCCTTAGAAGGCAGCCCAACAACCAACACCACTGATACACCACTATATAGCCTCCCCTTGCACTGCACACACAGTGACTGGTGTGTTGTGCAGGCCAAATTGCTAGCAGCAGAAGCAGTTTTTTTTTCTTCTCAGCAGGACAAAAAAAAAAATTGGGATTGCTTTTAAAAAAGCAGTTTGCGGAGCAGTGGGTAAACAGCAATGCAGGAATGTCAGGAAGCCTTAGAAGGCAGCCCAACAACCAACACCACTGATACACCACTATATAGCCTCCCCTTGCACTGCACACACAGTGACTGGTGTGTTGTGCAGGCCAAATCGCTAGCAGCAGAAGCAGTTTTTTTGTCTTCTTCCCTGCCTAACGCTCTCCCTACAGAATCAGCAGCAACCTCTCCCTATACTAAGATCGGCAGAAGTAAGATGGCGGTCGGCGTGCACGCCCTTTTATACCCCCTGTGACGCCCACCAAAGCAAGCCAATCACTTGCATGCCCTTCTGAAAGATGTTGGTGACCCGTGCCTATGTCATCACGTTGCCCACAGTGTCCGTGGATCCTGATTGGCTGAAAAAGAGCGCAAAACAAACTTTTGAAACGCGACTTTGGCGCGTAAGTCGCCGACCTCGTGGCCGACCTCATCCTAGGGTCGGGTTTCGTTTCATGAAACCCGACTTTGCCAAAAGTCGGCGACTTTTGAATTTTTTCGACCCGTTTCGCTCAACTCTAGTCACACGTCAAAGAAGTGCATGCACGATATATGGTCACAGGAGCTGGGCCCTAGGCAGAGGGTCAGTGTCCGTCTAGACCTACTGTACGTGCGACGTCGCTACTGCAGACGCCAAGAGGAGCTGCAGACTGCAGCGCGGCGAGAGACACTGCCGCTAATCGACAATGCTCGTTTGCTGGCGCACTGTCGGACGCTAGCACTGTGGAGTATGCTAATGTTTCTTGTAGCTTGCCACTGGCTGGTGCTGACTCTAAAGCTAAGTCCCTATACACACTCGTAATATCAGAGGGAGGGGATCTTAATGAGTCATTCGCAGGTACATGCATCCATCATCATTCACACAGTTAGCAACTAGAGTCTATACTACTGCATGGCCGAGCGGCCATGCGAACCTTTTATAGCCGGGACCTTCCGGAAGCTTCCAGATCCCTGAGATGGACCAATCAGATCACGAGAAGGACCTGGGCATGTGACTCCCGATCTCCAATGGGAGATCGTCTCATGAGCATGCCCAGTAGAGCAACGGGAGGACTTAGCCTCTTGAGTGGCTTTCTGCTGAGCAGCCTGCGCTGCTATTGCTGGCCCAGAGGTGGCAGCAAAAGCCAAACACACAGAGCTGATCTGAGCAGAGCAGCTGCAACGCCGGGATTGCTGTGCAGGCTCCTGAGCAGTTGGTGGAGAATGGGAGACCGCTGAATGCAAGACTCTGGATTCCTGCTGTGCAGTTGCAGGAACCCGATGCCTAACATTTATGTATATATATAGAATTCATACAGTTCTATATAGCTTAATAGCCGCTAAATCAAATGCTGGCTTTTGTAAAATCATTACAGAACCCGACATGATATGACACATGGTTTACATACAGTAAACCATTTCATTTAGTTCTTTATATGTATGTGACTAATAATTAGATTAATGTATGGGTGTAAAATTTAGGACATGTAGGTGTTAAATTATGGATAAATTCATTGAAAAAAATTGCGTGGGCTCCCGCCGTGTTTTCTACATCAGAGAGAGAAAGCCAGTGAGTGAGGGCAGATATTAATAGCCTAGAGAGGGACCATTGTTTTTGCCCCCCCGGCTAAAAAAATCTGCCCCCAGCCACCCCAGAAAAGGCGCATCTGTAAGATGCGCCTTTTCTGGCACTTAGCCTCTCTATTCCCATTGCCTTTTGCGGTGGCATATGGATTAATAATAGGTTAATTTCACCTTGCTATTGAAAAGTGACATTAAGCCGGGTTAATAATGTAGAGGTGTCAATAAGACACCTATCCATTATTAATCCTATACATATAAAAAACTAAATGAAATGAAATGGTTTACTGTATGTAAACCATGTGTCATATCATGTCTGGTTCTGTAATGATTTTACAAAAGCCGGCAATTGATTTAGCGGCTATTATGCTATGTAGAACTCTATGAACTATAAATATATATGTGTCTCAATGACATGTATATTTATTTATATACAGTTGTGACCAAAAGTATTGACACCCCTGCAATTTTGTCAGATAATACTCAGTTTCTTCCTGAAAATGATTGCAATCACAAATTCTTTGGTATTATTATCTTCATTTAATTTGTCTTAAATGAAAAAACACAAAAGAGAATGAAGCAAAAAGCAAAACATTGATCATTTCACACAAAACTCCAAAAATGGGCAAGACAAAAGTATTGGCACCCTCAGCCTAATACTTGGTTGCACAACCTTTAGCCAAAATAACTGCGACCAACCGATTCCGGTAACCATCAATGAGTTTCTTGCAATGCTCTGCTGGAATTTTAGACCATTCTTATTTGGCAAACTGCTCCAGGTCCCTGATATTAGAAGGGTGCCTTCTCCAAACTGCCATTTTTAGATCTCTCCACAGGTGTTCTATGGGATTCAGGTCTGGACTCATTGCTGGCCACCTTAGAAGTCTCTAGTGCTTTCTCTCAAACCATTTTCTAGTGCTTTTTGAAGTGTGTTTTGGGTCATTGTCCTGCTGGAAGACCCATGACCTCTGAGGGAGACGCAGCTTTCTCACACTGGGCCCTACATTATGCTGCAAAATTTGCTGGTAGTCTTCAGACTTAATGCCATGCACACGGTCAAGCAGTCCAGTGCCAGAGGCAGCAAAGCAACCCCAAAACATCAGGAAACCTCTGCCATGTTTGACTGTAGGGACCGTGTTTTTTCTTTGAATGCCTCTTTTTTTCTCCTGTAAACTCTATGTTGATGCCTTTGGCCAAAAAGCTCTACTTTTGTCTCATCTGACCAGAGAACATTCTTCCAAAACGTTTTAGGCTTTTTCAGGTAAGTTTTGGCAAACTCCAGCCTGGCTTTTTTATGTCTCGGGGTAAGAAGTGGGGTCTTCCTGGGTCTCCTACCATACAGTCCGTTTTCATTCAGATGCCGACGGATAGTACGGGTTGACACTGTTCTACCCTCGGACTGTAGGGCAGCTTGAATTTGTTTGGATGTTAGTCGAGGTTGCTAATCCAACATCCGCACAATCTTGCGTTGAAATCTCTTGTCAATTTTTCTTTTCCGTCCACATCTAGGGAGGTTAGCCACAGTGCCATGGGCTTTAAACTTCTTGATGACACTGCGCATGGTAGACACAGGAACATTCAGGTCTTTGGAGATAGACTTGTAGCCTTGAGATTGCTCATGCTTCCTCACAATTTGGTTTCTCAAGTCCTCAGACAGTTCTTTGGTCTTCTTTCTTTTCTCCATGCTCAGTGTGGTACACACAAGGACACAGGACAGAGGTTGAGTCAACTTTAATCCATGTCAACTGGCTGCAAGTGTGATTTAGTTATTGCCAACACCTGTTAGGTGCCACAGGTAAGTTACAGGTGCTGTTAATTACACAAATTAGAGAAGCATCACATGATTTTTCGAACAGTGCCAATACTTTTGTCCACCCTCTTTTTTATGTTGGTGTGGAATTATATCCAATTTGGCTTTAGGACAATTCTCTTTGTGCTTTTTTAATTTAAGACAAATTAAATGAAGATAATAATAACAAAGAATTTGTGTTTGCAATCATTTTCAGGAAGAAACTGAGTATTATCTGACAAAATTGCAGGGGTGTCAATACTTTTTGCCACAACTGTATACACATCTGGTCCATGTGTAATCCGATTTTTTTCTCTCTCCCATTGACTTGCATTGGCATTTTACAGGCGTAATATGGTGACAATCGCAGCATGCTGCGATTTCCTCCGCATGTATAATACGGCTGACTAAAAAATCTGCTGATAGGAGCTGCCCCATAGATTAACATTGGTCTGAGTGCTATGCGATTTTTTATCGCATAGCACTCGTCCATATTTCTTGCTAGTGTGACTCCATAGTTGTAATCAGGGTTACCAGCTAGGGGCCCACTCAGATGTTTCACCCCCCTGAGCTGAACATCTGGCTATGCCTCTGCATCATAGGATCTAGTAAGCAGAGCAATGTCTAGTAATCAGAGGTGTCGAGTAATCAGAGTAGTGCCTAGTAATCAGTAGTACACAGTAATCAGAGTAGTGCCTAGTAATCAGTAGAACACAGTAATCAGAGTAGTGCCTAGTAATCAGTAGAACACAGTAATCAGAATAGTGCCTAGTAATCAGAGTAGTGTCTAGTAGTGATGAGCGAGTGTACAGAACATCAAACTAAAGCCCCCGTTACACACTGCGATATCGCTAGCAATATCGTTGTAAAGTCACCGATTTTGTGACGTTACAGCGATATTACTAGCGACATCGCTGTGTCTGATACTTACCTCCGACCGGCTCCCCCGCTGGTTATCGCTGATCGCGCGAGAACGTTCAGGACTGTTTCTCATCGTCCACTTCCTGCGGCGCTTCCTGCTGTGACGACGAGCGACGCGTGGAGCCGGGCTGGAGGACGCAGGATCGCCTGGTGTGACAGGTAAGTAGCGATCCCCATCCCCTGCGATGTCGCTGGTGAGATCTGCCTGAGTGGCAGCTCACTAGCGACCACCTAGCGATGCACCAGCGATCCTGACCGCGTCATATCGCTGGTCGGGATCGCTGGTGAGTCGCTAGGTGTAACGGTACCCTAACTCTCTGAATGTCTCCCCTCTGTCAGAGTGACATCAGTAATTTAAATAAACAAGCTAAAACTCACTTTAAGTACTGAAAATTCCCTATAAAAAGGAGATCTTATTACTTACTTATGCCTATTCAATCAGTACAAAAGGCCAGGCATTGCTACATTGTATCTTTTGGTACAGGGATGTCAAACTCAAATACACAGAGGGCAAAAATTAAAGCTTGGACAAAGTCGCAGGCCGACCTTGATATTTATTTAAAAAATAAACAAACTTACATGGATTGTACCACAAACAAAGTGCATTTTAATTAATAGATTTTAGACTAAAATATTGGAATAATATAATATGTTATATAAGAGCAGTGAAAAGCATATGGACCAATGGCCTATTTTAAATATATAATAAGAAAAGAAAAAACCTTGAATAATACAGATAATAAAGTATGATGCCAAGAAAAGTGCCCACCAAACCCAGTAAGACAACCCCAAGGTGAATTTCTCCACAGTTCCCACCACACCCATGGTATGATGACCCTACTTTACCCACTCTCAACCCCTCTGGAAACTATGGTGACACCACCACACTATTCCCCAACTGTAATCCCCACACAGCCCTCCACATATTATAATGGACCCCATATATCCTCCATACAGTAAAATGTACCCCAAATAGTCCTCCATACAGTATAATTGACCCTGTATTCCTTCCCAAACAGTGTAATGGCCCCACATAGTGATACATACAGTATAATGGTCCCACATTGTCCCCAATAAAATTTAATAAAATTTAATGGCCACACATAGTCCTCCATACAGTATAATAAGCCCCACATAGTCCTCCCAGCAGTATAATGAGCACCACATAGTCATCCCTGCAGTATAATGGCCCCACATAGTATTTCACACCGTATAATGGGCTCCACATAGTGTTCCATGCAGTATAATGGGCCCCACATAGTGCTCCATGTAGTATAATGAGCTCCACATAGTTCTCCATACAGTATAATGGGCCCCACATAGTGCTCCATGCAGTACAATGAGCTCCATATAGTCCTCCATACAGTATAATGGGCTCCATATAGTGCTCCATACAGTATTAGGCCTGTTTCACACTTCAGTTTTTTTCCATCAGTCAAGATCCGCCGTTTTCTTAAAAAAACGGATCCGCCATTTTGTTTGGCAGATCCGTTTTTTTTCCCATTGACTTGCATTACTGGCGGATCTTGACGGATGGCCATCCGTCGGATCCATTTTTTTGCGGATCCGCCAATTTTTTTGCGTCCGCCCACATGCCCGGACGGAGCATGTAACGTTTTTTTGGCTGAAGGATCCGTATTTCTGTACTGCGCATGCCCGGAGGTATGATCTCAGCCGGAAATTTAACCCTGAAATCATTTCTGGCGGACGGTCAAAATTCTCTCTCTCTCTCTCCTTCAGCCAACGGATCCGTCAAAAAAACCTGACCGCTGCCATCCGTTCACTTCAGTTAACAATGGATCCGCTTTCCGCCATTTTGGCGGATTTTAACTGACGAGAAAAAACTGAAGTGTGAAACAGGCCTTATGGGCCCCTAATATTACACAAACCACTGTAATGGACCTTAATTGCAGACATCAAAGAAACAGCCTTTAAAAAAAAAAGCCTTTATTTAATCACTTGGCAAACAAACATATAATGTGCAATATTAAAAGAAAGTGCCAGTATGGCACACCACTTATTAAAATAAACTGCAAATATGCATGGGGACATAAATAATGAAATATAATAAAGATGCAAATGTATCTTGTTATACAAACAACCACTGTATATAAAATTCAAAATTGATAATATGCATATATCTATAATAAAAAAATATATAACATTTGGAAAAAACTGATTATTATAAACAGTACAATGGTGTAAATACCCAAATTAATCACAAAGATTTATTCCATAACCCAATAAGGTGTAAAATCATGATATTAGTCAAATCCATATAAAGAAAAAATAATAATAATATATATATTAGAAAATGCAAATAATGATAATTAATATATATTAAAAAGGGCAAATATATATGAAATATATAATGGATTATAAAAAGTGCCAATCTGTGTATATATCTCTAAACATAAAAAACCAATGTGCAGAGAAAATATATAACACAACAGTGTATGAGTATACAGCGCTGCTGAAAACTGTGATGAGAAAATAACCGTGCTTAAATTAACTTTAAGGTGTATTACCTGTTATTGGTACAAAGACAGACCCCGTGTGGTGAGGCCAGGCACTCCCTGACGCGCGTTTCGGAACCAGCGTCCTTCTTCACCCCCTGGCATCACCACACGGGTGATCACGGGGGTCTGTCTAATATATATGCTGATAGAGATGAAAGTGCGATGTCGGGCGGGAGGCTTTCCCAGCATCCTTGGCCAAATATGCTCACCCTGCGGTCCAGATTTGGCCTGCAGGCAAGAGTTTGACATATATATTTTAGTAGAATAGGATTTGCAAAATTCAGTTAACATTAACAGTAATAAATATTTTTCCCGCAAAAATATCCTACTGGGGAGTTCACAATTTATGTAAATAGAAGAAGAAATATATTAAGATTAGTAAGAATACTGTATGCTGGTATTGATTCCAACTCAATCTTTGTCATCTCACCATATCACAGAGTCTTCTTTCTTCCTTGAATAATTATAGAAAGCATTGAATAATTGCAGCGCTAGAAAAATATTTGGCCATCAAATTGTGAATTGAATTCAATAATAACACACTATTCAGTAAGTTCCATCTAGTGGTGGCTGGTACAGTGAGAATATATATTTTAAATCTATGCAAAGTAGTTGGGCTCCAGGAATAAAGGAGCTGTCTAGGACTAGAAAAACACAGCTCCTCTCTACCAGAATCAACACTACACCAGGTTATATTTGGTTTTATAGCTCATTCACTTCACTTTAGATGAGGTGCAGGACCAGAAACAATTGGTAGACAAGAAGTAATGTTTCTTTTATTCTGGAAAACCACATAAAAATTCCTCAATTTTGGAGAACCGCAGGATGGCTCTAAGATTTGTGAAGTCTCATTCAATTTGCTGTTACTTGAAAATGCTGCAAAATTTTGGACCACAAATAACGCAGTAAAATCCACAGATATCTTGCAAGTGTTAGGGTGAGTGCAGACGTACTTTTTTGCCCTGCGGATTTTTCCGCGCAGAATGGATTGCTTCCATTTTTCATGCGGTTTTCATGCGGCTTTTGTGCGGTTTTCCATCCCGGTTTTCCCCCTGCGGATTTGGTGACAGGGGAGATGGAAAACCGCACAAAAGAAGTAACATGCTGCGGATTTTGTACCGTGGGAAAATCGTGCGGAAAACTCCGCAGCGTCTGCACAGCGGTTTTTTTTTTAGATTGATTTTATGGCTACTGTACAACACAATGCAGAAATGCAACGTTTCTGCGCGGTAAAATCCACTGCGGATCCGCTACAAATCTGCATCGTGTGCACACAGCCTAAACATTCCCTTTAAGTGGTCACAACATGATATCAACCAACAGCCGCTGCAAGAGGGGGCTTTACTGTTTTATCTTCAGTTGAAAGTAACCTACAAGTGTCCAATGTTTCCATTTTGATTTTAAGTAGTACAGAGCTCCAACTTTCTCTAAAGACATATTATGAAATTATCCAGCATCATATTTTGAATATGACTAAAACAATATTTTTTACTTCTTTTTAACTTAAAGAGTCTATAAGCATCAACGTTCATTTAATTTTCTTCCACAATCATATAGGGAACTTTGCCTTATGAAAAGTATATCCGAGTAGCGAAGTTTTCACGTCCTTAGTTATTCGGGAAAAGCATTTCAAGTGCCCCCTTCAACCTCTCAATTACTATGTTGTGTACCTCCCTTTATTTTGGTTGACAGCACTCCCTAAGGGTATGCTTCCACTGTCCGGATTACATCAGGAATTGCTGCGGATTGGACGCTGCGTACAGCCGCAGCGTCCAATCCACAGCATCAAGATGTTGCAGCATAGTGGGGAGGGATTTTATGAAATCCTGTCTCCTCTATGTGTGCAGGGCCACATCCGACGGCCCTGCATATCCGGACATGCGGTACGTCTTTCCAGACAGCAGCATGTCTGTTTACCTTGCGGAGACACTCCGTCTCCGCAAGATAAATAACCCAGTCTATGGATACGATGCGGTGATTCCGCATGTGTTCAATGAGCACATGCGGTATCACTGCGCATAAAACAGGGGGCGATGCTTTGGGCGGAGCCGGGTTTTCGCTCCATCCAAAGCGCTGCCAGTACTCAGCATGGACACATACCCTCACTCAGAGCTAGTGCTGCCTGAATTGATCCCCCAGCCCTACACATGTGCACTCACTGCAGGAGCTCAGCAAGCACGGACACAGTGTGTGAATGTGGGTGCGCTCTCCTTGCTCTATACAGTCGGCAGCAGCTTCTCACTACACTGATGCACTAGGAAGTGTGGCATGTTTCTGCTGCAAACAGGAGAGAGGAACGAGAGCATGTCCACACTCACATTGTGTGAACTTTGGATTGAAATCTGGCAGTACTCACTTCCTTAACAAAAGAGGAGGTGAGCGACAAGGTTGAAGCAGAGCAAATGAACTAAGCTCTTGACCATGGATCCCTTAAAGGGGTTGTCCAGGCTTTTCACATAATCTCAGTACATATGTGGGCTGCAGAATTATGACAATAAGTAATTTACTTTCTGTCACTAGTTTGCACGGTTTTCTAGATATTCTGAACGGAACATCCCAAGGGGGGGTGTTATGGCATTGAAATGAGAACTAGTCGTAACCTCCTACTCTACTCCAAACATGCCCTCTATAGCAACAACCCCACCCTCCATAGCTACAGGCACTCCCCGTCCACATGAAGCAGCCCTCATCACACAGTAACAAATTCTTCCCCTCCAGCAGCCTCAGTGCAGAGAGCTGCTCCTCCCCCAGACACACACTGAACAGTTATCTATGGAAAGTGAAACTAGTGAGGAGTGAAAATCGTCCAGTATTCTGGGACACTCCATGATTACAATACATAACTCATTATCAGTAATTGCTTCCCTCATTGTCCCAGGCTGCTGGCAGCAGTGAGAACAGACTGTGTGATGGCCAGTGATGGGGGTCTGCAGCTTCTCATCTGCACAGGGGATGGCAGACACTGATGTAATCTGTTCTGTGACAAAGCCTCTGTGTCACTGATGTCTTCACACAGCAGCATGTTTGGACTAGAGTAGGAGCTTACGACTAGTACACATTTTAATGCCATAACACCCCCCCCTTGGACGTTCTGTTCAGAATATCTAGAAAACCGTGCAAACTAGTGACAGAAAGTAAATTACTTATTGTCATTATTCTGCAGCCCAGATATGTACTGAGATTATGTGAAAAGCCCGGACAACCCCTTTAATGATGACTATATAAGTAGATTAAATTGAATATGGGGGTGAAAGACTCCCTTTCATTCTTTGTATTTTTGTTTAAAATCATTTTTTAATTGAATTTCATTAAAAATGGTACACCATTAGTCTTCTTAGGCACTGTCTTAGCCAATGCTGGCTGCAGAATCAGTTAACTATCTATCAGTGAGCCAGGTCTTACAGAAGTTTGTAACGCTTATGCTTTACTCAGCTCCTATCATCTGATTTATGTTTATGATCACACACAAGTTCAGCTCTCTTTTGATGTGATTTGTAGTCATAAATTTGCTGAGAGGAGATGAGTGAATTAAAATAAATAAGTTATATACTACCCATGAGAATGAGCTCACTGATTCTAAGTTAAAGATTACCTGTTTAGGGCTGCCCTTTCTATTAAACAAGCACTCCTCCCATCAAAATTTTTATCCTCTTGATATATTGAATTTATCATTTTATATAGCATTGTGTACTTACAATTGCTAATTTTACCTTTCTACCCAGTTAATTCTTCTGGTTTCCATTAGATCTATGACATCACGAGATTAAAAACTGACTAGCTGATTCTTTCTACACTATATGTAGAAACAGGAGGTCAATTTTCTTTGCACAAATCATGAGTCACTGCAAAAGTCTATGGCAGAGGAAACGGGAGCAGCTGAGTCAGGAGTTGAAGAAGGGAATGATAAATGCAAGGACAATAGACTGCCTCTTTCTACATCGAGGAGACAAAAGAGAAGAATTTACTGGGTAGAAAGGCAAAATGATGAAATGTAAGTACACTGTGCTATAAAACATGATAATTGCAATATAGTAAGAGGATGAAAACATTTATGGCAGTACTTCATTAAAGGTAACCTGTCACCATAAAAAACACTATTAACCTACAGATATGGGGTTAATCTGCACGTTAATAGCTTTATTAACCTGCCTGGCGTCTATCCACATCCTCTCTCATACTGTTTCTTCATACATCCCCCCTCGCTCCCCATACTGTGTCCACACCCATTACACCCTCATACTGTTTCCTCATACATCCCCCCGCACACCATATTGTGTCTGCATCCATCCTATCCCCCTCACTCTCCACTGGGTACGCATCCATCTCCCCTTGCTCCCCATACTGTGTCGACATATATCCCACTTCGCTGAAAGACGTGAGTACAATAAATCCCTGGGAGCCGACACGCTGCACCTTCTCTGTGCTGGTGGTCAGCTTGAACCGTCGACTCCCACTACAGGGAATAGCAAACTGCTAGAGAGGTACCTCCGACCGCCACATCAGCCGGCGTGATAGCTTTCTCCTGCTGCTTGTGCTCGGGGCAAGATTCGCCCCTGAGCTCACTATCTGTTTGCTTTTAAGAGAATGAATACTTTTTTATGTGAATAAACCAGAAGAATGAAGGTCATTCAAGGAACTAATAGCTCTTGGTCATAACCACTTCTGTCTACCCAGTGCACAAAAACAAACAGCCATAAAGCACATTTTTTACATGAAACCCAATTGCAAAAATTACCTTTAGCCCAAAATACATGAACTTAAGTAAAAGCAAAATATCCCTGAAGATATTTATATCCTTAACAGCCCAGGAATTTTTGTTCTTTTTTTTTTCTCTCCTCTTTTTCTAAGAGCTATATTTTTAAACATTTTCTGTAGACATAGCAATGTAAAGGAATTGTTCTTTCGCAGGACCAGTTTTAGATTTAATTGACACCATTCATTTTTCCAGATAATTTACTGAAAAATGGTCAAATAAATTCCAAGTGCAGTGAAATTCTGAAAAAAAAAAATCCACAATTCTGATATTGTTTTTTAGGTTTCATTTTTACATCATTCACTGTTTGGTAAAAATGACCAGGCAACATGGTTTTCCAGGTTAGTAAGACTATAGCGATACCAAACTTGTGCAAGTTTTTTTTTATTTTAGTGTTAAAAAAATTGAAATTTGTAAAAATGTAAAGCTGGATGTGTCACAATTTTTATGTTTCACACTGAGAAACCTGCTCTAAGCTTTTCTGGGGGGTGTTCTTTTTTCCCCTGTATGTTGCTGACTGGCTATAACTGGTCAACCTCATGCAGGGGAAGAAGTACTGTACATCCCTGATGATGCCCCCTTGGACTTAACATAAATTATAATCTAAAATTTACAAGCTAATATCTCCGCAATGGAAAGGAGGAATGAAAAAATAAAACCTGCAACATTTTTTTTTTTACTTTCCAGCCACCCTTCCATGTTGTGACCAGTTTAACATGCTTGAACTAATAAAAGATCCTCTTTAATGGGAAACTGTCCTCCCAAATCATGGGCAGCATGAATCAGACACTAGTTGTGCTATTAAAGCTGTGTACAGTATATTTTATTTAAGTTGTAGAATTTCAGAGAAAATATACTTTGAGTAGCTGGCAAAGGACTATGTGGTTTGGTTGACTAGTCTGATGGAGGTCCCGGGCTGCTTATACCCAACCATATCCCTCTCACTGTCACATCTTTATGCTCGCACATAGGGAGAGACCTACAGTGTTTCAGAGTAAAATATAATCCTCTGTAAGAGCACCGACAAGTCAGATTCATGCTGCCCGTGGTTCAGGCAGCAAGAGTCAGATCACAGGTTACTTTTACTGAGAGTGTGACAATTCATACTTGACTTAGATGTGAGTCCTATTAATATGACAGAAACCCTTTTATTATACATAATATGAAGCAGAAATGTATTACATATTGTGTACAGTAATGCATAACTCCATGCTGTTTATATTATCGTCATCTGTGCGAATAGACCAAGAATTACAGGAGAGGGATCTAAAGGACAGTATGTCATATTACTTCTGTATTCCTCCCAGAGCGCTCATGTGGAAGATCCTCAGATATAAGTGGACACGAGTGGATGTAATAAGAATCAATTGACAGTTACATTTTTGCTTTCAAGGAGAATGAATAAAATTTTCATGTGAATAAACGGAAGAATGAAGGTCATTCAAGAAACAAATAGCCCTCTCTCATATCTAGTTGTGCCTGCTCCTGTTATCTTTGTTAAGATAAGGAGTAAATCTATTCATATGATCTTAAAAATTCTGTCAGAAAGAAAAAACATTAAATCACGTCCAGGAAAACAACAAAGAAAAAAAACAATTAAAACAAGACAGAATAGGAACAACAATAAGAGATGGAATAAGTAAGGCTTTGAGGGGAACACTATTCTCAGCAGAATTAATGGGAGGAGACCATCAATATTAAACTCACAGAAATTCCCTTTTCAAAGGAATCTGTCAGCAGGATTTCACCCCCTAAACTATTTATATGTAGCTCCTTCAAATACCAGCAGTACCTTTACATGACCAATTTGTTCCTCCATTATTGAAAAATCTTAATTGATATGCAAATGGCTTTGGTAGATGTGAAGCCTCTGTCACTCCAGCTCTTTTCCCACCTAGCACTTCTTCCTCCTCCTGCTTGACTGTCAGCTCCATTTCCTTAAGTCACACAGCATAGATGTTGTCAGTCAAGCAAGAGGAGGGGGGCTGGATAAGGAAGACAATAAACTTCCTAATAATTCTGCAAACCCAGATGAAGGGTGTTGTATCCTTAGGCCTCACACTCCTCAGTACACACATACACATCACCTAATCTGCTTCATCCAATAAACATTCAAGTTTATACAGCCTGGAGTTGGAAAATGATGATATGGTCAAAATACTCATAAATATAATACTTATACTAATTATGCACACAGTGTATATAGCTATACTTCAGTATTGCTGTATAGAGTAAAATTCATCGTCTTCATTGAACACTAGCCGGAGTTTGGGTTTCAGCATTTCTTGATAATGGCAGGCAACAGTTTTGAACAGACTCTCGACTGCTATAACAACCCATTCATTATGACATGATCAAGGGGTGACCAACGGGCACACAGAATGGCTAGAATGGCGGGCCTCCATGTCGGTGCACTGTTAATGCAGCATTTAACAGGTCAACAGTTGCGAGCATAATTTTAGAGGCAGATCCTGGATGTGACATATACTTATCTGCCGAGAATGTGGAGAGCAAAGCCTGTGACTTTCACCCAACTTGCGCCACATAAAGTTTTAAAAGGGGGTAAAAAGTGCATGCATTGTAATGAATTTTGATGCCTCTTACTCCTGAGCACCCACCACAAGTTTGATAATTTGGGACAGTTGTGTTCTGAAAACATGACAAAGAAAGAACAAACAATAGTGATGGCATTGATTTTTTTGGCAATGAAATGCTACATTTTATGCACCAATATTTTAAACTAATGCATCAATGACTTTAGAGATGGAGCATTTCTACACCTTCTGTGGCTACAACAGATCAAGATCACATAATTACTCACTAATGGCACCAGCATCTAGTGGGAAGAGAACATATAGAGAGAGACGTGAATAGAACGGATAAAAAACAATACTTTATTGGTGATTAAAAAACATACAGTATGCAAAACTTATAGGTCATTAAAATGCACGGTGATAAGAGAAGAAAAAATTAGTGGCATCACCGAATGGCAGGTAAGAAAATTATTAATGTAGACAGCACAACCCAATCAGTAAAATATTAACACAGAATGCATCCAGAAAAATAACCTTTTCCCGAGCTAATGTGCATAATGCTACAGCAGAGCATAGGGCTGAAGCAGTGTTGAATGAGTTAGTATGTATAATGTGCTGAAGAGACAGAATACATAGTTTACCTAAACCATGCGATGGTGCCACTTCCCCAACGCACGTTTCGGTGGCATGCCTTCATCAGGGGTAGTCAATCTATTGGGAAGAGAAAAATTATTCCTGAGTGAAATGTCAGTTCTTTTCCTATAAATAACATATGTCCTTTCTTGTATTTATTACATACTGATTGAAGCGGGCACAGTGACATCGCTTTGTGTGCCATGCATAATTTCTATTCACAAGCTTTGTTTCTTCTTTCAAAACCTGTTTTTGATCAGAGATGCAGAGTTTTCATCTTAACTGATTAAGCAGCTCATTATAAGCAGAGCAATGAGACTTAGCGAATGATACATTAGCACTACAGAGCGTAATTAACATTTACATTGTCCCTATATTACGGTGTGCTGACTTTCATGCTGCTGACTAATGCTATATTTTCATTTTCCAAACTCTTTAGCGAATAAAATGATTTAAAGGAATCTCAAATGGACATTATTTCTCATTACGTTACTCACTATCTGTGGGAAACTGAAGGGATAACTCTGAGCACCTTAACGAGATACCACAAAATGCAGATTTTTAATGGAAAGAGACTGGTTTGAACTCCCAAAAAGGTCATTTATCATCGCAAAACAATAAGACGAGAGAGTAAATGTAACATGTATAGAAGTATGCCTACTTGTGGAAAAGTTACACTCAGCTGCAGGCAGTAAATGTTAACCCCTTCACCCCCGGGGTGATTTTCCGAATTTTGTTGCCATTTCTCCTCCCCATCTTCCAAGAACCATAACTTTTTTATTTTTCTATCAAAATAGCAGTCTGAGGACTTGTTTTTTGCGGGATGAGTTGTACTTTTGAATGACACTATTGATTTTGCCATTTTGCATCATCCGTGTGCACATGTGCAGCATGCATTTTGTCCATGCAGTGTTAAAAGGCAACAAATCCCTTATCTAAAGACCAAAAAATTAACTTTTCTTATTAACTACTAAAGGAAACAAAACATTAAAACTCACACTAGGTCTGTTTCAATTGGTGGACATTAGTGTGCTAGTATTAGAATAATCTTCCGTCCTATTTGTAATGCTAATAGTCCTACCTATGTATGTATATCATTTCATTCAGGTATGTGGCTCAAGGTGCGGCCGCTACTTCTATACCACATCTATTGTCCCAAGAGAGTTCACTGGCATGTGCTATTAAAAACTGCCCTAAGCCTCCCCGTCATGTTTCACCAGTACCACTGACTTCATCAGAGGATTGCATATATACAAATGCTTCTCACTATATTAGAATATCATCAAAAAGTTAATTTATTTCAGTTCTTCAATACAAAAGGTCAAACATATATATCATATAGAGTCATTACAAACTGAGTGATCTATTTCAAGCGTTTATTTCTATTAATGTTGATGATTATGGGTTTCAGCCAATGAAAACCCAAAAGTCATTATCTCAGTAAATTAGAATAATTAATAAAAAACACCTGCAAAGGCTTCCTAAGAGATTAAAAAGGTCCCTTAGTCTGTTTCAGTAGGCTCCACAATCATGGGGAAGACTGCTGACTTGACAGATGTCCAGAAGGAGGGTAAGCCACAAAAGGCAATTGCTAAAGAAGCTGGCTATTCACAGAGTGCGTATCCAAGCATATTAATGGAAAGTTGAGTGGAAAGAAAAAGTGTGGTAGAAAAAGGTTCACAAGCAACTGGGATAACCGCAGCCATGAAAGTATTGTTAAGAAAAGGCCATTCCAAAATTTGGGGGAGATTCACAAGGAGTGGACTGCTGCTGGAGACATTGCTTCAATAGCCACCACACACAGACGTTTCCAGGACATGGGCTACAAGTGTCGCATTCATAGTGTCAAGCCACTCATGAACAATAGACAACGCCAGAAGCGTCTTACCTGGGCCAATGAGAAAAAGAACTGGACTGTTGCTCCACTGAGTCCAAGGTGTTTTTTTCACATGAAAGTAAATTTTGCATTTCATTTGGAAATCAAGGTCCCAGAGTCTGGAGGAAGAGTGGAGAGGCCACAATCCAAGCTGCTTGAGGTCTAGTGTGAATTTCCACAATCAGTGATTGTTTGTGGAGCCATGTCATCTGCTGGTGTAGGTCCACTGTGTTTTATCAAGACCAAAGTCAGTGCAGTCATCTACCAGGAAATTTTAGAGCACTTCATGCTTCCCTCTGTCGACAAGCCCTTTGGAGATGGAAATTTCATTCTCCAGCAGGACTTGGCCCCTGTCCACACTGCCAAAAGTACCAATACCTGGTTTAAAAACAACATTATCACTGTGCTTGATTGGCCAGCAAACTCACCTGACCTTAACCCCATAGAGAATCTATGGGGTATTATCAAGAGGAAGATGAGAGACACCAGATCCAACAATGCAGACAAGCTGAAGGCTGCTATCAAAGTGGAGTATTCACTGCTGTTATCTCTCTGCATAAAGTACCTGTTAACTCTTGCTCTGCCTCTTGCTCATCACTGCATCCTGTGTTCCTGCTAGTACCTTACATAGGTGCTTCCTGACATGCGAATTGTGGAATACAGGACGCCAACTCGTGTGTGTTTTTTCCATTAGAGGAATGGGGCAAGCCATGGATGTGATTAATAAGGTTGTACACCTGTTTTATTATTACCAATTGATACTTAAATGTATATTATTCAATGTCCTCTTTTCTTTACATTTATGCACTGTACTTTATGTGATGAATAACCTTTGCATCACAGTATGCACTTTATGCATGTTAATTATAATATAAATATATGCTCTTACAATGATGATTAATGTAAATGATTATACTTATGTATATCCTTCATATACCTGTCACTTTCACATGTTCACTGCTTGAGAAAGGTTCCTGTTATTTGGATCGAAACTTCTTTTGGGCTAATTAAATAGCTCTTTTTTTCACTACAAATGGTGTGCTGCCTCCAATTTCTCTGGATTTCTAAAATTAAGGTTTGGTGTTTGCCTGGGGGGCTTTGCACCCGGATTTTTTCTTTGTGCTGCTCTATCTTTTTCATAATTATAGATATACCTATCTATCTATAGATATATCTATAGATATTCACTTATATTTATTTTGTGTACATTATGTGTGAACATGGTATGTGATGATATGGTATTCAATGGAGTATGTAAAAGAAGAGGTTGGACAAAGAAATTACATCACAATTCATTTTTTTGTTAAATAATAAATCTTTATTTAGCTTACATAAACGCATACAAATCCGCATAAAAAATGCTCGAAAATCCGCTTAAAAAACGCACCGACTTTTAACGGCGTTTTCTGCCAAGAGAGGAAGAATCCACGCAGAAAATTCCATAGGCAAATCCGCAATGTGTGCACATACCCTTAATGTCACCCCAAGTGCAAAGGAGCCACAGGGCATTTTGTACAGGAAGCTAGTTTCTGTTAGTCAGTTATGATGGAGATCCTGTCTATGAGTGTTTAGTTGCTAGATTTGCATGCTGTTTATAAAGTAAAAAAAACTCCCAGAGGCTCACACAGGGAGAGCATGTGACTGTATTTCCTGTTTTTCCTGTGTCTGAGTATGAGAGAAGCAGTCTGCTGTAGATGCTGCACAGATAGAGACACACAAATTATTTATTCTGGATCTATTAAGCTTATCATATATTGTTCCTGATTGTTCCTGAATAAAGAAGCTCTGTTGACACACGCTTGGAGAGTATACTGAATAATCCGCTGCCAACAGATAGTTACAGGCCACAAGTAGAAATTGTGCTGCGATAAAGAATCAAAGGGTTAAAGTACAGAATGGTGTTACAGAAGCCAGTTGCCATCTAATGGCCAGAGTACAGAGGTAGAAAGGAAGTCACAGTGATTCACACTGAGCAATGTGACAAATACACATGGAAGATTCATCACTTTCTGTGAGTACCTGCAGTGGCATTAAATAGAGCTGACGGAGGCGAGATTCCCGTAGGCAGCTAGTGAGAAGTTGGCTATCAACAACGTGTTCAACCAGTCCTGGAGGATTAAGTTGATCTTTGTCTAACCAGGAGGAGCACGGAGTACTGCATCATAGTGTGGGATAATAGCAGTGGGACAACAAATACTCTGTAATTCTGCAGCTGTACTGAACATCATCGTTATGCCGTATGTAGAGCAACTAAAATATGAGCCTCTGCCTTAGGCAGAAAAAATTTGTGAAAGAAATGCATGCTACTTACCAATTGTTGGAGAATAGTCACGAGAATTTCAATAAAGCTCTTGTTAACTTCTTATAACTGTGGTTGGCCTCCCTAATTTATCATGTCAACATGAGGTCTCCATTCCACCTTAACACTTGTAGCCTGAAAAGGAGTAAGCAACAAGTCCCCACAAAACACATGTACAGTCAGGGGTACCGTAGCAGGGAGGTTAGGGACGTGGATAAAGATGTTGGCCAAATCCCTCGCACAGGGGAGCCTAATCACACTGCAAGGATCTAGTGATCATTCTGTTATCTATACTGTAGAGCTCTCTTTTAATTCAGAACATTGTCTGTTTTTAGATGCTTTTATGTATGTATTTCACTAACTGTTTTTCTTGAAGTGTTGTCTTTCCCAGGAATCAACCTCATGACCTCTCGCATTGCAAGCAAGTGAGTTGCACTGCTATGTATAGGTTGTGTAGGTTGATTGCACCGCTTTGTATAGGTCGAGTTTCTCTGCCTAAAGACCTAAATAGTATTCTTAATTGCAGACATATTTTTAATATACAGTACATCTCTATACACCTGTATATTAAGGGTAATATAAAAGTCATGCTTTTTTTCTACAAATTTTCTATAAAGTAATTAAGTAAATAATCACGTTTTTAATACACTTTTTAAAATAAATGTTAAAAATCTGCATAGACATATTTGGTATCCTTGTAATCATAACAACCTATAAAATAAACACATGTTGTGATTGTTATTTTGTCCATTAAACCCATAAAAAAGTAAACACAAAATGTGAAGCTTACAAAATGGCACCTAAAAACCTACAACTCATCTCACAAAAAAGAATAACTTGTATAGTGAAATTATGGCTGATACAATTCTAAATGATTGAACAAAAAATTATCTGGTCATCTAATCAAGTGCATCATAAAAGTGTGATGTGCATATATGTGCATATTTTGCATATGATTATGTGCATGTTTGTACTGTGCATATACATGTGTAGTGCATATTTTTCATTTACCATATATGTGTATTGTGAATATGCATGTAAAGGTACATGTGAATATTCAGATATTCCTTACAAAGAGTAAGGGGGACCTTGACAAAAGTCCGGCATAGTGTCCACCCTCATAGTGCTTGAGAAAGGTCTACTAGTGTGCCATATTCTCCTTGTGTTGCAGTTATTTGGTACTAAGGCAGTACTACTTCCCCTTCATTCTCAACGTTGGTGGAATCCCAGAGACTGGACCTTACTGATCGTAAAGTGATGGCAAATGGAAGGATGAGAAAAATTTTTTAACTGATTTTTAAAAATTGTTTCCATCTCCTGATTGGTACATTTCAGGTATATTTTGGGATTATTTGGAATATTCTTTGGAGTTCATGTTGTCATTTTCAGTAGAAAACTAAATATCACTTTCTACATCTTGTTAAGCGGTATTTATACCACAATGACTTAAAACGCTGTTTGACTAACTACGTGACCTCTCAGACTAATTGGCTGCTCCTGCCACGATTTACAGCGTAGGTCTGTCATAGAGACAGAGGTGAATATTTATGCCGTTAAATTATTTTGTGTTTAATGACTGCTGTAATGAACCGGAATCACTTTGCACAGAGTCATATTCACTTTGGGAATAAATAGTGTTTTTATCAGTGGCAAAGAGCCTAATTAAATTCCAAGTGTTTCAATGCTGATACACAAGAAGAATATATCTAAAGTCTTTGACAATAGAGTGGTCTTTCCAAAATATTTATCTTGGTATCATGTTAAAGGGGTTGTCTAAGGCCTCTTTCACACATCAGTTTTTCGCCGTCAGGCGCGATCCGGCTTTTTTTTGTAAAACCGGATCCAGCAAAATGCAATGCCGGATCCAGTTTTTCCCCATTGACTTGCATTAGCACCGGATTGCGCCGCATAGCATTGCGTTTCATCCGTTTTTTGCCGGATCCGGCTACTTGTCTCATTCCGGCGTCTGGAAAAAACGGCTACTGTAACGTTTTTTGTCTCCGGCGAAAAAGCCGGAAGCGCCGGATCCGACGCTTCCGGCTTTTTGCCACAATGAAAGTCTATGGGCGCCGGAATGCACCGGATTCAGAAAAAGACAGATCCAGCCACCGGATCCATTTTTTAAGTCTGCGCATGCTCAGATCCAATTGGCCAGCCCCCAGGAAACAGATATAACCTGCTAGACGGATCCGGCAGAAAAACGGATCCGTTTCTTCAGTTCTCCAAAATTTATGCCGTATCCGTTTTTTCTAAAAATAGCCGGATCCTGCCTGACGGCAAAAAACTGATGTGTGAAAGTAGCCTAACCTTGCTTGTGTGTCAAACTAAAGAGCTACACTGTGCAAATAGCTCCCAAATCAGATGGAGCTGGTACATCTTTACAGAACATGTACAATCATTACCTTGTCTACTGGTTTATTCTTTCATAATAGCTGGTCATAATAATACATTTGCTGGAAAACGTCTTTAACCTGGATATTTATTTCACCAATGTGTTGATAGAGGGACCTGTCACCAGGTTTTTTTCCATGTGCCGTAAACCCTTGTATATAACATTCCAATATGCTGTATATATGCCCCCCATCCTGCCTGCAAGATGAGAAATATACCTTTTATTATACTCATCCATCCTTCTCTGCTACGTCATCCACACAGTGTCCAGCATTGCGCTCCTGCTTATGAGTACTTTACTCTGCCCTGTTGAGAGCAGAGTAAAGTACTGCAGCGCATGTGCGCCAACCCTCTTTGGCTTTCCTGCGCATGCGCACTGCAGTACTTTGCTCTGTCCTCGACAGGACATAGAGGAGTACGCCTGCCCAGAAGTGCAATGCTGGACACTGTGTGGATGACGTAAGACACGTCATCCACACACAGTAGGGAAGGAGGACGTCATTTGCAAGAAGAGAGGAGGCACCGGATCAAGACCTGTAATGCCCATTGGACCAGACCGCCCTGTAGACTAGTATACTAAAAGGTCTTTTTCTTGTCTTGATGGCCATATTGGGGGCATATATACCACATATTAGAATGCTCTATATGTAGTCACTCTGTATAAAGTATGGTGCCAGGGTAGGATATCACTCCATATACCCATTGAAGAAAGAATCTGGCACTCACTGAGTTGCAGAAAAATAATATCAGATTTACTTAGCAAAGCAATCCAAAATCAGTGACTTTTCTGTCCAAAGGACCTTCTTCAGGCGTATCGCATATGGTACACTGCATGTGACAGAGCTGTGGGGAATGCCTATTCAAGAAAAATCCTATCTGATATTATTTTTTTGCAACTCGATGAATGCCAGATTCTTTCTTCACAGAATGTTGTTTATGAGAGTTTACAGGTACTGGATTTACTTCATATAGGAAAAACATGGTGGCAGGTTTCATTTAAAGTGAATCACCACCATTTAACACTTTTGTACTGTCAGCAGCCACCACTATGTGGTGCCCAATACATATTTTATTATTGTGTTCCATGTATCACCTATATGATATGAACTTCTAGTTATATCACATGACTGTGAGTAACCAAAACAAATATTTCACTTAGCTTTCCTTAATTTCACAGTTTTCATTATTCCATTTTTTTTTTTTTACAGTTGGCAGCATTGGAAAGGCAAATATTTGACTTTCTTGGATACCAGTGGGCACCAATCCTTGCAAATTTTCTTCATATTATAGTTGTTATATTGGGATTGTTTGGCACTATACAGTACAGACCGAGATACATAGTAGTGGTAAGTTTCAAATATTTTTTTTACTATTCTACATACCAAAATAAAGAAAAAAAATTGTTAAAAAAAGTTGTAGTTTCACATAATTGTATTTTTTTCTTATTTTATAAGGTTATTTTTATCTATTAATATGTTTAAAGGGGGTTTTACACTAAGCGATATCGCTAGCAATATCACTAAAACGTCACTTGTTTTGTGACGTTATAGCGATATTGCTAGCGATATCGCTATGTGTGATACTTACCAGCGACCGGCTCCCCCGCTGTCCATCGCTGATCGCGCGAGAATGTCCGGCTCCATTTCTCGTCGGGCGCTTCCTGCTGAGACTTCCTGCTGTGACGACGAGCGACGCTGGACACG
Source organism: Dendrobates tinctorius (assembly GCF_039654945.1). Taxonomy (NCBI): domain Eukaryota; kingdom Metazoa; phylum Chordata; class Amphibia; order Anura; family Dendrobatidae; genus Dendrobates; species Dendrobates tinctorius. The sequence continues at coordinate 15,288,302 of NW_027361750.1, read as the reverse complement.
GGCGGGAGGACGTCAGGATCGCTGTGTGTGAAAGGTGAGTATCGTGCGCTGCGTCGCTGCTGCATCGCTGTGAGATCTTCCTGTGTGACAGCTCACTAGCGATCATTTAGCGATGTACCAGCGATCCTGACCGGGTGGGATCGCTGGTCGGATCGCTGGTGCATCGCTAAATGTAAAAGGGCCTTAATTCTGACAAAGTGAGGGCCAGATATCACCATTGTAGATAAAGTAGACGTTTGTGAAGTCTTGTCTTTGGTGCTATGCTCCCTGAGATTACAGCATACTTTTAGCACACAATGATCCCAGGATATATGTTGAACGTGTTTGTTTTATTAACTACTAGCTGAAGAGCCCGGCGCTGCCCGGGCATAGTAACTAACTACGGTTAGTTATAACAAATTGTAATGATTATATCTATAAATATATATATATAGCTGAGTGTAGAGCCCCGCCCACTCCGCATAGCCACATTCACTATAATATCCCACATCATCCCGTCAGCCAGAGCCACCGGACTAGTACCCCTAATATCCCACATCATCCTGTCAGAGCCAGTAAAAGTAGAATAGTGAAATTGCACAGAAACATGGTTCACTAAGATCCCAGGTTTTCAACTGGTCAGGCTGATATTCTCACTTATCTGCCACCATAAATATCACAGTCATGCAATGGACAAGCACAAACCTTATACATTAGTACAGTAGATAAACCTTCACACACATTTTCATGCACCATCAACTTGTAATTTGTCCGGCTGAGTTGCTCATGGATGTACAGCATCTGTATGCAGCATAGTATCATATTTAATGGGTTGTTATGGGAAAAGCATTACATGTTATATGGGTATATTCAGGTGAATTATGGGGAAAGTAACACTTTAAAAAAAACTCACAGCATCAGAGCACAGTAACACATCAATAATGCATAAAAGTGTCTGTGAGAAAATATTAAATCCACATAACATTTAATATGTGCACTTTCCTACATTCATGTGTGTCACTTAATGATACCACACAGGAGGGGGGATTCATTTCTGTCATGTACTCACTGCTCCTTTCTGGGGGATAGACGATGGCTGGGAGCTTATGTTTCCGGGGATGCTAGATTTCTCCCACCATGTCAGTGTCTGCTGAGGTGTTGTCAAGTGGGAAAACTTGCTCATAGCAACCAATCACAGCTCAGCTTCTTTTAACCAGCTCTGGTGAAATGAGAGATGCTTAGTGATTGGTTGCAAGGAAAACTGTTGGTCATAGCAACCAGTCACAGCTTAGCTTCTTTTGAACAGCTCTGGTGAAATGAAAGATGCTTCGTGATTGGTTGGTGATACACACATACATTCATTTTTATATATAGAGATATAGATGATGCTTTTCAGTATAGAAGCATCCCATATTGTTTTTATAATGGATGTCAATGGGTGTTGTATGATACTTCCACATCATACAACAAGCATATACTGCAATATCCTTATGGTATTAATTTTATGATATTGTCCTGATGCCATCCATTAACAAAAGTGAATCAATGCTAGCATTGAATGACACCCTACTTTTTCTTGCTAGTAAAATGTGACATATAAACAATTGTGCCTAAAAAGAGTTGTCCACTACTCGGACAACCCCTTCTGCGTTCTTGTGTTTCACCCTTGTAAAATAATAACACTTATATTAATCTCCAGTTCTGACACTATCACTATTCCAGCGGTGTTGGTATTAGTTCTCCTGGGGATCTTGTGGCATTATGTCATGTGATCCCTGCAGCAAATCAGTGCTGACTCTACTCCCCTCTCCTTTGGACAAATCACACACATCTGTAGGAAGTCAGAGCTGCTGCTGTCTTATTTCTTCCAAATGTATGTCATTTGTCCAAAGGCGAGGAAAGTGGAGCCAATGCTGCAGGGATCGCATGACATAATGTCACGAAACTCCTGAGAGAGCCAGTGGCGACACCGCTGGAACTGCACCAGCACCTGAGGTGAATATCAGTATTGTTATTTTACAAGGGTGAAACATTTGACAATGAGAAAAGGATGCCCAAAAAGTAGACAAGCCCTTTAACTTTATATGTTCTAATGTGAATCCACACAATAAAAAAGACAGAAGCAAATTTTAGAACGCTTTCCTTGTGGTTGCTTTGTCAGAGTATACAGGGTTTTGACTTGTAACTGGGGCTGCTATCGCTTCTGTAGCTACATTACAAGGAAAAGCTTTTGTATGTGCACAATTACTATGCATCGCAAAGGTCTTGTTTTATACTTTTTAAAATACACATTGTATGAAAATTGAAATGTTAAAAAATAGATAAAAAGTCAAATAGTTGTAATATAAAAATAAAAAAGATAAAAGAATGAAAAACTATATCCATATCTGTAACCCTGACCAAAAACCCTGCAAATATAATTTAGTATACTGTATATACATACTGAATATGTATATACTCAATTCAAAATGTGGGATCAGAGTCAGAGTGTGTATCAAAAAAAGAAATTATAAATAATGTGCAAAAGTGGACTTTTTTAACTATTTGGACGACCTGAAATTGTAATAACATCAATCCAAAAATGATTTCTATCAAAATGGTAAAAGTTTTAGCCATTGCAAAGTGATGTGGTTTAGCAAAAATGCTGGATAATAACTTGATTGAATAACTGCCTTATTTCTATAAGTTGATTTAGCTTTTAACTACAAGGGAAAATTGCATTATCTGTTATCAATTGCGTAGAAATATTTAACAATGTGAATTTAATTTACTCTATTTTATATAAACCATTTAATGTATTTAAGTGATATCACTTACTAAAAGGATTGATCGAATCTTATTGTCTCTTTACAAAAAATACTATAACTATATATAACTATATTATTTATAATGTTATAACTGTGTTTCATAGTTATAATATTATAACTATGACACACAGATCTACCTTTCTGGACCTGATATCACCTCCTAACTAACAAGAATCACACAATGTCTGTTGGCAATTTCATCCTTTTTCTCTACTAGATTTCAAAAGTTTAACAAGGATATAACAGAATTCATCATCTTTCTCCCATCTCACTCAACAACCCCCAACAGACCTATCCATCAAAGTCAATGGCTGCTCACTCTCCCCAGTCCTTCAAGCTCTCTGCCTCGGAGTAACCCTTGACTCTGATCTCTTCTTCAAACCACATATCCAAGTCCTTTCCACTTCCTATTGACACCAAATCAAAATTTTTTCCCAAATCTGCACATTCCTTATCAAGAATCTGCAAAAATAATTGTGCATGGCCTCATCATATCCTGCCTCAACTACTGCAGCCTCCTGCTTTAAGGCCTCCCCTCTAAAACTCTCCCAACACTCCAATCTATCCTAAATTCTACTGCCCAACTAATCCACCTTTCCCCCACCTTTTCCCCAGCCTCTTCCCTCTGTCAATCCCTCCACTGGCTTCCCATTACCGAGAGAATCCAGTTCAAAACCCTAACCATGACATACAAAACCATTCACATCCTGCCTCCTCCATACATCTGTGACCAAGTCTCCCAATGCTTACCTGCACTCTACCTCCCATCTTCACAAGATCTCCTTCTCTACTCTCCTCTTAACTTTTCTTCCTGCAATCGCACACAAGATTTCTCCTAAATATCCCCCTATTCTGAAAATTTCTACCTCAACATATCAGATTCTTGCCTACTGTGGAAATCTTCAAAAGGAATCTGAAGACCCACCTCTTCCAACAAGCGTACAACCTGCAGTAACCCTCATTCCACTATACCACTGCATGACCAGCTCTCCCCTCACCTACTGTATCCTCACCCATCCCTTTTAGACTGTGAGCCCTTTCGGGCAGGGTCCTCTCTCCTCCTGTACCAGTCAGTGACTTGTATTGTTCAAAGATTATTTTACTGTACTTGTATTTTGTTATGTATACCCCTTTTCACATGGAAAGCACCATAGAATAAATGACACAATAATAATAAATGATAATAATAATAAAATAAAAAATAACTAGAGATGAATGAATTCAAAGGCAAATCAAATTTGATTCAAATTTATAAAAAAAACTGAATTTGACAGCAACCCAAATTTTTGAGATTTGATTTGCTTGAAGCAAACAAACTGGCTGCTGGAAGGGGTTAAAATTATACACTAACCTTGGTACTCTATTGTTCTGGTGCAGCAGCTCACAGCCTGGTTCTGTACTTTTACCCTATGGCTGCAGTTTTCACGCTAATTCCTTCCCGACTGACCATGCCTCAAGTGGCGTTATAATGTTGCTTGAGGCCTAGTCAGCACCAGAGGTATTGAGGCATGAAGACAGAAGTAAATAATGCTGCCAAAAGGAAAAATCAAGCTAGCACCCAACTGGGTGCTGAGCTGCGGCACAAGGACATATGAGGTGCAAGGTGAGTATAATGTTTTATTTCATTAATTATTATTTTCTTACCCATTATTTTCCTCTGGGGACTTGAAAGACTTCGGAGCATAATAAACATCTATTACTGGCAATTCAATATCCATTACATAAAGCTGGTGCGAACCAAATATCCTGGCCGAATTCAAATGAATTTGCTGAATTCGAATTTTGGCAGATTTCCTCATCCTAAACTATTATTTTCTCAAAGAATTTGTTATTTTTAAAAGTAAGAAGCTGTGCTAGACTAATTATAACTGAGCAGTGGGAAATGTCTTTCTAGACTACTAAATATATATCTTTTGGCTTGGACAAATACCCTTCAACCAATAACCATTTTGGTGTGTGAGGATAATTATCCATGACAAAGGTGGAAAACCCACCAAAAATGAAATTCCATGATGGTTGCCACTAGATAGAATTATAAAATAGCTGTACTTAGTGAAACTGATGTCATTTCCATTTTTGAATCACTCTTTGCTCTTACAGTAGGATGTTCACATTCACATTCTCTATTGACAGACAGCCTCCGCTAAATCTCTAGTGACTCCAATTAAAGAAAGAGTGTCATTTTGCTTGTAACTTTTTTTTCATGAATATATATTTTTCCTCTTCAGTACACAGTCTGGACGGCATTTTGGGTGGCGTGGAATGTATTTGTCATCTGTTTCTACTTGGAAGTAGGAGGACTCTCTAAGGTAAGAGGAAGCTACTATTAAAATGAGAAGTAATCAATGCATTTTGATCCATATGATCATGGAAGGGATTGGACATTGCCATTATTAAAAAGCGTACCTGTCACTGGAATAAAAAGGTATTGTGATTGTACAGTATATTGTTGGAAACATCAGGGATGATTCTTTCAAAAAAATCCTATATTACTCAGAAAGGACAGAGAGTGACCTAAACACCTAGCCCTGATTGGTAAAAAGTCTACGGATGCGCAATATGGACATCGGTTTATTCAAACCAGTGATTTAATAGTCAATATTCATGAAACCTTTTCCTTATCACCACACACTGCCAGTCACTAAGACCACATTTGCCTAATGAATTGAGGGGAAGATCATTTATTAATTTTTTAAGGCTGTATAACGCTTTAAATTTTGACATTTTTTTCCAACGTCTTTGACATCTTCAGAGTTACCAACATACGTGAAGACTCATGTTTCCAAAACAATACAGTTATAAATCAATATATAACTCAATTCTGTATTGTATATGAAAGGGAGGTGGTCTTTGAGTTGGACACTATGGCCTTCTGGTCCGTGAAAGGATGATGTTAGGCAGATACAATGCTGTCATTCCAGTGGAAACACTAAGATGTGCCAGATGCCTAGAATTTGGGTGAGACCATTCCTTTAAATTAGACTATAGAAACAAGGTATGTATTGATTTTCAACTGTATTGTTTTGGATATATGAGTCTTTAGATATTTCCAATAGAAATATATTTTGGTAATGTTTTGGTAACATTTATACCAGATAGTCTGCATAGCTGAGACAGCACCTACTGGCCTTAGCATGTGTCTTCTATATGTTTTTTTTTACTCCCAACTTTTGCTCCAGCTTAATTGTAACATTTTTGGGACATTTCCTTGTTTTGATTTTCTATTTTTGAAAGAGTGACAATGCCATAGCTTTTACCAACATTTCTGAAAGCAAATTCCAGATACATTTTAAGAGAGAGATGGTAGGAATGCTAACCATAACCCCTTCTAGGAAGTGATCATTAAGTATGAAGTGAAGCCACACAGCCATATTATTCAGCCAGCACCTGCCTTTTGTTAATGTTTAACCACCCACATAGCACTGTCAAACTCTGACTGCAACATTTGATTGGTTTGACATGCTTTAGGGGCGTAAGTAATAATATTCATCACCCCACCCTGCATGATGCAACCACAGGGAACAAATGAGGCTACCATGGGTTACTTATTGGAGGCGTCTTCTCCTCCATCTTTCTACTCTTTTTATAGACGATTGTAGCATATTTCAATGTATAAATATAGTAGTTGCAGGCTCAAGTCCCCTAAGGACCTGTTTAAATATTTTTAATAAATGTAAGAAAAAAGAAAAAAAATGGAAGTTTAAATCAAAACTCTTTTCCCAGTTGGAAAACACCAAAAGAATGAAAAATAGACAAATTTAATATAACCACTTTCATAAGAGTCCGCACTATCAAGATTTTTTCAATATTTAACCCATACAGTAAATGTAATATCAATAAAAAAATCAAAACACTACAAGTATAATTTTTGAATAACACTATAGCATCTCGCGTCCATGTGTCTTTGGCAACACGGAGTATTTGCTTCTGTGCTGCTGGTCACTGTGGACTTCCGGGTCCTCCTGGCGGCGCATGCGCCGCTTCCACTCTGGCCTCGTCCTACCAGCTATATACATGGTCACATATAAACCATCCAGTTCAGCTTGTACGCTACCCCTGATGAAGGATTCTAATACGAAACGCGTGTCGGGGTGTGAGCCGTACTTGGACCGGCAGGCCTTAAAGGTATATACCCCTCTATTGCTCAAACTTTACTATTACATCTATGGACATATCTTCCCTTACCCTTTGTGTGCTGCCTTATTTTTTGCACCTTAAACTTTTGAATATTTAACTCACATGATTTTTGTGTACTTACAGTGTTTATAGCAACAATTGGTTGGTTTTTATACCGCCCCTTGCCCCCCTACTTCCTTCTTCTTTCTTTACACAGTTATATGCTATTATCATTTTTAACACTTTTTTATTATTACTCTTTTGAATATTATTTAAATTTATGGTTTTCAGTCATCCCCTCTCCTTTTTGGGAAGTGTCCTAAATCTAAAGTGTTTCTTGAACATGTGAGATTTATTCACAGATAGGAAACACATATGTGTATCTTTTTGACCTTTTATTAATTGTTACTAGTCTCTGGTCCGCTGTTTTTAAATTTTCTTATTATGTATTATATATTTCACCCATTGATTCTTGGCATTATTGTTTTAATCCAAGTACGGTCACATTTTTGCTATAGCGCTACCGTTTACCACTTCTGTCTAATAAAGGTAATTTTATTCAAATAACTAGCTGTATTCGTACTTCCCTTTTTAGACCATAAGTTCGGGTTGGTCTTTCTTGGTATCTCTTAAATCTTGAATGGTCTCCCATTCGTCCATCTAGCTGCTATATATCACATATTATTTATTTATCTTTATAAATATATATTGTGTTATATTTTTTGGTATATAGATATTGCTACATTCAGTTTGGTCTTGGCTTATCCTTTGAATTATTATTTTGGTCACGTCCTCAGAAAATGTAATAAAAAAATGATCATTATCAGCATATTATAAGATAAAGTGAATGGTGAAATTCAAAACTACAACTAAGCCAGCAGAAAACAAGCCCTTCTATGGCTAAGTCGATGAAAAAAAAAGTGATAGTTCTTGAAATAAAGAAAGGGAAAAAAACCCACAAAAATGAAAGAGGTTATCCATTTTACAATAAAATTGTCCAAAGACTTGATCGTCTTGAATTTGATCAGTTTGTTTTTATTAATCAATTTTAAAAATACAAAATCCCCATAACATACGACCAAACATATTGTAATCAAAAACGTCACGCAGGACTTAACAAAACTTGTAATGATAACAATATTCATTTGGAAATAAAAACAGATCGCTCCATATTGCAGCTGCAAAAAAGAAACTACCTAAATTTTAATATCAGCAAATGAAAAATTATTCTGAAAATTCCAACATAGAGTTTAGAAAGAGAAATAGGGAAAGAGAAGAGAAAAAATAAATAAATAACATTTTTGAGAGAGAGCGGGAGGATTAGGAGGAAAAAGAGGGATGAAAGAAGTGGGGGGTAACAGAGAGAAGGGGTATGGAGAAAGGGAAGGAGGGAAAGGTGAGGGAAATGAGGCGACAATCTTGAGCTAAGCACACAGCAACAACTCAGAAACACTTCGAGAGAACGACCCATCTTTTGGAATAATTTATAAAAGTCCACTGAGTCCTGAATCAAGATCCAATTGCTCCACAATCTCCTAAAACTATCACTGTGTCCAGAGCTTTCGGATGTGACGTCCTCCATTCTACAAAACATTAACCATCTCTGCAAACCATTCCGACATTAGGGGAGTATGAGTTGTTTTCCAGTGTCTTGGGATCACTGACTGTGCTGCAGTTACATAAAATCAGACTATCTTTCTTTTAAGAATCAATTGAAGAGGGAAAAATAAAAAGAAGAGCAAGCTTAGGGCTGAACTCTAAACTTCAACCTGTAACCAAAGAATGATTCGAAAAAAACTTTTCCCAGAATGGCTTAATTCTACTGCAATCCCACCATATGTGAATCATATTACCTTTATCTCTCCCACATCGCCAAAATGTGTCAGGAACAGATGGAGAAATAGCATGCAATTTTGAGGGGTAATAATACTATCTTGCAATAATTTTATAGGTTTTTTCCTGGGCAGGGAAAGCGATTGATAATTTATATGTAAATAGCAATCCTCTCTCCCACTCCAACTGAGAAAAAGATTCCCCAAGTTCCTGTTCCCATGCCAACTGATAGTCTATTTCCCCTCCACATCCCTCTTTGATTAGATAGTTGTATATAACTGAAATCACATGTTTAGGTGGAGATTTCTGTAAAAATAATTTTTCAAAAGAAGAAGGTGTAAAGTGGCATAAGCAGTTTAGACCCTTAGAAGATATAAGAGATTGCAATTGTAGATATTCAAACCAAAAAAGGACTTTGGACGGGTACTGAGCCTGCAGAGAATTCAATGCTGGCAACTTACCATCAATGAGAACATCATGTATACAGGTGTCCTCCACGGCCCTCCAACCGCGGAAAGTCTCTCTCCAATAACCCAGGCAAAATGACGGAGTAAAAAAAAGTGATATAAGAGGACTGATACTCCCAGAGGGAAATTTTCCCTTACAGAAAGTGTGCCATATTTTGAGTGTCTCTACTGTTTAATTATTTAAGCAACCCAGCCTGGAAGCCTCTGTCCACAGAATCCACGGCAAGTGATTTAAAGGTATCTCCCGTTCTTCTTGCTCAATCTCAACCCATTGCTTCTTAACAGGGTAAAAATGCCAATCTATAAACCGAGCTATGGTAGAGGCTTGGAAGTATGTTTTAAAGTTAGGAAGCACTGCACCTCCCAATGCTTTAGGACATCTTAAAGTTTGCATACTAATTCTAGGCCTAGATCTCCCCCACACAAATCTTATCATAGCAGAAGAAACTTATCGAAAAACTGCGAGGAGGAGATACAGGTGTGGTCTGAAAAATATACAGAAATCATTGTAGTATATCCATTTTAATGGCATTCATTCTTCCGAACCGTGATAATCTCACTTTGCTATATGATCCGAAGTCCTTAAGTATTAGGTCTAAAACTTTTTCATAGTTAAGAGAGAAAAGTTTGGATGGGTAAGAAGGAATGAGGACTCCCAAATATTTAATGGCATCTGCAAGCCATTTGAAAGGAAAGTTTGATGTTGCTAAGTAAACCTCCTCATTGGAAAGTGAAATATTCAACACTTCTGACTTTGAATAATTCACTTTGAAGTTACTCAAGAAACTAAATCTATCAAACTCTTTCATTACACAGGGTAAAGAGATTTGGGGCTGTGGTATGCACAAAAGGAGATCATCTGTATATAATGATGTTTTGTAATTTGCTGAGCCTATATTTATCCCATGTATGTTAGGACCCCATCACACATAGCGACACACCAGCGATCCCGACTTTAGGGCTTTAGGATTGTTCCTAATTGCATTAGCAAGATGTTCCGTCACTGATATATAGAGCAGAGGTCACCCCTGTCTGGTTCCATTTCAGATCGCAATGGGAGAAGATAATGTTCCGTTTACCCTAACTTATAAAGAAAGGATATTTTGCAGATAATGAGGACCAATGCCCAACTTACACATCGCCTCTTTCATAAACCCCCAATGGACCCTATCAAAAGTCTTTTCTGCATCGACTGATTAGAGACCTTGGGGTAAAGGTTTAGATTTAGCCTTAGAGATAATAAGCATCATCTTAATGGTATTGTCCCTTGCCTCTTGACCCTGCACAAATCCCACCTGGTCTGTGTTTACTATTGCGGGTAGTAAAGGGGCTAACCTATTTGCCAATATTTTCAATTGTATTTTAATGTCCACATTATTTAGAAATAGAGGTCTATAGTTGGCAGTAACTGAGGGATCTTTTCCAGGTTGGGGATCACACTTATATACCTTCATCTAGGGAGTTGAAAGTTTTGGCCACAACCGGAGCTAGTTGGATTGATCGTCTTGAAAATAACAAAATAAGCTTTATTTACCTACTGACGCTCCAGTGCACCTCTCCACTGCTACCTGCCAGTCTTTGTTGACATGACTTCAGCAGTGACATTACATCTACCTCACACAACCCTGCAGTTAATCACTAGAAAAAGCTGACTTTTGGCATCTTCCTCAACATGACCACTTACCCAGTGATTGACTACAACAGTAATTTGCAGTAAATAGAAGTCACTGCTGCAGCCATGTCAGCAAAGAATAGGTGGCGGTGGAGAGGTGGTGGTGGAGTGCATCGTATAAGTAAGGCTGTTTAAAAAAAAATAAATCTGGTCTTTGGGCAAATTATTGTAAAATGGACATACCTGTTAACACTCATTTCAATTATGCAATGTAAATGGGATGTTCATCATTGTGCAAATTTTCAGCAAGCACTGCAGCTTGCCAAAACCTAACAACATGTAATATGCAAACTGTTAGAATTCGGCTCTGTTACCAGTTTGAGTGTTCATCACGTGATCACAGAAAAGCATTTTGTATACTTGCACTCACGTGCCTACTAGTTCCTCATTTGTTTCTCCACTGCTCTCAATGTGAGAGAAGCAGATGAGAAACTAGTCAGCACATGAGCTCGACTATGTAACCCTCTAACTAGTGTTCATTTGATGACGGTTCAAACCGGAAAACAGAGTCAAATCCTAACAGTGTGTTTATTACATAGTAGTTTTATTATAAGATTCTGCAAGCTGTAGGGCTTGCATCAAATTTGCACTAGACAGGACAACCCCTTTAACACCAATGATATTGTAACATAGTTTATTACCAGATCACATTATCTGATAGGTTTACATAACCTTTTCACAAAACAGGACATATGCAAACCAGGAGACCTAACCTCAACATCTAAAATTGACGACGAGGTTTCGCTTGCCTGCTTACCTTCTTTTTTGTGGTTTATACGAGTAGTCCTGTTTGATGTATCTGTTAGCTATTTTATTGATTACAGTCCAGTCGGTCTGATGTTTATTATAATGAAATATGTTGAGTATCTAGATATGTGTACTGATGAAGCATTTGCTTTGGCGCTTCATACTGCATTGCAACATCAATCAATATAATGTAGGATCAGAAATTCATATCCTAGTGCTCCTGCAAAGCTCAAGATGGGCTCAATAGAAATTCTATGTGTTTGTCTTGAGATAAGAGTGGAGAGGTGTTAGAATGAATACTTCTACCCCTTCATTATATCAATCTGTGGAGGTTTCAGCCGTCGCACTCCCACTGATCAAAAGTCCTGACAAAATCTTTCTGATAGTGGATTTATACCTAAAGTACTGTATGTAACTGTAAGGGGTATGGGGGCCAGTTTAATGCCCTGCACTCCTTGCATACAACCCTGGTATATTTTATACTTTGCGTAATGTATATATGCATATGTATTTTGTATGTCAAATGTACTTATGCTTATGTGTTGCAAGATATAGGGATGGTATAGGCTTTAGCCCAGTAGGGGGAGCACAATAGAATAGAATAGGGATTAGGTAGACCAATAGGATTAGGATAGTTAGGAGGGGCTAAGAGAGGGTAGTTGGGAGAGCTTCCTGGTGTTAGTCAGTGTGTGTGTGAGCCGGGAGCAAGGACAGGACAGTTGTGTCCAGGGGGGGAACATTTAAAATGAGGAGCCCAGCAGTCCAGGGCCTTTAGAGCTGACATTCACACAATGTGGAGGAATATCTTGGTAGCAATAGTATGGTGGCAGCTAACTTCGAGGGAACAACCCTAAACGTCCGAGGCCTAGGGCCTGGTAAGGAATGGAAGTGCCATTTCTCATCTTCACCTTCGGAGAGGGAAGCGGGCGGGAAACTCCTGTAGCGGATTAGTCTAACCAGTAAGGAAGCTGCAGGACCGGCGAATATTTCTGGAGGAGTGAGGGACAGTACTGGGAACGGAATCGTGATATTCTGTGAAGAATCTTGTGCTGTTTATGTGACTAAACTGGGAGAGCTGAGTAAAATTGGTTTGTAGAAGATGACCCTGGACTCTGACTGTCATTGTGTGGTGTTAAAGGAAAAGGACCCTGAAAGTGAGTGAACTACCGTGTGTTAATAGAGCGGAGGGCCAGGGTGTGCCAGTGCTGCCACTCTCAACCATGACTACCCCCCTGGCCTCTGTTTCATAACACCAAATTTACACTACTTTTAGGGCTATACAAGCAGTTTCCCTAGATTGGAGACTAAGAGTAGCTCAGCATGCATTAATATTCTTAAATCAAAATGATAGAAAGAATAACGGAGTCCCAGAAGTACTCTGTTATAAGTTAATGGTCAGTGTTACGGTGTGGTGGGAAAGGTAAAGGTGTACCAGGAAGTGGACCCTCTGGGTCACAGCTCCAGAGCCCCCAGAGGCGAGTGCCCAGGTGAGGACCACCCCCTATACAGGGAGTGTTAGGGACAGACCTCCCGAGGATAGAGCCGCGACAGCCGGAACCAAAGGGACGACTGAGGTAAGAGAGCAGGAGGCAGTGTACAGGGTGAGGCAGTAACCCAGTGGGTGTGGAACCAGAGGCCCAGGGGTGCACAAGAACGGAGGCTGTAGATGTAAAGAAGCAAACAAATGAATACAGGCTGTACGGCAAAAAACAGAGACGTGGAGAGGTAAGTAGGAAGCAGGACAGAGGAGGGAAAGCACCAGGGAGGGCAGAGCACAGGAAAGGCAGACCGAGGTTAGGCAGGAAGAACCACGGTACTAAACGCAGCAAAGACAGAGAACAAGAGAGGCCTGAGGACACAGAGGGCTAAGCTGCGGACAGCGTCACCGCAAGAGATAATCAGGCGTCTTACCAGAGCTGACGCCGGCCATATTTAGCGGTGGGCGCCGCCATATTGGGGGCGGGGCCTAGCGCGTCAGCTTACCCAGGAGGCTGAGCGCCATGGGCAGGAGCCCGGCGCCGAGGGAGCCGGAGGCCGGGCGCGGGGATGCGCCGAGAGGCAGGAGCGCGCCAGACAGCGTGCGCAGGAAGACGCGTAAGACCCTGCGCTGTGACAGTTAGCACGGTGGCTTATAAGTTAATGGACAACACAGTGGCTTAGTGGGCAGCACGGTGGCTTAGTGGTTAGCCTTGCAGCGCTGGAGTCCTGGGTTCAAATCCCACCAAGGGCAACATCTGCAAGGAGTTTGTATGTTCTCCCCTTGTTTGCATGGGTTTCCTCCAGGTACTAAAAAGATTGCAGCATTTGGGAGCCGTCACAGTGACTGACAGCCCCTCTGCCTTTGTATTGGAGACCCCACAACATGACGCGGGGTCCCTATGTGTCCAAGTTTATCTAAGTAAACTTGCTGATCATGCGCAGTGCATGATCAGCAAGTCACTCTCTGTCAACCTGCAAAAAATGATTTTCCCGTAGTGGAACTAAGTAAAAAAGTTAGGGAAAAGTAAAAAAAAAATGTTAATAATTGTAAAAGTATTTTAAAATATATATATATATAGTTATAAAAAAAATCAATATTTACTGCCCTTTATTTTTTCGAGCAGTATATATTCTATCTCTAAATAAATATTTGATGAAAAAAAGTCTAAATTCAAAAATGTCACTACTTCCCTTCCGAGCTCTGCCATGGGCCCAAACAGTAGTTTTCTCCCACATATGGGGTACCAGCATACTCAGGACAAATTGGACAGCAACTTTTGGGGTCCAATTTCTCCTGTTACCCTTGGGAAAATAAAAAATTGGGGGTTAAAAATCATTTTTGTGGAAAAAAAGTTTTGTTTTTTTTACGGCCAGGCATTACAACCTTTAGTGAAACACTTGGGGGGGTTCAAAGTTCTCACCACACATCTAGATAATTTCCTTAGGTGGTTTAGTTTCCAAAATAGGGTCACTTGTGGGAGGTTTCCACTGTTTAGGCACATCAGGGGCTCTCCAAACGCGACATGGAATCTGATCTCAATTCCAGCCAATTTTGGTTTGAAAAAGTCAAACAGGGCTCCTTCCCTTCTGAGCTCTGCCATGCGCCCAAACAGTGGTTCCCCCCAACATATGGGGTATCAGCATACTCAGGACAAATTGGACAACAATTTTTGTGGTCCAATTTCTCCTGTTACCTTTGGGAAAATGAAGTGGGGACAAAAAGATCATGTTTGTGGAAAAAGTATTATTTTTTTATTTTCACGCCCGGGCCTTATAAACTTTTGTGCAACACCTGGGGGTTCAACGTTTTCACCACACATCTAGATTAGTTCCTTGGGGGGTATAGTTTTCAAAACGGGGTCAATTGTGGGGAGTTTCCGCTGTTTAGGCACATCAGGGGCTCTCCAAACGTGACATGGCGTCCGATCTCAATTCCAGCCAATTTTGCATTGAAAAAGTCAAATGGCTCTCCTTCCCTCCTGAGCCCTGCCATGCGCACAAACAGTGATTCCCCCACATATGGGGTATCAGCATACTCAGGACAAATTGCACAATAACTTTTGTGGTCTAATTTCTCCTGTTACCCTTTGGAAAATAAAAAAAAATTGGATCTGAAGTAATTTTTTTGTGAAAAAAAGTTAAGTTCATTTTTTTAAAACATTGCAAAAATTCCTGTGAAGCACTTGAAGGGTTAATAAACTTCTTGAATATGGTCTTCAGCACCTTGAAGGGTGCAGTTTTTATAATGGTGTCACTTGGTATTTTCCATATAGACACCTCAAAGTGACTTCAAATGTGATGTGGTCCCAAAAAACAAAATAGTGTTGTTAAAATGAGAAATAGCTGTTTAACTTTTATCCCTTATAACTTCCTAACAAAAAAAAATTTGATTGCAAAACTGTGCTGATGTAAAGTATACAGTGGGGAAAAAAGTATTTAGTCAGTCAGCAATAGTGCAAGTTCCACCACTTAAAAAGATGAGAGGCGTCTGTAATTTACATCATAGGTAGGCCTCAACTATGGGAGACAAACTGAGAAAAAAAAATCCATAAAATCACATTGTCTGTTTTTTTTCATTTTATTTGCATATTATGGTGGAAAATAAGTATTTGGTCAGAAACAAGCAATCAAGATTTCTGGCTCTCACAGACCTGTAACTTCTTCTTTAAGAGTCTCCTCTTTCCTCCACTCATTACCTGTAGTAATGGCACCTGTTTAAACTTGTTATCAGTATAAAAAGACACCTGTGCACACCCTCAAACAGTCTGACTTCAAACTCCACTATGGTGAAGACCAAAGAGCTGTCAAAGGACACCAGAAACAAAATTGTAGCCCTGCACCAGGCTGGGAAGACTGAATCTGCAATAGCCAACCAGCTTGGAGTGAAGAAATCAACTGTGGGAGCAATAATTAGAAAATGGAAGACATACAAGACCACTGATAATCTCCCTCGATCTGGTGCTCCACGCAAAATCCCACCCCGTGGGGTCAGAATGATCACAAGAACGGTGAGCAAAAATCCCAGAACCACACGGGGGGACCTAGTGAATGAACTGCAGAGAGCTGGGACCAATGTAACAAGGCCTACCATAAGTAACACACTACGCCACCATGGACTCAGATCCTGTAGTGCCAGACGTGTCCCACTGCTTAAGCCTGTACATGTCCGGGCCCGTCTGAAGTTTGCTAGAGAGCATTTGGATGATCCAGAGGAGTTTTGGGAGAATGTCCTATGGTCTGATGAAACCAAACTGTAACTGTTTGGTAGAAACACAACTTGTCGTGTTTGGAGGAAAAAGAATACTGAGTTGCATCCATCAAACACCATACCTACTGTAAAGCATGGTGGTGGAAACATCATGCTTTGGGGCTGTTTCTCTGCAAAGGGGCCAGGACGACTGATCCGGGTACATGAAAGAATGAATGGGGCCATGTATCGTGAGATTTTGAGTGCAAACCTCCTTCCATCAGCAAGGGCATTGAAGATGAAACGTGGCTGGGTCTTTCAACATGACAATGATCCAAAGCACACCGCCAGGGCAACGAAGGAGTGGCTTCGTAAGAAGCATTTCAAGGTCCTGGAGTGGCCTAGCCAGTCTCCAGATCTCAACCCTATAGAAAACCTTTGGAGGGAGTTGAAAGTCCGTGTTGCCAAGCGAAAAGCCAAAAACATCACTGCTCTAGAGGAGATCTGCATGGAGGAATGGGCCAACATACCAACAACGGTGTGTGGCAACCTTGTGAAGACTTACAGAAAACGTTTGACCTCTGTCATTGCCAACAAAGGATATATCACAAAGTATTGAGATGAAATTTTGTTTCTGACCAAATACTTATTTTCCACCATAATATGCAAATAAAATGAAAAAAAACAGACAATGTGATTTTCTGGATTTTTTTTTCTCAGTTTGTCTCCCATAGTTGAGGTCTACCTATGATGTAAATTACAGACGCCTCTCATCTTTTTAAGTGGTGGAACTTGCACTATTGCTGACTGACTAAATACTTTTTTTCCCCACTGTACATGTGGGAAATGTTACATATTAAGTATTTTGTGTGAAATATCTGTGTGATTTAACCCCTTCTCACCCGAGCCTGTTTTTGCCTTCGTGACCGGGCCAATTTTTTCAATTCTGACCAGTGTCATTTTATGAGGTCATAACTCTAGAACGCTTCAACGGATCCTACTGATTCTGACACTGTTTTCTCATGACATATTGTACTTCATGATGGTGGTAAAATTTTTTAGATATGATCTGCGCTTATTAGTTAAAAAAAATCAAAATTTGCAAAAATTTAGAAAATTTTGCAATTTTCGATCTTTTAATTTTTATGCCCTTAAATCAGAGAGTGATATCGCACAAAATAGTTAATAAATAACATTTCCCACATGTCTACTTTACATCTGCACAATTTTGGAAGCATAACTTTTTTTTTTAGGAAGTTATAAGAGTTAAAAGTTGACCAGCGATTTCTCATATTTACAACAAAATTTGCAACACCATTTTTTTTTAGGGACCACCTCACATTTGAAGTGAGTTTGGGGGGTCAATATGACAGAAAATACCCAAAAGTGACACCATTCTAAAAACTGCACCTCTCAATGTACTCAAAACCACATTCAAGAAGTTTATTAACCCTTCAGGTGCTTCACATGAATGAATGGAATATGGAAGGAAAAAATAAACATTTAACTTTTTTTCACAAACATTTTACTTCAAAACCATTTTTTTTTATTTTCACAAGTGTAAAAAGAGAAAATGAACCACAAAATTTTTTGTGCAATTTCTCCCGAATACGCCAATACCCCATATGTGGGGCTAAACCACTGTTTGAGCACACGGCAGAGCTCAGAACGGAAGGAGTGCCGTTTGACTTTTTCAATGCAGAATTGGCTGGAATTGAGATCGGATGCCATGTCGCATTTGGAGAGCCCCTGATGTACCTAAACAGTGGAAACCCCCCACAAGTGACCCCATTTTGGAAACTAGACCCCTTAAAGAACTTATCTAGATGTGTCGTGAACACTTTGAACCCCCAAGTGCTTCACAGAAGTTTATAACGTAGAGCCATGAAAATAAAAAATCATTTTTTTTCCACAAAAATGATCTTTTAGCCCCAATTTTTTATTTTCACAAGGGTAACAGGAGAAATTGGACCCTAATAGTTGTTGTCCAATTTGTCCTGAGTACGCTGGTACCCCATATGTGGGAGAAAACTACTGTTTGGGCACACAGTGGGGCTCGGAAGGGAAGTAGTGACGTTCTGAAATGCAGACTTTGATGGAATGGTCTACGGGCATCATACTGCATTTACAGAGCCCCTGATGTACCTAAACAGTGGAAACCCCCAATTCTAATTCCAACCCTAACCCCAACACACCCCTAACCCTAATCTCAGCCCTAACCATAACCCTAACCACAAACCTAACACCAACACACCCATAACCTTAATCCCAGCCCTAGCCCTAACACTAGCCCTAACCCTAACCCTAGCCCTAACCCTAACCCTAGCCCTAGCCCTAACCTGTGTACCTGCTTTTTTTTTCTTTACTTTTTTCTTTTTGTGACAAGATCGCTGCCCTGCGATCTGACTCATAGTAACGCCACTTCTCCTCTGATCTCACACTGACAGATGATCAGAGGTGAAGCAGTGTTACTATGTGACAAGATCGCTGCCTGGCACACAGTAACGTGACTTCTCCTCTGATCTTACACTGACAGATGATCAGAGGAGAAGCAGCGTTACTGTGTGACAAGATCGCTGCCTGGCACAGCTGTGCCAGGCAGCGATCAGCTGTGCCAGACAGCGATCTAGTCACACAGTAATGCTGCTTCACCTCTGATCATCTGTCAGTGTGAAATCAGAGGAGAAGTCGCGTTACAATGAGTGAGATCGCCGGGAAACAAGCAGCTTTCCCAGCGAGCGCTCTCATTGGCTGCTGTGACGCTGACGTCATCAGGACCTGAAAAAATCAGGTCTCGATGACGTCGGGGGTCCCAGCATGCATTGTGCACCGGGATGCCCGCGTTATAAGGTATGTGGGGGTCCCGGGGGGCACAAAACCGCCGACAGTAGATAAACGTCGGCGCTGCACAAAGCCCAGCAAGCGCCAACGTTTATCTACAGTGGGCGGTCGGGAAGCGGTTAAGGGCATGAAAATTCAAATTTGGAAAATTGCCAAATTTTGAAAATTTTCACTAAATTTTTGGGTTTTTTTTCACAAATAAACGCAAGTCATATCAAAGAAATGTTACCACTATCATGAAGTACAATATGTCGCGAGAAAACAGTGACAGAAGCATCGGGATCCATGAATGCGTTCCAGAGTTATTACCTCATAAAGGGACAGTGGTTAGAATTGTAAAAATTGGCCTGGTCATTAACGTGCAAACCACCCATGGGGGTAAAGGGGTTAGCTATAGGTTTCTGCTCAAAATTATTTTTCCTTAAGGTCTTGCTTAAATGTCCAATGGTCATTAAAATTGTTAAAAAAATTAGTTAAATTTTTCAGATCTGAAATAGAACCTTCGTCAGGAATAAAACAGAATGAGGGTAGTTGTTTATGGTGAACTGCAAATATTCAAAGATCACTTGAAGCCAATTTACATGAGCGCCATATAATAACTACTGGACAAATTCACAAGATCTTTTGGAAATTTTATTATGAAGAAATCATTCATTGATGATAGAGCTTTTCTGAAAATCTACCTTTTCTCTCCTTTATTCTGTGATTTTGCTACTGGACCGTTAACGTCATAATGGTAAAAGATAGAGCATGCTGCAATTACCATATCAGAGTGCAAGTAAGAACACCACTATAAGCTGCTACTTACTAAAAACACTTTTTTACTACTTTATTACACATGAGAGTTCTTAGAATTTTTTCGCTCCTTTGGGTACCATTTAGATTTGTCATATGACTGATCTGGCACAGAGGTTATAGTTTTCGCCTTGAACGGAAACCAAAGTGTAGTCATGAATGGCCTATATATACAGATTTGGGACTTTTTAACTGGTAGACAGTATAAAACTAGTCTTAGGACTTCATTGATGCCAATATCTAATATTGTTTGTTGTTTAAGGAATTATATTGTTTTTATTGTTTTTTATGTATTTTTTTTTACTTCTGATAACACAATTAGAAGATGAGTGCACTATGCAGCATGTGACAATTTACTTGTAGGAAGGTTAGAATCTCTTTGAAGCACTAACTAAAATTGCTCCGATGCCGTTACCTCCACATGACCCAGGAGGACACTAATGAATTAGTTGTACTGATTTTTCTCTCGTCACTTATGTCTTTTCCAGGTTGATTGAATTTCGTACCCACCTACAGATTGTTCGTTCTTATCAGAAATGGTGTGTTTTATGTGCATAAAACTGCAGACAGGGTCTCTGTGAAGTCAATGGCTGTCAAACTGCATGAAGTCTGAATAATATACATGAATTATTTAAGAGATGGTCAAGTTGTAAAAGTCAGGTTATCCTTGCTGAGTCCCTTGTCAGCAATCTACTGTGTTTTTCAATACCGCAGGCATCAATTTCCAGAAAGGATTAGTCCCGTTTCCTTACATAACTGGCATATTTTGTGATACCAGGTGTCAGAAGGGCATGTAATATAATGCTGCATTTATTCATAGGGAAGACACCTGAATCTCAGACCAATGTATGTTTTTAGACTTACAGATTAATATGGTGACTCAACAATAAAAATGTAAGCCTAACTTTTATATTTTTATTGTATCTTATTGTGATAACTATTTTCAAAATAAAATAATTACATGACATTACTCGGAACAGCTAGCAAACATCCAGCCAAAAAACTTGACCGTGGCCTATAAATACCAGTAATTGGATGCCCCACATCTTACACCAGCAGGGTCATGGGGCATATGCCTCTTCAAGAATCAGGAGCATCTGACGCCAGCATGTCTTGATGAATTGGGCCGTGTATGTTGCTTCCATTTTTTCAGATGGCACTAAGCTATTTAGTATATTGGAAGATGCTCATAAGTTACAGGTTGATTTAGACAAACTGAATTTTGGCATCCATTTAACAGATGAGGTTCAATGTGGATAACTGTAAAATTATACATTTTATATTAACCCCTTCCCTCTGCAGCCAATTTTCACTTGTGTCCTTTTTTTTCCTCCTCTTCTTCCAAGAGCCACTTTTTGATTTTTTTTCTGTCCAAAATTCAAAATATGATGAAACTAGGAAAAAAAAATGCAATTTTGGCATTTTTTTGTGCTTTCTTTTTATTACTGCTATACCAAACTTTTATATTTTTTTTTTATTTAAGTGCAAAAAAAATTTAGAAATTAAAAAAAAGTGAGGTATTTAATTCCATATCAATTAAGCTTTGTGAGGGCTTGTTTTTTACATGACAAGCTGATACTTTTATTGATATCACATTTGGCAAAACATTTTAGTCTGTGTTCATTGCATTTTTTTAGGTAGGAATAGTGACAAAAAAGCACATTTCTAGCATTTTGATCTCATTATGGTAGTTTCACAATTGGGTTAAATAATTTTATATTTTGATAGATGAGACTTTTATGATCGTGACAAAACTAAATATGATTATTTTTTAAATGTCTTTAGTTTGAAAGGAGAAAAAATGTTTGGTTTATTTGAACTTTTATATAAATATATATATTTTTTGCTTTATTTTTTTACTTCCCTCAGCGAACTTAAACCTGGGACTTTCTGTTCGCATATATCATACACTGCAATACCATTATATTGCATTATATAGTGTAAATCTTGGTCTCCTTTGAACCTCTATATATCGCTGAGCTTCAGAGGACTACCAAGATGGCTGAGATGAGATCCTTCAGAAGGCTATCTGCTACACAGAAGCCCATTGACGCCCTGAGATCTCTTCAAAGGACACAATGGGAGTCAGTAAGCGCAAGCATCAAGGCACATTCCATTTAAGTGATACTGTCAGAGATATACAGCAGCGCTTTTGTCACAGGTTTTTCGCAACAGAGAGGAGCCAGAAGACTGCAGCTTCTGATTTCTCCTACTCCTGCACTGATTAGAAGCACTTCATCTTCTTATTAAATGGTGTACATTTCTTTTGGCCGTGCAGGGGTTAATATGTTTTGTTGAGAGCTCCTGGACTGTTAAGGCTCTCAGCTGTGCACAGTTAGCCACTCCCATCTTATATATAATCTGGGTCCTGGCTAGCACTCATTGTCACAACTAGCTTTTGCTGCATGGCTGAAGGTTATTATTGGTTATAATATGAGAAAGGCGTTTGGTGGATTTATCTGTGACTGTCAGGTTTTGAGTGTATGATAATTCCCTTTCTTCTTCTACTTTGGTTTTACCCCATCCTACACCCCTGTTGCATTTGTCTGTTATCTTTGTGAGTATGTTTGCATGTTTGGTAATTTTTGCTACCCTTGTTTGTATTACCTTCTTAGTCTGGTTGGTGTACTACAGTACGGAAGGTTACAGACTGAAGGCGGGTTCAGGAGCTAAGGCAAGGTACGTGGCTCCAGCATCTTCACTATCAGAAGTAATCCCGGGAGCAGTTTGAGCTAGGGTGCCTCTAGCGTTAGGGACAGGGAAGGTGCCCCTGGTTTCAGGACACCCGACACCCTAGTCATGACAGTTTAAATAATTAACATTCGCAGGCTAGAGCTCATCTCTGACTGTGGCTGTAAGAGACAGTGTGGAAAGGGATCACCTCTGGTGCCCTCTCAATGCACAATTAGCCTCGCAATTACATACATACACGTAAAATTGTTTTAAAGGGTTAATAATATATGGCCATACTTTAGAGGGAGTAAACTAGGAAAGTCTCTGTAAAAAAGGAACTGTATGCACAGTGGGTACGGAAAGAATTCAGAACCCTTTAAATTTTTCACTCTTTGTTTCATTGCAGCTATTTGGTAAATTCAAAAAAGTTAATTTTGACTGAAAAAAACATAAATGTAGAAATTATTGCAAATGTATTAAAAAAGAAAAACTGAAATATCACATGGTCATAAGTATTCAGACCCTTTGCTCAGATCCTCATATTTAAGTCACATGCTGTCCATTTCCTTGTGATCCTCCTTGAGATGGTTCTACTGCTTCATTGGAGTCCAGTTGTGTTTAATTAAACTGATAGAACTTGATTTGTAAAGGCACACACCTGTCTATATAAGACCTCACAGCTCACAGTGCATGTGAGACCAAATGAGAATTATGAGGTCAAAGGAACTACGGGGTGTTTTTCTGCTGCAGGGACAGGATGACTCGTTGCAATTGAAAGACACGTGAATGCGGCCAAGTACAGAGATATCCTGGATGAAAACCTCTTCCAGAGTGCTCTGGACCTCAGATGTGACCAAAGGTTCACCTTCCAACAAGACAATGACCCTAAGCAAACAGCTAAAATAACAAATGAGTGGCTTCATAACAACCCTGTGACCATTTTTGACTGGCCCAGCCAGAGCCCTGGCCTAAACCCAATTGAGCATCTCTGGAGAGACCTGAAAATGAAATGGCTGTTCACCAACGTTCAACATCCAACCTGACGGAACTGGAGAAGATCTGCAAGGAAAAATGGCAGATGATCCCCAAATCCAGGTGTGAAAAACTTGTTGCATCATTCCCAAGAAGGTACATGACTATACTAGCTCAAAAAGGTGCTTCTACTCAATACTGAGCAAAGGGTCTGAATACTTATGACCATGTGACATTTCAGTTTTTCTTTTTTAATAAATTTGCAAAAATGTCTACATTTTTGTTTTTTTCAGTCAAGATGGGTTGTAGAATGTACATTAATGAGAAAAAAAATAACTTTTTTGAATTTACCAAATGGCTGCAATGAAACAGAGTGAAAAATTTAAAGGGGTCTGAATACTTTACATACCCATTGTACTTGTAGATCTCACCATAAATAACAGCATGCAATATGAATCAGCAGCTTCTAAAGCCAACAGGATATTGCTATGTATTAAAAAGGCATGAAGTTGCTGGACGGGGACACAATACAAAGGACTGCTGCAACCTCAACTGGAATATGCAGTTCATTTCTGGGCACCAATTCATACAAAGAATGCCCTGGAGACAGAAAAGATACAAAGAAGAGCCGGAAAACTGATAAGGGACATGGAGGATCCTAGTTATGAGGAAAGATTCAAAATAATTGTGTTTAGTCTGGAGAAGAGAAGTCTAAGAGAGGGGGGGCATGATTGACTTACTTATTTACATAAATGGTTAATTTTAAAAACATGTCAAAAGCTGTTTTGTGTAACATCCCCTCAAAAGACAGAAGATGGCAAGGTTTCTTTATCATGAGAATTATTAATCTACTAGATGGTGGCCCGATTCTATCGCATCGGTTATTCTAGAGTCTCTGTTAAAATAAAAAAAATTGTTACATACTCACCTTCCAACGTCCCCCGATCTCCACTCCACCCTCCACGCGCCCGGCACCTTCTGGTCCCAGTAATGCTTTGCGCGAAACACCGCTGATGATGTCGCGCTCTCGTGAGAGTGACGTCATCTCCGGCCCTTCGCGCAAAACATTACTGGGACCGGAAGGTGCCGGGCGCGTGGTGAGAGGAGGGAAAGAGTCCGGGGGCCGTCGGAAGGTGAGTATATCACTATTTTTTATTTTAATTCTATTTTTTACAGGTTTATGCTACCCAGGGCCTAGAGGAGAGTCTCCTCTCCTCTGGACCCTGGGTACCATCTGCACATTGAGCGCTGGCGGCCGCGACCAATCGGCGACAGGCGCAGCTTACCATTACAAACAGCTACGCGGAATTTCGGTGACAGACAGACCGACAGACAGAATAAGACAATTATATAGTAGATGGAACAGCCAACATCAAGAGGTGGTTATAGTTGGAGCTGTCAATTGTTTCAAAAAGGGCTTAGATAGATGCTTTTTTAGAACAAATTTACATAAATTGTTTTTTTTATTTTGAATGTGGATCCAGTCAATCAGTCAGTCAAAATTGATTCTCAGTATAAAAACTGAAAAATATGCTTTTTTAAGGCAAACTAATCCATGCATTATGGTTGTACATATACAGTTGTGCTCAAAAGTTTACATACTCCTGCAGAATTTTTTTGGTTTCTACTTAAACCAGGGATTGAAGCTTGAGGAGGTCAATTTGCATATTCCAGGTGCCTTCTGGGAAAAGCGAAGTCTCCCTCAGCAAGAAGATCATTGGGTACAGCCAAGACCAGCTGCTTGGAAAGCATCACCAAACCAAGGATTGAAGCTTGAGGAGGGCAATTTGCATATTCCAGGTGCCTTCTGGGAAAAGCAAATAGTCTCCCTCAGAAAGGAGATCGTTGGGTCCAGCCGGGATCAGCTGCTTGGAAGGCATCGCCAAACCGAGCGCCTTACGGCACGCAAATTTTTGCTTCTAGCCAATTATTGCAAGAAAGCTTGGCTGATTGAGTAGATTACACAAGAAGGAAAACACACAGCAGATTACATAAGAAGGTTACATACAGTAGATTACACAAGAAGTAATACACACAGCAAGTCGATAGGATCTAGGAGTAACATGGCAGATGTGACAACATATATGGTGAGCTGCAACATGTTACATGTTCACAGATCAACCAGAAGAAGAATCCAACTTCACCTGCCAGATGTCTAGACTACTGGCCCTTTTAGAAGAAAAGGTGTGGGGTCTGGACAAAGGATTTGCAACTTTGAAATTCATCAAAGAAAATGAAGACTTCCTAGACAGAAAAGAAGCATCTCTACTGGTCACAGAAGGTGAAGAAAGTGTCAGAGAACCTCCAAAAGCAGACGAGTGGAAGCATGTGCCAAAAGAAGCAAAAATATCATGGCAACATCACCAACTACACAACTGAGAAACCGATACCAAGGCCTTGTGGAGGATGATGATGGCACACCTTAGGATGAGGCACTACCAGCAAGCAAAGAAGAAAAGGGCGCACAGCAACACCCAGAAGTGGCAACAAAAAGCACAGCCAAGAAGCGAAGAAGAGTGGCAGTGGTGGGAGACACACTACTGAGAGGCACAGAAGCAGCCATCTGCAGACCAGACATAACCGCCAGAGAAGTATGCTGCCTCCCAGGTGCGAAGATCAAGGATGTGATCGATAGGATACCAAAGCTTATCAGTTCCAAGGATGTCCACCCATTACTTCTGATGCATGTTGGCACCAATGACACGGCAAGGAAAGACCTACCAACAATCTGCAAGGACTTTGAAGAGTTGGAGAAGAAAGTAAAGGAATTGGATGCACAGGTAGTTTTTTCTTCTATCCTTCCAGAAGACGGGCATGGCAGCAGGAGATTGAACAGGATCCTTGATGCGAACAACTGGCTAAGACGATGGTGCAGACAACAAGGTTTCGGATTCCAGGACCACGGTGTGAATTACCTGTACTACGGATTCCTCGCCAGAGACGGACTACACCTCAACAAACCTGGGAAACACACATTCGCCAGAAGACTTGCTACACTCATCAGGAGGGAGTTAAACTAGAAGAAGAGGGGGCAGGAAGAAAAACGTTAGACATGAACATGAAGCCAGAATATATATTAATGAAGGATATGAAGTGAGGCAAAGAAGACCCAAGGCAACATACTCGGAAGGGAGGTAAGAAAATTTCTAAAACAATCCACAGGGAGAAGATTGGAACAAAACAAAATACTCTAAACTGCATGCTCGCAAACGCCAGAAGCCTGACAAAGATGGAAGAACTAAAATCAAAAATATCTACAGATAACTATGACATAGTGGGAATAACCAAGACATGGTTAGATGAAAGTTATGACTTGGCAGTTAACTTACAGGGTTACAGTCTTTTTAGAAAGGATAGTAAAAATCAGAGAGGAGGAGGTGTTTGTCTTTATGTAAAGTCTTGTCTAAAGTCATCTTTAAGGGAGGATATTAGTGAAGGGAATGAGGATGTCGAGTCCATATGAGTTGAAATACATGGAGGGAAAAATAGTAACAACATTCTCGTTGGGGTCTGTTACAAATCCCCAAATATAACAGAAATCATGGAAAGTCTACCACTAAGACAGATAGATGAAGCTGCAACCCATAATGAGGTCCTTGTTATGGGGGGACTTTAACTACCCTGATATTAACTGGGAAACAGAGACCTGCGAAACCCATAAAGGCAACAGGTTTCTGCTAATAGCCAAGAATAATTATCTTTCACAATTGGTGCAGAATCCAACCAGAGGAGCAGCACTTTTAGACCTAATACTCTCTAATAGACCTGACAGAATAACAAATCTAAACAACATTATTTCCCACTTATAATGAAGGAAAACACTGAAGAGATCCATAAAAATATTTATTTAAATCAATAAATTAAAAACAGGAATATAAATATAATAAGCAAAATGCCTCTGAAAACTAAATGGAGCGGGACAACTCACAAAAAATCCCCACATTAACAAATATGCAATATATAAGGCTATTGGGTACTTAATAAAATGCCAGATAAGGTTAATTGCAACCTACAAAGAACTGAGTTCAAACAAGCCCAACCACTTGAGATACAATATTATGCACAAAGAAAAAGGTTTTTACCATGCAAAAAGTCTCTTTTATTTAATAAATATGTAGGGAAGGTGACCGGACGGACAGACTTGTCACAATAGAGAAAAGAAGGTTTGCACAGTTTAGACAGGTGTCAGTTACTACAGTGGGGAAATAGCTGAGAAAGTGTAGTGGATGTGCAGTACCTTGGGTTGACCAGTAGAGGGCAGGGAGGAGTGTGAGCAAAGGACTTGACATCAGCTTAGGGCTTAGGAAACTATTGGTCATGGGGGCGGAGTTACAGGGAACCGGGAATGATATAAATTTGACAGGAGGGTTCCAGAAAGTTCCAGTCCCCAGGGGGAGCTCCATTGACAGGAGGACTACGACAGTTTGTGCACTGTGAGAAAAACTAAACCAGGGGGACTGAGGAGGGAGAAAGTCAGGGGGGTGGTCCTGACACAAAAGTACCGCAGTATAGACGAGGCACCGAGGTAAAGCATACCGTATTGAGAGAGACGACTGATCAGTAAAAGTACTGTTGGTTTACGGGCCTAAGGCGGCCACAGTGACGGATCTGACAGGAGCTTCAAAGAGTGAAGAGGGGACGGTGCGTATATGTACGTCCCCAGTTTAAAGTACGGTGTGTGTGAAGCGGCCCTGGAAACGGAGGGCCGATAAGTGAAGTAAAGTGAAGTGAAGTGATTTGAAGTGTGGTGTACTTTGGAGGCCGTCAGGCGGATGGCAAGAGAATAAACTTGGACCTGTTGTACCCGACACTTGCCTCCATCGTGTCTCTGTTACGTCTCTGCACGGTAAGAGAGGGACCACCCCCCAGTCCGGCCCACCGGCCCTACACTTACATGTGTACTATAAAAGGCAGACATACAAATATGAGTATATGTAAGGTGGAAGATCCAAGACACAGACCACCCAACACATGACGGTTAAAGTCACATTAGAAGGATCTCCATCAGAAGGTGATTAACATAAGAATAGATATATACAGGAACAATGCTTCCCAAATTCCAACAGATCAGTAGTACGTAAAAAATATCCTATCACTAACACACCTGAATGGATAGGGAAACATGAAAAAAGCAATTGCTCATACATTTGTTAGGCTTCATAGCCTCCTATTTGTTTCAAATTTCCTAACTCAAAACTGTGGACGATACCACTAACATGACACCGCAAACATTGCCTTACCCATGTGGGCAGTCGGATGGTCTTGCCTGTGCAATTGATATTTTCATGTTTCCCTATCCATTCAGGTGTGTTAGTGATAGGATATTTTTTACTTACTACTGATCTGTTGGAATTTGGGAAGCATTGTTCCTGTATGTATCTATTCTTATGTTAATCACCTTCTGATGGAGATCCTTCTAATGTGACTTTAACCACCATGTTGGTGGTGGTCTGTGTCTTGGATCTACCACCTTACATATACTCATATTTGTATGTCTGCCTTTTATAGTACACATGTATTTATTAAATAAAAGAGACTTTTTGCACGGTAAAAACCTTTTTCTTTGTGCGTAATATTGTATCTCAAGTGGTTGGGCTTGTTTGAACTCAGTTATTTGTAGGTTGCAATAATGTTTTGCGTTGTCCATTTCTTATATATTTAGTCATACAAATGATCAATTTTAGGTATGATAACTTCAGTTAAAATCAGATAAGGTTAATTATAGTAAATGCTCATAACATGCAATAATAATAATTGATAAAGTGCATAGTGCCAATAGTTTGTCAAACATGTGCATATCACTATGGACCAGGGGAGGCAAAATTAGGTCCCAGCCATAAATCTGTGTTAATTATAGAAATAGGGGAAAAAAAGCTAATTCAATCTCTATAGTTAGAAATACATGCAATTAAGTATAGATACCGCAGTGGGCTAATGCAGATGAATTAAATGCAATTTCCAATAATGCTACCGAAAAAAAGGACAAAATAGCCGTGCATTAGGAGAGCGAGTCACCTGAATAAGAGCTATGTCCCGTCCATATACCCCAAAGCGCGTTTCACCGCTCAGTTGCAACAAAATTAATAAAGGGGATGGGGGAACTACAATACCCACAGAGATTATTTAGTCTAGAAAAAAGATGACTGAGGGGTGATCTAATAACCATGTATAAGTATATAAGGGGACAATACAAATATCTCTCCGAGATTCTGTTTATACCAACGAAGGTGACGGTCACAAGGGGGCATTCTCTGCGTCTGGAGGAGAGAAGGTTTTTCCACCAACATAGAAGAGGATTCTTTACTGTTAGGGCAGTGATAATCTGGTGATAGCAAACTCAGTCGAGGGGTTCAAGAGAGGCCTGGATGTCTTCCTCTAGCGTAAGAATACTGTATCCTACTGTTATTAGATTCTTTGGAAGGACGTAGATCTGGGGATTTATACTGATGGAATATAGGCTTAACTGGATGGACAAATGTCTTTTTTTGGCCTTGCTAACTATGTTACTATGTTACTTTCTTGGCCTTTTTCAGAGAATATGAATGATAACACCAAAACTTTTTCTCCACTCATGGTTAGTGGTTGGGTGAAGCCATTTATTGTCAAACTATTGTGTTTTCTCTTTTTAAATCATAATGGCAACCCAAAACATCTAAATGACCCTGATCAAAAGTTCACATACCCCATTTCTTAATACCATATATTGCCCCCTCTAGCATCAATGACAGCTTCAAGTCTTATGTGGTAGTTCTTTATTTTCTCAGATGGTAAAGCTGCCCACTCTTCTTGGCAAAAAGCCTCCAGTTCCTGTTCCTTGGCTATCTAGCATGAACTGCGTGCTTGAGATCTCCCCAGTGTGGCTCAATGATATTGAGATCAGGAGACAGAGATGGTCACTCCAGAACCTTCACTTTGTTCTGCTCTAGGCAATGACAGATCGACTTGGCCTTATGATTTGGATCGTTTTTCATGTTGGAACGTCCAAGTATGTTCCATGCGCAGATTTCGTGCTGATGATTGCAAATTTGCCTCCAGTATTTGCTGAAAAGGTACTGCATTTATGTTTCCTTCAACTTTGACCAAGTTTCCTGTGCCTTTGCAGCTTACACATCCCCAAAACATCAGCGATCCACCTCCATGCTTTACAGTGGGAATGGTGTTCCTTTCATCATAGGCATTGTTGACCTCTCTCCAAATGTAACGTTTATGGCTGTGGCCGAAAAGTTAAATTTTGGTCTCATCACTCCAAATTACCTTGTTCCAGAAGTTTTGAGGCTTGTCTCTGTGCTGTTTTGCATATTGTAGATGAGATACTTTGTGGCATTTGCGCAGTAATGACTTTCTTCTGGCGACTCGACCATGGCGCCCATTTTTCTTCAAGTGCCTCCTTATTGTGCATCATGAAACAGCCACACCACTATTTTTCAGAGAGTCCGGTATTTCAGCTAATGTTATTTGTGGGTTTTTCTTTGCATCCCAAACAATTTTCCTGGCAGTTGTTGATGAAATTTTTGTTGGTCTACCTGACCATGGATTTGTTTTTACAGAGAACCTGATTTTCCATTTGTTAATCATAGTTTGAACACTGCTGACTGGCATTATCAATACCTTGGATATCTTTCTGTATACCTTTCCTGTTTTATACAGTTCAACTACCTTTTGCTGTAGATAAGTTGTCAATTCTTTTGCTTTCCCCATGACTCACAATCCAGAAACATCAGTGACTAGATGAAAGATGTAAGAGTCTGTCTGGATCCCAGAAACTCAGTCAGCTTTTATGCATACACACACTGATTGCACGCAAACAGGTCACAGGTGAGGATGTTACCTTTAGTAGCCATTCAAACACATTTGTGTCAACTTCTGTGCATGTTATCAGGCCAAAATTACCAGGGTATGTGAACTTTTGATCAGGGTCATTTGGATGTTTTGGGTTGTCATTTTGATTTAAAAAGAGGAAACAGTAGTTTGACAATTAATGGCTTCACCCAACCACTCACCATGAGTGAAGAAAAAGTTTTAGTGTTATGATTCATATTCTCTGAAAAAAAGGCCAAGAATGCAAAAATTCTGCCGGGGTTTGTAAACTTTTGAACACAACTGTACCTCATTCTCTTTATCACAACCCGTCTGTTGGCTGAACTTGATGGACATGTGTCTTTTTCTAGTGATAGTAACTATGTAGCTATGTCCCACCTATGACTTCCCCAAGCCACTATGAAGTCTAGTTTTGTCTAGTCTTGGATTCAGTGTACAGTTATATTAGATCGTCTCTCTGCTTAGTAACCTTCACCCTTCCCTGACGCCCAGACAATAAATGGCTATGTGCCCCCAAGCCACCTTTGTAGATGTATGGAGTTTGCCTGAACCGGATAAAACAATAAAGAACTTATCTTCTTAATTTTTATTTTTTATTTAATTTTTTTTAGACAGCAAATGAATGTTTCAGGAATATAACATTTCCAAAGTATTTAATAATCAATATAGAATTTCCTATTTCTAACATGTCGATTGACCATGCAACATAGTAATTAAACATGTTAAAATGAGTAAACATAAGGCTTTAAACTTTAAAGTACCTTGGGCCACTATCTAAGCACAGATTTAGTTCTGAATAGTCTCATGTTGCCTATCTGGTTAGATTTGCTTGTACAAGGCTCAGTAATATTGCTGTCAAGTTTTTTGAATATGGTCAATCCAACAAAGGTATTTCATGGCATCTATTAGAAAGGGTATAATCATTGGTTCCCCACCAATTTCTAGATTGGAGTGGTCACTATTGCCTATTCTTGGAAGAAAAATTACATGTTGTAAAATGTTTAATTTCATTTTATTATCAATCAATTTGGGGACTATGCAAAATAAGTATATTTTCATATTTTTTGTGCTGAGAAAATTACATGATTTTCTCTAAAGTCACAAACAGACTGATTGCATGAGTACAAAGTATTAAAAGGATTTTTTTTCAACTTCATTGCATTTTTTACGGAAACAAAATGCATAGTGTTCTATGGGGAAAGGAAGTGTTAATTTTTGAAAACATTTCTGGGCTAGGGTGGAGATTATTTCTTTGTACCCTCTAAAGCTAGAGTATATAACAGAAGAGCTGATACTGTACTTGTGCTACTTATGTTGCATTGGTTGAAAGGGGAATGTCACAGTGTAAAGTTCAAATGATCCATGAATATTAATTGTGAAACTTTTAGGTACTGTTTACTGCATTCCTTTTTCAAAAATATGTAACGGGAAAGAATGTTTCAGGGGAGTGATTTCAATAAAAGTTTAACATCAAAGCAGATTTTTGGAAATTGCGTAAGTTGCATATTGATCTTCATAAAATGTCCTTCAGTGATGCTTTGATGAAACATTTTAATAGTAACATCCCACTGTGTCAAGTCATGCATGCAAAAAGTCAAGCCAAGTAGCGGACGTGTAATTCTCACAATTAGTACATGGCAACTTTCCAAAGACAGAGAATTAAATTGAATCTTGAAACTCTTCCATGTATTGATTAAGTAATATATTGAAGTACTCATTTGTGGCTAGGAAGCCGATACATCTTTGATCATTGCCATTTTTTTATGGTTTCAATTGCTCCAATTGAGGTAAGCTCTTAGAGGTATAGAGGTGAACAATTAATTATGTCTGCACATTCAGTATTGTTCGATTTTTTTTTGAAGTTATGAAAAAATATTTACAAATGGTTGAATAAGAAATTCAGCCTGATGTTTTATATCTTGCTCTACTTTCCAAAGTAGAAATATAAAGGGTTTATCAGTTAAAACTAAAATGCAGCTCCCAATACCAGAAGTTTTGGGATAATCCATCCTGTC
Source organism: Dendrobates tinctorius (assembly GCF_039654945.1). Taxonomy (NCBI): domain Eukaryota; kingdom Metazoa; phylum Chordata; class Amphibia; order Anura; family Dendrobatidae; genus Dendrobates; species Dendrobates tinctorius. The sequence continues at coordinate 15,254,901 of NW_027361750.1, read as the reverse complement.
TGCATCCAGATGAAAAGGAATTTTGAAAAAAGGTTTTATTTTAGCCAAGAACTGAGAATACTTTAGAAAGCCCTGTAGCTAATTTACAGATAGTTCCTAAGGGATAGCACACAATGTCATTGGTTTGGGTCAATCAAACAACCAAGAAGTTTAGAATATGATGCTTGCAGAGGAAGTAAATTGGTCAGTGCACTAAATTATACCATATTTACCTGTATGATATTTTAATTCCCCCCCCCATAAAAATTTAAAATACCACAGTCATATATGTTGAACATACAGTCATGGCCAAAAGTATTGACACCCCTGCAATTCTGTCAGATAATACTCAGTTTCTTCCTGAAAATGATTGCAAACACAAATTCTTTGGTATTATTATCTTCATTTAATTTGTCTTAAATGAAAAAACACAAAAAGAATTGTCCTAAAGCCAAATTGGATATAATTCCACACCAAACATAACAAAGAGGGTGGACAAAAGTATTGGCACTGTTCGAAAAATCATGTGATGCTTCTCTAATTTGTGTAATTAACAGCACCTATAACTTACCTGTGGCACCTAACAGGTGTTGGCAATAACTAAATCACACTTGCAGCCAGTTGACATGGATTAAAGTTGACTCAACCTCTGTCCTGTGTCCTTGTGTGTACCACATTGTGCATGGAGAAAAGAAAGAGGACCAAAGAACTGTCTGAGGACTTGAGAAACCAAATTGTGAGGAAGCATGAGCAATCTCAAGGCTACAAGTCCATCTCCAAAGACCTGAATGTTCCTGTGTCTACCGTGCGCAGTGTCATCAAGAAGTTTAAAGCCCATGGCACTGTGGCTAACCTCCCTAGATGTGGCCGGAAAAGAAAAATTGACAAGAGATTTCAACGCAAGATTGTGCGGATGTTGGATAAAGAACCTCCACTAACATCCAAACAAGTTCAAGCTGCCCTGCAGTCCGAGGGTACAACGGTGTCAACCCGTACTATCCGTCGGTGTCTGAATGAAAAGGGACTGTATGGTAGGAGACCCAGGAAGACTCCACTTCTTACCCCGAGACATAAAAAAGCCAGGCTGGAGTTTGCCAAAACTTACCTGAAAAAGCCTAAAACATTTTGGAAGAATGTTCTCTGGTCAGATGAGACAAAAGTAGAGCTTTTAGGGCAAAAGCATCAACATAGAGTTTACAGGAGAAAAAAGAGGTATTCAAAGAAAAGTACACGGTCCCTACAGTCAAACATGGTGGAGGTTCCCTGATGTTTTGGGGTTGCTTTGCTGCCTCTGGCACTGGACTGCTTGACCGTGTGCATGGCATTATGAAGTCAGAAGACTGCCAACAAATTTTGCAGCATAATTTAGGGCCCAGTGTAAGAAAGCTGGGTCTACCTCAGAGGTCATGGGTCTTCCAGCAGGACAATAACCCAAAACACACTTCAAAAAGCACTAGAAAATGGTTTGAGAGAAAGTACTGGAGACTTCTAAGATGGCCAGCAATGAGTCCAGACCTGAATCCCATAGAACACCTGTGGAGAGATCTAAAAATGGCAGTTTGGAGAAGGCACCCTTCAAATATCAGGGACCTGGAGTAGTTTGCCAAAGAAGAATGGTCTAAAATTCCAGCAGAGCATTGTAAGAAACTCACTGATGGTTACCGGAAGCGGTTGGTCGCAGTTATTTTGGCTAAAGGTTGTGCAACCAAGTATTAGGCTGAGGGTGCCAATACTTTTGTCCGGCCCATTTTTGGAGTTTTGTGTGAAATGATCAATGTTTTGCTTTTTGCTTCATTCTCTTTTGTGTTTTTTCATTTAAGACAAATTAAATGAAGATAATAATACCAAAGAATTTGTGTTTGCAATCATTTTCAGGAAGAAACTGAATATTATCTGACAGAATTGCAGGGGTGTCAATACTTTTGGCCATGACTGTATATATACTACGATGGGACCAGGATGAAGGACATATAAACCAAGAAGGAGGACATATATATAAAGATGAGCGACTTTGCCTTTTTTTAGGGTCGAGTCGGGTTTCATGAAACCCGACTTTCTCAAAAGTCAAGTCGAGCGAAATCGGCCGATTATAGGGAAAAGTCGGAGGTCCAACTGAAACATGAAACCCAAAGCAACTCAATGGGGAAGCAAAGTCGTCAGGGAGTGGAGGGCAGTAAACACACCTACTGTGCCCATTTCAATGCCAACAACATCAATTCTTATTACTTAAGCTTGGCAACCTTAATTTACTTTATAATAATAATTACGCATTGAAAACTGGGGGTTATTTGGCTAAAGTTGTAGGGGGGGTAGGGCTGGCTCCAGGTTTTCATGTGCCCCAGGTCAAAGAGTGTCAGTGTGCCCCTTTAACACATACCACAATTCATGATGCTCCAATACGGCACAGAAATATAGGTATAGTACAATGAAAAATACTTCACTTCTTACATGACATGACTGATATCTATTTTAAATTCTACAATAGCTCAAAAAACAGACAGTATATTACTCCTTACAGTATTATGGCCACCACATGGTACGCCATACAGAATAATGAGCCCCATATATTTCTCCATACAGAATAATTGGTCCCATATAATGTTCCATACAGTATATGATGAGTTCCACATAATGCTACAGTATATGATGGTCTCCATGAATGATGCTCCAGTGTGTTATGGGCCCAAATAATGCTCCATATATAATGGGCCCCATTTCTAATGCTCCAGTGTATAATGGGCCCCATAGATGCTGCTCCAGTGTCTGATCTGCCCCATTTAGAATGCCCCAGAATATGATGGGCCCCATGGATGATGCTCCAGTGTCTTATGGGCCCAAATAATGCTCCATATATAATGAGCCCCATTTAGAATGCTCCAGTACAGTATATAATGGGCCCCATGGATGATGATGCTCCAATGTCTTATGGGCCCAAATAATGCTCCATATATAATCTGCCCCATTAAGAATGCTCCAATATATGATGGGCCTCATGGATAATGCTCCAGTGTCTTATGGGCCCAAATAATGCTCCATATATAATCTGCCCCATTTATAATGCTCCAGTATATGATGGGACCCATGGATGATGCTCCAGTGTCATATGGGCCCAAATAATGCTCCATATATAATGGGCCCCATTTCTAATGCTCCAGTGTATAATGGGCCCCATATATGCTGCTCCAGTGTCTGATCTGCCCCATTTAGAATGCTCCAGTATATGATGCGCCCCATGGATGATGCTCCAGTGTCTTATGGGCCCAAATAATGCTCCATAATCCATATATAATCTGCCCCATTTAGAATGCTCCAGTATATGATGGGTCCCATGGATGATGCTCCAGTGTCTTATGGCCCCATTTAGATTAAACCCAGGCAAGGTATGTGAAAAGAGCTCCATGGAGTAATCTAAAGCGTGGGCTGTTGCATCCTTCACTTTTGGTGTGGGTGAAGGACCCAAGGAAAGAGGTTGCTCCTGACCAGAAGCCTGCACTGATGATTCAGTGCTTGCATTTTTTGAAACTTCAGAAGAGGAGGCGATAGAGCTGGAGGCTGTTTCAGCAATGTAAGCCAAAACCTGTTCCTGATGCTCCGGCTTTAAAAGCAGTTTACCTACTCCCAGAAAAGGGAGCCTTCCAGGCCTTCCAGAGCAAGACCATGATGCAGGCTCAACACCTCCTGCCTTAGCTGCTATTGTGCTTTTGGCACTACCAGCAGATGCACCACCACCACCATCAGTACTAGATGGCCCCCCACCCCACATCCGTGGCCTTTTCCATCATACTTACTAATTTTTGTGAAAATGGACCCAAAATACCAGCAGATATATGGTACTGTATCAGAAGCGTACAGCTCTATACAGTCTAGGGATAATTGTAAATCTCCGTATATATTTCATGAGTCATACACAGATGCTCACAGACTCAGTATGGATTACACAATAATATAAAAAGTTGAAAAAGGGTACAGTATCACCAAATACAAGGCATATATAGTAAAGTTTAAACATTCTGAATCTCCGTATATATTTCAGGAGGCAGACACAAACGCTCTCAGGCCCAGTATGGATTAGACAAGAAAATAAAAAGCTGTAAATGGTTAATGTATCACAAGCGTACAGCTGTATGCAGTGTTGGTGTAATTTTTAAATCTACATATATATTTAATGAGTAACACACAGACTCTCACAGGCTCAGTGTGGATCACATCATAATATAGAAAGAAGATCCGCAAGAAATAATCGCACATGTGGGCCAATGTTCCAGGTGTCAATGATGCACTTAGAGTGGTGAGTGGAGGAGGACTTTCTGGCTCAAAGGGTACTGTATCAGATGCAAGGTATGTATAGTTTAGTGAAAGTAGAAAAAATGTCTGTATGTATTTAAGGAGGCAGACACAGACACTCTCAGGCCCAGTATGGATTCGACAAGAATATAGAAATTTGAGAAAGGGTACAGTATCTGCAGATAATAGGTATATATAGTATAGTTTAAACATTCTAAATCTCAGTATATATTTGCGGAGGCAGACACAGATGCTCTCAGGCCCAGTATGGATTGCACCACAATATTAAAAGCAGTAAAAGGGTAATGGATCAGAAGCGTACAGCTGTATACAGTATAGGGGGCATTGTAAATCTCCGTATATATTTCCATAGTCAGAAACAGACTCTCACTGGCTCAGTATGGATTATACTAGAATATAAAAAGCAGTAAATGGGTAATGTATCACAAGCGTACGGCTGTATACAGTGTTAGTGTAATCTTAAATCTCCAAATATATTTCCGGAGTAACAGACAGACATTCACAGGCTCATTATGGATTACACCAGAATCTAAATAGCAAAAAAGGGTACTGTATCAGAAGCGTACAGCTGTATACAGTGTTGGGCAAATTTGAAATCTCGGTATACATTTCCGGAGTCACCCTCAGACGCTCACTCAGTCTGGATTTGACCATAATACAAAATGTTGAAAAAAAGGTACTGGATAACAAGATAGCAAGTATATATATTGTAGGGTACAATTTAAATCTCCGTATAGATATTCCCGTAGTCACCCTCAGACGCTCACTCAGTATGGATTTGACCATAATACTAAATGTCGAACAAAGGTACTGTATAACAAGATAGAAGCTGTATATAGTATAGGGTAAAATTTTTATCTCCATATATATAGAAGGAGTAAACCACACACGCTCACTCAGTATGATTTGTACCATAATAAAAAAATTTAGAACAAAGGTACTGTATCAGCAGATACCAGGTGTATCCAGTCTAGGGGTAATTGTAAATTTCCATCTATATTTCTGGAGTCAGACACAGACACTCACAGGCTCAGTATGGATTACACCAGAATATAAAAAGTAGAAAAAGGGAAATGTATTCGAAGCGTACACCAGTATACAGTGTTGGGGTACTTTTAAATCTTCATATATATTTCAGTCTCAGTAAACCACTCCAGACTCTCAACTACTGGAAACTAGATGGATACAAGTACAGACGGAAAGTCGAGTGTTTGCAGAAATGTGGGAATTACTAATCATGGGAAAACCTCCTGGTAGATTTCGCAGAGGCGATGCTGACCCTCAATTACTTTGTCTGTGGAGACAGCGAAAACTGTTATTTGTGAAGAAAGGATTGCTGTATCGCAGTAGCGTGGATCCCATCACTGTTACTCGTCTCCATCAAATTGTGATCACAGGGAGAGATGTAGACATGGTCCTCACTGCCTATCATGATGTGTCTGGTCACTTTGGAGTGCAAAAGACAGAAGCCACAGGCCGTAGGCTATTCTATCGGATTGGCATGAGAGGAGACATTGAAAAATGGTGGCAGGAATGTCACATGTCTGTGACTAGGAAAACTGTGAAAGCTGATCATAAAGCACCACTGCATCCGATTGTGAGTTGACGTCCATTACAAATGGTAGCCATTGATCATCTGAAGGTAGAGGCCAGCAGGACAGGCCATAGCTACATCTTAACCATCATCGATCAGTTCACCAAATTTGTAGTGGCTGTCCCTATGAAGGATTTAACTGCCCAGACTAGCAGAGAGAGGTAAGTATTGCAAGTTGCAAGTGCTGTGGCCATGAGCAAGCAGGGGGGACCACTCGTGGGCGACTGTACTGGCACAGGGCCCCTCATAGTACGCCAGTGGGTCTGATGGCGAGTGGGCCCCCCACTGTCAGAGTCACTGTATTGTACTATGAGGGGCCCTGTGCCAGTGCCGTCGACCAAGAGTAGGCCCACCCACCTGTTCAGAGCAATGGCACTTGCCTGGGTGCGCCAGGTGGTGACGCCAGCCCTTGGGGGGGCAGCCCAGTTATGGAGGTTTAAAAAATGGCATATATTGATGTGTGGGCTGTACATTCAGCAGCTGTAAATGGAGGAATTGGACAAGACTGAGGAAGAGGAGGACAAAAGTGAGCCAATTTTCTGGTAACCTATGTGTCATCAGGGGAAGGTGGGACAAAATCCTTTGAAACCCATGCATGGTTCATTTTAATGAAGGTTATATCATCAACATTTTGGGTCGACAGACGGGTCCTTTTTTCTGTCAGGATTGATCCAGCAGCACTGAAGACTCTTTCAGATAGCACACTAGCAGCAGGTCAAGCGAGCTCCTGTAAGGCATATTGTGCCAATTCAGGCCAGGTGACCAGTTTACAGGGCCAATAGTCAAAGGGGAATGACCTGTGAGGGAGAACATCGATATGGGAGGAGAAGTAGTTTGTAACCATAGTTCACAACTGCTGTCTCCTGTCACTTGCAATCGATGCAGTAATACCAGTCGCGTGAGCGGTATTTGAGAAATCAGTCCACAACATGGTCATTAAACCCCTGTCTCCAACGCCACTTCAGCTGTGTGCACCATGAACACCTCTTCCATTTTGCCCACTACGGCTCGTGAGAGAACAAGCACCGCTGCTGTGTGCTGGGAATGCCTCAAACAAATGGTTTACCAGAGTTGCTTGTCTGTTAGCCAATATTATCTCTAGGTTCTCCTGTGGCATGATGTTGTGTAATTTGCCTTTATGGCATGAATCGAGGATGCTGGCTAACCAGTAGTTGTCATCCTTCATCATTTTGGCAATGCGGGGATCCCTTTTTAGGATCCGCAAGGCATAATCACACATGTGGGCCAATGTTCCAGGTGTCAATGATGCAGTGGTGGGTGGAGGAGCACTTTCTGGCAAATCCACATCCCTCCAGTCACGCACAAACCCTGTACCTGACCTTGCCACACCAACATTTTTTCTTGCCCCCTGAGAAGCATCCTCCTCCCCAAAATAATTATCTCCCTCATCCTCCTCCTCCTTTTCCTCTTCTTCCTCCAGCTCGTCCAGGACAGTTCCCTGACCAGACAATGGCTGACTGTCATCAAGGCTTCCCTCCTCCTCCTCCTGTTCCTCCTCCGCTGCTGACGCCTGATCCTTAATGTGCGTCAAACTTTGCATGAGCAGATGCATAAGTGGGATGCTCATGCTTATGATGGCATCATCTGCGCTTACCAGCCATGTGTGTGAACTCATTTTCTGGTCTGCCTCTGGTTTCTGGTGAGGGAACTGTTTGTGCTGATAGAGGAGTCGTGAGTTCTCTTTCCGTGCTCACTCTGGTGGTGGCAGGAGGTAATGAAGCTGATCAGAGACCTGCCACCTGATAATGAGGATGACGATTGGACATCTGGAGTCTCAGACTGGATTTAAGACAGCCGACTCCCTATTCCCATGCTGGTGATTTTTTCCTGCCTCCTCAGGTCTTGGTTTCCAGCTCAGTTCCTGACTTCTCAAGCTAAGTTTTCTCTGCTAATGTTCACATTTGATTTGGTTTTGTCTATTCAGTTTTTCTGTGGTCAGCCAGCCTCGGCTGGGGCTGTGCTGAATTTCCACTCTTATGCTACTGTATGTGCCAGTTTGCTTTTTGTCCCTTATTAGATTGGCCTCTTTTTGCTCTGTTCTCAGAATATGCCAGAGTGCTGACATAGTGGGTGAAGTCTAGTGACTTCAGGCTTTGTTTTGCTATCAGAAGTGTTGGACATTTTTTGCAGGGTTTTTTGGCGTGATTGCAGATAGGATCTTTCCTTTCCTGTCCTTTCTCGTTAGTGTGGGCCCCATCGTTTGCTCAGCCTATTTTCCTACCTGTGTTTGTGCTTTCATCTTGTTTCACTGTCAATACATGTGTGGGGGCTGTCTATTCCTTTGGGGTCTGCTCTGGGGCAGTTTCGATTTCCCCTTTTCTTGCATTGGCTTATTTAGTCCTCCGGCTGTGACGAGGTGTCTAGAATCATCGTAGGTACGCTCCAAGGCTGCTGTTAGTTGTGTGGTTAGGATCAGGGGTCTGCAATCTACGTAGATACCAATCTTTCTGGTTTTCTGTGACTTAGCTTGGTTTTGTTTTTCTCCTCGGTGACCCAATCATAACACGTGTGCATTCCTCAAAACACTGAAGGACTTTACAGAGGTCTTTCAGCTTTGACCACTGCACACCCGACAACTCCATGTCTGCCCTCAAACTGCCTGCCCGTGTATCCTCCCACAAATGCATTACAGCCTGCTTCTGTTCGCACAGCCTCTCAACCATGTGCAGAGTGGAGTTCCACCTTGTTGCAACGTCTATGATTACGCTGTGCTTGGGGAGGTGGAGCAGTCGCTGTAGCTTCTGCATACGACTGGAGTGTACGGGCATGTGACGGATGTGCGAGCACAGTCTTTGCACCTTATGGAGGAGGGCTGTTAACTCCGGATAATTATTTAGGAAGAACTGCACCACCAGGTTCAAAGTGTGAGCCAGGCAAGGTATGTGTGTGAGTTTTTCAAGGGCTATGGCTGCCACAAAATTCCGGCCGTTATCACTGACTACTGCCTGGCTCAAGATGTAGACTGCCCAGCCCATGACTCAGTTTGTCGCTGCAAGTAGTCGCCCAATACCTCCACCGTGTGTATGTTGTCGGCCAAAGACATCATCTTTAAAACAGCCTGCTGCTGCTTACCACTAGCTGTTCGATAGTGGGACACCTCATGTGCAACACTGGCAGCTGCGGATGGAGTGCTCGTGCGACTGGGCTCTGTCGACGAGCTTTCGCTTCTGGAGGAGGAGGAGGGTCGAACGGTTTCCTATACCATGGGCTAGGCAGCAGTGTTCCACCGTCGCTGTCCCCTGTGGAGCCTGCATTCACCACATTAACCCAGTGCGCAGTGATGGACACGTAACGGCCCTGGCCATGCCTACTGGACCATGCATCTGTTGTGAGGTGCACCTTTCCACTCACTGATTGTTTGAGTGCATGGACAATGCGGTCTTTCACATGCAGGTGGAGGGCAGGGATGGCTTTTTGAGAAAAGTTGATGGTGTTGGTGGTGACGGCCTAGATTCAGTGTTTTGTTGCAAAACCATTGTGATTCCCTGACTGCTTTGGCCTTGCAACGACACCTCAACATTTATTGCAGGTGGTGTGCTTACCGGTGGCGGTGAGCTTACAGTGGGGGAAGCGATGGAGCGTTGCTGGCTACCTTCAGTCGGAGCAGGTGCACATGTAGTACCTGAGGTTTTGTAGTCCATCTACGCTTGCAAGTGCATGGTGGTTAAATGTCTAAGCATGCAACTGGTATTCAAATTTCTGAGATTTTTCCCTCGGCTAAAGGTTCTTCTGCACTTCTTACAGATAACCTTTGCCTCATCAGTAAGATTTTGGACAAAGAAGTGCCACACTGCACTCTTCCTACTATGGTATAAATTTTCAGGGCCTGCATGCTGCGCTAATTTGACCATGTGGCCAAGCTGTCTTGCAACTCTTTTGTTTTTTGTTCCACGTTTTTGGACAGCTACGGGCCTGCCAGATTACCGCTGCTGCAATGTCGATGCCTGCTGCGGATCCTCCTCCTTATCTGAGTTATTGCCAGCGGCACCCTCTTTCCCCAATGAATGCCAATCTGGGTCAAAAACTGGGTCATCCATCACCTCCTCTTTAATTTCATCTGCACTTTCCTCTGTGTCACGGTGTAAGGTGGTATAGAATGCGGGAAGGGGCACCTGAGTTTAATCAGAGTCAGATTCTGGTTCAGTAGACTGCGTGGGCAATGTAGTGCTGTGGATCAATGTACCAGCAGAATCATCTAGCAGTGGCTGTGCATCAGTGCACTCCATGTCAGATTCATCTTGGACTGGGGAATTCAGGATTTGACTGGATAACCCAGGCATGGTATGTGAAAAGAGCTCCATGGAGTAATCTGAAGTGTGGGCTGTCGCATCCTTCACTTTTTGTGGGAGTGAAGGACACAAGGAAAGGTGTTTTTCCTGACCAGAACCCTGCACTGACGACTCAGTGCTTGCAGGTTTTGAAAGTTCAGAAGAGGAGGCAATAGAGCTGGTGGCTATTTCGGCAATGTAAGCCAAAACCTGTTCCTGATGCTCCGGCTTTAAAAGTGGTTTTCCTACCCCCAGAAAAGGGCACCTTACAGGCCTTCTTGTGCCAGACGATGACGCAGGCTCAACACCTCCTGCCTTAGCTGCTATTGTGCTTTTGGCATAACCAGAAGATACACCACCACCACCATCAGTACCGGCTGCCCCCCCGCCCACGTTTGCGGCCTCTTCCACCATACTTCCTCATGTTTTTGAAAATGTAACAAAAATACCAGCAAATATATGGTACTGTATGAGAAGCGTACAGGTGTATAAGGTGTAGGTAAAAATGTAAATCTCCGTATATATTTCCTTACTCACAGACGCTTTCCCAGTATGTATTTGACCATAATCCAACCAGCAGATATACGGTACTTTATCAGAAGCGGACAGCTCTATATGGTGTATGTATGGAAAAATGAAAATCTCCGTCTATTTTTTTACGAAGTCACACCCAGATAGGATGTATTTGTCCATGATATCAGCCGGTGCATGGTAGTGTGTGAGGAGCGTACAGCTCTATACGGTGTATGTATGGAAAATTTTAAATCTCCATCTATTTTTTTACGGAGTCACACACCAACGCTGTCTCTGTATAGATTTGACCATAGGACAAACGGCAGATATACAATACTGTTTGAGAAGCGGACAGCTCTATACAATGTATGTATGGAAAATGTTAAATCTCAGTCTATTTTTTGACGAAGTCAACAGCAGATATAAGATACTGTTAGAGAATCGGATATCTCTATATGGTGTATAGAAAAATGGAAATGTCCGTCTATGTATTTACGGACTCACACACACACGCTGTTTCTGTATAGATTTGACCGTGATCAAACAGCAGATATATAATACTGTTTGAGAAGCAGACAGCTCTATACGGTGTATGGAAAAATGGAAATGTCCGTATATGTATTTACAGAGTCTCACACACGTTGTCTCTGTATGGGTTTGACCGCTATCCAAACAGCAGATACACGATACTGTTTGAGAAGCGGACAGCTGTATACAGTGTATGTATGGAAAATTTTAAATCTCCGTCTATTTTTTTACCGAGTCACACACACACACACACACTGTCTCTGTATAGATTTTACCGTAATCAAACAGCAGATATATGATACTGTTTGAGAAGTGGACAGCTCTATACGGTGTATGGAAAAATGGAAATGTCTGTATATGTATTTACGGAGTCTCACACACGCTGTCTCTGTATAGATTTGACCGTCATCAAACAGCAGATATACGATAGTGTTTGAGAAGTGCACAGCTCTAAACGGTGTATGTATGGAAAATTTTAAATCTCCGTCTATTATTTTCCGGTGTCACAAACACACGCTGTCTCTGTATAGATTTGACCGTTATCAAACAGCAGATATACGATACTGTTTGAGAAGCGGACAGCTCTATATGGTGTATGGAAAAATTGAAATGTCCATATATGTATTTACGGAGTCTCACACACACGCTGTCTCTGTATAGATTTGACAGCAATACAAACAGCAGATATACGATACTGTTTGAGAAGCGGACAGCTCTATACGGTGTATGTATGGAAAATTTAAAATCTCAGTCTATTTTTTTACAGAGTCACACACAGATAGCATGTATATGTCCGTGATACCAGCCGGTACACGGTAGTGTGTGAAAAAAACCTCTATGCGGTGTGTGAAAAAATGAATGCTCGGTAACTGTGCAGAAAAACAGAATAAAAGTTTGTTTGCTTTGAAAAAAGCAGTCTGCACGGCAGTGTGCACACAGCAATGCAGCTATCAGGTAGCCTTATAAGGCAGCCTAATAACCACCAGTGCTGCTGCACACACAAAAATCCTCCCCTGTCACTGCACACTAACTGTACAGTTGAAATCGCTATCAGAAGAAGCACAGATTTTTTATCTTTGTTGCCTAACGCTCTCCCTATTGAGAATCAGCGGCAGCAACCTCTCCCTATGCTAAGATCGGCAGAAATAAAATGGCGGTCGGGGCTTTTATAGCCACTGTGACGCCACACAAAGCAAGCCAATCACACAAATGCCCTTCTCTAAGATGGTGGTGGCCGCTGCCCATGTCATCACATTGCCCACAGTGTGCGTCCTTGATGATTGTCTGAGAGAAGGAGCTGGAAGCATTATGTTAAACGCGACTTTGGCGCGGGTCGTCGACCTCATGGCCGACCTCACGCTATGGTCGGCTTTCGATTGGCGAAACCCGACTTTAGCGAAAGTTGGCGACTTATGAATTTGACCGACCCGTTTCGCTCAACTCTACATATATACAAGGATGGGCCCAGGATGGGAGACATATATACCAGGATGGAGCCAAAGATGGGGTACATTACTACATAATGGGGGTCGAAGTGCAACTTGTATGTACAGTACTTATAGAATTTAGAACACTACAAGGGCCCATACATCTGACCAACGTGCCAGGGGGAATCCAAATTTTGCATCAGGACCCTTCAGACTCTAGTTACATCACTGTCCTAAGGGCATATATAATATGCCCAAAAAAGCATAATTCAGTTTCTGCACAGTATACTACGCAATGTTCCTGCTTGATGTTTATATCTAATGCTCCACATGGATTGTCTCAAAGGACATTGCAATAGCACTTCTGGAGAAGAGATCTTCCAGTAAGTGACTTAGCGGGTCCTATGTAACAGAAAATACCCAAAAGTGACACTATTTTAAAAACTACACCCCTCAAAGTGCTCATAATCACATTCAAGAAGTTCATTAACCCTTTTGGTGATTAACAGGAATTAAAGCAATGTGGAAAGAAAAATGTAAAAATTTAAAATTTAAAAAATTTTCTCACAAAAATGTTGCTTTAGCACCACATTTTTAATTTTCACAAGAGTGACAGGAGAAAATAGACCATACAATTGAGTACAATGATGCCCCATATGTGGTGGAAAACTATGGTTTGGGTGGACAGCAGGGCTCGGAAGGGAAGGAGCACCATTTGATATTTGGAGCTCAAAATTGGTTGGAATAGATAATGGATGCAGTGTTGAATTTGCAGAGCCCCTGATTTGTGTAAACAATGGAAACACTTCACAGGTGACTCCATTTTGAAAACTACAGTCCTCTAGTCACTGGCATCGGCTGATGGGACTACTGCTCCCATCAGGCTATGCTTGCTACTGCTAATAACACCAAGAGCAGACAGTGGCTGTTGGGAGTATTCATCAGCTGGTATCTGTGCTCTAATTAAATAATTTTAAAAAAAGCGATGTGGGTTCCCTTGTATTTTTGATGACCAGCCAGGCAAAACTGACAGCTGCGGGCTGCAACCCTCAGCTGTCAGCTTTAGCAAGGTAAGTTGTCAAGAATATAGGGGTCCCCATGCTGTTTTTTAATTATTTAAACAAATTTAAAAAACGTGGGGGGCCCCCCATTTTTGAAAACCAGCCAAGTTAAAGCAGTTGATAAGGGTCCATGAATATTAGCCCCCCCAGCCTAAAAATAGCAGCCCACAGCCACCCAGGAAAGGCGCATCTATTAGATGTTCCAATTCTGGCACTTTGCTTGGCTCTTTCCACTTTCCTTGTGGCGGTGGCAAGTGCGGTTGAAATTTCTAATTTCTCCCGGTGAACTTTGGTGAACTTGCTTCTGCACCATGATACTTTTTCTCACTGTGTTAGCGTGGGACCCCTCTATTTTTGAGAAAACAACCCTGCTAAAGATGACAGCTGAGGGTTGCAGCCTGCAGCTGTTAGTTTTGTCTAGCTGGTTATCAAAAATACAGGGGAACCCATGCCAATTTTTTAAAATTATTTATTTAGAGCACAGGCGCCAGCTGATGAATACTCCCATCATCTGCCGCCTGCTTTCTTTATTATTAGCGGTAGTAAGTATAGCCTGATGGGAGCAGTAGTCCCATCAGCCGATGCCAGTGACCAGAGGTAAACTTTTTACCTCCGATCGCAGTTGCGGGGTCACTCTGTGATTTGACAGCATGAGTACCGAGGCTGTATGACCGGCGGCAATGATTTTACTGCCAATCAGAGGCAGTGTACATAACAGCGTGGCAAACATTGAATATTTGATCCAAGTGAATGGGATCTGAGTTCAGGTCTGGGTGCTGTTATGGTACCTGAACCCAAACTTTTTTTTTAACTGTTTGGCCGAACCTAAACATCCAGCGGTCCGCCCATCTTTACATATATGGGGTGGAAAACTATTGATTGTGCAGATGGCAGGACTTGAAAGGACCAGAATTCAGTATAAACTTATTACCCTCACCCACAAAGCCCTCCATGGCTCAGCACCACCCTACATCTCCTCCCTTGTTTCAGTATACCACCCTACCCACGCCCTCCGTTCTGCTGATGACCTGAGGTTAGCATTCTCAATAATCAGAACTTCCCACCCCCCGTCTCCAAGACTTTACACTTGCTGCGCCAATTCTTTGGAATGCACTTCCCAAGTCAATACGATTAGTCCCCAATCCCCACAATTTTAAGCGTGCCCTGAAAATGCATTTTTTCAGACTGGCCTATCCCCTCAACACATTAACCTAATCTATCCCTGTGTGGCACAGCCAAAAGTTTTACCATAACCAGGTTCCCCGCATCATGTTCCCACATGCTTTATGCATCCATTAGCCCTCTGTGTCTGTACTGTTACACACTTAGCATTATGGCTGATCCATACAATCAGGGCAACTGTGACCACCCACCTTTCGTGTCTACCTCTTTCCTCATAAACTGTAAGCTTGCGAGCAGGGCCCTCATTCCTCTTGGTATTTGTTATAATCTATGTGATTATTGTTATGCTGTAATGTCTATTGTCTGTACAAATCCCCTCTGAAATGTAAAGTGCTGCGGAATATGTCGGCGCTCTAGAAATAAAATGTATTATTATTATTATAAGTAGTGCTCACTGATCATTGAATTCTGGAGCACAATTTTGGCTGAAATAAATTTCGGATGCCATGTCATATTTGAAGAGCCCCTGACATGCCAAAATAGCAGAACCCACCAAAAGTGACCCCACTTTGGAGATTATACCTCTCCAGGACTTCATCTAGGGGTGTAGTGAGTATTTGTCACCCTTAGGCGATTCACAAATTTGTATAATATTAGGTTGAGTAAATGGAAAATCACCATTATTTTTTTCCACTAAAATGTTGCTTTTTAATTTTCAAAAGGGATGATAGAAACGTTACAACTTCTTATGCAGTTTCACCTTAGTACAGTAATACCCCATGTGGTTGAAAACTACTTTTGAGACACAGTACAAAGCTCAGATGTAAAGGAGTGCCATATTGACATTCAGATCTTTCTGTAATGGTTTGAGGGTGTTGGAAGGAGTGCCATATTGTAGTGCAAAGTTTGCTGTTATTGTTTATAGGTGCCATGACACACTGGAAAAGATCCTGAGGTTCCAGAACAGCATAACCCGTCCATAAATGACCACATTTTACAAATTACACCTCTCAATGATTTCATGTAAGAGTGCAGTAACCATATTGACACCACGAGTATGTCACTGAATTTTATACCATTGAACAATAAAGAGAACATTTTACCACAAAAATGTTGTTTTAGCCCCAGAAATTACATTTTAACATGGGGAAATGGGTAAAAATGGCACCAAAATATGTCACAAAATTTCTGCTGACTGTGGCAATACCCCATATGTAGCTATATATTACTGCTTAAATCACACAATGTGGCTCAGGAGGGAAGGAACATTATTTGACTCTTGGACTATAAATTTTCCTAGAATAGTTTGCAGACTCAATATATAAAGCCCCTAAGTGCCAGAAGAGCAGAAACCCCCTAAAGTGACCCCATTTTGGAAATGACACCCCTTGAAAATTTATCTACCATTGTAGTGACGATTTTGACTCCATGGTTGTTTTCCAGAAACAAGTAGCAGTGGATGTTGCTGTGTGAAAATTGCAAATCTGACATTGTAGTACCAAGTGTGTTGTAGTGCCCATACATTGTAGTTTCCAGGACATTGGATTGTCCCTGCATTATGCCTAGCTCATGCTTCTGGAGACACACACCTATTTATTAAGCTGGCTCCCATAACTACAGAAATGCCAAACATGTGGATGCTAAATGTGCTTTAGGCACACTGTGAGGCACAGAAGGAGGGGACATTTATATTTTGCTGGATTTCTTTTGGGGTATATGGAGACATAGCGTTTTTCCAGAGCCTTTGAGCTACCAGTGACGTGGAAGCCCGATATATTTCCATTGACAGATGAGTTACTTGAGTGGGGATTTGCTTTTTTGTGGATTGAGTTGAAGCTTTTATTGGGGTCATTTCACATAACATTTTAGATCACATTTATCGTAAGCTCTACTTTGATTATTAACATTCTGGGTTTCCATCTAAATCTCCGACTGACATGATTCAGATGAAACCCCTGAGGAATCCATTCACTATAATGAGGCAGCAGAGTTACTCTGATTTCCATCTAGCCTCTGTTCAACGGTGTCCTTTTCAGAGTTACACAAAACTATTGCCAAGCATGCTTTTTTTGCACACTAAAAAAGACAGACACCCCTGAATTATAAGCCAGACACGTCTACATTGTCACCATCTGCCTCATTATTGGGAATCTTCTGCCAGAGTCAGGGCAAAGGATAAATGTGAGACGAGCCTTACTACGATCTTTGCGAAGCAGATTGAACAAATCAACAGCATGACAAGAATTTGTTCTATTTATTTTTTACGCTGTTCCTCATGCTGTATAAATAATTAGACGACCTTATTCTTTGCTTCAGTTACAGCATCGCCAGATGTATAGCTATATAGATTTTTTTTCAGCTTGACTACTATCACACAGTAAAAAAAGTTTTTTTTTTGCATTGCCATATTTTCAGAGCAATAATTTTTCTAGATTTCTGCCGAAATAGTCATGTGAGGACTTGTTTTATGCGGGATTAGTTAACGTTTTTATTGGTAACCTTTTCAGGCACATAACATTTTTTTTAATCACTTTCTATACCAACTTTTGGGAGGCAGAATGAACAAAAATCTGCAAGTCAGGAATGTATTTTTTTCATGCCTTGATTGTGTAGTTAAAGTGATAAGGCAGCTTTATGCTTCATGTCAGTACTATTACAGTGATACCACATTTATATGGTACCATATCTGGCAGACCCGGAAGTCATCAAGCGACCTCCAGTTTCTATGACTACTATCGTCAGCCCGCAATTACATTGCAGGGGTGTTGATCGCATTGGATGCAATCAATGCTGTGATTGCTATTGATTGCATCATTTAGGGGGTTAAACAGCTGGGGTGCGGTGCCGGCCCCATCCCTGACTGTGACAGCCGGAGCTCGGCTATCACTTAAAGTGAGCTCCCGGCTGCGATCACACGGACACAGCTCCTGTGCGCTGCATGATCACCAAGACATAACTGTGTGTTATTGGGCAGGAACTCCTTCCTGAACATAGCGTACATGTATGTCAAAAGTCATGAAGTGTTTAAGCTGTTATACCTCCCATATACCTCCCATACGAATTAGATTGAAGTTGATCTAACCCACCAATTCACTGGGACCAGTAAACCTTATAATGTGTATGTTAGCCTAAACATTTTGTAAACAATTATTGTTGGGGAAGAGAAGAGTCTTACAGATGGAATTTAAACACACAAGGCCTGTGATTCAGCAAAGCTTTCACGCCAGAATTCTACCACAAAAGCATTGAAAGTCTTAACATTTTTTGAGCATCTTAGAGTTGTTTAAAAATTCTGCAACTTTTGGCTTTCTCACCCCAGTTTCTCACAGCTTTGACAAAATTTTGGGGGCTGGAGCGGGATGGGGACGCAATAGTGTGGGATGCCATAGTTCATTTAATATATGACGACATTTGCATTCTCTATGTCAGAAAACTCACTCCAGTACCTGATTGAAGAAAGGTTTAGATTTCTAGCGTGGTGCACGCTACTTGTCAGATGCTCCAGATTCATGAAGGGGTGTATGTGAACAATGTTGGTCTTGATCAGTTGGCCCATAATCTCTGCCAAAGGTGTCTGGTAACAGCTTTTTCTGCTCTCCAAATTGAAAACACATGAGCACTTAACCGAGCTATACAGTACACTTATATGTACATGGGAGTCGGGAGTCATATGTGTTGGCTGACCGAGCGTTTAAGCCTTTCCCATGGAAGCCCTAAATGTCCATTTCATACCAAAATATCCTGTGGAAGGTGTACATTAAAGGGAATCTGTCAGCAGGTTTTAGTTATGTAATCTGAGGAAAACATGAGGGATTAAAACACAGATTCCAACAATGTGTCACATGCCAGGCTATGTGCTGTTGTTTACTAACAATGAAGATTTTATCACCTGGTGACTATCATTTCCTGGACTACAGCAGCTACAACAGCATGTTCATGCTAGTCTGACTCCGCCCACTCCTGTGATAAGCATCTGCATCCAGAGCCTAGTGTGTGGGCGGGGGAAGCTTTCTCAGCTCTTCTACATGCTGCATATAAGAACACTGATTGTGTCAGAAAAACTTCACCCAGTAAACTATGTTGTTGGATTCAGGGTCTATTTGCTTACATCATGCTGCTTTCAGATAAGGTAACAAAAACCTGCTGACAGATTCCCTTCAAGTTAGGACTTGCAAAATGCACTGCCAGTATCTGTAACTACAGCAGGCTGATGACAAGGAACACTAATAACCTTCTTATATAACCTGACACAAATTTGCAGAATCTCACCTCTTGTTTAGCAAAAATCAGAATTTTTTTTTTTAAATCAGCCATATGCAGGACATGCCCTCAAACCTGTGCAGATTTTTCATCAGAACTGAAATACAATTATTTTAAAACTCCATTACTTTTCATAATAATGTAATTTATTACAGATTTCAGTATGGAATCAGTTCTGTGTACCTTTCTTTCATCTCATTAGTTGAGCAGTAAAACTTCCTCATTTTTATCTTTTCGAATGAGCTGAACAGCAAGAGATTATTTTACCAGAAAAGAGGTTAACTATTTTGCTTGAAGCTCCTGCTTTTCCATTTTTATTAATATATATTGTTGTTTGGAAAGGCAAAGCTAACTGTTATATTATACAGAACTAATCCATGAGCGTATTATTAGGGAAATAATAGGAAAAAATAATACGCTGTATTACAGGTATAGAAGTCTAATCACAGGGCAACATGCAACACATTGAAAATAACTTGCATCCATCTGTCTTTCTATCTATGTATGTCAGATGAGTGAATCAATTTGATGCAAATTGCATTTGATTCAACATTTATTAAATTTGTAGGTATCGGCACATTCAAACAATTTTCAATTCGATTTGTGCAAATCATAAAATAAATTCATGCTGACTTTTTACATATTGCAGAAGATTATATCAGATGCAGAAAATGGACATGATCTCAGAGGTGACCTCGCAGGCTTCCCCACAATGTCTTCCAGTTATCATATCATATGATGTAGCGCAGCCAATCAGATGGGACAATCATCCCCTGTATAAGTGCCAAGGTTAAATATGTGAGAGGACACCAGAGCTCACAGGTGTCACACATCTGGCCCTAACTCTTAACCCTGTGATTTGAGGTCAGCTTCTCTGTCTGCTGAGCCACAGCAGATACACCTTTTCTTCAGGTCTTTTGTTTCTGTTATCCTTGCTTCTTTTTAGTGTAACAGGTGTTTTCATATATTCATTTGTCTACCCTATCATCTTTTGAGTGCTGCTTTATATACTTTCCCACTTCTGGTATTTTCTGCTGGTGATAGTCTCGTTAAGATGTCCAGCCACTCTGCTGTAGTTTAAGCCAGTAACTGAAAGACCAGCTAGGGTTAAATCTCTGCTGTTTATATTCTTTACCCTGCACCTATCATCTGTTTCTTTTTAGGAAGTAGGTGGCATACTCTCTAACAGCACGTACTTAATCCTTAATTTTGCAATTCATAGTTTTTTACTCACTCTGGGATCTCTTTCTAATTCAGCACGCTTCCCCTTCTGTAGGTAATTTACATTCTGCTCTGCCTTTCAGTTCTTTAGGGGGAAAGTGAAGTGCTCAGACAGCATAGGTCTGAGTTGCCGTTGTCTAGTGTGTGGTTAGGGCTATCTCAGCTCACACAGGAACCACTAGGGACTGCAGGGTCAGGACTTCTAGTTTGCACAGGAATCAGCAGGGTCAGTTGTAGTGTTCAGTGTGTTACCTATTTTCCCTAGTGAGTTGCTACACTATTATAACAACAGCTCAGCAATAGCGAGAGGAATAGAAAGTCCTAAACCATTTGATAAATACTCTAACATGTGTCGTACAACTGCAGCAGTGAAGAAGATGGGTGTGAATAACACAAAGATTCAATTAACAGGGGGAGAGAGAGAGATATGGGAAGCAGTGCCAGACTGATTGATATGGTAAAAATCATGTAAACACGTAGGAACATGAACTTTATGTAGAAAACCACAATTCTTTATTAGAATCAAAGCAAACAAAAAATATGTATAAAAGCATAAAAATGAGCATAGGAAACATAAGCAGAGTCACACAAAGAAGTCATAGAATAGGCTCAAAGCACACAGCTAAAATAACAAAGGAGTGGCTTAGGCTACTTTCAGACATCCGTCTTTTGTGTTCCGGCGCCGTGCGGTGAAAAGCCGTACTGCCGGATGCCTCGTGCAGTGCTGACACCGGATGTATGTGCGCGGCCGGATACGGTGTCGTGAAGATTTAAAGGAGCCAGACCGCAAAGAGGGCGAGAGATGCAGACAGGTATGATGATCTGGGGGACGGGAGGAGGAGAGAGATAGATCCGGGGGACGGGAGGAGAGAGAGAGAGATCCGGGGGACGGGAGGAGAGAGAGATCCGGGGGTCGGGAGGAGAGAGAGAGAGATCCGGGGGACGGGATGAGAGAGAGATCCGGGGGATGGGAGGAGAGAGAGTCCTGGGGGACGGGAGGAGAGAGAGGGATCCGGGGGATGGGAGGAGATAGAGATCCGGGGGACGGGAGGAGAGAGAGAGATCCGGGGGACGGGAGGAGGGAGAGAGACTTTTTCCTGCAGACGGCAGTCACTTATGGGGTTAAATCACAAAGTGTCTGGGCATGCGCTGTTCGGAAAACCGTTACGGCGCTGTCAAAAAACGTTCCAGGAACATTTTTTGCAGACGCCGGGCGGCGCATTTTTGCCGTCTCCAGCAGAAACCTGACACGCCGCATGCCCATCCGGCATGGTGCGACGATAATAATAGTCAATGGGGAAAAAAACGGATCCAGTGCCAACCGGCGCCGGATCAGGTTTTTTACATTTTTGCCGCATTGTGTCGGATTCCGGAATACGGATGTGTGATAGTAGCCTTAAGAACAACTCTGACAATTCTTGACTGGCCCAGCCAGAGCCCTGACCTAAACCCAATTGAGCATCTCTGGAGAGACGTGAAAATGGCTGCTCACCAATGCTCACCATCCAACCTGACAGAACTGGAGAGGATCTGCAAGGAAGAATGGCAGAGGATCCCCAAATCCAGGTGTGAAAAACTTGTTGCATCATTCTCAAGAAGACTCATGGCTGTACTAGCTCAAAAGGGTGCTTCAATTCAATACTGAGCAAAGGGTCTGAATACTTATGACCATGTGATATTTTAGTTTTTCTTTTTTAATAAATTTGCAAAAAATTTTGTTTTTTTCAGTCAAGATGGGGTGCAGAGTGTACATTAATGAGAAAAAAAATGAACTGTTTTGAATTTACCAAATGGCTGCAATGAAACAGAGAATATATTCCCTTATAATATTCGATGTGCTGTATGTAGGTAACAAACGATAATGTGCTAGAGTGCATGAATAGGGCCTATATAACGTCAGTAATGGTTCTATCCATGATTGCCACAGCTTACAAAACTTGGATGAAATTCTAACTTGAATTTCTATCATTCTTTTGCATCTGCTACTTCAAGGGGGAGCATCTGGTTTGAAACCATTGCCTCTGGCAATTATGAATAGGTCTTTTATAGACATTAAACTGTAATTATACACTATTCAATGCTGAAATTGCAACACCAAGCAAGAGAAAAGTCATGGAATTTTGGAAATGAAATATCGATAGACATGTTAATGATATGCAAATGATGAAAATATAGAAACAACATTTATTAAAACATTTTGATTTATTTAGTATAGAATTTGAGTATCAAATGCAAAATTACTTGCATGTACACGTATTGGCTGTTATCAGTGAGGTTATTAATTATTGTCTGAGCAAAGTTCTGACACGCTAAATGCACTTGGTCAAGCAAAGCAGCAACATCCACTGCTGGCAGCTCCCCTTACATTTGCTAATCATCTTTTTGTCCTGATTTCAGAAATGTATATAGTTTTTCTTTAGCACGTATAGTTTCCATGGAGCAGCATCATTATTGTAAGGTATAGGAAATATACTGGCGACATTAAGAAAATAGTAATCTACATATAAAAAAAAATGCTTCACCTTACAAAACAGTTTTTATTAAACCAAAATAATTTCACGTGCAAAATAGAAACCAAAATATGCTGGAAAAATGCTGGAGAATTTCTGTGAAATGTACTGAAACCCTCGTGAATTTGTCTTTGCCATGGTTTTCACAAAGTTTTTGATCAATTCCAACTTTATATGTAGTGGAGGGAGAAAGATTTTTGTTGGAGCAACTAAAGGATTAAGCTGAGCATTGTCTCTGCCTGGAGCATAGAGGATTCTCTGTCCCCAATCACGACAAGTATAATGCTCTACTGTATTACTACTGTCCCATAAACACAAGAAGAAACAGTATTTTGTGAAACCTCCTTGCTTTCCCATTAGCAGACCAATCACTTTCAAATCTTCACAGTTATTTCATTGTTGATGTTTAGATTGTATAGCATCCAAAACATTTGAAAAATTTTCGCAACTTTCCTTTAGATGACATGAGTGAGCAATAGGGATTGTTGGTTTCATATTTCTATTGTGAAGCAGCACTGCTTTCAAACTTCTTTTGGATGAGTCAATAAACAATCACCAATCTGTAACAAAATACTCTTGTGATTCAGTTCTTCAAAGAGGCCATTCAGACTGTTACAGTACACCATTGGTCCATCAACTGTGAAAAATTGTGTTAAAGTGTTACTTCTGTTTCAGTAATAACACACTTTGACATCATGAAGAAGATTCTTCTGTTTCAACCTAGATGCAAGAAGTTCAGCTTTATCTTTTGACTAGAGTTGAGCGAAACGGGTCGAACAATTTCAAAAGTCGCCGACTTTTGGCAAAGTCGGGTTTCATGAAACGAAACCCGACCCTAGGATGAGGTCGGCCACGAGGTCGGCGACTTACGCGCCAAAGTCGCATTTCAAAAGTTTGTTTAGCGCTCTTTTTCAGCCAATCAGGATCCACGGACACTGTGGGCAACGTGATGACACAGGCAGGGGTCACCACCATCTTTCAGAAGGGCATGCAAGTGATTGGCTTGCTTTGGTGGGCGTCACAGGGGTTATAAAAGGGCGTGCACGCCGACCGCCATCTTACTTCTGCCGATCTTAGCATAGGGAGAGGTTGCTGATTCTGTAGGGAGAGCGTTAGGCAGGGAAGAAGACAAAAAAACTGCTTCTGCTGCTAGCGATTTTGCCTGTGCAACACACCAGTCACTGTGTGTGCAGTGCAAGGGGAGGCTATATTGTGGTGGATCAGCGGTGTTGGTTGTTAGGCTGCCTTCTAAGGCTTCCTGACAGCTGCATTGCTGTTTCCCCACTGCTCTGCAAACTGCTTTTTTAAAACCAATCCCAATTTTTTTTTTGTCCTGCTAAGGTACTGAGCGTGCATTTATTCACACCATACAGCGGTGTACGCTCCTCACACAGTACCGTGTAATGGCTGTTATCACAGCCACAGTGAAGCTATCTGTGTGTCACTGTGGAAGGATAAGTGGAGGACTTGTTCCGTTCTTACAGACCTACACTCTAGGGAGATTCTTATTCTGCCCAATTCTACAATTCACTTTTTTCACACCTGTGCCATCGAGCCTGTGACATAGCGCTCTGATATTCAGTGGGCCTCACACAATCCAAAAGTGTCCAGTGTCCACAAGTGTCTGCAGAAATTCAAAATCTCCCTTATCCTGTAGTCACTTTTTTCACACCTGCTGCATCGAGCCTGTGACATAGCGCTCTGATATTCATTGGGCCTCACACAATCCAAAAGTGTCCAGTGTCCACAAGTGTCTGCAGAAATTCAAAATCTCCCTTATCCTGTAGTCACTTTTTTCACACCTGTGCCATCGAGCCTGTGACATAGCGCTGTGATATTCAGTGGGCCTCACACAATCCAAGTGTCCAGTGTCCACAAGTGTCTGCAGAAATTCAAAATCTCCCTTATCCTGTAGTCACTTTTTTCACACCTGTGCCATCGAGCCTGTGACATAGCGCTGTGATATTCAGTGGGCCTCACACAATCCAAGTGTCCAGTGTCCACAAGTGTCTGCAGAAATTCAAAATCTCCCTTATCCTGTAGTCACTTTTTTCACACCTGTGCCATCGAGCCTGTGACATAGCGCTGTGATATTCAGTGGGACTCACACAATCCAAGTGTCCAGTGTCCACAAGTGTCTGCAGAAATTCAAAATCTCCCAGAAATTCAAAATCTCCCTTATCCTGTAGTCACTTTTTTCACACCTGTGCCATCGAGCCTGTGACATAGCGCTGTGATATTCAGTGGGCCTCACACAATCCAAGTGTCCAGTGTCCACAAGTGTCTGCAGGAATTCAAAATCTCCCAGAAATTCAAAATCTCCCTTATCCTGTAGTCACTTTTTTCACACCTGTGCCATCGAGCCTGTGACATAGCGCTGTGATATTCAGTGGGCCTCACACAATCCAAGTGTTCAGTGTCCACAAGTGTCTGCAGAAATTCAAAATCTCCCTTATCCTGTAGTCACTTTTTTCACACCTGTGCCATCGAGCGTGTGACATAGCGCTGTGATATTCAGTGGGCCTCACACAATCCAAGTGTCCAGTGTCCACAAGTGTCTGCAGAAATTCAAAATCTCCCTTATCCTGTAGTCACTTTTTTCACACCTGTGCCATCGAGCCTGTGACATAGCACTGTGATATTCAGTGGGCCTCACACAATCCAAATGTCCAGTGTCCACAAGTGTCTGCAGAAATTCAAAATCTCCCTTATCCTGTAGTCACTTTTTTCACACCTGTGCCATCGAGCCTGTGACATAGCGCTGTGATATTCAGTGGGACTCACACAATCCAAGTGTCCAGTGTCCACAAGTGTCTGCAGAAATTCAAAATCTCCCAGAAATTCAAAATCTCCCTTATCCTGTAGTCACTTTTTTCACACCTGTGCCATCGAGCCTGTGACATAGCGCTGTGATATTCAGTGGGCCTCACACAATCCAAGTGTCCAGTGTCCACAAGTGTCTGCAGGAATTCAAAATCTCCCAGAAATTCAAAATCTCCCTTATCCTGTAGTCACTTTTTTCACACCTGTGCCATCGAGCCTGTGACATAGCGCTGTGATATTCAGTGGGCCTCACACAATCCAAGTGTTCAGTGTCCACAAGTGTCTGCAGAAATTCAAAATCTCCCTTATCCTGTAGTCACTTTTTTCACACCTGTGCCATCGAGCGTGTGACATAGCGCTGTGATATTCAGTGGGCCTCACACAATCCAAGTGTCCAGTGTCCACAAGTGTCTGCAGAAATTCAAAATCTCCCTTATCCTGTAGTCACTTTTTTCACACCTGTGCCATCGAGCCTGTGACATAGCACTGTGATATTCAGTGGGCCTCACACAATCCAAATGTCCAGTGTCCACAAGTGTCTGAAGAAATTCAAAATCTCCCTTATCCTGTAGTCACTTTTTTCACACCTGCTGCATCGAGCCTGTGACATAGCGCTGTGATATTCAGTGGGCCTCACACAATCCAAGTGTCCAGTGTCCACAAGTGTCTGCAGAAAATCCAAATCTCCCTTATCCTGTAGTCACTTTTTTCACACCTGTGCCATCGAGCCTGTGACATAGCGCTGTGATATTCAGTGGGCCTCACACAATCCAAGTGTCCAGTGTCCACAAGTGTCTGCAGAAATTCAAAATCTCCCAGAAATTCAAAATCTCCCTTATCCTGTAGTCACTTTTTTCACACCTGTGCCATCGAGCCTGTGACATAGCGCTGTGATATTCAGTGGGCCTAACACAATCCAAGTGTCCAGTGTCCACAAGTGTCTGCAGAAATTCAAAATCTCCCAGAAATTCAAAATCTCCCTTATCCTGTAGTCACTTTTTTCACACCTGTGCCATCGAGCCTGTGACATAGCGCTGTGATATTCAGTGGGCCTCACACAATCCAAGTGTCCAGTGTCCACAAGTGTCTGCAGAAAATCTAAATCTCCCCTGTCCTATAGACACCTTGTACCTTGTTTTACATTACTATATAGTTTGTAGGATTTTGTCTACATTTCTACAAAAAATGAGGAAGGCTGGTGGAAGAGGCCGTGGAATTGGGCGGGGGTTGGCAGCTGGTAATGATGGTGTTGGTGGTGGATCTGATGGTAGTTGCAAAAGCAAAATAGGACCGAATGCAGGAAGTGTTGAGCCTGCGTCATCGTCTGGCTCCATAAGGCTTCGAAGGCTTAGTTTTCTAGGAGTTGGCAAACCGCTTTTAATGCCAGAGCATCAGGAAAAAGTTTTGTCTTACATTGCTGACTCAGCCTCCAGCTCTATCGCCACTTCTTCTGAAGTTGTAAAAAGTAAAAGCACTGAGTCGTCATTGGAGGCTCATGTTCATGAACCACACCTTTCCTTGTGTCCTTCACCACAACCAAGATTGAAGGATGACGCAGGCCATACTACTGATTACTCCATGGAGCTGTTTTCACATACCATGCCTGGATTATCAAGTGAAATGGTGAATTACCCAGGCCAAGATGAATCTGACATGGAGTGCACTGATGCACAGCCGCTGATAGATGATTCTGCTGGTAAATTCACTCAGAGCACTACATTGTCCTCGCAGTGTACAGAGCCAGATTCTGACCCTGATGAGACTCAGGTGCCCCTTCCCGCACACTATACCACCATACACGGTGACACAGAGGAAGGTGCACATGACATTGAAGAGGAGGTGATGGATGACCCAGTTGTTGACCCAGATTGGCATCCATTGGGGGAAGAGGGTGCTGCTTCCAATAGCTCAGATGAGGAGCATCCACAGCAGACATCAACATCGCAACAGCTGTTATCTGGCAGGCCCGGAGCACTCCAAAGACAGGTTCCAAAAATCAAAAGAGTTGCTGGACAGCTTGTGCAGAGGGTCAAAACATCACAACGTGCTAGGCCGCAAAATGTCTGCCAGAGTAGGAAGAGTGCAGTGTGGCACTTTTTTGAACAAAATCCTCATGATCAGGCCAAGGTTATCTGTAAGAAGTGCGCAAAGACCTTTAGCCGAGGGAAAAATCTGAAAAATTTGAATACCAGTTGCATGCTTAGACATTTAACCAGCATGCACTTGCAAGCGTGGACACAACACCAAACCTCAAGTGCCACATGTGCAACTGATCACAAAGAAGGTAGTCAGCAAAGCTACATTGTTTCCCCCACTGTAAGCCCACCGGTTAGCACAGCAGCAAATGTTGAGGTGTCGTTGCAAGGCCACAGCAGTCAGGGAATCCCACTGTTATATCAACGAAATACTGAATCTAGGCCATCAGAAAGAACACCAACTCCATCACCATCATCAACCCTCTCTCAGTCCGCCCTGTCCACCGCTACTTCCACCATATGCAGCTCTCAAGTCCAGCTCACCCTCCCAGACACTATGAGTAGGTCAAGAATGTACTCAGTCTCTCATCCGCGTACACTGGGTTTGAACGCCCACATTGCCAAACTAATCTCGTTTGAGATGATGCCCTATCGGTTGGTGGAAAGCGCAGCTTTCCACGAACTCATGGCCTATGGAGTACCACGCTATGACCTACCCAGTCGCCACTTCTCTCGCAAAGCCATCCCAGCCCTCCACCATCATGTGAAAGACCGCATTGTCCATGCACTCAAGCAGTCAGTGAATGGAAAGGTGCACCTCACAACTGATGCATGGTCCAGTCGGCATGGCTAGGGCTGTTACGTGTCCATCACTGCGCACTAAGTTAATGTGGTGGATGCAGGGTCCACAGGGGACAGCGGTGGTGGGACAGTGCTGCCTAGCCCATGGTATAGGAAACAGTTGGCTGTAGGCGTTCCACCCTCCTCCTCCTCCAGAAGCGAAAGCTCGTCCACAGAGCGCAGTCGTACGAGCACTCCATCTGCAGCTGCCATTGTTGCACACGAGGTGTCCCCCTATCGAGCAGCTAGTGGAAAGCGTCAGCAGGCTGTGTTGCAGATGATGTGTTTGGGTGACAGACACACCGCCGAGGTGCTGGCCGAGTACTTGAAGCGACAAACTGAGTCATGGCTGGGCAGTGTACATCTTGAGGCAGGCAAGGTAGTTAGTGATAACAGCCGTAATTTTGTGGCAGCCATAGCCCTTTCAAAACTCAGCCACATACCTTGCTTGGCTCACACCTTGAACCTGGTGGTGCAGTGATTCCTCAAAAATTATCCGGAGTTAACAGCCCTGCTCCATAAGGTGCGAAGACTGTGCGCGCACATCCGCCGGTCGCCTGTACACTCCGTTCGTATGCAGAAGCTGCAGCGATTGCTCCACCTTCCCAACCACCGCCTCATTATCGACATTGCAACAAGGTGGAACTCCACCCTGCACATGGTGGAGCGGCTGTGCGAGCAGAGGCAGGCCATAATGCATTTGTGGGAGGATACACGGCCAGGCACTTTGAGAGCAGACATGGAGTTGACAGGTGTGCAGTGGTCGAAGCTGAAAGACCTCTGTAAAGTCCTTCAGTGTTTTGAGGAATGCACACGGCTGGTAAGCGCAGACGACGCCAGCCTAAGCATGAGCATCCCACTTATGCGTCTGCTCATGCAAACTTTGACGCACCTTAAGGAGCAGGCGTCTGCAGCCAATGTTGACGAGGAGGAAGAGGTGGAGGGAATCATTGATGACATTCAGCCATTGTCTGCTCAGGGACCTCTCCTGGACGAGTTGGAGGAAGAAGAGGAGGAGGATGATGATGGGGATGATTACTTAGGGGAGGAGGATGCATCTCGTGGGGCAAGTGAAAATGTTGGCGTGGCAAGGTCTGGTACAGGGTTTGTGCGTGACTGGAGGGATGTGGATTTGCCAGAAAGTGCTCCTCCAACCAGCACTCGCAGTGCATCATTGACACCGGGAACATTGGCCCACATGTCAGATTATGCCTTGTGGATCCTAAAAAGGAACCCCCGCATTGCCAAAATGATGAATGATGACGACTACTGGTTGGCCAGCATCCTGGATCCACACTATAAAGGCAAATTACAAAACATCATGCCACAGGAGAACCTTGACCTAATATTGGCTAATAAACAAGCAACTCTGGTAAATCGGTTGCTTCAGGCATTCCCAGCACACAGCAGCGGTGATGGTTCTCACACGAGCCGTACGGGCCGGGGGCAGCTTGGCAGAGGTGTTCATGGTGCACACAGTAGAAGTGGCGTTGGAGACAGGGGTTTCATGACAATGTTGTGGACTGATTTTTCAAGTACCGCTCACACAACTGGTAATACAGCATCGATGGAAAGTGACAGGAGACAGCAGTTGTCAACTATGGTTACAAACTACTTTTCCTCCCATATCGATGTTCTCCCACACAGGTCATTCCCCTTTGACTATTGGGCTGCTAAACTGGACACCTGGCCTGAATTGGCACAATATGCCTTACAGGAGCTCGCTTGCCCAGCTGCAAGTGTGCTATCGGAAAGAGTCTTCAGTGCAGCTGGATCAATCCTGACAGAAAAAAGGACCCGTCGGTCAACCCAAAATGTGGATGATCTAACCTTCATTAAAATGAACCATGCATGGGTTTCCAAGGATTTTGTCCCACCTTCCCCTGATGACACATAGGGTGACAGAAAAATGGCTTGCTTTGGTCCACCTCTTCCTGGGACTTGACCTATTTCGCCTTTTGCATCAGCTGAATGTCCAACATCAACATATGCCACTTTCTAAAACTCCCTAACTGTGCTGCCTCCCCCCCCCATGGCCTTGTCACCACCTAGCGCACGACACCGTGCGAGTGCCGTTGCCCTGGACAGGTGGGTAGGCCGACTCTTGGGCGCGGGCACTGGCACAGGGTCCCTCATAGTGCAATCAAGTGTCTCTGACGGTGGTGGTGCACACCCGCCGTCAGACACACCGCCGTACTATGAGGGGCCCAGTGCCAGTACCGACGCCCACGAGTGGGCCCCCCTTGCTTGGGCAGGGCCCCAGCATTTGCAATCTTTACCTCTCCCTGCTCCTCCGCTGTGTAGTCTGGGCCGTCAAATCCATACTGTGCCTGACACCGTCTGAGCCTGCCTCCTGATGTATAGACATATCTTTTGAATGTGTACGCTATCCATACATGTTATCCGGGGATACGGTACCCTTTCTCACCTTTGTGCAATCACTTGCAAGCCATACTGGGCCTAACACCGTCTTAGCCTGCCTCCTGATGTATAGACATATCTTTTGAATGTGTACGCTATCCATACATGTTATCCGGGGATACGGTACCCTTTCTCACCTTTGTGCAATCACTTGCAAGCCATACTGGGCCTTACACCGTCTGAGCCTGCCTCCTGATGTATAGACATATCTTTTGAATGTGTACGCTTTCCATACATGTTATCCGGGGATACGGTACCCTTTCTCACCTTTGTGCAATCACGTGTAACCCATACTGGGCATGAGAACGGCTGGCGAGCTGTTAAGAAAGCTACAGCACCTGTGGTTTGCACACGTAAGTTTTTCATTTTTTTCAGGAATGACGGTTAGGCCTAATTCCGGAACTGCGGTTGACCTGCACTTACTGGGAAATTATCGTTCGCGAGTAATAATTGTAATCAGTGATCCCCATCACTAACGTTGTTCAGTGGGTTATCTGCACCTGTAAGCGACAAACGCTGGCCTTTTCAGTGTAGCGCACATGCAGCCACAGACATGTAAGGGCATGACACACCAGTTATTGGCCAATCTCATGTGCCAGAGCCTCACGTGTCCCTCTAGTAAGCCGGACTCGGACCGCGGGGCATGACGGAGTCTCGTTCGTTAACGGAATTAAGCTTGCAATGTGTGCATCTGTTCTGTAGCTGGCATGGTTGAGGTTGCCCGTGTTGAGTCAAATTACACCGTAGGCTCCACTCCTGGTGTTGCCCTTCTAGACATTCCTTTAAGGTTCAGCTTTGCAACCATACTGCCCACGTAAAACAAACACTTTGCCTTCATGAACGCTGTTTGGAGGGTCATGACTCGTGGGAATAACGCCGCCCAATCAGTTAACCTGCTAGAGAGATCCTTCGTTGCTCCCAAGCATGACATCACACTCCCTAGGAAGAAGGTAATGCCACTGTGGCGACCGTACTCCTGGGGGCGACACAAGTGCACTGATGCCCAGCCACTGCTCGATGAATCTGCTGGTACATTGACCCAGACCACTACATTCCCCTCGCACGCTACCCGGCCTGAATCTGACCCTGATGAAACTCATTTTACCCTTCCCATATACAGTTCCATCTTACACGGTGACAAAGAGGAAGCTGCAGATGAAAGTGCAGGTTCGGCCCACCTGCCATCAGACACACCACCGTACTATCAGGGGCCCTGTGCCAGTGCCGTCGCCAACGAGTGGGCCCCCCCTGCTTGCTCAGGATCACAGCACTTGCAAGGTTGAAATACTGTGCAGTGAGATGGAAGATGGGGACGACGAGGAGTCCAGACTAGTACAGGGATTCCCTAGCGAGGAGACTTATTTCATTGTTTTCAATGTTGGGACAGCAATTTTTGGGGAGCACTATACTCTGGAGAATGATAGATGGGGCCCACCATACACTGGAACATTCCAAAGGTGGACATCAGACACTGGAGCAGCATTTACAGGGCCCATTATACACTAGAGCATTAGAAATGGGGCCCATTATGTTTGGAGCATTATTTGGGCCCATAAGACAGTGGAGCTTCATCCATGGGGACCAACATATACTGTAGCATTATGTGGAGCTCATCATATACTGTTTCAAACATTATATGGGACCAATGATTCTGTATGGAGAAATAGATGGGCCTCGTCATGAGATGTAAAAAGTGAAGTATTTTTCATTGTACTATACCGCTATTTCTCTGCCATATCGGAGCATGATGAGTTGTGGTATTATGTGTTAAAGGGGCGCTCTTTCGCCCAGGGCACATGAAAACCTGGAGCCAGCCCTACCCCCTCACAACTTTAGCCAAATAACCCCCATTTTTCAGTGCGTAACTTGTATTATGAAGTTAATTAAGGTTGACCAGCTTAAGTAAGAAGAATTGATGCTTTTGGCATTCAAATGAGCACTGTAGGTGTGTTTCCTGTCCTCCTCTCACTGCCGACTTTTATTCCCCATTGACTTACATTGGGTTTCGTGTTTCGGGACGACCCCGACTTTTCCCTATAATCGGCCGATCTTGCTCGACCCGACTTTTGGAAAAGTCGGGTTTCACGAAACGAAACTCGACCATAAAAAACCAAAAGTCGCTCAACTCTACTTTTGACAATGAAAGGTCTCTGATGAGATAATTTAATGTATGTTGAGTAGAGTTGAGCGACTTTTGGTTTTTTAGGGTCGCGTTTCGTTTCGTGAAACCCGACTTTTCCAAAAGTCGGGTCGAGCAAGATCCTCCGATTATAGGGAAAAGTCGGGGTCGTCCCGAAACACGAAACCCAATGTAAGTCAATGGGGAATAAAAGTCGGCAGTGAGAGGAGGACAGGAAACACACCAACAGTGCCCATTTGAATTCCAAAAGCATCAATTCTTCTTACTTAAGCTTGTCAACCTTAATTAACTTCATAATACAAGTTACGCACTGAAAAATGGGGGTTATTTGGCTACAGACTGTGGGGGGGGAGGGCTGGCTCCAGGTTTTCATGTGCCCTGGGTGAAAGAGCGCCCCTTTAACACATACCACAACTCATCATGCTCCGATACGGCAGAGAAATAGCGATATAGTACAATGAAAAATACCTCACTTTTTACATCTCATGACAAGGCCCATCTAATTCTCCATACAGAATCATTGGTCCCATATAATGTTTGAAACAGTATATGATGAGCTCCACATAATGCTACAGTATATGTTGGTCCCCATGGATGAAGCTCTACTGTCTTATGGGCCCAAATAATGCTCCAAACATAATGGGCCCCATTTCTAATGCTCTAGTGTATAATGGGCCCTGTAAATGCTGCTCCAGTGTCTGATGTCCACCTTTGGAATGTTCCAGTGTATGGTGGGCCCCATCTATCATTCTCAGATGGTGTTAGGCCCAGTATGGATTGCACGTGATTGCACAAAGGTTAGAAAGGGTACCGTATCCCCAGATAACATGTATGGATAGCGTACACATTCAAAATATATGTCTCAGGAGGCAGGCTCAGACGGTGTTAGGCCCAGTATGGATTGCACATGATTGCAAAAAGGTTAGAAAGGGTACCGTATCCCCGGATAACATGTATGGATAGCGTACACATTCAAAATATATGTCTCAAGAGGCAGGCTCAGACGGTGTTAGGCCTAGTATGGATTGCACGTGATTGCACAAAGGTTAGAAAGGGTACCGTATCCCCGGATAACATGTATGGATAGCGTACACATTCAAAATATATGTCTCAGGAGGCAGGCTCAGACGGTGTTAGGCCCAGTATGGATTGCACGTGATTGCACAAAGGTTAGAAAGGGTACCGTATCCCCAGATAACATGTATGGATAGCGTACACATTCAAAATATATGTCTCAGGAGGCAGGCTCAGACGGTGTTAGGCCCAGTATGGATTGCACGTGATTGCACAAAGGTTAGAAAGGGTACCATTTCCCCGGATAACATGTATGGATAGCGTACACATTCAAAATATATGTCTCAGGAGGCAGGCTCAGATGGTGTCAGGACCAGTATGGATTGCACGTGATTGCACAAAGGTTAGAAAGGGTACCGTATCCCCAGATAACATGTATGGATAGCGTACACATTCAAAATATATGTCTCAGGAGGCAGGCTCAGACGGTGTTAGGCCCAGTATGGATTGCACGTGATTGCACAAAGGTTAGAAAGGGTACCGTATCCCCAGATAACATGTATGGAGAGCGTACACATTCAAAATATATGTCTCAGGAGGCAGGCTCAGACGGTGTTAGGCCCAGTATGGATTGCACGTGATTGCACAAAGGTTAGAAAGGGTACCGTATCCCCGGATAACATGTATGGATAGCGTACACATTCAAAATATATGTCTCAGGAGGCAGGCTCAGACGGTGTTAGGCCCAGTATGGATTGCACGTGATTGCACAAAGGTTAGAAAGCGTACCGTATCCCCAGACAACATGTACGGATAGCGTACACATTCAATATATATGTCTCAGGAGGCAGGTTCAGACGGTGTTAGGCCCAGTATGGATTGCACGTGATTGCACAAAGGTTAGAAAGGGTACCGTTTCCCCGGATAACATGTATGGATAGCGTACACATTCAAAATATATGTCTCAGGAGGCAGGCTCAGACGGTGTCAGGCCCAGTATGGATTGCACGTGATTGCACAAAGGTTAGAAAGGGTACCGTATCCCCAGATAACATGTATGGATAGCGTACACATTCAAAATATATGTCTCAGGATGCAGGCTCAGACGGTGTCAGGCCCAGTATGGATTGCACGTGATTGCACAAAGGTTAGAAAGGGTACCGTTTCCCCAGATAACATGTATGGATAGCGTACACATTCAAAATATATGTCTCAGGAGGCAGGCTCAGACGGTGTTAGGCCCAGTATGGATTGCACGTGATTGCACAAAGGTTAGAAAGGGTACCGTTTCCCCACATAACATGTATGGATAGCGTACACATTCAAAATATATGTCTCAGGAGG
Source organism: Dendrobates tinctorius (assembly GCF_039654945.1). Lineage (NCBI taxonomy): Eukaryota > Metazoa > Chordata > Amphibia > Anura > Dendrobatidae > Dendrobates > Dendrobates tinctorius. Next base: position 15,219,534 of record NW_027361750.1, on the reverse strand, counting down.
CAGGCTCAGACGGTGTTAGGCCCAGTATGGATTGCACGTGATTGCACAAAGGTTAGAAAGGGTACCGTTTCCCCAGATAACATGTATGGATAGCGTACACATTCAAAAGATATGTCTCAGGAGGCAGGCTCAGACGGTGTCAGGCACAGTATGGATTTGACGGCCCAGATTACACAGCGGAGGAGCAGGGAGAGGTAAAGATTGCAAATGCTGGGGCCCTGCCCAAGCAAGGGGGGCCCACTTGTGGGCGTCGGTACTGGCACTGGGCCCCTCATAGTACAGCGGTGTGTCTGACGGCGGGTGTGCACCACCACCGTCAGAGACACTTGATTGCACTATGAGGGACCCTGTGCCAGTGCCCGCGCCCAAGAGTCGGCCTACCCACCTGTCCAGGGCAACGGCACTCGCACAGTGTCGTGCGCTAGGTGGTGACCCTGGCCATGGGGGGGGAGGCAGCACAGTTAGGGAGTTTTAGAAAGTGGCATATGTTGATGTTGGACATTCAGCTGATGCAAAAGGCGAAATAGGTGAAGTCCCAGGAAGAGGTGGACCAAAGCAAGCCATTTTTCTGTCACCCTAGGGAAGGTGGGACAAAATCCTTGGAAACCCATGCGTGGTTCATTTTAATGAAGGTTAGATCATCCACATTTTGGGTTGACAGACGGGTCCTTTTTTCTGTCAGGATTGATCCAGCTGCACTGAAGACTCTTTCCGATAGCACACTTGCAGCTGGGCAAGCGAGCTCCTGTAAGGCATATTGGGCCAATTCAGGCCAGGTGTCCAGTTTAGCGGCCCAATAGTCAAAGGGGAATGACCTGTGTGGGAGAACATCGATATGGGAGGAAAAGTAGTTTGTAACCATAGTTGACAACTGCTGTCTCCTGTCACTTTCCATCGATGCAGTATTACCAGTTGTGTGAGCGGTATTTGAAAAATCAGTCCACAACATTGTCATGAAACCCCTGTCTCCAACGCCACTTCTGCTGTGTGCACCACGAACACCTCTGCCAAGCTGCCCCCGGCCCATACGGCTCGTGTGAGAACCATCACCGCTGCTGTGTGCTGGGAATGCCTCAAGCAACCGATTTACCAGAGTTGCTTGTTTATTAGCCAATATTAGGTCAAGGTTCTCCTGTGGCATGATGTTTTGTAATTTGCCTTTATAGCGTAGATCCAGGATGCTGGCCAACCAGTAGTCGTCATCGTTCATCATTTTGGCAATGCGGGGGTCCCTTTTTAGGATCCGCAAGGCATAATCTGACATGTGGGCCAATGTTCCCGGTGTCAATGATGCACTGCGAGTGCTGGTTGGAGGAGCACTTTCTGGCAAATCCACATCCCTCCAGTCACGCACAAACCCTGTACCAGACCTTGCCACGCCAACATTTTCACTTGCCCCACGAGATGCATCCTCCTCCCCTAAGTAATCATCCCCATCATCCTCCTCCTCCTCCTCTTCTTCCTCCACCTCGTTCAGGAGAGGTCCCTGAGCAGACAATGGCTGAATGTCATCAAGGATTCCCTCTTCCTCTTCCTCCTCATCAACATTGGCTGCAGACGCCTGCTCCTTAAGGTGCGTCAAAGTTTGCATGAGCAGACGCATAAGTGGGATGCTCATGCTTAGGCTGGCGTCGTCTGCGCTTACCAGCCGTGTGCATTCCTCAAAACACTGAAGGACTTTACAGAGGTCTTTCAGCTTCGACCACTGCACACCTGTCAACTCCATGTCTGCTCTCAAAGTGCCTGGCCGTGTATCCTCCCACAAATGCATTATGGCCTGCCTCTGCTCGCACAGCCGCTCCACCATGTGCAGGGTGGAGTTCCACCTTGTTGCAATGTCGATAATGAGGCGGTGGCTGGGAAGGTGGAGCAATCGCTGCAGCTTCTGCATACGAACGGAGTGTACAGGCGACCGGCGGATGTGCGCGCACAGTCTTCGCACCTTCTGGAGCAGGGCTGTTAACTCCGGATAATTTTTGAGGAAGCACTGCACCACCAGGTTCAAGGTGTGAGCCAAGCAAGGTATGTGGCTGAGTTTTGAAAGGGCTATGGCTGCCACAAAATTACGGCCGTTATCACTAACTACCTTGCCTTCCTCAAGATGTACACTGCCCAGCCATGACTCAGTTTGTCGCTTCAAGTACTCGGCCAGCACCTTGGCGGTGTGTCTGTCGCCCAAACACATCATCTGCAACACAGCCTGCTGACGTTTTCCACTAGCTGCTCGATAGGGGGACGCATCATGTGCAACAGTGGCAGCTGCAGATGGAGTGCTCGTACGACTGCGCTCTGTGGACGAGCTTTCGCTTCTTCTGGAGGAGGAGGAGGAGGAGGAGGAGGGTCAAACGCCTACAGCCAACTGTTTCCTATACCGTGGGCTAGGCAGCACTGTCCCACCACCGCTGTCCCCTGTGGACCCTGCATCCACCACATTAACCCAGTGCGCAGTGATGGACACGTAACGGCCCTGGCCATGCCGACTGGACCATGCATCAGTTGTGAGGTGCACCTTTCCGCTCACTGACTGCTTGAGTGCATGGACAATGCGGTCTTTCACATGATGGTGGAGGGCTGGGATGGCTTTGCGAGAGAAGAAGTGGCGACTGGGTAGGTCATAGCGTGGTACTGCATAGGCCATGAGTTCGCGGAAAGCTGTGCTTTCCACCAACCGAAAGGGCATCATCTCAAACGAGATTAGTTTAGCAATGTGGGCGTTCAAACCCAGTGTACGCGGATGAGAGACTGAGTACTTTCTTGACCTACTCATAGTGTCTGGGAGGGTGAGCTGGACTTGAGAGCTTCATATGGTGGAAGTAGCGGTGGACAGGGCGGACTGAGAGAGGGTTGATGATGGTGATGGAGTTGGTGTTCTTTCTGATGGCCTAGAATCAGTCTTTCGTTGATATAACAGTGGGATTCCCTGACTTCTGTGGCCTTGCAACGACACCTCAACATTTGCTGCTGTGCTAACCGGTGGGCTTACAGTGGGGGAGACAATGTAGCGTTGCTGACTACCTTCGTTGTGATCAGTTGCACATGTGGCACTTGAGGTTTGGTGTTGTGTCCACGCTTGCAAGTGCATGCTGGTTAAATGTCTAAGCATGCAACTGGTATTCAAATTTTTCAGATTTTTCCCTCGGCTAAAGGTCTTTGCGCACTTCTTACAGATAACCTTGGCCTGATCATGAGGATTTTGTTCAAAAAAGTGCCACACTGCACTCTTCCTACTTTGGCAGACATTTTGCAGCCTAGCACGCTGTGATCTTTTGACCCTCTGGACAAGCTGTCCAGCAACTCTTTTGATGTTTGGAACCTGTCTTTGGAGTGCTCCGGGCCTGCCAGATAACAGCTGTTGCGATGTCGATGTCTGCTGTGGATGCTCCTCATCTGAGCTATTGGAAGCAGCACCCTCTTCCCCCAATGGATGCCAATCTGGGTCAACAACTGGGTCATCCATCACAGCCTCTTCTATGTCATGTGCACCTTCCTCTGTGTCACCGTGTATGGTGGTATAGTGTGCGGGAAGGGGCACCTGAGTCTCATCAGGGTCAGAATCTGGCTCTGTACACTGCGAGGACAATGTAGTGCTCTGAGTGAATGTACCAGCAGAATCATCCATCAGCGGCTGTGCATCAGTGCACTCCATGTCAGATTCATCTTGGCCTGGGTAATTCACCATTTCACTTGATAATCCAGGCATGGTATGTGAAAACAGCTCCATGGAGTAATCAGTAGTATGGCCTGTGTCATCCTTCAATCTTGGTTGGGGTGAAGGACACAAGGAAAGGTGTGGTTCATGAACATGAGCCTCCAATGACGACTCAGTGCTTTTACTTTTTACAACTGAAGAAGAGGAGGCGATAGAGCTGGAGGCTGAGTCAGCAATGTAAGACAAAACTTTTTCCTGATGCTCTGGCTTTAAAAGCGGTTTGCCAACTCCTAGAAAACTATGCGTTCGAGGCCTTATGTAGCCAGACGATGACGCAGGCTCAACACCTCCTGCATTCGGTCCTATTTTGCTCTTGCCACTACCATCAGATCCACCACCAACACCATCATTACCAGCTGCCAACCCCCGCCCAATTCCACGGCCTCTTCCACCAGCCTTCCTCATTTTTGGTAGAAATGTAGACAAAATCCAACAAACTATATAGTAATGTTAAACAAGGTACAAGGTGTCTATAGGACAGGGGAGATTTTGAATTTCTGCAGACACTTGTGGACAGTTTTGGATTGTGTGAGGCCCACTGATATCTGAGCGCTATGTCACAGGCTCGATGGCACAGCTGTGACAAAAGTGACGAGAGGATAAGGGAGATTTTGAATTTCTGCAGACACTTGTGGACAGTTTTGGATTGTGTGAGGCCCACTGATATCTGAGCGCTATGTCACAGGCTCGATGGCACAGCTGTGACAAAAGTGACGAGAGGATAAGGGAGATTTTGAATTTCTGCAGACACTTGTGGACAGTTTTGGATTGTGTGAGGCCCACTGATATCTGAGCGCTATGTGACAGGCTCGATGGCACAGCTGTGACAAAAGTGACGAGAGGATAAGGGAGATTTTGAATTTCTGCAGACACTTGTGGACAGTTTTGGATTGTGTGAGGCCCACTGATATCTGAGCGCTATGTCACAGGCTCGATGGCACAGCTGTGACAAAAGTGACGAGAGGATAAGGGAGATTTTGAATTTCTGCAGACACTTGTGGACAGTTTTGGATTGTGTGAGGCCCACTGATATCTGAGCGCTATGTGACAGGCTCGATGGCACAGCTGTGACAAAAGTGACGAGAGGATAAGGGAGATTTTGAATTTCTGCAGACACTTGTGGACAGTTTTGTATTGTGTGAGGCCCACTGATATCTGAGCGCTATGTGACAGGCTCGATGGCACAGCTGTGACAAAAGTGACGAGAGGATAAGGGAGATTTTGAATTTCTGCAGACACTTGTGGACAGTTTTGGATTGTGTGAGGCCCACTGATATCTGAGCGCTGTGTGACAGGCTTGATGGCACAGCTGTGACAAAAGTGACGAGAGGATAAGGGAGATTTTGAATTTCTGCCGACACTTGTGGACAGTTTTGTATTGTGTGAGGCCCACTGATATCTGAGCGCTATGTCACAGGCTCGATGGCACAGCTGTGACAAAAGTGACGAGAGGATAAGGGAGATTTTGAATTTCTGCAGACACTTGTGGACAGTTTTGGATTGTGTGAGGCCCACTGATATCTGAGCGCTATGTGACAGGCTCGATGGCACAGCTGTGACAAAAGTGACGAGAGGATAAGGGAGATTTTGAATTTCTGCAGACACTTGTGGACAGTTTTGGATTGTGTGAGGCCCACTGATATCTGAGCGCTATGTGACAGGCTCGATGGCACAGCTGTTACGAAAGTGACGAGAGGATAAGGGAGATTTTGAATTTCTGCAGACACTTGTGGACAGTTTTGGATTGTGTGAGGCCCACTGATATCTGAGCGCTATGTGACAGGCTCGATGGCACAGCTGTGACAAAAGTGACGAGAGGATAAGGGAGATTTTGAATTTCTGCAGACACTTGTGGACAGTTTTGTATTGTGTGAGGCCCACTGATATCTGAGCGCTATGTGACAGGCTCGATGGCACAGCTGTGACAAAAGTGACGAGAGGATAAGGGAGATTTTGAATTTCTGCAGACACTTGTGGACAGTTTTGTATTGTGTGAGGCCCACTGATATCTGAGCGCTATGTGACAGGCTCGATGGCACAGCTGTGACAAAAGTGACGAGAGGATAAGGGAGATTTTGAATTTCTGCAGACACTTGTGGACAGTTTTGGATTGTGTGAGGCCCACTGATATCTGAGCGCTATGTGACAGGCTCGATGGCACAGCTGTGACAAAAGTGACGAGAGGATAAGGGAGATTTTGAATTTCTGCAGACACTTGTGGACAGTTTTGGATTGTGTGAGGCCCACTGATATCTGAGCGCTATGTCACAGGCTCGATGGCACAGCTGTGACAAAAGTGACGAGAGGATAAGGGAGATTTTGAATTTCTGCAGACACTTGTGGACAGTTTTGGATTGTGTGAGGCCCACTGATATCTGAGCGCTATGTCACAGGCTCGATGGCACAGCTGTGACAAAAGTGACGAGAGGATAAGGGAGATTTTGAATTTCTGCAGACACTTGTGGACAGTTTTGGATTGTGTGAGGCCCACTGATATCTGAGCGCTATGTGACAGGCTCGATGGCACAGCTGTGACAAAAGTGACAAGAGGATAAGGGAGATTTTGAATTTCTGCAGACACTTGTGGGCAGTTTTGGATTGTGTGAGGCCCACTGATATCTGAGCGCTATGTCACAGGCTCGATGGCACAGCTGTGACAAAAGGGACTAGAGGATAAGGGAGATTGGATTGCTTTTAAAAAAGCAGTTTGCGGAGCAGTGGGTAAACAGCAATGCCAGCCTGTCAGGAAGCCTTAAAAGGCAGCCCAACAACCAACACCACTGATACACCACAATATAGCCTCCCCTTGCACTGCACACACAGTGACTGGTGTGTTGTGCAGGCCAAATTGCTAGCAGCAGAAGCAGTTTTTTTTTCTTCTCAGGACAAAAAAAAAAAATTGGGATTGCTTTTAAAAAAGCAGTTTGTGGAGCAGTGGGTAAACAGCAATGCAGGAATGTCAGGAAGCCTTAGAAGGCAGCCCAACAACCAACACCACTGATACACCACTATATAGCCTCCCCTTGCACTGCACACACAGTGACTGGTGTGTTGTGCAGGCCAAATCGCTAGCAGCAGAAGCAGTTTTTTTGTCTTCTTCCCTGCCTAACGCTCTCCCTACAGAATCAGCAGCAACCTCTCCCTATACTGAGATCGGCAGAAGTAAGATGGCGGTCGGCGTGCACGCCCTTTTATACCCCCTGTGACGCCCACCAAATCAAGCCAATCACTTGCATGCCCTTCTGAAAGATGGTGGTGACCCCTGCCTATGTCATCACGTTGCCCACAGTGTCCGTGGATCCTGATTGGCTGAAAAAGAGCGCAAAACAAACTTTTGAAACGCGACTTTGGCGCTTAAGTCGCCGACCTCGTGGCCGACCTCATCCTAGGGTCGGGTTTCGTTTCATGAAACCCGACTTTGCCAAAAGTCGGCGACTTTTGAAATTTTTCGACCCGTTTCGCTCAACTCTAATGTTGAGTAAAGCGTTCAGACTGCTCGGCTACTCCACTCCATCAGGTACATACTCATGTTGACTTGAGGTCTCCATGTCTTCGCCAGTAGCTTCAGCTCCATAGTCTTCATATTCTACTTTATTTTCATCCAATCCAGACAATGGTGGTACAGGAATTGGCAAGGTACCATCATGTGGAAATGGCCTAATTGCAGATTCATGTTCAGGGTAATTAATCTTATGTTTGCTCTTTGTAGAAAAGCCCTTCAGTTCGACAAAACAAAAGTAGCAGTCATCACTGTGAATTTTGGGTTCTCTCCAAATCATGGGAACAGCAAATGGCATAGCCACTTTCCTCGTATTCAACCAGTCACACAGACCAGGTAAACAACTTGAGCATATCACATGAGGGGCCCAGCTTTTGTCTTGATCACCAAGTGAACATTTAAAGTACATCTGGTACATCTTTTTAATATCATGAGTGATTGAACATACTTGGCCTTTTGGTGTAAAAGAACCCACACAAATATCAGGATCCTGTCAGCGCAGGCGAACTATCACGGCTGAGCAGGGTGACTCATCCCCACTGCGGGAGGGCCTGGGGTCAGATGCTGTGGGGAAAGCTCAGGCAGACGGGACCTGGGACGCTGAAGGTAGTAGGAAGCACAAGGACCTATGATCATGTGACCACAGGGGGCGGGGCTTAGCGTCCTGCTGCTGGGAATGAGTGCAGGATGCTACTACAGGGATCCTGGAGTAGAGGAGAGGGGAACTCAGGTTGGACAAACAGGGGTCATGCACGGAGAGAGTGGCGCAGTGCAAGAGGGGTGAGCAGAGAGTAGTCAGAACGTAGGCAATAAGTCATACACGAAGATAGCAGCGCAGTACAAGAGGGACAGGCAGAACTCATAACAAGGACAGAACCAGATCAAAACCAAACAAGCATAAAGTAGCACAGGCACAAAGCACAGGCACAGACACACCAGGGTCACACACACTCAGCCAAGGGTCAAAGTATAAGCGACGAGAAATGACCCCACAATGAGGCTGTAAGAAGCCTCCTAGAATCCCAGAGTGAGGCCATCCATTTTCTTCCCTGTGAAGCAACTTGCCCTCTCAGAAATGCAGTGAAAATCTCACAATGGCAGCTGTCCGCTGCCTTCCCTTCTATCTCCCTGTGGCAGAGCTCAAATCTCTGTAGAGGCCTGTCTCCTGTCAGAGTCTCACATACCAGTCCTTGCTGCCATCACCATCCATTTCTGACTGACTCAAGCTTATCGCCTCATAACAGTTAGCTCCTCCCCATATCATGTGACTTTCCGAGAAGCAGTCATTGGTTGACTGCACTTTCAATATTCCTTCCCATAAAACTCACTAAAACCTTTGCTAATGTTGTCCCTGTAAGAAAATTGTTGGCAGTGGATTATTCAGGATACTCTCCAAGCGTGAGACAACAGAGCTTCTTTATTCACGAGCAAACTGCGAGATCGCTGTGTGTGACAGTGCCTTTAGTCCTTGCACTAATCTTCTCACTGCTGGCAAGTTTAATGCATCCTTGGTTGTCCTCATCGATAACTGTTGGTTGAACTAATGGTTTGCCGAAATCTTCAAAAAGTTGTTTCAACCATAATACTTTTTGACTTGCTTAAGCAGCAGAGATATATTCTGCTTCTGTAGAAGATAATGTGACTGACACTTGTTTTCTGCTGGACTAAGTATTTGAATTTTATCCTAACTTGAACAAGTAACCACTTGTTGATTTCCAATCACTTGAATCTCCAGCCCAATCTGCATCCACATAACCTCTGAGAGTGAGATCTCCTGAAGCAGATATCATAAGATTTAGCCTTTGAGTTTCTTTAAGATATTGAAGAATTCTCTTAATTGCATTCCAGTCTCTTTGGCGTGGCTTGCTTACACGTCGGCAGAGAATTCTAACTGTGGCTGTGATATCCTGACGAGTTGTGGTTGCTATGTACAGAAGTGCCCCCACTGCTTGTCTGTAACTCTCATTGCTGGGTAGCAGATCTTCTCCTTCCAACTGTAAGTAGGACGGATCCATTGGTGTTGATGCACTTTTAGCTTCTGACATTCCAAACTGGTTTAGTATTGCGGAAATTTTAGAACTTTGGTTGAGAAGAAAACTCCCATCTTCCTCTCTCTGGATTTGGATTCCCAAATAATATGTCACATTTCCAACGTCCTTGGTCTCAAAGTGCTGGTTGAGAATTTCACCTAACTTTGCAATTTCTTTTTCATCTTGATGAGACATGATCACATCGTCTACATATAGGAAAACATTCATCCACTCCTTCGCTATATTTTTTGTATACAAACATGGATCAGCTTGAGATCTTTTAAATCCTTCATCCATCAAAACTTTGTTCAATTTCAAGTTCCAAGCTCTTGCCGACTGCTTAAGTCCATAGAGAGATTTTTGCATTTTACAAACAAGGTGCTCTTCACCATTTTTAATATATCACTCAGGTTGGCTCATGTACAACTCTTCTTCAATATCACCATGTATGAAGGCTGTTTTGATGTCAAAATGTCTCACTGTCATCTGTTGAACTGCAGCTACGGACATTAACCCCTTTCTGTCATGTGATGTACTATCCCGTCCATGTGCCCTGGGACTTAATTCCCAGAGACGGTATAGTACGTCACAGTGATCAACGGCGCTCACGTGGTGAGCGCCGCTGATCGCGGCCGGGTGTCAGCTGATTATCACAGCTGACACCCAGAACAATGTGTCAGGGGCGGTCACGGACCGCCCCCGACACGTTAACCCCTTGCACACCACGATCAAACATGATCTCGGTGTACCGGGGGTTAAAGGGAAGCAGCGGCAGGGAGGGGGCTCCCTCTGCGATTCCCAGAGCCCCCCAAAGCAGCGCAATGTGCAGCACTGCTGCGGGGGGTTCCATCCCTGCAGGTCCCCGAATCCAAGATGGCGACGGGGACCTTCGGGGGCCAGCAGGGAGCTGCCTTCCTCATGCCTGCAAAGCGCAGGCAAGGAGGAAGCCTGCAGCACTGCCTGTGACAGATCGCTGCTCTGTCACAGTGATCTGTGATGTGACAGATCAGCGATCTATCACAGGACAGTTATGTCCCCCCTCGGACAATGTAATAAAGTTAAAAAAAAGTGTAAAAATAATTTTTAAAAAATCGCTAAATAAATTAAAAAAAAAAAAATTCCCTAATAAATTCATTTTTTGGAAATAAAAAAAAACAATAAAAGTACACATATTTGGTATTGCCGCATCCGTAATGACCCAACCTATAAAATTGTCTCATTAGTTAACCCCTTTAGCGAACCCCTTAAAAAATAAAAATAAAAAGCGAAGCAAAAAATAATGATTTATAGTGCCGAACAAAAAGTGCAATAACGCGCGATCAAATGGTACCATGGTACCGCTGAAAACATCATCTTGTCCCGCAAAAAATGAACTGCCACACAGCGTCATCAGCAAAAGAATAAAAAAAAGTTATTGCTCGCAGAAAAAAGCGATGCAAAAATTATTATTTTTTATATAAAATTGTTTTCATTGCATAAAAGCGCCAAAACATAAAAAAAACCTAAATGAGGTATTGCTGTAACCATACTGACCCAAAGAATAAAACTGCTTTATAAATTGAAGGGTGTAAACGCACCCCGCCAAAAGAAATTCATGAAATGCTGGTTTTTGTTCATTCTGCGTCCCAAAAATCAGAATAAAAAGCGATCAAAAGATGTCACGTGCCCGAAAATGATACCAATAAAAACGTCACCTCGTCCCGCAAAAAATAAGACCTCATATGACTCTGTGGGTCAAAATATGGAAAAATTATAGCTCTCAATATGTGGTGATGCAAAAACTATTTTTACAATAAAAAGCGTCTTTTAGCGTGTGACAGCTGCCAAAAATATAAACCCGCTATAAATAGTAAGTCAAAACCCCCGTTATCACCCCCTTAGTTAGGGAAAAATAATAAAATAAAAAAAGTATTTATTTCCATTTTCCCATTAGGGTTAGGGTTAGGGCTAGGGTTAGGGCTGGGTTAGGGCTAGGGTTAGGGCTAGGGCTAGGGTTAGGGCTGAGATTAGGGTTAGGGGTGTGTTGGGGTTAGGGATGGAGTTAGAATTGGGGGGTTTCCACTGTTTGGGCACATCAGGTGCTCTCCAAATGCAACATGGCGTCTGATCTCAATTCCAGCCAATTCTGCGTTGAAAAAGTCAAATGGTGTTCCTATCCTTCCAAGCTCTGCCATGCGCCCAAACAGTGTTTTACCCCCACATATAGGGTATCAGCCTACTCAGGACAAATTTCAAAACAACTTTTTGGGTCCAATTTCTCCTTTTACCCTTAGGAAAATAAAAAATTGGGGGCAAAAATATCATTTTTGTGGAAAAAAATGATTTTTTTATTTTCACGCCCGGGCGTTATAAACTTCTGTGAAGCACTTGGGGGTTCAAAGTGCTCACACACATGTAGATAAGTTCGGTGGGGGGTCTAGTTTCCAAAATGGGGTCACTTGTGGGGAGTTTCAATAGTTTATGTACATAAGGGGCTCTCCAAACGCACATGACATCCGCAGACCATTCCATCAAAGTGCATTCCAAAACGTCACTACTTCCCTTCTGAGCCCCGACGTGTGCCCATACAGTAGTTTTCTCCCACATATGGGGTATCAGCGCACTCAGGACAAATTGGACAACATCTTTTGGGGTCCAATTTCTCCTGTTACCCTTGAGAAAATAAAAAAAATGGGGACTAAATGATCATGTTTGTTGAAAAAATACGATTTTTATATTTTCATGCCCACTCGTTATAAACTTCTGTGAAGCACTGGGGGGTTCAAAGTGCTCACCATACATCTAGATAAGTCCCTTAGGGGGTCTAGTTTCCAAAATGGGGTCACTTGTGGGTGGTTTCCACTGTTTAGGTACATCAGGGGCTCTCCAAAAGCAACATGACACCCGCAGACCATTCCATCAAAGTCTGCATTCCAAAATGTCGCTACTTGCCATCCGAGCCCTGATGTGTGCCCATACAGTAGTTTTCTCCCACATATGGGGTATCAGCGTACTCAGGACAAATTGGACAACAACTTTTGGGGTCCAATTTCTCCTGGTACCCTTGGGAAAATAAAAAAATTGGTGACTAAAAAATCATGTTTGTTGAAAAAATACGATTTTTATATTTTCACGCCCGGTCGTTATAAACTTCTGTGAAGCACTGGGGTGTTCAATGTGCTCACCACACATCTAGATAAGTTCCTTGGGGGGGGTCTAGTTTCCAAAATGGTGTCATTTGTGGGGGATTTTCACTGATTTGGTACATCAGGGGCTTTTCAAACGCGACATGGTGTCCGATCTCAATTCCAGCCAAAAACATCAAATGGCGCTGCTTCCCTTCTGAGCTCTGCCATGCGCCCAAATAGTGGTTTACCCCCACATGTGGGGTATCAGCGTACTCAGGACAAATTGCACAATAACTTTTAGGGTCCTCTTACCCTTGGAAAAATAAGAATTGAGGGTGAAAAGGTCATTTTTGTGGAAAAAATATGATTTTTTTTAATTGTACGGCTGTACATTATAAACTTCTGTGAAGCCTTTGGGGGTTCAAAGTTTTCACCAGAGGGGCGTGGCCTGGGCTCTGAGCATGTAGGAGGCAAGAGCTCTAAGCTCCCACAGTCACACACTAAAGCAACAAAAAAGCGTGCAAAGGGTTAACAAAAAAACCCATACTGGACCCTATTCTATTCCTGAAACTCTGGTGCACATTCTGAGCCTAAAACTAGGACCCTGGTCCAAAGGAGACCGAAGATATGAACTTTTAAAAGTCTGGGACAGTAGTGGTGTAGGAGAAACAGAGGGACATCACCCTCCCACCATCTGCCTTCCTGGAAGTGACTGGAGTGCTACTGTGGGCTGTATATAAGCCAGGACTGATCTGGAGGCTAATCTCCAGTAATAAGGACAATAAGGACTTTATTTGGAATCCTCCTGGTAAGGCACAACTTGATTCTAACTGCCTGCAATGTTTTTTGCCTGTGGGGTGTAGAGGATAATGGCACTGCTGCGGCGAAGGGATACGGAACTATGTACAATCTCCCCTCTGGATTTCTGACTGAGTGCCGCCGAAATCAGGAAGTTTCACGGCCAGGGTGAGGAGAGCGGGGGCAGAGGAGATGATCTGGACCCTTTCTGGACTGACACACCGAGGATATAAGCAGAGGACACCGGCGGGGACTACTTTCTTGTCATAGAGCAGAGAGGCGGAGGGATACCACTGGACCCATTGAACAGACATCAGAACGGCTAAGAACAGCGTTCCACAGCCACATTGAGGACCGGACAGGGGGCGACAAGCACAGGGGGAGCCTCTGAAGACAGCAGAGGTGAGGCAAATCTGAGTTTGGGCCACTAGATCCGGCTGCTGATTAGTGCTCACAGCCACAATAGACTTCAATGGGAAGTAGATTCCAGCCTGTCAGCACTGAGCAGACCTGACGTCACAGGCCCTGCAGCGTTCAGTCAGCGGTCTCCCCTGCGACAGGCACAGATACTCCCACGAACTGTACAACACAGCAGAGACTTAACCACATGGGTACTGGGGAAAGGACACAGGCATCTGGAAGCACTCTTTATCCCCATATAGCGTCCCTAGGGATTGTTCACTGGCTGCTTTCAGCATATGAGCGGCGCAGGCATACAATATAACAGAGTCTGCAGTTCATGGCTGGTGGTCCTGGTGCCTGGTATCCATCTGACCAGTGAATTATAACAGAAGATTACCTTTATTTCAACTGAGGATCAGAGATACAGTGGGCTGCTGATATTGATACTGCAGAATTGTGTGACTTTACTCGCTCTCACTAAGGGTCTCTCAGTTAACTCCTTTGGGAAACTTGCTTTTGGACCATTTTTCTTAACTTGTTTAAATAATTTAAAGGGGTCATAGATCTGATGTCTGGGAAGGGTTTGTGGCAAACTAAGATGCAGTCAGGTAGGGGCAGAGCTTCCAATAGCCCACACAGGGTCACGAGGCACAATTTTGGGGCACACTCTAAATCATACAACGATATCTCTAATTTGTTAAGCCCAATAAAATCTAGGTCACCCCTGAAAGGAGACGAGCCAAAAATGCCTTATCTAAAAAAACTCTCAGAACCTTGCATCTGTCAAAGTTGCAAAAGGGGGATCAGGTACTAATAGCTCATTGACCAAAACCCTATCTAAAACACAACCTGAAACGCCTCAAAAAAAAAAAATTTAGGGGACAACATTAAACCCCCCCTCCAATTGAGACTCTTACGGAGGAAATGGACACTTCCAAATCAAACAAAAGGAAGGGACCAGGCGATCAGGGAAAGACTGGGAGTCTCTCATCTGAGGACTCCGACAGTGTCTCAGCTGACTATACTCCAAACACAAGCCCTGAAAGGCAGAAGCCTAGGAGGGATAATGGAGGTCCATTCCCTTCGTTTGAGGTTCCTCCTCCATCCATTAACCTGGGGGAATACAAGGGGTCCAACAAACAAGCCACTGAAGGATTCATGGCGGATCTCTTCCAGTCCTTCAGTGATGCCCTAAACATAGGGTTTGAGACTCAGGCCAAGGCCCTACAGGAAACTTGCAGAAATCTTAGCCAAAAGGTTGAGAAATATGAGGTAAAGATGGTACAGGCAGAGAGGGATATAGTTTACCTCTCAAAGGATAATTCACTCCTCAAAAAGGAGGTTATTTCCCTTAAAAACAAATTGACGGATCTGGAAGACTGAAGCAGGAGAAATAACTTAAAGATACGAGGTATCCCTGAGTCGGTCTCCCAGGCAGATCTCTCTGATTACACCAAAAATTTGTTTAAAAAATTATCGCCAAAATTGACAGAATTAGAAGTCAATATCGAACGTATACACCGCCTGCCACGTCCCAAAAGGGTCCCACAGGAAAAGCCCAGGGACACTATCCTCAGGGTCCATTTCTTTGAATCCAAGGAGAAGGTTTTAAAATCTTTGCGAGAGAGAGGTTCACCCCCTGAGCCTTATAAGGATCTTAAGATTTTCCAAGACTTTTCCAAAGAGACTATGGAAGCAAGAAGCTCCTTCAGAGATCTGACCTCTAAACTTAGGGATCTTAGAGTGTCATATAGATGGGGTTTCCCTACCAAGCTTTTAGTCTGGTATAAAGATAAACACTACCCCATCTATACTCCACATGAGGGTCAGAGGTTTCTTAAATTCCTGATGGATGAGCCATCCTTTAGAGATAGGGATTAGGATTGCTCTTTGTCATATGTTTGAATTTGGGAGTCACTATTATTTCCTTTTCCTGAACATGAATATTAGTACCCGTAATTACAGTTTATCGTTGTCACTGTGGGAACTTGCCACTTAATTTTTTTCTCGTTTTTTCCCCGATCTAAGGTGAGACACCAACCAGTTTGGAGTCCTCCAGGAGAGCTCTCAAGTTCTTAATTTTTTTTTTTCCTGTATTTCATTGTTCTATTTGTTTCCCTTTCTTGTTTTGATATTTCATTCTAACGATGAAAATTTTATCGTACAATGTTAGGGGGCTCAACAGTCCGAATAAGAGGTATGCGGTATGGAAGGAGATCAACCAAACCCGGGCCGAATTGGTATGCCTTCAGGAGGTTAAACTGGCTGCCGATCAACACCCGGTCTTCCAGCACAAGAACTTCCCACACATGTACAAGTCACTCTCCACAAAGAAAAAGGCTGGGGTCATCACATTGGTAGGTGGCACCGTTCCTTTTCAGCTCATCAAAGAAATACCAGACTCCTTGGGCAGGTTTCATATACTCATATGCTTACTCCAAGAAAGGCCATGCACAATAGTGAATGTATACGCACCCAACAAGGGACACATTCGTTTCTTGAACAAGCTTATCAAAAAAATCGACAAAGTTAAAACAGGCGAACTCATCTTATTGGGTGACTTTAATATTGTCCCAGATAGCAGCATTGACTCATCCTCTTTAGTTCGCCACAAGGTCCCAGCTTTAAAAAACTGGTTAATTCAAAATGAGCTTTATGATGCTTTCCGCTGCTTGAATACATCGTCACGTGAGTATTCCCACTTTTCAGATGTACATAAGACAGCTTCCAGGATAGATCTTCTACTTACTAACATATTCACTCTGTCCAAAATTAAGGACATTCGCTTCATGCAGAAGTCCATCTCGGATCATACCCCAGTTCTCATTGACTTCCTTGTGGGTCCTCCCCCTGACAAACCATTCCGCTGGAAGCTTAACTCAGCTTTGCTATATATACCAGAGTACAAACAAGAGATAGAAAACGCTCTCTTAAACTACTTCAAGGAAAACGTACCTGGTGAAGTAGATCAGTTCACGGTCTGGAACGCCCATAAAGCGGTCCTGAGGGGGTGTCTTATGCAAATTCTTTCTACACATAAGAAGAGAAATAGGGAAAATATTACAAACCTACAGGCCCAAATTAATGATCTAGAGAAAAAACAAGCAAGCTTAAAAGTTCCTTCCCAGACTGTCCAGGCTGAGATTTTGAGACTTAGACAGAGTTTTAGATCTGAAATCTACCAGGAATATGATGCAGTCATCAAAGCATCTAGGTACAAATCGTATGCGTCTCTTAACAAGCCTACCAGGTTTATGATGAGGAAATTAAAAAGAGGAAGAATTAAAAGCAGAATAAACAAGATAGTATCTCCCTCGGGTGACCCCAAAACTCACCCTAGGGACATTGTCAACTCGTTTTCAGAATTCTTTAAAAATCTCTATAACCTAAAAGATGATCCCCAAACACTGGTGGTTAACTCGAATTTTGTAGATTCATTTCTACAGAGTATCGATCTACCAAGAGTCGATGAGCTGGACTTGAGTTATGTCAATAGCCCCTTTACAGAGAGAGAAATTGTTGACGTTATCAAGAAACTGCAGTCCCAAAAATCACCAGGGCCGGATGGCTTCTCTGGAGACTACTATAAATCCTTTTCAAAAGTTCTGGCTCCACAGCTGGCTTCCGTCTTTGATCTGGCATCCTCTCGGGGTTCCTTCCCAAAGGAGATGTTAGAGGCAACAATTATCATGATTCCAAAGGAGGGGGGGACCCCGAGAGGATACAGAGCTATAGGCCAATATCGCTCATAAATAGCGATATTAAAATCTACTCAAAGATCATTGCAAACCGATTAAAAAACATCCTTCCACGTCTGTTGGCGGATGATCAAATAGGCTTTACAGAGGGCCGCCAGGCCTCAGACGGAACTAAAAGGGTGTTGAATCTGATAAATTTAGCGAACAACCTGAGAACCCAAGCTACTTTTCTGGCACTGGACGCCGAGAAGGCATTTGATAGGCTAAACTGGCTTTACTTAAAAGCAACTCTCGCCAGATTTGGCTTTGACGAGAAGTTTCTATCAACAGTCTTCGCCTTGTACTCGGGTCCTAGTGCCAGGATTTATGCAATTTCCTCTCCGACCCGTTCGACATTACCAATGGCACGAGACAGGGGTGCCCCCTGTCCCCCCTTCTATTTGTGTTTGCCATAGAGCCCCTAGCCGAAAAAATAAGAATAAGCAATGATATTAAAGGCTTTGAACTGCCATCACGAAATTTTAAAATTGGATTATTTGCAGATAATCTATTCCTCACGCTACTGGATCCTGAAAACTCCATTAAAGCCCTTTCAGTTGAACTAGAAAAATTCTCTAGAGCATCTTATGTTAAGATAAACCCAAACAAATCAAAATTTATAACTCTAAACATGAAACAATCAGAAATTAACAAAATAAAGGCCCAAACCCAGTTCATTTGGGAGGATAAAGAGATTGTCTATCTAGGGATTAGAATAGCTGGATCAATCAAAGCCACAGTTAGGGCCAATTTAGACAGCATTATAAAGACTATTACAGGCGATCTATCATTTTTGGCTCAGCTAGAGACTTCCATCTTTGGGAAGATTCTGGCAGTCAAAACTTTTATCCTTCCCAAAATTTTATACATATTTAGGACTTTACCAGTTAGCTTTCTGCGCCAAACCATTGATAAAGCTCAAGAGCTCATCCGACTATTTATTTGGAAAGGTAAAAAAGCAAGAATATCTGCAGACTTAATGTACAAAAATAAAAAACATGGGGGCGCAGGACTGCCCACCATATACGCTTATTATCAGGCCTCGCTCATTAAACAGAGCTGGCACTGGTTTACTGAAAACATGACGCATCCATCTTGGTATGGCTTGGAGAGAGATGCTAGTGATAGAGGTTCATTGCAAAAGCTTTTCTTTAACTTCCTTCTGCAAAAGCCCAGTGCGAACTCATCTCATCCTATATTCCGGCCGATAATCTCAGCCTGGAGGGATCTCATTAAGCTGACTAAAAATATCAAAAAAGTAGAGCAAATCTTAAAGTTGCCTCTTTCTTCATTGGCACTGATGGACGATCTCCTGATACCGGAGGTTTGGGGGAAATCTGGAATTAAAAGGGTGGGGGATGTTTTTAGTGGAGTGGAGTTCCTGAAATTCGGTGAGATCAGGGTTAACTATAATTTACCGTCATCTGAGCTAGTCTTTTACACCATGTTGAAAGACAGAATTTGGAAATTCATAAAAGGGAAGACTTTGAATTATGAAATGCTAACTTCACTGTTGTGCAACCTTAAAAATAAAAACCTCTGGAGTCTGCGTAATTTGTATAGATCTGTCGTCAAAGACCTAACGAGCCACAAAAGCATATACAAGAAGAGATGGGAGTCCGACTTTGGTGCTGATATCCGTCTCGAGAACTGGAACGATGCCATCAAAAACACTTACAATTTCAACATATCAATGGGTCTTCATGAGAGTTATTTCAAATTGTTAAATAGGTGGTACTATACCCTGACGAGGTTATCGCATTTTAACACAGAGATATCTTCCTTGTGCTGGAGAGATTGTGGACACCAAGGGAACCTCTACCATATTTTCTGGGGTTGTTCAAAAATCAAAAACCTCTGGCTTCAAGTCACACAGCACATTAACCTCATTGCTAAGGACTTCATAATTACACCCGAAAGAGCACTTCTTTCATTAGACATGGAACAATTTGATGATTCGGTAAGACACATTATCATACACATCCTCTTAGTGACCAAGGCCATGTTAGCACAATGGTGGAAGAAAGCAGAGGTTCCCAAGTTTTCAGACATACTTGACAAGATAGGCCAACACAGCGATTTAGAACACAGATTTGCGATTAACAACAATCACATTCACAAATACTCAAAAAAATGGAAGACCTGGAACAACAAATTTCATATCAAATAGACTAAACAAGAGGCACTATATTTTGAAGTCTAAACCTGGGCACTTTAGTACTGGGATGCTGTATCTCCTTCCAAGAATGTTACCCCATAATAAGGATTGTCGATTTTTTTTTTCTTTTATGTTGTTATTCGATATATGTTATTCTATGCCTATTTGTGGGTTCTCTAGTTTTTAAAAAAAATTTCCGTACCTGTACAAGGTTGTTTATTCCCCACTCCCTTCCCTCCCTTCCTACCTTCCTTTCCCTACCCTGTTTATTTCTAAAAAAAAAATAAAATTATTTGAAAACAAAGTTCTCACCACACATCTAGATAAGTTCCTTGGGGGGTCTAGTTTCCAAAATGGTGTCATTTGTGGGGGGTTTCCACTGTTTTGGTACATCAGAGGTTTTCCAATCATGACATGGTGTCCGATCTCAATTCCAGCCAAAAAAGTCAAATAGCGCTGCTTCCCTTCTGAGCTCTGCCATGCGCCCAAATAGTCATTTACACCCACATATGGGGTATCAGCATACTTAGGACAAATTGCACAATAACTTTTAGGGTCCTGTTACCCTTGTGGAAAAAATATGATTTTTTAATTGTACCGCTCGCTGTACGTTATTAACTTCTGTGAAGCCCTTGTGGGGTCAAAGTTCTCACCACATATCTAGATAAGTTCCTTGGGGGGTCTAGTTTCCAAAATGGGGTCACTTGTGGGAGGTTTCCACTGTTTAGGTACATCAGGGGCTCTCCAAACGTGACATGGCATCCGATCTGAGTTCAAGCCAATTTTGCATTGAAAAAGTCAAACGGCGCTCCTTCCCTTCTGAGCTCTGCCATGCGCCGAAACAGTGGTTTCCCCCCACATATCAGGTATCAGCGTACTCAGAACAAGCTGCACAATAACTTTTGCTGTCCATCTTCTCCTGTTACCCTTGGTAAAATAAAAAAAATTGAACCTGAAGTATTTTTTTGAGAAAAAAAGTTAAATGTTCATTTTTTTTAAATATTCAAAAAATTCCTGTGAAGCACCTGAAGGGTTAATAAACTTCTTGAATGTGGTTTTGAGCACCTTAAGGGGTGCAGTTTTCAGAATGGTGTCACTTTTGGGTATTTTCTATCATATAGACCCCTCAAAGTGGCTTCAATGTGATGTGGTCCGTAAAAATAAAATGGTGTTGCAAAAATGAGAAATCGCTGGTCAACTTTTAACCCTTATAACTTCCTAACAAAAAAAAATTTGGGTTCCAAAATTGTGCTGACGTAAAGTAAACATGTGGGAAATGTTACTTATTAAGTTTTTTGTGTGCCGTATCTCTGTGATTTAAGGGCATAAAAATTCAAAGTTGGAAAATTGCGAAATTTTCAAAATTTTTGCCAAATTTCTGTTTTTTTCACAAATAAATGCAGGCTATATGAATGAAATTTTACCACTATCATGAAGAACAATATGTCACGAGAAAACAATGTCAGAATCATCAGGATCCATGGAAGCATTCCAGAGTTATTACCTCATAAAGGGACAGTGGTCAGAATTGTAAAAATTGGCCAGGCCATGAACGTGCAAACCACCCTTGGGGGTTAAGGGGTTAAAGTTCTGAATGTGGTTTGCTTCACAACTGGAGAAAATGATGTATCATAATCTTCACCATACTTTTGTGAGTACCTTTTTGCAACCAATCTTGCCTTTAACCAGTGATCTTTACCTTCTGAGTCATATTTGTTTTTGAAGACCCACTTACATCCGATAGCTCTTTTTCCTTGTAGTAGCTCAGTAAGCTCCCATGTGTGGAGTTGGTGAACGAACTCCATCTCTTCATTAGCGGCATTTATCCACTTCTGCTTCTCGTGGACAGGCAGTTTTTGCCTCTCTTGCCATGATTGTGGGTCTGGTCCAGAAAGTGTTCTGACCATATGAGAAAGGCATCTAGCTGGGATACCTTTGATTGCCCTTTCTGATCTCCTGACTGGAGGTTGACTTGCTTCTTCTGTGTCTTCCTAGGTGGCTTCAGAGTTTATCCACACTTCAGTGTTTCCTTTTCGGTGTCTTGGTTTGGTGATTGAGATTCTTGTTCTTGCTTCTTAGGTTGAATAATTGGTGTAACTTCATGGAATTTGAGCGATTACAGAGTTTTCATCAATCACTATATCTCTGCTGATTGATACTGTGTTGGTCTCTGGATGCAGGATTCTGTATCCCTTTTGAGTTTCGCTATATCCCAACTGGACTCCTTGCTTTGCATGTGATTCCTACTTGGAACATTTTTCTTTGGGACATACATAAACATTTTGCTTCCAAATATAATGAGGTGCTTCAGGTTAGTCTTCTTGCAGTTCCGTAGCTCATATGGAGTTTTATTTGTGGCTTTACCTGAAACTCTGTTTTGAAGATAGCAAGCTGTCATGATGGCTTCTCCCCAATACGTTATAGGTAGATTTGCATCAAACAAGATACTTTGTTGTGAGTTCATTTTTCCCTTCACCATTGAGGTCTGATGAACTCCCTCCTCTGGTGAAGGAAGGTAGTGAGACTGATTACCAAACACCTGGGCAGCTAGATGATAACTGGGTGGCTGGAATTGAGGACTGGATATAAGGCTGCCGACGCCCTTCTTCCTGGCTGGTGATTTTCCTGCTGGATTCTTGGAGACCAGTCTGATTCCTGCGTCTCAAAGCTAAGTTTTTCTGCTCTGCTTTGTACTCTTCAGTTTTGTTTTTGTTTTGTCTTGTTTTTTGGGAGTTCTGCCATCCCCGGGAGGGGGTGAGCTGAATTCCATTTTTGTCTCTGATCTGTTGATCTTTTGCTCTGTCTTCAGAATATACCTGAGTGCTGAGTCTTTTGAAGCCTAGCGACTTCAGGGCCTGTTTTTTCTATCAGTCGGTTGGCTCATTTTGATACGGTTTTTGCGGATGGCAGACAGCAGCTTTCCTATCCTGTCCTATGTAGTTAGCTTGGGCCCCATCATTTGCTCAACCTATCTTTCTATCTGTGTTAGTGTTTTCATCTTGCTTCACCATCATTATATGGTGGGGGCTGCCTATTGCTTTGGGGTCTGCTCTGGGGCAGTTTAGTTTTTCCCCCTTTCTGTCTTTAGGCTATGTAGCTCTCCGGCTGTGATCGAGGGGTCTAGGTCACCGTAGGAACCCCCCACGGCTACTGCTAGTTGTTGTGGATAGGTTCAGGGGTCTGCAATCCGATAGCTGCCAACCTCTCTGGTTTTTCTGGACTTAGCTGGTATTTTGTTTTTTCCTCCTTCGGTGACTCATCATAACAATACTTCTTCCACTTTCACAGAGAGTACGGTTCTTTCTCTCTGCAATGCCATTTTGTTCTGGGTTATATGGAATGGTAGTCTGTAGCACAATTCCATCCTTTTTCAAAATGGTTTGCACCTTACTACTCGTATATTCGGTTCCATTATCTGCAGGCAGGGCTTTTGGCATTTTTCCAAATTTGTTAAACACTACTGCAAGATATTCTTCAAGTTTCTGAGGAACTTTCTCCTTACTTTAAAGCAGGTAGGCGACTCTATATCTGGAGTAATCATCAATAAATGTGAGAAAATATCTCCTCTTGCTAGGAGTTTGAACTCTAATTGGAGCACAAACATCTGTATGTATGAGATCCCGAGGCTGTGCAGATTTAGTGGTGCTTATTTTAGGAAAGGATTTTCTGGATATTTTCCCTTTAAGACAACTAGTACACTTCATCATTTGACTACATTGGTTGATTTCAATACCATTTGTAAGTTGAGCTAACTTCCTTACTGCTTCTGGGTCTCTGTGCCCAAGACTTCTGTGCCATACATGGATACAGTTCTTATGTATATCTTGTCTAGCACTGTACACTCTTTCTTTGCATTTTAGCTGATAAAGTTCATCTTCAATTTTTCCTTCTGCAAGTGTGTGACCCTTCTTTGAGATGATGCAGCTGTTATCTTTAAAAGTAACTACAGTCCCTTTTGCATGAACTTCTTTACTTGACAGGAGATTGCTCTCAAGACTGGGAACATAGAGAACATCCTTTATTGGGATCTTTATGCTTTGCGCTGAGGAAACTGGACAGTGGAGGTAGAAGTCTCCTACTCCTTCTAAAGTTATATAGTGACCATTAGCTAAGATGAACTTTTCTGACTTGCTTCCATTAAGGTCAGTGAAGAAATCCTTGTTATTTATCATGTGACTGCTTGCACCAGAATCTATACACAATATATGCTTTGCAGATGGGCCTGTACTGGCTTTAAATGCAGCTTCAACACATGCAGAATTTCCCTTTACAGCTGTTTTAACCCTTTGATGACTGTTCTGCTTTTTAAGCTGACTCATTCTTTCTTTCCAAATTCTGCAGTCTGCTTTAAGGTGGCCGGGCTTTTTACAGACAAAACATTTGTGAGTTTCTCTTAGATTACTATTATATTTAGGGAAATCCTGTGTCTTTAATGCTGTTTCTGCTCTGGATTCATTACTGCTGCTTACATGCTGCATTTTTCTCTTGAATTCATTCACAAGTTTTCCTTTAACATACTCTAATGTCAGCTCATCATCTAGTGCAATCACGAATGTGTCATATCTTTCTGGAAGACCACTTAATAGCAGTGCATCAAAATGAAAATCTTTAATTTCTTCTCCAATACCCCTGAGATGCTCCACAATCTCTAGGATGTTTCTTATATAGTCATGCATATTCTGTCCATCACTTAGCTTAGACAGAATACAGCTTTTTCATGACATAAAGCTTATTGCTGAGATTTGATCTTTCATGCACTTTCTGTAACTCATCCCACATCACCTTTGCAGTTGCACACTTGCATATATGCAAAATCTGATTATCATCTACACTGAGGGAGATTGTACTTTGTGCTTTCTGATCCTTCTCTAGCTAGCCAATCATCTGGTAATGGATGAGGCACTTGTTCCGAAGTATATTTCCACATACCTTCTCTTCACCTTGAATTTCCAGGACTGGTAGTTCTGGTTAGTGATGCTTGGCACTGAGAACTTGACAGGATTACTGCTAGTGGACATCTTTTCTTTTGCTCTGGGCTTCTGTTGCTGTGTTACTCTGGGGTTCTGTGTCACTCTGGGCCCATAACCTGATGGCATGGGATTATTCAAGATACTCTCCAAGCGTGTGACAACAGAGCTTCTTTATTCAGGAACAACCAGGAACAATATATGATAAGCTTAATAGATCAGGAATAAATCATTTGTGTGTCTCTATCTGTGCATCATCTGCAGCAGGCTGCTTCTCTCATACACAGACACAGGAAAAACAGGAAATACAGTCACTTGCTCTCCCTGTGTGAACCTCTGGGAGTTTTTTTGTTCTAACTTTTTGAGCAGCATATAAATCTAGCAACTAAACACTCATACACAGAAATGGAGTTGTTGCACGAAACACATTCCAACAAAAATTCATAATTAAGTAATACAAGCAAAGAAATGGGAATAACATAGGAAAAAACACATGCATTGAAAATGCAGAAATAACGTAATAACAAAAATACTTCTTTCTCAGAAACTTTATGCGATAGAACAAAACTAAGCATATTTTTGGAATCAGCACATCAAACACCATAAAACAGGTATATTACCTTTACTGTTGATTTTATTGTGTTGACCAGTGTAATGGTTACAAAAACGTGCTGTAAGAATAAACTCCATCACAGATTTCGCAATTAATTCATCCTGCAGCCTGCTTTGTACTGTGATATATTTAGGCTGTAGAAGCCAAACAGTTCAAAATTATTAATATAACCATGCTGCAAATGTTATTTTAGGCAAAATGCATGCATTTAAGTGAGAAAAAGCCTAAGTCCACATTCTTTAAGCAAAAAAAATAGAAAACACTGTTTGCAGGTGCTGCCAGGTTCAGAGGAAACAGGGTGACCAGGAAATTAGAAAGGATTAGGTATGTTGTGTCCTCTATACCATCACCACTACCGCCATCTCCAGTCATTGTGGATGGAAATTTTATTTTTCAAATAGCCAAGATCATTGATTCTCTCTTAGTATGTCGGTCGCTTCGGTATCTGGTACACTGAAAGGGATATGGTCCTGAAGAGAATGTTGGTACCATCATCTGATGTCCATGCGGGTTGTAGAGTCAGTCTCATGCTACCACGAGTGTGAAAGCACAACCAACATTAAAAAGTGACCAAAACATCAGCCAGAAAGCATTGGTACTGAGATGTGGTCCCCTCCTGCAGAAACACTCCTTTATTGAGGGTTGTCTTGCTAATTGCCAATAATTTCCATCTGTTGTCTATTCCATTTGCACAACAGCATGTGAAATTGATTGTCAATCAGTGTTGCTTCCTAAGTGGACAGTCTGATTTCACAGAAGTTTAATTTACTTGGAGTTATATTCTGTTGTTTAAGTGTTCCCTTTATTTTTTTTTGAGCAGTGTGTTAACACACTATATTATGCTAACATTTACACAGGTTTAGAGGGAAAAAAAAAAAAGCTACTGGGAATACTTTTTTTAAATGTACATTGTTTGTTTTAAAAATTCATTTTCTTTGTATGCATTTAAAGAGACATCTTAAAAACTAGATCACGCAGGCTGGAGATGGCCCCGATTTGTTTCAGTGTGATAGATTTGATATATATCTCGCTATACATGTTAGATATTTTTTACACCTTTTGTTAACTTTTCCTCGGCTTACATTATGTAAAAATTGAGAAAAATTTTAGCACAATTTTAATGCACGTTGGCACAGTTTAAAACAAAATCTTTTTCTATACAGTGTAATACATAACATTTATCTGATGCAAAGGATATAGGAAATTCCACATAATATCACCTATACCTCAACATACACACAAACAGCAAAATTACATCAACATACTTATCATTGTAAGATTTTATTTTTTTACCAGTTAACACTAGAACTACTGAGGTAGTCATTTTGACTAGTTCGCACTATGTATTTCTCCTCTGTGACTACATTTTTTGGAATTCCGGCTTGAGACTCGGTGACTTTTCCTCAAATAGGATGTTAAAAAAGATTTTGTGGCAATAAATAATTTAGTTGCAAAAATAGCGCATTTATTTCAACATTCACCTATAACTACTAAAGGTAGTCATTTTGACTACCTGCTATATTTTGCTGTCCTTTTGTCACTAAAAGTTGCTGTAAAGTTTTGTGCATAATTTTTTCACTGTATCTTATTTACCCTGATGTTCATATAGATGTTGTTCAATTCAGATGTCAACTTTTCACATTTTCATTGTGTTACCTGGTTGTATTACTGTGTAATGCTGATCTGAATAGAGCTTTTTTGTAAAACTGTAGGCTCTTATCTTATGCTAACGAAGGGAGGTGTTTTTCTCTGGTCCAAGCAGTAGACAGTAAGTCTGGATAGTAAATTACTTTCATTTCACTTGGAGAGACAAAGACAACAGATGCAGACATAAGAGCTCTGAAAACTCCTACAGGTATATACAACATTTTATTGTCATATTATTCGATTATTTTGTACTGTATAGTGTGAAGCAGCAATTTTTTGGGGGAAAAACTATATTTGCATACAGCTTGATGTTATTAGTTATAGTTTACAGCTAGAAAGAATATTTTTTTATCTGCAAATGGGCAATATGCATGAATATAGCAATAATGTAATGTAATGGTTTATGAGGCGAAAACAATAAAAATTACGTTTTTTTTTCAACAGCACAAGAACAGGTACTAGGAGATGGCCTGTTCACGCTTTTGAAAATACCTTAGACTTAGCGGGTATAAATGCTTGGATATTATACAAGGAGATGACCACCGGACAAATGTCACGCAAGGCATTTTTGCAAAAGCTTGTCACAGAGTTGAGTGGTCCATATGTTGTATCTAGGGGAAAGGGTGGCATGTCCCAAGTTGCTACATCTTCAGATGTGATGTCTCAAAAAAAATTTTGCCAGATAAAAGCAAAATGCAAAAATAATCGATCTGTTGGAAATTGTATGACTTGCCATAAGTCTTTGTGTGGGCAATGTACCGCTGTAATTGAAAGACGATGCTTGAAATGCGAATCAACAAATGTTTAGAAAGTTACCGGTTGTATTTCATAATAACGGTTGGTCGGTTTTATTGAGATTCTGCGCCATATTTTCATTTTTCTTCTCCTTCACTTACATTTTCTCTGCTTGTTGTTCTTGAGTTGTTTATTTGTAATACAGAAGATTTGTGACATCTTAAGTTTGTGTAAGATTTGTAACACCCATTCTTTTAAAGTATGAAGGTTATGCTCAACGTTCTGTCAAACATCATCCACTCTAATAGTTTTGTAATGTGAGAAGCAGGATCACTGCTATCTTTTGTGGCTGAATCTAGCTGTCTGCAGTCACTGTTACTGCGGCACACAATTATTATACATACTTATTAGAGCAGCAATAACCTGAGGCTTGTCATTCATTTTTAATGTGGCGTTAGACAGTCAATTGTAGAAAGCAATGTACTTCTTCAAATCTTATTCAAATGGGTGAAAACAATTTACTATGGTGTATTTCTGCTCAATGAGAAATAGCTCCTGCCCTCTCCTTTAACTTCTAAGACTTTGAATTCATTCTAAGCTTCATGAATTAAAAACAGCAGGTGTAAAGTTCACATCTCGTAAAGATGTAATTAAAGTTATTGTCTCAAATTCACTTTATTTTAGGAATCTCTACAAGCGATTTTTCTCATCATGGTTTTAACTAGTGATGAGCGAATGTGTTCGCCACTACTCATTACTTGCCCGAGTATCACGGTACTCGGCGAGCACCGAGCTTTTCTGGGATTACTCGGCCGGAACTCGGGTCTCCACCTAGCTTTTTTGGTGGTCTTTAGAGACCCAATCACAATGCAGGGATTCTCTGCCAGGCAATGAAACGCCGCAGCCATCTTTGTTGTGGTCATGAAGTGATTGGCCGCACAGCATCATCAGGGGTATAGGAGACCGGACGCCGCCCTGCTTGGCGCATTCAGCTCCGGATTTAGATATTGTAGGGAGAGCTGCTGCCAAGATAGGGTCAGATTTGGGGATTTTTTAGTCAGTGTGGGGTCTACCATCCTAAAGGACTCAAATCCAGCTAAACCAACAGTCCTTCTAAGGACTAATTCCAGAGTATATAGGATGCAGTGTTAGGTAGGCAGGGGATTGTACGTTGCTCTATACATATCAGTGCAAGTCCTGCAGGCACTGTGTGTGTATATAGATATCATTGCATACATCAATAGGGTCCATTCCCTTCCTGTCTGCTGCTGCTGCTACCTATAGGATATATTGACCGTATATACCTAGCCCCAGGTCTAATTGACTAGGAAAAATGTTTTTGCCAGGTTAATAGAGCTTATTTTATTGCAAAGCAATCCAGAGACCTTTTTTTTCCTCCATTTGCTTTTTGACACTGCACAATGCAGCCAGATCCTTTTCCTAGCACAGTGTGAAAATCCAGCAATTTTAAAGGAGTCCCAAAAATTACTTTTGAATGCGCTGAGAAATCTTTCATTTTTATGTGGTACGGTAGAATAGAATTTTTTTTTGAGTGTCTTACACAATTTCTTGACACCATTTTTCTGAACCCCCCAAAAAATACACACAGGCCACATATTTTACAGTGTGGTATATCTGTGACATGCCTCATCCATCCACCTCCTAAAAATTTGGGAATTTTAGGCCTAAATTCCATTTTTTTGGCTGTGTGTCACTCTAGTTATATACAGCACTATTTAGCCTAAAAAAGCAATAAATACAGGCCACATATTTGTTAGTGTGGTATCTCCGTGCCAGCTCATATATCTGCGTGCTCCAAGTTTGCCCATTTTAGGCCGGTATTCCATTTTTTCCTGTGTGTCACTGTAGTTATATACAGCACTATTTAGCATAAAAAAAGAAAAAAATACAGGCCACATATTTGTCAGTGTGGTATCTCCGTGCCAGCTCATATATCTGCATGCTCCCAGTTTGCCCAATGTAGACTGGTATTCCAGTTTTTTCCTGTGTGTCACTGTAGTTATATACAGCACTATCTAATATATAAAGCTCAATGTGTGTGTATGTATGTATGTATGTATGTATGTATGTGTGTATGTCCGGGATTGGCATCTGCATCATCGCAGCTACAGCCACAAAATTTTGCACAGTCACACGTCTGGACCCCGAGAGCATCATAGGCTATGTTGTGAGGTGAAATTTTAACCCCGCGTGTTCCAGTTCACCAAACAATTTTGCCCCTATGTACATAATGGGGAAAAAGTGTATGCATGTATGTATGTGTGTATGTCTGGGATTGGCATCTGCACCGTCGCAGCTACAGCCACAAAATTTTGCACAGTAACACGTCTGGACCCCGAGAGCGTCATAGTCTATGTTGTGAGGCGAAATTTTAACCCAGCGCGTTCCAATTCACCAAAAAATTTTGCCTATTATTCTAATCATTTCTATGGTGTTATTGTCCTTCTGTAAAGCTGGAAATAACACAATTTATTACCGTGCCAACACAGACCACCCTCTGACACAGACTGCAGGGGGAGCCAAGTATCACACAGGATAGGATTAGATACACGGCTCAGCAGTCAGTATCACACAGGAAAAGATTAGATACACAGCTCATCAGTCAGTATCCCACAGGATAGGAATAGATACACGGCTCAGCAATCAGTAACACACGATAGGATTAGATATACAGCTCAGCAGAAAGTATCACACAGGAGAGGATTAGGTACACAGCTCAGCAGACATTATCACACAGGATAGGGTTAGATACACATATACACATGCTGTTTATCAAAAGGCTCTTGAATGAGTTGAAAATAAAATACTATCAATACTTGGGTAATCGTTTAGTTAATTTGTGTTGCAAATCTGTAGTGTTGAATATATGATGTGAAATGTTTTTATGTACAATATAATTATAATTTGTTATAACTAACCACAGTTGGTTACTATGCCCAGGCAATGCCGGGCTCTTCAGCAATACAAAGCCAAAAATACAGGCCACATATTTGGCAGTGTGGTATCTCCGTAACAAGCCTCATTTATCTGTGCAAAAAATTTGGCCATTTTTGGCCTACATATTCTAGTGTTTTTGAAGTCTGTTACCATACTTATTGACACAAGTTTGATAAGCCAAAAAACATTTTTACCTACAGTCCAGATAGGTAAAAGTGTGGTATTCCCGCACACGTATCACATACAAGTTTGCTCCCAATTCAGCCATATGTAGTGAACGTGTATAATATTCTAGTCCATTTAAAATGTGCAAGGCGCGTGGCAAGGGAAGGGGAAGTGGACGTGATGATGATGGTGCATGCCGTGGGCAAGCTGAAATTGTGCCACCAGAAACACCCACATCTTCTCGCTGGATCTTAGTGTCCGAAGTCCTAGGGGACCACAGCAAGACAGCACTATTGAAGCACAAGCAGTGTGAAAAGGTTGTTGGTTGGATAGCGGATAATACTTCCAGTTACTTATCCACCAACACCAGCACCCTGGCTTCCACACGGTCAAGTCAGAGTTGCCGTGAATCTGGAATGCATATTCTTTACCCTGTTCCTCCTACCTCCCACCATGCTGAGTGCCCTGAGCCAACTGATCCCACACTCGGACACTCCCAAAAGCTGTTCAGTAGTGTTGAGCATTCTGATACTGCAAATATCGGGTATAGGCCGATATTCGCTGTATCGGAATTCCGATACCGAGTACCGATATTTTTACAATATCGGATACCGGAATCGGAAGTTCCCATAATGCAATGAGCCACTGTTGTGGCTGTGATTGGCTGCTGAAATGATGTCATCATGATGCGCGGTCTGTGCGCATCATGATGTGCGGTCTGTGCGGGCCTGCCGAGGGTCTGTACGGGCCTGCCGGGGGTCTGTGCGGACAGCCGGGGGTCTGTGCGGACAGCCGAGGGTCTGTGCAGACAGCCGAGGGTCTGTGCGGGCTGCTGGGGGTCTTTGTGTCTGTGTGCAGGCATCATCCGATGGGACTACAAGTCCCATCGGGCTATGCCTGCTACAATGACAGTGATTGACACATTAGCCAATGATGGGACAGTAGTAGTCCCATCATCCGGCTAATGTGTTGAATGTAAAAAAAAAATATATATATATATATATATATATATATATATATATATATACACATACATACTACATATATACAACATTCATACAACATACATACTACATACATACTACACATATACTACATTCATACAACATACATACTACATATATACTACATTCATACAACATACATACTACATACATACTACACATATACTACATTCATACTACATACATACTACACATATACTACATTCATACAGCATACATACTACACATATACTACATACATACTACACACATACTACACACATACATACTACCTACATACAGCATACATACATACTACATATATACTACATTCATACATACTTCATATATACTACATTCATGCAACATACATACATACTACATATATACAGCATACATACAAAATACATACTACATACTTACTACATACATACAACATGCTACAGACATACAAAATACATACTACATACAATACATTCATACAATACATACAGTACGTATAACAGAGTACATAGTCACCATTACTTGTCACTTTGTTCCCTGAAGCCAGTGTCATCTGTGAGAAAAATTAGAAAAAAAACAAGCAAGCAATATACTCCCTGATCTGCAGAAATCCACGAGTGTCCCACGACGATCTGCTGCACTGCATCACTGAGAGGTTACTATCGTTCACTGGTCTCACTTTATGGAAAAAGCTGCGTGGGAACTTTCTCACACAGCAATGCCAAAAGTGAGACTAAGGACTATTTTTTTTACAGTGGCGGAGGAATACAGTGTGGAAGGATACCTACCTCCCGTCATTGTATTCCTCCCGGAGCCCCCTAGAGAGCGGTCGCATCAGCTGATGCTGCTGTTCTCCACGGGAGATCGTCATGGGACACTCGTGGATTTCTGCAGATCAGGGAGTATATTGGTTGTTTGTTATTTTCTAATTTTTCTCACAGATGACACTGGCTTCGGGGATCAAAGTGACAAGTGATGGTGAGTATGTACTCTATGTTATATGTACTGTATGTCTATATGTATGTATTGTATGAATGTATTGTATGTAGTATATATGTAGTATGCATGTAGTATGTCTGTAGCATGTTGTAAGCATGAATGTAGTATATATGAAGTATGTATGTATGTTATATGAATGTAGTATATATGAAGTATGTATGTAGTATGTATGTTGTATAAATGTAGTATATATGTAGTATGTATGTTGTATGAATGTAGTATATATGAAGTATGTATGTTGTATGAATGTAGTATATATGTCGTATGTATGTATGCTGTATGAATGTAGTATATATATGTTGTATGAATGTTTATATGTTGTATGAATGTAGTATATATGAAGTATGTATGTAGTATGTTGTATGAATGTTGTATATATGAAGTATGTATGTATATATATATTTTTTTTACATTCAACACATTAGCCGGATGATGGGACTACTACTGTCCCATCATTGGCTAATGTGTTAATCACTGTCATTGTAGCAGGCATAGCCCGATGGGACTTGTAGTCCCATCAGACGATGCCTGCACACACACAAGACTCCCAGCAGGCCCACACAGACCCCCGGCAGCCGGCACAAGCCCCGGCAGGCCCGCACAGACCCCCAGCAGCTGGCACAGGCCCCTGGCAGGCCCATACAGACCCCCGGAAGCCAGCACAAGCCCCCAGCAGGCCCGTACAGACCCCCGCCAGCCGGCACAAGCCCCCGGCAGGCCCGTACAGACCCCCGGCAGCCGGCACAAGCCCCCGGCAGGCCCATACAGACCCCCGGAAGCCGGCACAAGCCCCCGGCAGGCCTGTACAGACCCCCCGCCAGCCAGCACAAGCCCCCGGCAGGCCTGTACAGACCCCCTCCCAGCCGACACAAGCCCCCGGCAGGCGTGTACAGACCGCCAGCAGCCGGCACAAGCCCCCGGCAGGCCCATACATTGGACGATGCTTGCACACAGACATAAAGACCCCCGGCAGGCCCGCACAGACACCCGGCAGGCCCGCACAGACCCCGCCCGTACACACAGACATGCACAGTGTCCACCCATGCACCGCCCACACTCTTCCCCCCCTCCTGAACAGGATGTGCAAGTACAGAAAGGGTTTTTTTTAATTCAGATATTTCTGTCCCATTGACTTGAATGGGACTTCCGGTATTGGAATCGGCGATACCCGATACCTTTTGGGTATTGGCCGATCCAATCCGATCCGATATTTCTCAATATCGGACAGTATCGCTCAACACTACTGTTCAGTTTTCCATTTGTAGATTCATGCCTCTCGCCTGGTCCATTTGAAGCTGGGCAAGATGAGATTCCATGTAGAGATGCACAAATATTTGAGCAGCCACTGTCAGAAGAGGTGGACGATGATGAGACACAAGTTCTGGAAAGTCAGGAGGAGGACCAGAGTGCGGAAGTGGAAGATGAGGTGGTGGATGATATAGTAACTGACCCAACCTGGCAGGAAGACATGCAAAGTGAGGACAGCAGCACACAGGGGGAGGGAGGTGTAGCACCTCTTCAGGCAGGAAGAAGCAGTGTAGTGGCTGCAGACAGAAGGTGTGCAACCATTCCCCGTAACACCAACATGACGGAAGTTGCCAGTCCAAGGTCTTCCCGAGTCTAGTTATTTTTTTAAAGACTCTCCCGATAACCCCAAACAGGCCATTTGCAACACTTGTCATGCCAGCATCAGCAGGGGTAGCAAAACTACCAGCCTTACCACCACCAGCATGATCAGGCACATGGCAGCAAAGCACCTGACTTTGTGGGCTCAACTCCAGGCTCCAGGAACAGTTTCTACGGGTGACACCACTGCTTCTTCCACTGTTGTGCGTGCAAGTCAATCCTCTGTCCACGGGGCATGCGAAAATGCCTCCTGTCCTGCACCTGCCATTGCCCACAGTCAAATAGCACCATCATCAAGGACGTCCACATCCTTGTCCCAGCGCAGACTTTAGTTTTCCATACAGCAGTCATTGGAACGCAAGCAGAAATAAGCAGCCAATGCACCACAGGCCACAGTACTAAATTCTCACATTTCTCGTCTGTTTGTGCTCGAAATGTTGCCTTTTAGGCTCGTGAAGATGGAAGCTTTCCGCAACCTGATGGCGGCGACCGTCACAAGGTACTCGGTCCCCTGCCGACACCAATTCTCCCGCTGTGCCGTCCCGGCATTACACAAGCACGTGTTCAACAACATTACCCGTGCCCTCAACAATGCAGTTACTGAGAAAGTACACCTAACCACGGAAACTTGGACAAGTGCTTGTGGCCAGGAACGGTACATCTCACTGACGGCACACTGGGTTAACATAGGGGAAGCTGGGACCCAGTCTGACCTTGAGATGGAACATGTCCTCCCGATGTCAAGGATTGCGGGCCCTACGTCAATCAGGGTTGCCCCCACTGTGTACAGCTCCTGCACCTCCTCCTCCTCTTCAGTCTCCATCTCTGAAATGAGCACATCAGTTACAAGCTGGAAGCCCTGCAGCACTGCCAAAGTCAAGCGGCAACAGGCTGTGCCGACGCTAATTTGCTTAGGTGACAAACCGCACAATGCTGAAGAGTTGTTGACAGCTCTGAAATAACAGGCAGATGTGTGGCTGACACCGCTGAATCTCCAGCCAGGCATGGTTGCATGTGACAATAGCAGGAACCTGGTGGCGGCTCTGAGGTGAGGCGAACTGACACACGAATCATGCCTGGCCCATGTGCTTAACCTTGTTGTTCAACTTTTTCTAAAAAGCTATCCGGAGCTGCTGGATCTTCTGGTGAAAGTACGCCGCCTGTGTGCCCATTTTAGAAAGTCAGCTAAAGCTTCAGCTGCCCTTGCTGTGCTTCAGCAGCGATTGCAGATTCCGGCTCACTGACTGGTGTGTGTTGTCCCCACGCGTTGGAACTCTACACTGCATACGTTGGAAAGGATTTCTGAGCAGAAGAGGGCAGTTGTTGAATACCAGCATTAACAAGGCCGTCGTTATTCAGGTTTGACTCCACACATAAGACCTCAGGAGTGGACATGGATGTCAGACATATGTAACATCCTCCAAAACTTTGAGGAGTCCACCAAGATGGTGAGCGGCGATGACACCATAATTAGCGTCACCATCCCGCTCATCTGCATTCTGAAATGCTTTCTGCTCACAATGAAAGAGGATGCATTGCAGGCGGAGCACGAGGACATGGAGCAAGGAACCATACAGGGTGATTGCACACAACCCAGCCTCATGTCATCCTTACGTGGATTGGTTGACAATGAGGAAGAGGAGGAGGAAGAACAGGAGCTACTTTCATTTGCTATAGACAGTACTACAACCCCAACTGTCATACTGTCTGCTCAGTGTGGATGGCCTGAGGACAGGGAAGAAGAGAAGGAGGATGACACCTTGGTCAGTAGTCTTGTTGGTGAGGACACGGAAGACATGCCTGTTACCAGTCTGGCACGCATGGCTGACTATGTTGCACTGCCTTTCCTGTGACCCTGGTATTGTAAAAATATTGGTTAACAGTCATTACTGTGACACTTCTAGACCCATGCTACAAGGAGAGCTTTCAATCTCTTGTTCCAGAGGCAGACAGGTGTACTAAAATGGTGCAGTACCAGAGGTCCATTGTTGCAGAATTAAGAAAAATTCCCATCTCAAAATGCTGGCGCCAGACATAACAGTTCCTTATACAACCAAGGAGGACAGGCGACACAACTCCAATCCAGCAGGGGAACACTGGCAAAGTTTTGGGACAGTTTTCTAAGACCCTCCCATCGCCCTGGCCCTGAGGCGTGGGGTAATGTCACAAGGAATGCAATGTTTTATAAGGTGCTAAGGGAGTACCTTGCTGACCATAGCAACGTCCTGAGTGATTCCTCTGTGCCTTTTAATTATTGGGTATCCAAGCTGGACACGTGGCATGAACTGGCTCTCTACGCCTTGGAGGTCCTGGCCTGTCTTGCCGCTAGGGTTTTGTCAGAGCAGTTTTTTAGTGCCACAGGTGGAATTATCACAGATAAGCGCATTCGCCTGTCAATGGAAAATGCAGACAGGCTGACTCTTATAAAAATGAACAAGGGACGGTTTGGGCCAGACTTCTCGACACCAAACGATGACAGCGAAACATAACCTCCAATGTAGTGTCTTTTTGGAAGGTGTATTGCCATGCACCTCTTCACACTCACACATGGGTTTACGCTTCCTGATTTTGGCTATTTGATGTCTTCCTCCTCCTTCTCATCCTCACCATCCATCACCACTCGAACACCAGGGTGAACGTATTCCGTCATGCTCCAGCCACTCTATTTTTTGGCAAGGGTGTTATGATGCCATCACCAAATTTAAAAAAAAAAAAAAAATGTACCCCCCAAGGGAAAATGTTTTTCAGCCCATACACTTAGTGTATGGGCATTACAAGACTAGAAGACCCGCTCCTTTACATTGGGACTATTTTATAATGAGGCCTTCCTCCATGTCTCATCATCCA
Source organism: Dendrobates tinctorius (assembly GCF_039654945.1). Taxonomy (NCBI): domain Eukaryota; kingdom Metazoa; phylum Chordata; class Amphibia; order Anura; family Dendrobatidae; genus Dendrobates; species Dendrobates tinctorius. The sequence continues at coordinate 15,182,551 of NW_027361750.1, read as the reverse complement.
CTGCTACTACATCAACAGGGTTAACGTGTTCCATGCTGCTACAGCCAGTGTCGAATTCTTAACAAGGGTGGGTGGTTATGCTGGGTGTAAAATACTTGTTATGCAAAAGGTTGAGGTGTACCCCACAGGGGAAAATGTTTGCCAGCCAATACACTTAGTGTATGGGCATTACAAGTCTAGTAGACCCACTCCTTTGTAATGGGCCTATTTTTTAATGAGGCCTTCCTCCACGTCTCATCGTCCACCACCACCACTACATCACCAGGGTTAACGTGTTCCATGCTGCTACAGCCAGTGTTGAATTCCTAACAAGGGTGGGTGATTTTGCTGGGCATAAAATACTTGTTATGGAAAAGGTTGAGGTGTACCTCACAGGGGAAAATGCTGGCCAGCCAATACACTTAGTGTATGGGCATTACAAGTCTAGTAGACCCACTTCTTTAAATTGGGCATATTTTTAGTCAGGCCTTCCTCCACATCTCATCATCCACCACCACTACATCACCAGGGTTAACGTGTCCCGTGCTGCTACAGCCAGTGTCGAATTCTTAACAAGGGTGGGTGGTTATGCTGGGCATAAAATACGTGTTCTGAAAAACGTTAAGATGTACCCCACAGGGGAAAATGTTTGCCAGCTAATAAACTTAGTTTATGGGCATTACAAGTCTAGGAGACCCGCTTCTTTAAATTGGGCATATTTTTTAATCAGGCCTTCCTCCACATGTCATCAGCCATCGCCACTAGATCACCTGGGTTAACGTGTTCCATGCTGCTACAGCCAATGTCGAATTCCTAACAAGGGTGGGTGGTTATGCTGGGCGTAAAATACTTGTTATGGAAAAGATTGAGGTGTACCCCACAGGGGAAAATGTTTGCCAGCAAATACATCTAGTCTATGGGCATTACAAGTCTAGGATACCCGCTCCTTTTTAATGGGACATTTTTTTTTTATGAGGTCCTCCACCATGTTTCTTCCAAGGGGGGATTTGGGTTTATTGGGGTGCACATGACTTAGTAGCAGGGGAGGCCTTGCAGTCAATGCATAAGAAAAGAGTTTGGGAGAACAAAATGAATAAGATGAAGTGGATTTTCCGGTGACCATCCAGTACATGGCTTGAAAAGCTTATTGGGGTGCATGTAACTTTGGGGCAGGCCAGGCCTTGCATTCAATGCAACATTTTTTCAGGAAGCCCTCCTGTACCTCTCCTGAAAGTGGTATTGGGGTGCGTCTTAATTCTTGACAGCCCATCCACTCACTGCATAGGCATTAACAGCATAGGAGACCCACTGTTTAATAATGGCCATTTAAGAAGATTAATGCTGCCTGATGCCCCTGTAAAAATAGGCTCTGTGAATTTATGAGTCCCTCCTTCATAAAAGAAACAAGATGTGTCTGCTTATGTGTCACACACCGCATTGCCAGCTAGGGTTGTTAAATGTTACAATGACATTTCCCAGTGAATGCACTTGTATTGGTTGAAACCAATGCTAGAGTTGCAAAACACCTCAAAAACGCTGTGTGTGAACAAAGCCCAAGTGGTGGAGAAACATTTTTGTTTTGGGATAATTATTTTGGCTTAGATAAAAGTCATTAACCTGGAAAGGATGTTCCTTAACATATTTCCCAGCAAAATCCATTTTGGTTTCGTTTTTGTAGGTTTTCGGGTGCGTCTGTAAAAAGGGGGTGAAACTCTGACAACATTGTTCAGAGCTGTGACCTAGTAGTGAGAAATGCTTCCAGGGGCAGTTGCTATAATGTTTCCGTGTCATTTGAGCAGTGTTTCCATCATTTTCTGACGTTTTTAGACCTTGAAAGGACCCCCAGGGGGATTGCGGTAAAAATGCTCGGGTCTCCCATAGACTTACGTTGGGCTCGTTGTTCTATCTGAGAACCCGAGTATTCCAATTTGCTCGACCTGAGCAACGAGCACCCGAGCATTTTAGTACTCGCTCATCACTAATTTTAACCTATCTTTAAAAACAAAGCTATAGCATATAGCTATTGGATTGGTGTTTTATTATTTTGCTTTTTCCTTGAAACATGACAAGATGGCATGTGATCTCACTCAGCAAAGGTACAGTGGGTACCGAAAGTATTCAGTCCCTTTTACATTTTTCACTCTTTGTTTCATTGCAGCCATTTGGTAGATTCAAAAAGGTTCATTTTTTTCTCATTAATGTACACTCTGCACCCCATCTTGACTGAAAAAAAAAACAGAAATTTTTGCAAATCTATTAAAAAAGAAAAACTGAATTATCACATGGTCATAAGTATTCAGACCCTTTGCTCTGTATTGAGTAGAAGCACCCTTTTGAGCTAGTACAGCTATGAGTCTTCTTGGGAATGATGCAACAAGTTTTTCACACCTGGATTTGGGTATCCTCTGCCATTCTTCCTTGCAGATCCTCTCCAGTTCCATCAGGCTTTATGGTGGACAGTCATTTTCAGGTCTCTCCAGAGATGCTCATTTGGGTTTAGGTCAAGGCTCTGGCTGGGCCAACATGACAATGACCCTAAGAACATAACAAAGGAGTGAGTGGAGTCAATAACAAAGGAGTCAATAACAAAGGAGTCAAAGCCACTCCTTTGTTATTTTAGCTGTGTGCTTAGGGTCATTGTTTTGTTGGAAGGTGAACCTTCAGCCTAGTCTGAGATCCACAGCACTCTGGAAGAGGTTTTCATCCAGGATATCTCTGTACTTGGCCGCATTCTTAGTTTCTTCAATTGCAACCAGCCGTCCTGTCCCTGCAGCTGAAAACACCCCATAGCATTATGCTATACTGTATGTACTGTACATTCAAAACTACCTTTTCACTGGAGATCACAAATTGTGTGTGCCAAGTCTTTATATCTATGGCATTGAGAAGAGACTTCTGTCAGGCCACTGTGCCATAAAGGCCCGACTGGTGGAGGGCTGCAGTAATAGTTGACTTTGTGGAACTTTCTCCCATCTCCCTACTGCATCTGTGGAGCTCAGCCACAGTGATCTTGTGGTTCTTCTTTACCTCTCTCACCAAGGCTCTTCTCCCACGATCACTCGGTTTGGCTGGACGGCCAGGTCTAGGAAGTCTTCTGGTGGTTCCAAACTTCTTCCATTTAAGAATTATGCAGGCCATTGTGCTCTTAGGAACCTTGAGTACTGAAGAAATTATTTTGTAACCTTGGCCAGATCTGTGCCTTGCCACAATTCTGTCTCTGAGCTCCTTGGCCAGTTCTTTTGCCCTCATGATTCTCATTTGATCTGACATGCACTATGAGCTGTGAGATCTTATATAGACAGGTGTTTGCCTTTACAAATCAAGTCATATCAGCTTAATTAAACAGCTGGACTCCAGTGAAGGAGTAGAACCATCACAAGGAGGATCGCAAGGAAATAGACAGCATGTGACTTAAATACAAGTGTCTGAGCAAAGGGTCTGAATACTTATGAACATGTGATATTTCAGTTTTTCTTTTTTAATAAATTTGCCAAAATCTCTACAGTTCTGTTTTTTTTCAGTCAAGATGGGGTGCAGAGTGTACATTAATGAGAAAAAAGTGAACTTTTTTGCATTAACCAAATGGCTGTAATGAAACAGAGTGAAAAATGTAAAGGGGTCTGAATACTTCCCGTACCCACTGTAGATCTAATCCACACTAATTAGGAACAAAGACTCTGAAAGGACTTGTGCATCCGTTTAAATCGGATGAGTGCTATCCATAGTTTTGAAAGCTAGCACTCGTACCCATGTTATTCTATGAGGCTGTGCACATGTATGATTTTTCCCTTGGAATAAGTGGTCCAAGCAGCATGCATGATTTACCTCTGAGAATCAGATGGCACTCATCCATTCATGTCTATGGGTCCATGAAAAAAAAATCTGAGTACGGTCCCATTTTTACAGACAGATAAAATGGAGAAGGTGGAGAAACTTTTTTTTCTCTCCACCTCTGAGAGAATTGGATCCCAATCTGGTCACAGTCTGGGGAGACTGAAATTGGACCAATTTTCTCAGATGGATCGAAACCAGTCATCTGTACCTAACCAAACAGTTCTGTCTATACATGTCTCTGGTTTAGGTGATTTCCTAAGTCAAGTTTCAAGTGTTGGACAGAGATGTATGGGAAAGTAACCAATAAGTGGCATTAGGGAGTCTACAACTCTAAAACTCTGCTGTCATGATCAAGATACAGGGATCAAGGTAAGATTCAATTGGTGTACTCAGAACATTACCCGTCGTACAACTGGGCTTCAATATGAAATTGGTAACAGAACCCCCTCAGCCCTCACCCCACCTACAATTTATGATGCTGGTTTCATCAACGTGAGACTTTTAAGCCCTCTAAAGCACCATTGGTTGAGTTTGGCCGCTACCTATTCCCTTCTCCATCGACCAGTCTACTCTCTAACCTAGCTACTATAGCTACTACCTAGCTGTATACTGTAAGTGATCTGTTTTACCATGTGACATCCATAGGCATGCTGTCACGGCCACGTGTGTCTGGACGCAGCGGTTACCGCAAGGCGAACCCGTAACACACGTGACCCAGGATACAGCGCCTCCAGTGGGGCGAATTTAAATAAAACGTACAGATGGATACACCGCCTCCACCTGGCGAATTTAGGAATTACACGTTATACTTACATTCTGGAAACCCCGCCTCCAGTAAGGCGAATTAAATAATAAGGGGGACCTGGGTAACATTAACAATGGTGGGCCCTGCTATAGGGAATAGGGAAGTGGAGACCTCCTGAGCTCCCCTGAGCCAGTGTCCCTGCACTCCTAACGTTCCCTATGCCGGTTCCGCACCGGGCTCCGCACGCGTACCTCAAAGCCCTTGCTCGCCCTGACCCTAAACCCTCACTAGGGAATTGGTCGGTGCGGAAACTAATCCCACCACTGCACTAACAACACACATGAGGAAAGAAGACAATACAGGGGAAACACCACTTAGCTTTGCTCTGTTGCGTACGCTCCTAGCAACAGAGCCCACCACCTGCGTGCATCTTCTCCTCCACCCGGATCCATCACCATCCCAGATCCTTCACCGTAGTGCAGCCTTGGAGCAGAGTCCACCACCAATTGCAGCAGTCCAGTAACAGAGTCCCAAGGATGTCAGCCTCTGCCAAGAATCTAAGCATGCTTGAGTCCAGCTCTCTGCAACCAAGTCGAGCATGCCGACTGCAACTCTCTCCATAGTCGCCACTCCACCAAGCCATGCACGCACTTGCCGCCGACACCATAAACTGCGACTCTTCCACGCCATGCCAGCAATTCCTGCAGACACCATTAGCTGCCACTCATCCCCTCTGGCTGACTGCACAGGACTCATGTTCACCCAGGCTTCCTTGTCAAATGAATGAATATCACCAGCAGTGATTGCACACCCTGAGACTCATTTATAGAGCCCCACACCTGATTCATAATTACGTACATATTAAACCCAAACTATCGTGCGATATCACTAACCACCACCGGGGCAACTCAGAATGAATGACACCACATGTGATAATTCCAATGGCCACCGGGGGCAATCACGTCACCTTGCCAAAGGAAAAAACGTTCACTTTGTCCATTTAATCTGACAGATCCACGCCTGGATCATGACAGTACCCCCTCCTTAATGAGGGGCCTCTGGACCCTCAAGACCACTCCTCATTAGGGAAACACCTACAGCGGGGATCCCCAGATCCTGAGTTCACCCCACCACTACCTGACACTTCAGGTTAATGACAAACGCACCGCTGGTATTGGCAATATATGTTCATTTTGGAGGCACCACTCATCTCCACAGCGATGACCTGGGGAACGAGTTTATGTATGGGTATGTTTGCTATGAGCTGATCAGACTCCACAACACACTCCCACAAGATGGTTTTTTGGTGGCCACCCATACATGCTCGTTCACACACAGGTCCGGACCTGAACGTTTATTGCCACACATTCGTTTGTCATATTTTGGTGAACTCATTCTGGACTCGACAACAGAGGCGTCCCCCTGCTGTCACCACACTCACACCCCCGCTATTCACCAAGGGACACCACCCTCCAACCCTTTCACCATGAGGTCTGCGCCTCCCTGGGTTGGTTAATGGCGAGGGGTGATATTTGTCCCTACTCCCCTGCAGCACACCTGCTGCTCACATCTGGAGGAGAAGGGGACCGGAATATGGAGGAAATATACACTCGCTGGTCGCCTACCTCCAAACGACCAGGAGCGGGCAGCTTCTTCGGTGATATTGAAGATTTGGCGTAAACCGCGCAGACTATCACACCAGTCTGCTCACCACAGGGACGCACCCCTTCACCTCGGGGAATACCAGGCAGCTCCGTGGGCACCAACTCCTCCCACCTGCCTGGGTACCTCCGCGTGCATGAGCAAGTCCCGCTCCCCAGCAGCGACTCTAGGGGGCTTCAATGCCAGAGCCGCAATTTTGATTTTCTGGTTGAGCCAGAGGAAAGGCCCCAGACCCTGAAAATTGCTGCCAAAGCTGTTTCAACACCATGCAGCTCCTCACTCACCTCAGTGAAGCCCAGCAGCAATTGCTCACAGGTCTCCACATGGCCAAAGGTCCCAGACCCTGATAATTGCTCACAGGACCCCACATGGCCAAAAGCTCACCAGAAAAAAAAAAAAGGTAAGGCTGGTGATAATGTCACAGCCACGTGTGTCTGGACGCAGCGGTTACCGCAAGGCGAACCCATAACACACGTGACCCAGGATACAGCGCCTCCAGTGGGGCGAATTTAAATAATAAAACATGCAGATGGATACACCGCCTCCACCTGGCGAATTTATGAACTACACGTTATACATACATTCTGGAAACCCCGCCTCCAGTAAGGCAAATTAAATAATAAGGGGGACCTGGGTAACATTAACAATGGTGGGCCCTGCAATAGGGAATAGGGAAGTGGAGACCTCCTGAGCTCCCCTGAGCCAGTGTCCCTGCACTCCTAACATTCCCTATGCCGGTTCCGCACCGGGTGCCGCACGCGTACCTCAAAGCCCTTGCTCGCCCTGACCCTAAACCCTCACTAGGGAATTGGTCGGTGCGGAAACTAATCCCACCACTGCACTAACAACACACATGAGGAAAGAAGACAATACAGGGGAAACACCACTTAGCTTTGCTCTGTTGCGTACGCTCCTAGCAACAGAGCCCACCACCTGCGTGCATCTTCTCCTCCACCCGGATCCATCACCATCCTGAATCCTTCACTGTAGTGCAGCCTTGGAGCAGAGTCCACCACCAATTGCAGCAGTCCAGTAACAGAGTCCCAAAGATGAGTCAGCCTCTGCCAAGAATCTAAGCATGCTTGAAGTCCAGCTCTCGGCAACCAAGTCAAGCATGCCGAGTGCAACTCTCTCCATAGTCGCCACTCCACCAAGCCATGCACGCACTTCCCGCCGACACCATAAACTGCGACTCCTCCACGCCATGCCAGCAATTCCTGCAGACACCATTAGCTGCCACTCATCCCCTCTGGCTGACTGCACAGGACTCATGTTCACCCAGGCTTCCTTGTCAAATGAATGAATATCACCAGCAGTGATTGCACACCCTGAGACTCATTTATAGAGCCCCACACCTGATTCATAATTACGTACATATTAAACCCAAACTATCGTGCGATACCACTAACAACCACCGGGGCAACTCAGAATGAATGACACCACATGTGATAATTCCAATGGCCACCAGGGGCAATCACGTCACCTTGCCAAAGGAAAAAACGTTCACTTTGTCCATTTAATCTGACAGATCCACGCCTGGATCATGACACATGCAAACCTCAAAGTTATTCATGGAATGTGGTAAGTGGAAAGAATCAGGATTGACATATTTTTTCCTAGCTGACTAATACAAATGAATGGAGTTTATGCGGATATTGATCTGACATTATAACTTGCACTATCACAAGTTGTTGCACTGTGTAATAGTCAATAGACGTATATGTGAAGCGTGGAGGTAAATTTTTTATTGAGTATTATCATATCATTGCTTGACAGCCATGCTTAAATTAAATTAAGATTATGTCAATCATTTGTCACTCCCAATATTTCATACTGATTGGCTTTAGAAAGTTGTTTTTCTCCAGTTTGGCCACATAACTGATCATTTATCTACTAATTTTTGTGGCTTTTCTAACATTGAGTCATATTGCACCTCACATACAATCATGTATTTTCCAGTATCATTCTTCTCTTTGCCTTTCTAATCACTTTCTTATACTTTTGTATCCAAAACTCCTGCTATTTTTCTTCTTGTGTCTGGAATTTGTTTTTACATGCCCCCAAATGAGCTTAAACCACTCATACAATTAGTGCACATGACATATTGATTGGAGATTTTCTATGACTATCCCATACAACAAAACGAGGCTTGTAAAGGCCAACAGAGGGTAAGTATATCCCTATTTTTTATTTTAATTCTATTTTTTACAGGAATATGGTACCCAGGGCATGGAGGAGAGTCTCCTCTCCTCCAGACCCTGGGTACCATCCGCACATGAAGTGCTCACTTTACGCATGGTGGGCATAGCCACATGCGTAAAGTGAGTGTTTCAATGCAATCCTATGTGTTAGGAATCTGGGTTCTATGATGCCTATGCGAGAATCCAGATTCTCACATTTGTCTCCAGAGGCTAAGTCCTTTATTCCAACTTCTGAGCATGCCCACGGGACAAGCTCCCATTGGAGTTCAGGAGTCAGGTGCTCAGGTCCTGCTCCTGATTCCATTGGTTTAGCTCAGGGCTCTGGAGATTTCTGGAAGGTCCCGTACGCTATAAAAAGTGCGCATGGCTGTTATGCCATGCGCTAGTATTTTCATACTGCTGCTGTGTGTATGGTGACGGATGCTTGGACTGGTGACTGACTCATTAAGAAACCCCTTCCCTCTGATAATACGACTGTGTGAGTGAGTGGTATTCAGTCAGTACCTGCGCTAGCACCAGCGCGCACAAGCTCCACCTTTACCAGCAGCTTAGCGTCCTGCATTGCGCTTACGATATTGCGGTTGCAGTCTTTCCAGGCGTGCGAAGTTGAGGCGCCAATCACACGTTTGTTTACGGTAAGTCCGCTCGGTTGTAGTGCTGTTATTTAACTACTCCGTTTCCGGCTACCGCACGTGTGCCGCTGAGACCCTGTGCTGTTAACAGGCTCAGCGTTACTATTTTCCTTATTTACCTGTGCAGCTGTGTGTCCCCTTAACAGAGATTGCCTATTTTGCACCTGGGTGAGTTAGAACCCTGTGCACATTACTGCTTTAGTGCTCTGCCTCTCCCAGCAGCGGTTTTTCCAACCACCGCACGGTGGACCCCGAGCGGCGAAGGCACTTTATTTATTTATTTTTTTTTAGTGTCTTCCATCACTCCTAACACTATGATGGCAGAATTGCCGCGATTCCACAGAATTAATGGACATGCTATGGATTTTAACGCGATGCGATTCTGCAGCGGTAAAATCCGCAGCATAGGTACAGCAATTGCGGAATCCCATAGGATTGCATGGGAATGCGTTTTTTAAGCATTTTTTTAAGCATTTCTGCTGTGGCAAAAATGTGGCGGAAACGCTTAAAAATCGCAACATGGGCACACAGCCTAATTGTACCTCTCCAAACGCCTCTCGTGTGCACTTTAATTTCTGATTCCAGAAGTTGAAATCTACATGTATCACCTATCATGTAGACAGGCGATGTAAGCTGTTAATTAAAGAACCTTCTAATTGGTGGTCTTATTGGTGATGTCAGTCTGATGGCACGTAGTCTTTCCTTTCTTGACTTCAGAATGTATTACATATAACACATTCCCATGACAGCCAATCTGTAGGCACAAGACTATAAATAGTGGTTGTGTTCTTGAAAGATGTCTATGAATATATTGGATAATTTTACTAATTCTCAGGTTAGTGGTTACTATATATTGGACGTTTTATTTCAAATGGTAGCTGCTTTTCAAAGACACTATGGAAGTATATTCATTCAATGGCCGTGCTGATTGGATTCCTAGTAAATGCTGTTGGCAACTCAATTTTTCAATTAAATCTGCAGTATGTTGGCATTTATTGAACTGTTATGTATAAAGTGTATGTCTCTATATAGCTCTGATACACTTCACCCAGTGAAAAAAGTACAATACAACTGTAAAGAGCTAACCTGAAATATGCACGCTGTGTGCACAATTATTAGGCAATTTGCATTTTTGATAATTAATTCTATTATTGAACAACCTCAGGGCTGTCGATCAATCCAAAAGGTTAATAAACCTGAAACCTCAATATTTAAGAAATGTGAAAGTGAGGTTATGTCTTTCTTAGAAGAATATCTATGTGGCAAAATTATTATGAAACTAAATGAAAAATTAAAATTTTTCAAATCAATTGTTTATTTTCAGCTATATAACTATATATATATATATATATATATATATATATATATAAATGATTGTATGTATTTATATGTGTGTATGTATCAAGCCACACCCACTCCACATAGCCCTGCCCACTCCACATAGCCACACTCACTTCACGCGCAAAGCCTCATATAATAAATATCTAATATATTTATATAATAAATATCTAATCTAATATATATGTATATATATTAAATATCTAATATAAATATTTCATAGACACATCTTCTTGATCACAACAGGTTACACTGCCTGTGTTGCCCATAGCAACCCATCACTAAGCATCTTTCATTTCACCAGAGCTGTTTAAAAGATAAAAGCTGAGCTGTGATTGGTTGCTATGAGCAACAGTTTTCCTTGTAGACAGTTGTGGTAACTGAGGCCTATTATTCCTACCATTTCTATGGTGTTATTTTCCTTCTGTAAAGCTGGAAATAACACAATTTATTACCGTGCCGACACAGACCACCCTCTGCAGGGGGAGCCCAGAATCAGGAACTTCTCTTTGTCTGGCATGAAGCATCCTCATTAACTTAAAAATTCAAACACAGATTAAAAAAAGAAACGCAAGATGGATTTCTACAACCCAGGTATCATTTTAATCAGTGAAATAAGGAGGAAGAAGGAGTATATTGGTTTTAAAACAAGAGAATTTTTATTAATATTCAAAAAACACGGTAAAATGTAAAAATGTAATGCTCACCGATAAGGGCAAAGGGTGGATGGTACCGGGTTGGATCCAATAGCAGCCCCCAACGTACATTTCACTTCTTTAGTTCATAGCTTTATCAAGGGGATATGGATCCAACCCAGTGCCATCCACCCTTTGCCCTTATTGGTGAGCATTATTTATAATATAAAGCATGGAACTACTAACACAGGAAAAGAAATATGATGTCATTGGAATCACTGAAACTTGGTGGGACAATACACATGATTGGAATACAAGACTAGAAGGATACAACTTATTTGCAAGAAACAGACTTGATAAACGAGGAGGGGGTGTCGCATTGTATGTTAGAAACGCGTATATCTGCACAGAGATTTAAGCTTCAGAGACTGGGAGTTCTGTGGAAACTGTTTGGGTAAGAATACAAGGACAGAACAATGGAAAGGACACCATTGTAGGCATTTACTACAGGCCGCCTGTGCAAGCTGAAGATACGGATGAACTCTTTATGCATCAAATGGCCAAGTTCTCCAAAAAATATGACATAGTTGTCATGGGAGATTTCAACTATCCAGACATTTGTTGGGAATCTCTCTCAGGCAAAACTAACAGGTCAAGGAAATTCTTATCCTCTCTTGCTGACAACTTTATCTTCCAAAAGGTAGGGGAGAAAACAAGGGGAACTGCTACCTTGGATCTAATCCTTATAAACAGGGAGGAAATGGTTGAGGAGGTAAAAGTGGCTGGGACCCTAGGAGGTAGCGACCATGCTAGTTTAGAATTTTGGATAACTAGAGGAGGAAGACCTGTGAAGACTCAGACATCAAGGTTAGATTTCAGAAAGGCAGATTTTAAGGGATTCAGAAAGAGAATTGGAGGGATCCAATGGCTGGATATCCTTAAAGACAAAAATGTCCAGGAAGGATGGGAAATCTTGAAAAATGAAATTCTCAAAGCACAATTGTTACCAATTCCGTAAAGAAGGAAGAATAGGAAGCATTTAAGGAAACCAGGATGGATGAACACAGAACTTAAGCACATGCTAAACAGGAAGAAAAAAATGTTTATAAGATGGAAAGAGGGAGGCATATCTAAAGAAGAATATAATGCTGTCTGCAGAACCTGCAGGGCACAAATCAGATTCCCTAAAGCTGACAATGAATTGAGGCTTGCAAGAGATGTCAAAAGCAATAATAAAGGATTTTGGGGATATGTCAAAAGTAAAAGAAAAGTCAAAGATGCTATAGGATTTTTACAGGATGAAAATGATGAAATGGTAAGACAGGATGTTGAGGCCGAACTTTTAAATTCCTATTTTGCATCTGTTTTCTCTCAGAAAGTAAATGTAACATCAACTGTTCTTCACTGTCCTATTAAGGGAATAGAAGAATCCAGGATATCTATAAACAGAAAGATAGTGAGGAAACACTTAGCTAACCTAAATGAATTCAAGTCTCCAGGTCCAGATGAATTACAGCCCAGAGTACTGAAGGAGATAGCAGAAGAAATTTTTGAACCCCTCTCCATAATCTTTGAAAATTCTTGGAGAACAGGAGAAGTCCCAGAAGACTGGAGAAGAGCAAATGTTGTTCCTATCTTCAAAAAGGGGAAGAAGGTGGACCCAGGCAACTATAGGCCGGTGAGTCTGACTTCTATACCAGGAAAGATCTTTGAACAAATAATTAAACAACATGTATGTCAGTACCTGGATAAGAATGAAGTGATTAAACAGAGTCAGCATGGATTTGTAACTAATAAGTCATGTCAGACTAACTTAATTTCCTTCTATGCCGGAATCACTGATTGGGTGGATCAAGGAAATGCTGTAGATATAGTATATCTTGACTTCAGCAAAGCATTTGACAAAGTATCTCATACAATCCTTATTGAAAAAATGAATAAGTATGAAATGGACAAGGCAACTGTTAGGTGGATTCATAACTGGCTTAGTGATCGGATCCAAAGAGTGGTTGTAAATGGCTGCACATCCAGTTGGAAGAATGTCTCAAGTGGGGTACCACAGGGCTCTGTCCTGGGCCCTGTATTGTTCAACATCTTTATCAATGATTTAGATGAAGGAATTGAGGGTAAACTGATTAAATTTGCTGATGACACAAAGCTAGGAGGGATAGCTAATACTAGAGAAGAGAGAGAGAGGATTCAAAAAGATATAAATAAACTGGAGAAGTGGGCAGCAACTAACAGAATGGTTTTTAACAGGGAAAAATGCAAAGTACTACACCTGGGCAATAAAAATTAAAAGGCATATACAGAATGAGAGGAATAGGGCTAAGCAACAGCACATGTGAAAAAGACTTGGGTATACTAATAGATCACAGACTGAATATGAGTCAACAGTGTGATGCAGCAGCAAAAAAGACAAATGCAATTCCAGGATGTATTAACAGAAGCATACAGTCTAGATCACGTAAAGTCATTATTTCCCTCTACTCCTCTTTGGTCAGACCTCATCTGGAATATTGTGTCCAGTTTTGGGCACCACAATTTAAAAAAGACATCAACAAACTGGAGCAAGTTCAGAAAAGAGCGACCAGAATGGTGACCGGTCTGCAAACCCTGTCTTATGAGGAAAGGTTGCAGGATTTGGGAGTGTTTAGTTTGCAAAAGAGAAGACTGAGAGGCGACTTAATAGCTGTCTACAAATATCTAAAGGGCTGTCACATTGTAGAAGGATCAACTTTATTCTCATTTGCACAAGGAAAGACTAGATGCAATGGGATGAAACTGAATGGGAGGAGACACAGATTAGATATTAGAAAAGTGGTGAGTTCTCCTTCAATGGAAGTCTTCAAACAGAGGCTGGACAGACATCTGACTGGGATGATTTAGCAAATCCTGCTTTGAGCAGGGAGTTGGACCAGATGGCCCAGGAGGTCCCTTCCAACTCTACGATTCTATGATTCTATGACTTGATATTATTCAGTTATATATACTTATACTATCTACCTCACTGAATTGGTGCTTTCTGCTGATGTGCGGTGGGTGTTTAGCACCGGTGGTCCTGGTTTATCATCCTTGTGCACTTTACTCCTGTCTCTTGTGATTCAATTTTTACATTTTACTGTGTTTTTTGAATATTAATAAAAAATCTGTTTTTTTTTAAAACCAATATACTCCTTCTTCCTCCTTATTTCACTGTTCTTATGGAGTTGGTTATTCCCTGGTTCTGGGATATCTCTTGCACAATTTAGTTCGCTATTATGACATTACCTGGTATTGTTCTCATCATTTTAATCAGTGTAACAGCGCCAACCTGACAATGTTGGCTCTGACAGGATGATGTGGGATAATAGGGGTAGTAGTCTGGTGGCTTTGGCTGACAGGATGATGTGGGATATTAGGGGTAGTAGTCCAATAGCTCAAGCTAATGGGATCATGTGGGATAATAGGGGTAGTTGTCCGGTGGCTCTGGTTGATGGGATGATGTGGGATATTAGGGGTAGTAGTCCGGTGGCTTTGATGGGATTATGTGGGATATTAGGGGTAGTAGTCTGGTGGCCCTGACGGGATGATATGGGATATTAGGGGTAGTAGTCTGGTGGCTCTGGCTGACAGGATGATGTGGGATATTAGGGGTAGTGGTCCGGTGGCTCTGACGGAATGATGTGGGATATTAGTGGCAGTAGTCTAGTGGCTCTAGCTGACTGGATGATGTGCGATATTAGGGGTAGTAGTCCGGTGGCTCTGACGGGTTTGATGTGGGATATTAGGGGTAGTAGTCTGGTGGCTCTGGCTGATGGGATGTTGTGGAAAATTAGAGTGAATGTGGCTATGCAGAGTGGGCAGGGCTATGCACTCAGCTTTTTATATATAGATATAATCATTATAATTTGTTATAACTAACCACAGTTATTTACTATGTCTGGGCAACGCTGGGCTCTTCAGCTAGTTCATATATAAAAAGAGCAATATCCAGACAACTCAAACTGTACAAAATACATTTCTAACATTTCAAAAACAAATATTAGTGACCAATATTATCACCCCTCTTATCAATAATAGTCATAAGTCTTCCGTTCATGGAGTTTGTCAGTTTATTAATCAGATGATGATTAACTTTTTGGGCAGCACCAGCCACAGCCTCCCAGACATTTTTCAGAGAGGTGGTTGTTTTCCTTCACCATAAATCTCCCATGGAAGAAGGGCCCACAAGTTCTCAATAGGGTTTAGGTCAGGTGAGATAGGGACAATGTCATTATTCTTTCATTTTTAAGGCTTTTTTGGCAGCCAAGCAGTGGAGACTTTGATGCTGCAATGGAGCATTGTACTGCATAAAAATCATGATTTTATTGATGCAGACTTTTTCCTATACCACTGTTTGAATAAAGTGTCTTCTAAAAACTGGCAGTAGGCTTGGGAGTTGATTTTGAGTCCATCTTCAACCTGAAATGGTCCAACTAGCTCATATTTAATAATACCAGTCCAAAGCAGTAGCATACCTGCACCTTGCTGGCATCTGTGTAGAAGCCATGGGCCCATCCATCTGGTCCGTTAAGAGTCATTCTCATTTCATAAATCCATAAAACCTTCAGATACTGCTGTGTCTTGTTCAATGGTGGTCAGGTTTCAGCCTTCCTTACCTCGGCCACTCCAGGGTAGTTCACAGCTCTGGAATATGACAGCTCTGGAGTGTAATTGGTTGTTGGCCTTTTCATGTTTGATTTTTCTCAAATCTTTAAAGAAAATGTCTTCTAAAAGCTGGCAATAGGTTTGGAAGTTGAGTTTGAGTCCACGGTCAACCTGAAAAGGTCTAACAAGCTCATCTGTAATAATACCAACCATAACAGTACTCCACCTTCATTTTGCTGGCATCTGAGTCAAAAGTGGAGGTCTGTGTCATCACTGATCCACTCACGGGCCCATCCATCTTGTCCATCAAGATTCACTCTTACCTCATCAGTCCAGAAAAAATTGTATTCAGATATTTCTGGACCCAGTCTTGATGTTTCAACTTCTGTGTCTTGTTCAGTGGTGGACAGGTTTCAGCCCTCCTTGCAGTGTTCATGTCTCTGAGCACTGAATATATGGTACTTGAGGGCACTCCAGGGAGGAAATGGTTCTGGAATATGACAGCAGTGGAAGGTCATGGCTTCCTGGTGACTTCACATTTGATTCTTCTCAAATCTTTGGTAGCTAATGTGCATCTTTTTTTCTGAACACATTTTTTGCTAACCTGTTGATTGTTTGCAGCAAAACTTTTGATGGTTCTGTGATCACTCTCCAATATATTAGCAGTTTCAGGAGTGCTGAATCCCTCTGTAAGGGCAGAGACACACTGGCAATTTTTTTTTGTTTTGGCGAATCGGATCGTAAAACTTGCCCTGGCCGGCACCTCTCCTGACCTGAGCTTGACAGCTGCATAGTAATCCATCACGCTGTCATGCTCAGGTCAGGAGAGGTGCCGGTCAGTCCGTGCTATGCGATGTGATTATCGCATGAGAAATTTGGCAGTGTGACTCCAGCCTAAGTCATGTAAGATTTTTTTGTGAAATATAGCGTGGCACTACT
The DNA here is from genome assembly GCF_039654945.1 of Dendrobates tinctorius. Classification (NCBI taxonomy): domain Eukaryota; kingdom Metazoa; phylum Chordata; class Amphibia; order Anura; family Dendrobatidae; genus Dendrobates; species Dendrobates tinctorius. Next base: position 15,165,957 of record NW_027361750.1, on the reverse strand, counting down.
GCAGGGTGCACAAGTAGGTTACCCAAACCAAAGAGCAATAATGAAAATAACTTGGCACTCAACTTATAGCGTTCATGAAAATAGAAAAGAATTTTATTTGTGCAGTCTGCAAAGCGTTTCGGCCTACATGGCCTTCATCAGTCTGCTTGCTTGTTTTACATGAGTGTGTCAGTACAGCAGGTCCTAATGAGGCACTGGTAGTTAGTAGAAGTGGGCATGGGTCCGGACGCAGTTTCCACTGCTTGTCAAATAGCACCTATGTGACAAGCAGTGGAATCGTTTTGCAGACTGACAAATAAAATTCTTGCAGACTGCACAAATAAAATTATTTTCTATTTTCATGAACGCTATAAGTTGAGTGCCAAGTTATTTTCATTATTGTAAGATTTTTTTGTCATTTCAGAATCCGCTAAATCTCTTTTTTGTCCCATATTGCCTGAGGAAAACAAGCTGCCTAATAATTCTGCACACCTTGATATAGGGTGTTGAATCCTTAAGTCACAACCTCCCCAATTGCACAAATATACATCACCTGATATGCTTCAACCAATAAGCATTCAAGGTTATAAAGCTTGGAGTTGCAAAATCTGCATAAAATGATAATAAGATTAAAGGACTCGCTTTCCTAATACTTTTGCACGTGTGGTCACCCTGTTAATTAACAGTGGTGAAGCCTATAAAATATATCTACACTTATTCACCTTCGTAAGGAAATTAAAAAGGTGGCACACAATTAAAATATATTTTGTTGAAACATCTCAGGTAAAAAAAAATCATCAAGTGATTTAATTAACTTATTTAAATTGGTTATTGAAACACAATCCTATAAGTAACAGAGCCACATCAGCTGCCATATTTCAGTAGATTCAGTACTTTATCAGCGCAATGCTTTTCTCAGTGCTGCTATAAATATGTTGTGTTCGGACACTATTTCATCATTAGCTGTCAGAAGGAAGTGATCAATTGCTGCTTCATTCTTTCCAAAGCAAACTACTTTGGATAATGAATATTCTGGGATTTTCAAATACACTGATATAATGCAAAAAAGCCATAATGATAAAAAAAGATATCCCATTGCTGAAGATTTAAAAAGAGAAGGGCCTGAAGGAAGTTTGAAAGTTTTTCTCCTTACAATAACCTGATAATTTTCACCTTCCATAGTGTTCTATTAATTCTTACCTATTCTTGAAAGAAAATGTGTATTTTCTGTGTCTATTATGAATATTTAATGAGTATATAATGTTGAATAAATTATCACTATGGGTTGCATTGTCGTCTGTCAAACCAGTACAGTCAAGGTGATAAGGTAACAATCTTTTCTTTTTTTAAAGAACACCTTTTTGCGTGGTTTTAGGGCGATAACAAACATTGTTGACCTTGTTTCATGTGTCTACAGATGACCTCTCTATGTATTTATGCAAAATTTCATTCCCAGAATTGGCATTAGATAACGATGAGCTGATCTTTTGAAATTTCGAATTTGACAAATTTACCCCAAAATTTGATTTGAGGCAAATAAATTCCTGCAAATTGCAGAATTAAGATGATTGCTCTGAAAATATGTATGAAACACTGTGCACTCCCCCAGGAGTCAGTTTTATCATGTTTTGAGCTCTGTAAAGCAAACACAGCCTTTTTAATGTACAAATTACTTCACCTTTTCTGGCTAAGAAAAATTTATTTTTCATAAATTTAACAACACACTGTAGTTTCTGTAGACTTTTTAAGCTACCGAAATTGTATAAATGATCTAAAAATGATGCCTTTTGTTGAGGGGTAGATGCATGCATTGCAGTTGTTTACAGACAAACTGGAAGAATACGTGTGATTTTGACATGATTGGGTACAACAATTATCCCTGTTTGGGGAGTACAAAGAGTATATTTTGCTAAATGAAATATCCATAGCTTTTTTAGAAGGCATCAAAAAATTATCCCCTTAATTAGGGAGATAAAACAGGTATACTACACTGTTTTGAATGTGAAGAAGAAATGACCTCTCAAGTATAACTGAAAAAATTATAGCTTTTTTTCTGGTTTGCTAATCACAAAATAATTAGGCAATTACTAAGGCTTTTTATCAAACCTTCAAACATTCCAAAATGATCCCCCTTTTTTTCTCTAGACAAAACAGTTGCTCAGTTTTGAGCATGAAGACGTTATGGATTGTTGTCACCAAGTCTTTTAACAATTCAGGGCGCCGATCTGGGTCAACCTCATTGAGATTCTGCAGCACCTGGATTTTGTAAGGGTGCCATTTGTGAGTAGCTGATATCCGCCGAAAAGATGTTTGACTGATGCCAGATCGGTGCCCTGAATTTGCAGAATGGGCAAAACAAAAATTGGACCAGGACCCTCAGTTTACACAGAACATTATGTTCAGTGATGAGGCAAACTTTTTTGAGTGGGCCATTTATATAGATAAACCTAAATAAAATGGGAATGCTGACAGTTTTCTTGCGAAGAGTATCTTGCATTGAAATCTGCTGCAATGACCTGGGTACTGTGTTCAACAGACATCAACACAATTTCTATCTGCTCCTCATGTGTTAACCTCTGTGACATGTCAATGGCTGTAAACAAAGAAAGAGAAACTTGTAAATAACTCATGAAAGAATAAAGATACATTAAAACCAAGCACACCATTGTTTTTCTTGTGAAATTCTCAATAAGTTTGATGTGTCACATGACCCTCTTCCCATTGGAAAAAATAAAGTTGGATCCAAAATGGCTGACTTCGAAATGGCCACCATGGTCACCTCCCATATTGAAAAGTTTTCCCCCTCCCATATACTAATGTGCCACAAACAGGAAGTTGATATCACCAACCATTCCCATTTTATTTAGGTGCATCCATATACATGGCCCACCCTGCATAATAATTTGTTTGATAAATATATGTATATTTGTTCCTTAAAGTGATCCTTTTCATTTTATACAACTAAATAAAAGTATATTTTCCTCTGTTGGACGACACATTGCTTTACCTGATCTGTGAATCTGTCTTCTGCTAAATAATAAATCCTCATTATTGTATACTGTAAATGTGGATGCATGCATTTTCTTGTGGAAAGCAGTAAATCTTATTGTTTGATACAAAGTGCTGTTAACTTAGATGCAAATTACTTTTTCAAAGCAATAAGGCAGTGTTCAAACCATTGGGAATCCAGTAGCAATGCTTACACATTTATCTTTGTTACAGCAGAAAATTCTCTTTTAAGAGAAAGATTCCACTTGTTTAATTGAACACTAGGTTCTTATTTAAGCCAGTAGTGTAGTCTTTTTGTCATGAAGAAAAAAAGATTTTTAAATATATATTGGAGCTCCTGGAGAGGTTCCAGTTTTATCATATATCATACATCCAATCACTCACTCACATTTCCTGCATCTTAAAAACACATCCAGAATCTGACCTTTTCTCATCTTTGAAACTGCAAACACTCTTATGGTCGCTCATGTTTGTTCTCGTATGGACTGCTGCAACTCTTTTACCAATTGGTCACCCTCTAACCAAACTTTCTTCTCTCCAATCGATCCTGAATGCAGCAACCAGGGTCGTATTTCTGTCCAGCCACTTTAACGATGCCCTCACCTTGTGCCAGTCATTACACTAGTTGCCCATGCGCTACAGAATTCAATACAACTTATCTCTATACAAAGCTCTCCACAGTTGTGCGGCGCCCTATATCTCCTACCTCATTTTTGTCTATAACCCTACCTGTGCTCTCCATTCCACAACTGATCTTAAACTAACATCTTTCATAATCTGAATCTCCCAGTTCCATCTCCAAAACTTCTCTCGTGCTGTCACAGTTTTCTGGAATGCACTACCCCGGATGATCCGACATATACCTAACCCTCATGTTTTTAAGCCTGCTTTAAAAACACATCTCTTTAGACAAGCCAATCACCTCAATTCACCAACCTAATGCTCCTCTGTTCCCTCTTTCTAAATTTTCTGTAGAATCTGGTCCCTCCTATTCATCTGCCTCCACATTCTCTATGCATTCAATACCGCTTGGTAATTGTACTTAGACAGATCCTCTTTGATGACCAGATCATGCAGCTTGTTTGAAATGTTCTATACTGTATATTATAATGATGGCTGGACCATGCATGATGAGAACTTTCTACCTATTGTGCCCCCCTATTTCCTTGTAGACTGCAATCTTGTGAGCAGGGTCCTCACTCCTGTAACTGTTGAATTATGTGTTACTATTTATTGTCTTTATTGTCTGTACATGTCTCCACTCATTTGGAAAGTGCTGTGGAATATGTTTTAACTATATGATTAAAATTGTTATTATAATTATTATTATCATCATCATATTGTTGATTATTTATGCATTAATTTGTGGCGTCCCTGAGGCTCAGTCGCCACAGAGGTACTGCACCTTCTCCTAAGGTGTAGTGCCCCACCACCTAGGTAAGTTGGGAACTCCTTTCCACGCTCCAACACCTGCACCCCACACACAGGATAGTTCAGCAGGACCACATTGCGGTTCCATGCTTAGATGGTAGCAGAGCAGCTTTCGTGGGGCCTTGCTTCGTAACACGAGATGTGCTGGGAGGTGGGTGGAGTTGAGATATATAAAAGGTTGGGAAGGTTTAGAATTACAGTTGAGTCTGGATCAGTCTGGAGGTCAGTCTGATGGAAGGTCAGAGGGGAAGGAAGCCACTCGGGATGAGTGGGGAATCCCTGGAAGAAGGGATGGAGGAAGGAGTGCTGCAGCTGCCTCAGTGACCTGAGCCAGCTGGCATGGGAAATGAACAGAAGGAGAAAGACGTAGAACTGCAACCTAAGCTTCCATAAGAGAGAGAAGGAACAGTGCGGAACAAAGGAGTAGGAGAACAGAGGAGTTGTGGATTGGAAGAGGAGCCCTGCCTATAGGTTCTCAGCGCAAGGCCAGGGCCCAGTCCCCGAGGTTGTATGGACACTTATGGTTCTGCAGCAGACACCGGTGGAGTAGTTGGCTGTAAATGCACTACTCCTATCTAAGACTTGGGGCACAACAGCAACTGAATAGAGAGCCAGGACTCCGGAGACGGGAGTCCCCGAGAGAGGCTACAGCTGTCTGCCATACGAGTAGAGTTTTTAGGAACATCTGACAGGAGGAACTTCAGAGTACCATGGTACTGGAGCTCTTCACACTAAAAGGCGCAATAGAGGAGTCGTTCAGGAAAGGTACATGTTGGCGGAGAGTTGGAGAGGAGAATCCTGACTTGCCCGGGAAGTTGATTGAGTCTCTGCCACGGAGGACATGGCACGGAGGCAGACACCAGTGAGTACCATGAACTGTGAGTAAAGCTTTGGAACTACAAGCCTTGGTGTCTTCCATTCCTTTGTGCGCTAACACCGTCAGCACCGCTACATCTGGGTACCAACATTCCTCACACCACCTGCACCTATACACTGCCCTGGGGTTGCAGCTTCACCTGTGGGGAGCTACACCATCTATGCTGCAACCCACCATCAGCCCCAGAGGATCTGCACGCAGCATTGGCTTAACATCTTGCTTGCCAAACACCACAGGTGGCGTCACGAACTCTCACATAAACTATATCACCAACCACCATTGATTTGGGTGCCCAGGGCCACGGACCGGGTCACAGCTGCCGACACATATCCCACTGACACCGACCCGGTACCGAGTACCCCACAGCCCTGGGAGAGCGACCCAGATTCCAAAATCTGATTTCTTGGATATGTCTGCAAGTTAGGTTCCCTGCTATGTCTTCAGTGGGCGTTCCCTTTAACGCAGGGATGTCAAACTCAAATACACAGAGGGCTGAAACTAAAAGCTTGGACAAAGTCATGGACCAACCTTGATACTTAATAAAAAAATTGTCTATAATTGAGCAAGTTTTTCCTTATCATCAAATATAACGATTACATTTTTCATATGAAAACAAACTTTAAAAAAATGTCCTACAAACAAAGTACATTTTAATTAATAGATGTTAGAATAAAATATTGGAATAATATAATATGTTATAAAAAGGATATTCTCCAATGGTGGCCGGCCTAATTTCGTAATTTAAATATGTAATAGGAAAGGATAAAAAACCTTGAATAATTAAGATAATAAAGTATGATGCAAACATAAGTGCCCCCAAACACAGTATGATACCCCCACAGTGAATTGCTTCACATTACCCTCCACATGTATGGTATGATAATCCTACCGTAACCCACCTTCCTCAATCCCCTTCACAAGTACAGTACAATGATCCCACATAATGCTCCATACATACAGTATAATGGGCCCCACATGTTGCTCCATACTGTATAATGGCCCCACAGAGTGCTCTATACATTATAATGGTCTCACAAAGTGCTTCATACAGTATAATGGGTCCCATATAATGCTTCATACAGTATAATGGCCTCACATATTGCTCCATACAGTATAAAGGGTGCCAAATAGTGCTCTATACAGTATAGCGATGACACATAGTGCTCCACACAGTATAATGGGCCCCACATAGTGCTCTATACAGTATAATGGGCCTAAATAGTGCTGCATACAGTACAATGGACACCACATAGTGCTCCATACAGTATAATGGCCCCACCTAGTGCTCCATACAGTATAATGACCCTACATAATGCTTCATACAGTATAATGGGCCTGCATAGTGATCCATACAGTATAATAGGCCCCACATTAAAATGAAAATACTCAACTCTGTTTGTTACTCCACTGTTCCTGTCTCTTCATGGTGGTTTCAGATCCCCTGCACATCTCAGTACAGCATGTGTTCTGTAATGACCTCATCGTGCCCACTTTGCTGAGATGTCAGACCCAGAAGGGGAATGATGCGAGAGAGGGAGTGTCATCTGGCACTCTCTTCCATTATTGCTTTTAACTATATTGGTATCTTGGAAACTGATATAATTGAAAGTGCGATGCTGGGTGGGAGATCTGCCAGACCCGCCCAGCGTCACCGACTAAATATACTTGTGGGACAAGAACAGCATCGTGAGCCAAATATACTCACCCAATGGGACAGATTTGGCCTGTGGAACAGAGTCTGACATATGAGCGTTAAACCATGCTAATAACACAGCCTATATGCCTATTTTCCTCCCTCAATCATATCAACAAGACTGAACAAGCTGTGGTTTCTGTGAGAAAATGTAATCCTCAGGGATACATGATGTATTACTACTAGTGTTGAGCATTCCGATACTGCAATATCGGGTATCGGCCGATATTCGCGATATCGGAATTCCGATACTGAGTTCCGATACTTTTAGTATATTGAATACCGGAATCGGAAGTTCCCATAATGCAATGAGTCAGTTTGATTTTATTCAGCCAATGAGGATCCTAAGAAGTGTGGGCACATCCTGTTAGAGCATGTTAGGCATGTAACTACTGGCATGGATGTGATTGGCTGCTGAAATGATGTCATGAGGCACTATAAAAGCCGTCGTCATTTTGGGTTCGCTCTGCTGTGAATTCAGTTAGGGATAAGACGCTGCTGTTCTGAGGGTCAGTGTGACCTAGCGATTTGCTATACTGTGCTTTACCCAGGCTACTTTATCAACCGCTGTAGCTTTCTTTTGCCTTGCAGCGCTGTTCACGGCTGTCTGCGTGGTCTCTGTGTGTGAGTGCAGCTCACGCTGTAGTGTGTTCTGCAGCCACCTCCGGTTGTAGTCCACTCAGCATGTGTCACTGCCTCATACATTGTCCTTTTTTGCATTAGTGCTGCTCTTTTTTCCAGATTTCTCCTATTAGTGTGGTTCCATCCGTATCCAGCTAGAATATTTGCAAACACTATGTAGGAGTAGATAGAGGAGCCTTTCTGCTGTCTTGTGCCCTGCAGCCCCAGCCAGATTAGTATTAGCCTATTTTTTGGAGCCTCATCTATTGCATTGTAGGTTACCTTCCTGCATTGTAACAAAAGTTGGTGATACTATCGGTTTTACATCTTTGGGCACATCCAGTGTCTTTTTGTGAAAAAAAAAAGTTAATAAAGTTCACCAAAGACTCCACTTTACAGTTGTGTAGGCCACATTAGCTCATATTAAAGTCTAGTCCACACTTTATAAAATTAGTGTTTCTTATACCTGGTAGCAGCTGTTCAGGAATAAGCACACTAAGCCTTAGTACTTTTCTGCCTATCTTTATTAGTCTACCAAGATGAAGAAGGCAGGGAGTAAGGCACGTGGTCGTGGGCGTGGAGTTTCTGCAGGGAGAGGACGTGGGGATTCTGTGCCTGCTGCGGGCACCAGTGACTCAGCATGCCCCAGTTTTCCCAGGGAACAGTCCTTTATGCGCAGCTTTGTAGGAGCTCGCCGTACCCCACTGCTGCGGGATGAATAAATTGAAGCCGTTTTCAGATGGATGGCAGCTAACGCATCGATTTCAATTAGTTCCAGATCCTCTCAGGTCCAGAGCACTGAAGAGCACCCATCTGTCTCTTCACCACCTGCCAAATTGCCCAGGCAGTCAGAGAGTGCTGGACAGGAGCCATCTCTACTTCTGTTCTCTGAATCTGTTGGCTTGGAAAGAGAGGGCCAGCCAAGCAGCATTCGAGAATTTGAAGAAGAGGTAGTATGCAGTGATGCACAACAGCTTTGTCTCTCTGAATCTGAAGAGGCAGGTGGGCCAGTGCCTATGGTCAGCACACCTCAGTACGCATCTGATGATGAGACTCAGGTGCCACTTTCTGATGCATATTGTGCTGTCGAGACTACCCAGGAGAAGCAGTCATTTGAAGAGGGTAGTGTAGATGATAAGGTCCTTGACCCACCATGGCGTGAGGTACAGGAAGGTGGTGGGAGCAGCTCTGAGGAAGAGATTCCCCGAAAGGCCAAAAAAGGACGGAGAGGGAGGGGGCAGACTCGGTTGCCTGTAGCCTCCACTTCGGCACCCATTAGGAGCATGCCTCTTCCAAAACCCAAAACGGGCGCTCCCAAGACGTGCAGTGCCTGGTCCTTTTTTGACACAGTTGCAGATGACATTTGCTTTGTCAAATGCAAGCTGTGTAATCAGAAAGTGAAAAGAGGGCAAAGTGTCTGCAACCTCAATACCACAAATATGTGGAAACATGTGCAGACCAAGCACGTGGTGGAGTTACAAAGACACACTGAAGACCTAGGCCAACCTACAGCGCCACCTACCACCTCTTCAGCTTGTGTTGTAGCCTCTTCCTCCAGCTCACACACAGCTGGTTTGGCTTCCTCACAGGATCACCATGGAAGAACCTCTGGCACTGTTGTACAGAGACACAGTGTCATTCCAACCACAGCACCACGTTCCCTGTCATCCTCACACTCCCAGGCCAGTCTACAGCCATCGGTAGCACAGGCAGGGGAGAAAAGGTGCCCATACTAGGCAAACCACCCCCGAGCACAGGCTCTGAATGCTGGCATTGCAAAACTACTGTCCCTTGAAATGCTCTCATTCAGGCTGGTGGAGACTGACACCTTCCGTAACTTCATGGCATTGGCAGTCCCACAATACAACGTGCCCAGCTGCTTTTATTTCAGCAGGCAAGCCATCCCTGCCCTGCAAAAGCATGTGGAGGGAAAAATTAAACATGCGCTACTAAACGCCGTCAGTAGCAAGGTCCACCTGACCACCGCTGCGTGGATCAGTAACCATGGACAGGGACGATATCTTTCCCTTACTGCCCATTGGGTAAATGTTGTGGAGCCGGGTACAGATCTTGAGAGTGGCGCTGTACGTGTTCTGCCAACTCCAAAGATTGCAGGAATCCAGTCTGTACACATTGACTCCTCCTCATACTCCAGTTCCTCTGAATCAGCGCTGCAGGAGCCGTCACAGTCTACCTCCACATGGACCCGTGAACGCTTACCTGCTACGACCGATATGAGCACAGCCGTGGCCAAACGTCAACAGGCCGTATTGAAATTAATTTCTTTCGGGAATCGAAGCCACACGGCGCAGGAGCTCTGCTCTGGAATGCCATCAAGCAGGAGAGCAACGTGTGGTTTGTGCCAGCGAATCTCCAGCCAGGCATGGTAGTGTGTGACAATGGCCGAAATCTGGTGGCAGCTCTGGGCCTAGGCAACCTTACTCACATCCCATGTCTGGCACATGTGCTCAACTTGGTCGTGCAGAGTTTTTTGAGGGACTATCCAGATTTTGATGCACTGCTCACAAGGTCCGCATAGAGTGCGCTCACTTGTGGTGTTCCAGCATGGCAAGATCGCGCATTGCAGCTCTGCAGCGCCGATTCCGCCTTCCGGAACATCGCATCATATGTGACCTACCCACCAGGTGGAATTCAACGTTACATATGTTGGAGAGGTTGTGTGAGCAGCAGGCAGCAGTAATGGAGTGCCAGCTGCATCAGGCGCAAACAAGTCGCACTGCGCACCATTCACACTTCACCACCACTGAGTGGGCCTCTATGAAGGACATCTGCCATGTTTTGCGTGCCTTCGATGATTCCACATGGATGGTGAGTGCAGATGATGCACTAGTCAGCATGACTATCCCCCTTATCTGCCTGCTTGAAAAAACACTGCAAGCACTAAGGGAGGAGGTTGTGGAAGAGGTGGAGGATGATGAGTCACAAATGCCATCTGCTTCTGGACAGTCTGCGCAACGTGGTTCCTCACAAAGGCCTAGGCAGGGGACACTTTGTGAGGAGGATGAGGAGGAGTCAATGGAGGAGGAAGACATCTGTCCAGAGGAGGGAGGTACACAATGCTCTAGTAGTCAGTATGTAGAGCAAGGGTGGGGTGATGCAGAGCAGGCAGAGATGACGCCTCAAGCTGGGGACAGCGTTTCTTGGCCAGTTGGCAGTCTGCAGTACATGGTTGATTTCATGCTGGAGTGCCTGAGAAACGACCGCCGCATCGCCCACATTCTCAACACGGCTGACTATTGGGTGTACACCCTCATAGATCCTCGCTACAGGGACAACTTACAAAAGCCTCATAACACCGTTGAATCGGGAGCGTAAAATGCAGGAGTACCAAGACACACTGGTGCATTCCATCATGTTCTCCATTCCACCCGAGAGCAGTGCTGCTAGTGCTTTACAAAGCAGCTCAGTGCGTCGAGTCAGTGGAGGAAGCTCTGCACAAAGAGGGAGCAGAAGCAGCGCCTCAGCACAAGGCAAGACCAGTATGGCCCAAATGTGGCAAAGTTTTGTGTCCCCGCCCCAAATGTCTACACCATCACAGACGGCTCCAGTCAGCAGGAGGCAACGTTTCCGTCAGATGGTGACAAACTACATGTCTTGCCCTCTCAGTGTTCTCCCACACGGCTCTTCCCCCTTCAAGTTTTGGGTCTCTAAGCTGTATACATGGCCAGAGCTTAGCCAGTATGCATTGGAGGTGCTGGCTTGCCCTGCTGCTAGTGTATTATCGGAACGCGTCTTTAGTGCCGCAGGTGGTGTACTAACAGACCGTTGCATGCGACTATCCTCCGATAACGTTGACCAGCTTACTTTTCTGAAAATGAACAAGGCCTGGGTCTCGCAGGAATTTGCCAGTCCTCTTCCAGATTAAATAATTGGTTGGCAACAGTATCCAGGTCTCCTGTTGTGTTCATGTTTCCACCACCTGAACTGTAATCCCTGGGCTCCAACACCGCCAGTTGCTGCTCATAAGTGCCGTCTGCACAGTCAACACTTGCTCCAGTGTTATTGGGGTTCAGTAATGTCAGCTGTTCCCCTGCTGTGTGTCTGGCAATTTCTCCTGCTCTGTCCACATTCACACTACTACAGATATTAAACTTGCTCCAATTAGGCCTCTGCCTCCACTCCGTTTCTATTATTTACCCTGGGCTCCAACACCGCCAGTTGCTGCTCAGAATTGTCTTTGACATGGGTACTCCCTCCTGCCCAGCCTGGTTCCAGCACGCCAGCTGTTTCCGGGTTGTGTCAACATCACTTTGCCTCCAATACGTTGTCCTGTCGTGTTGAGGTCGGGTTAGCCGACTCTATGGTGCCTGCAGTTTAGGTGCTTCCTATGTGGGCTGCGGAATCTGGCAATGAAGGCTGGTTCCGTAGTGCCAATAGGACAAGCTCCCCCTGTAGGACTGTGGGTTTTGGTAACTCAGGCCGGCTCACAGCCTTGCAACTTTTTTTTTCATGTGTACCTTCTGCTGCCTATCTGAGTTCCAGTACCATTAGCTGGTTCTTTGGAAGTCAATCTTGAATATGTCCCCCTGGGTTCAAGTGTCAAATATAGCGTGGCACTACCGCAGGGTGCGCAAGTAGGTTACCCAGACCAAAGTGAATAATAAAGTAACTTGGCACTCAACTGAATAATCCTTTGCAAATTAGATTTATTTTATAATTTATTGCAGTCCTGGAAACGTTTCAGCCTATTATCGGCCTTCCTCAGTCTGCCGACTGCTATCGCGAAATACTAATCCGGTACCCAAGTAAGGATTCCTATGGAGATCTATTTCAGAATGTCATGTTGATCTAAATGGTATCTCCTATTATTATAAGAGTGGATATACTGATTTAAATGCCTTGCAAAAAGGAATATATAACCATACATAGAGAAATGTATAAATCTCCTTGGAGGTATCATCGACGCTTAATCTGTTTGAAACTAGTGCTGTATAGTCCAGGACCAGGAGGTAAATGGGTCCATATGAAGCTTGTTTAGATATGGAGGTGGCATACACAGGTGGGATGCGGCCAGCTGACGAGCGGGGGAATACCGCGTCCCACCTGTGTATGCCACCTCCATATCTAAACAAGCTTCATATGGACCCATTTGCCTCCTGGACTATACAGCACTAGTTTCAAACAGATTAAGCATCCATGATACCTCCAAGTAGATTTATACATTTCTCTATGTATGGTTATATATTCCTTTTTGCAAGGCATTTAAATCAGTATATCCACTCTTATAATAATAGGAGATACCATTTAGATCAACATGACATTCTGAAGTAGATCTCCATAGGAATCCTTACTTGGGTACCGGATTAGTATTTCGCGATAGCAGTCGGCAGACTGAGGAAGGCCGATAATAGGTCGAAACGTTTCCAGGACTGCAATAAATTATAAAATAAATCTAATTTGCAAAGGATTATTCAGTTGAGTGCCAAGTTACTTTATTATTCCCCCTGGGTTCAAGTAACGTCAGCTGGTTCCAGGCAGAGCCTTTGGCTTAGGTGCCTCCTTCTCAATATCCGAGTTCCACCAACGTCTGCTGGTCCTTGGTAGTGCTTTCTGGCACAGGTACCTCTTGCTTAGTAACCGGGTTCCAGTACCATCAGCTGGTCCTCGGTAGTTCCATTGGCTCTTGTACCTTCGGCTACCCATCCAGGTTCCAGTACTGTCAGCTGGTTCTCAGCAGTTCCTCAGCCTTCTTGTACCTTCTGCTACATTTCCAAGTTCAAGCTTTTTGAAATGGTTTTTGGTAATCACTCTGGATCTCCCTGACGATGACCCTAAAGACGACGACCCTGAAGACCACCCCGAAGAAGACGACGACCCCGAAAACGACGACCCTGGAGACGACGACCCTGAAGACCACCCCGAAGAAGACCAAGAAGATGACCCTGAAGAGGATGATGAAGGAGAAAGTGTGGGAGAAGTAAAAAAGAAGGTGAAGAGCATGGAAGTAGTGAAACATAAATATCTGACAAAGTATAAAAAAGCTTAACATAGTCAATATCTTTGTAACTCCGAACGTCTTAAAAAAAAATTAATTCCTGCTATTCCATTTGATTGGGCTAAACCTCTATGCCTTTACTGTCTCCTCCACCTCCCCCAATACCTTCTACAATATTCTTAGTTGCTTTCCTTCATGTAGAATTAACCTACAATGAATGTAAGGGTTTATTTTCATTCCGATATTTGTGTCCCATTGACTTGCATTGTTTTCCGGTATCGGAATCGGCGATATCTGATATTTTTGGGGTATCAGTCCAATCCAATCTGATCTGATATTTCCCGATATCGGAAGGTATTGCTCAACACTAATTACTACCACTTACCTATATTGTTGTATGTTGCTCAAGAGTATGTAGCAAAAAGCAAGGGGCACATGGTTTTTCTTTTTTTTCTCTATAGTTTACATGTGGCGAGACTTCAGAGGGTTTCCTGATTGTCTTTCTGTAATAAACTCTTAAAATATTAAATTCTCATTCAGGCACACACAGGCAATTAGCCCATAGCATACAAGAGAGGAAGGCTTAGCTCTAGGCAGATGAAAAAGTACCCTTTCAACCATAAAATTAAGTAAACATAATAGTAATTTAGCATTGATTCTATAGAGATAATAGAAAAATGAATGGTTGTCTACAAAAGTGTAAGATGCACTGGGCGGTAGTCATGGACGAGGGGCTGTTGTTCTCCAACACCCTGGCACCTCAAAAGTAAATTGTGTCCCATCTGTCGTGTGCTCTGTGTGAATTGGACAACACTCACTTTTTGTCCAGAGGAGTCCCCTTAGGGGAAGAAAGCAAGGTAGGCTCTTCCATACCTAGTTCAGGCCGTTTACTTCGGACGTTACGGGATGGACCACCGAAGTTTGATGCTGATGTTCTCATGCTGCTTCCACAGTCTGTATTTCACATGCAATTCAGCCCTTTGGCCTGAACTTCTGCTCCACACTCTCTTATTCGATAACATCAAAACTATCTCCAACTCTCTCTTAAAAACACAAAACATTTTCCCTTATATTTACCCATGCCCATCCCATTCTTATCTGTATTAATTATTACCTTGCTATACTTAACTGCTTCCTCATTCTACTGTGCCCTCCACTGCACTTCCCAATCCTAACTATACCTATCACTATCTTTTTCCTACACTCAAGTCCTGACTTAATCCTGTACATACAGTGGGTAAGGAAAGTATACAGAACCCTTTACATTTTTCACTTTTTGTTTCATTGCAGCCACTTGATAAATTCAAAAGTTATTTTTGTTCTCATTAATGTACACTCTGCAACCCATCTTGACTGAAAAAAACAGAAATGTAGACATTTTTGCAAATTTATTAAAAAAGAAAAAAGAAAATATCACATGGTCATAAATAGTGCCTGGTGTTTGTTGGTTTTCTCTTGTCATTTACATAGGCCATGCTGAAAAGCACAGTAAAGCTACAGTATTCAAATAAAAGTAGAGCATATATTATTCATTATTTTTAATGGGATTGACAATTAAATCAATAAATCTTTGTCTCCACCTCCAAATCTTTGATGTTAGTTTGCACTCTAGGTAATTTCCTAATCATGGATACCCCTTGTCCTTGACATGTGCGCACCATCACCTGTTCCTGGTACCAGCAAATTGATGCACCCCCCAATGAATAATCAGACTACTGTTCTTGTAGGCCAGGTATTGTTCCTCAGGCACCACACATGCTCTCAACTCACTCCTCCAATGGTGCCAAACATTTCCTTATATAGACTCCTCTCTGCCCCTTCTTACCAGTGTTGTGCTATGTCAGGGATGTTTCCTTCCTTTGGACACCTCCTCTTACACCAACAATCCTGCTGTCCAGCTATTCTGACTTTACATGGAAGTACCACCAGTCTATTAAACATTGGACTACAATCGGCACAGTCTTTCCAAGGGATCACTACACCACAATATATAACTCATACCATTTTATACAAAGTGTTTATACAACAATAACATCAGTACAGAAATAAACTTTGTGAAATACCCACATGTCTCCTACAATGTTTAAAACCTTGATTAAAAACACATGTGACATGCACACATATGAACAAGTCGGTAGGACACTGTTCATACCACCCACTGACTCAAACACAAACAGAGAGCACAGAATGACAATTGTGCAGAAATATCCTGCAGTAAAACATATACCAGTAGTCAGCAAGTGCTGATAAAAAGATGATAACAAATACAGGGTATTTAGTCGATACTTTTTTTGCAAAAAAAGCATGCCAAGCTGCTCCACCGTGTCAAGGTAACCCCTATCGAAGCAGTCCCTATCTAATGTATTTAAAACCTGAACATGTGAACAGTGTCTAAATGAACAGGATGAAGACATGCGCTTAATGGTATGGGCATGTGGTGTTAGCCAGCTCCTTATGTGCATGTCACACAAGATAGGGGTGGGGTCTCTCAAATCATGCATAGGCACAGAAAAAAATGGATTAAAAACACATGTGACATGCACACATATGAACAAGTCGGTAGGACACTGCTCATACCACCCACTGACTCAAACACAAACAGAGAGCACAGAATGAGAATTGTGCAGAAATATCCTGCAGTAAAACATATACCAGTAGTCAGCAAGTGCTGATAAAAAGATGATAACAAATGCAGAGTATTTAGTCGATACGTTTTTTTGCAAAAAATGTATACCAAGCTGCTTCACCATGTCAAGGTAACCCCTATCGAAGCAGTCCCTATCTAATGTATTTAAAACCTGAACATGTGAACAGTGTGTAAATGAACAGAATGAAGACAGGCGCTTAATGGTATAGGCACGTGGTGTTAGCCAGCTCCTTATGTCCATGTCACACAAGAGAGGGGTGGGGTCTCTCAAATCATGCATAGGCATGGAAAAAACTGGATTAAAAACACATGTGACATGCACACATATGAACAAGTTGGTAGGACACTGTTCATACCACCCACAGACTCAAACACAAACAGGGAGCGCAGAATGACAATTGTGCAGAAATATCCTGCAGTAAAACATATACTAGTAGTCAACAAGTGCTGATAAAAAGATGATAACAAATACAGGGTATTTAGTCGATACTTTTTTTGCAAAATGTATACCAAGCTGCTCCACCGCGTCAAGGTAACCCCTATCGAAGCAGTCCCTATCTAATGTATTTAAAACCTGAACATGTTAACTGTGTCTAAATGAACAGGATGAAGACAGGCGCCTAATGGTATGGGCACGTGGTGTTAGCCAGCTCCTTATGTGCATGTCACACAAGAGAGGGGTGGGGTCTCTCAAATCATGCATAGGCACAGAAAAAACTGGATTAAAAACACATGTGACATGCACACATAAAACACATGAACAGGATGAAGACAGGCGCTCTCTTGTGTGACATGCACATAAGGAGCTGGCTAACACCACGTGCCCATACCATTAAGTGCCTGTCTTCATCCTGTTCATTTAGACACTGTTCACATGTTCAGGTTTTAAATACATTAGATAGGGACTGCTTCGATAGGGGTTACCTTGACGCGGTGGAGCAGCTTGGTATACTTTTTTTTGCAAAAAAATGTATCGACTAAATACCCTGCATTTGTTATCATCTTTTTATCAGCACTTGCTGACTACTGGTATATGTTTTACTGCAGAATATTTCTGCACAATTGTCATTCTGTGCTCTCTGTGTTTAATGTTTAATACCTTATAGACCAAAGTGAGATTACCAAGAAGGCACAGGCCTTTGTGCCTCATGTCTTTTGTGGACCCCACACAATCACTGAGAATGAACATTGTTTTTATGTTCAAAGAAATTTACAATCAACGTGCCGGCCCAGATGGCTAAAATTGAAGGCCAGCAGGAACAATGGAGCTCCATTTTAAATATTACAGTAAATGGCAGTGTAATGGATGTTTCGACTGTTTTCGGGTATATTTGAGAATCCAGGAGTAGTAGAGCTGGGGAATCTATGGGATTGGGTTTGGCAATTGTGTAATTGGCTAGAATGGGGAGTGGGAATGGAGGAGCGGTAAATGACTGTGAGATTTCACACCAAGTCTAGATCATAATAGAAGATTCATGAGTAGAAGCTTCAGGTCCACAGATGAGTATATACAGGCCTGGCCTACATCCGAGATCCACATAAGTTAATTACCTTTTTTGGGTTATAATGAAGTGTTAACTCATTTTTAGTTCTGCATAATAAAGTGTAATTGGTGTATTGAAATTGTTGTTAGTAAATGCAAATATTTATTAGGAAATAACTTGCTGGAGGAGCACCAAGAATTCGACTACCTAGAGGCCTCCACAGAGTTTGATCTGGCACTGTTACACACAGTCAGTGGGACTTATAAGATCTTCAGATATATGTCCATTAAGTTCAACCATTAACATTTACTAATACCAAATCATGTCCAGTTCAATGGCGCAGTTCTCAATCCAAAATTAAAACATCTGCATCTCCACAAAATATGCAACCTTACTTCTCACTGATACCAATCAGGGTAAAATACAGATCACATACTGGGACATTTACTAATACTCAGCCCTTGGACCTTTATAGCTAAAAAGATATTAGTATTATAAATGGCACGTATCTGGGGGAGAAACCTGTTACAGAAATTGCATTGGGGCATGGGAGCTTCAAGACGTGGGATTATGAGATGTATATGCAAATTATGAGTGAAAGTATAAGATGCTGCATTGTCAAGAACACATTCTTTTCCCAGATCTGGTCTTGTATTTAGCATTTTTCACACCTAAGCATTTAGATTTGTTTTGGTCATAACCGCGCTTGATAGAGCCAGGGCAAACTCAATAAATATGTCTGAGGCTATTAGCTTGTCAGCTTTGTCATTATTTCACTTCTTAATCAGGTCTTTGGACCAAGCTAAAAGCTCAATGCTACTTTGATTTCCAATAATAACTATATTTTAAACTGAATTTGCATATCAATACGTTGCTTGATTTTCTACCAACATATGATGAAAATTATCTGTTTCAAAAGCACCAAGAATACATTTGCAAATGTAATTTCCCTAGGGTGAGAAAGCTTTTTTAACAGAAACTTTGATATGTTTTTCTTTTTACTGTTCCCATCTTGTCAATGCATTTTTATTCACGTTTTCTAGTTGTATTTGCATAACAAGGGGCTGAATGCGCTGTTTTCTGCCACTATATCGAGAGCTTGAAAGATAGAATTGCAAGTAAAAATAAATTTGACAGAAAGCAAAAAGTGCCTAAAACAATCCTGATTTATGTGACATTCTTCAGCTCTGACGCACAGTTATTATCAATGTTACAGAGAATTACTTATGCCACTTTTCAAGTATAATCCTCATATGAGGCTGGAAGTAAAGTTTCAGCAGCAGCTTTTTATGGACTTGTTTGTACCACTGTTATCTTTTTATATGTTATATCAATGCTTACATGAATCAAACATTTTGCAACCAGACAAAACAGATGCAATTCAAGTATATGCATCTGACTGCATTTGTTACAAAGACATGTAAAAGTTTGGGTAAGCAAGTTGAAGATGAAATGATCTCTAAAAGCCTAAAGTTAAAGATTACACAATTCCTTTGTATTTTTGGAAAAATAGATATTTTCATTTTACCTTTTAAAAAATATAAAAAGGAAAATGAGCCAATGCAAAAATTTGGACACCCTGCAAGCTTAGTACTAGTATCACCCAATTGAATTTTCATCTATTCTTCCTTAGAAAATTCTTCCAGTCTGTGAGATTCCTGGATTGTCTTGGATGCACTGCTATTTTGAGATCTAACCACAGATTTTCAATGATGTTTAGGTCAGGGTACTGTGAGGGTCATTGTAAAACTTTCAATTTGTGCCTTTTGAGTAGGTGGATTTTGACTTGTGTTTAGGATCATTATTCATTTGTAGAAGCCATCCTCTTTTCAACTTGAGCTTTATTTACAGATGGTGTTATGTTTGCATCAAGAATTTGTTGAAATTTCATTGAATACATTCTTCCCTCTATCCATGAAATGTTCCGCATGCCATTGGCTGCAGCACAACCCCAAATCATGACTGATCCACCATCATGCTCAATGGTTGGCAAGATGTTCATTTCCTGTAATTCTGTGCCCTTTTTTCTCACGTACCTTTGAGCATTGTGGCCAAAGAGTTCTATTTTAACCTCACTAGTCCATAGGACTTGTTTTGAAAATGCATTAGACTTGTGTAGATGTTCTTTTGCATACTTTTGATGCTAAATTTTTTATGAGGACTCAGGAGAGGTTTTCTTCTGTTGACTCTTCCATGAAGCCCATATTTGTGCAGGTGTCTCTGAATAGCAGAAAAATGTACCTCAACTTCAGAGTATGCTAGATCTTTCTGAAGGTCTTTTGCAGTCTAGTGGGGGTTCAGATTTAACTCCCTAGCAATCCTGAGAGCAGCTCTTGCTGACATTTTGCTTGGTCTTCCAGACTTTATTTTGACCTCCACTGTTTCTGTTAACTGCCATTTCGTAATTACATTTCAAACTGAAGAAAGGGCAACTTGAAAACATTTTGCTATCTTCTTATAGCCTTCTACTGCTTTGTGGACCTCCACCATTTTCATTTTCAGAGTGCTAGACAGCTGCTTACAAGAACCCATGCCTGCTGATTTTTTCACAATGTTAGAGGAGGCTGGGTTTTTATAAAGCTTTGAAATGCGCATCACCTAGTCTTTCCTAACGATGATAGTGAACAAGTCATAAACCTAACAGGCTAATTAAGGTCTGAAACCTTGGAAAGTTATCTGAGCCCACAAATCTCCATGAGAGCTCAAACTTTTGCATTGGACCATTTTCCTTTATCTAATTTTTAAAATGTAAAAGATGAAAATATATATATTTTTTCCTAAAATAGAAAGGAAATTTGTCATCTTTAACTTTAAGCCTTTTAAAGATCATTTCATCGTTCATCTTCAACTTGCTTAACTGTTCATAATAACAGAAATTTTGGCCAGGGGTGCTCAAATATTTACAGTTGAGAAAAAAAGTATTTGATACACTGCCGATTTTGCAAGTTTTCCCACCAACAAAGAATGGAGAGGTCTATAATTTTTATTGTATGTACACCTAAACTGTGAGAGACAGAATCTTAAAAAAAAATTCAGAAAATCACATTGAATGATTTTTGCATAATTAATTTGCATTTTATTGCATGAAATAAGTATTTAATACTATAGAAAAACAGAACTTAATATTTTGTACAGAAACCTGTTTGCAATTACATAGTTCAAATGTTTCCTGTAATTCTTGACCAAGTTTGAACACAATTCAGCAGAGTTTTTGGACCACTTTGTCATACAGATCTTCTCCAGATCTTTCAGGTTTTGGGGCTGTTGCTTGCCAATATTGAGTTTCAGTTCCTTCCAAAGATTTTCTATTGGTTTCATGTCTGGAGACTGGCTAGGCAACTCTAAGACCGTGAAATGCTTTTTACGGAGCCACTAAGTTGCCTTGGCTGTCTGATTCGGCTCATTCCTGAAGACCCAGCCACGACCCATCTTCAATGCTCTTGTTGACTGAAGGGGGTTGTTGGCTTACCTCTCGTGATACATGACCCCCATCCATCCTCCTTTCAATATGGTGCAGTCATCCTGTCCCCTTAAGCACCCCCAAAGTAGGATGTTTCCTCCTCCATGCTTCACAGTTGGAATGGTGTTTTTGGAGTTGTACTCATCCTTCTTCTTCCTCCAAACATGGCTAGTGGAGTTGCTACAAAAAAGTTCTATTTTGGTCTCATCTGATCACATGAACTTTTCCCATGCCTCCTCTGGATCATCCAGATGGTCACTTGTGAACTTCAAATGGGTCTAGACATGTGCTGGAGTGAGCAGGGGGACCATGTGTGCCCTACAGGATTTTAATCCATTGTGGCGTAGTGTGTTACTAATTGTGATGTTTGACACTGTGGTCCCAGCTTTCTTCAGAACATTGAGCAGATCCTCCTTCGTAGTTCTGGGCTGATTTTTACTTTAAAAATTGATGACATGTTCAATACTTAATTCACTCACTAAAAATTAATGAGCAAGTATTTGAATATTGGGAGAGCATACAGCTCAGCTCAATGATGGTGCCTAGTATGAAAAATGAATTCAACTATGTTTAACATGAAACCATAATCACTACTATATGCATTAGTTCATTTGTAAAGGAACTCCAACCTGCGCTATGAAGACATTGTAAAGTGACAGGGTACAATATGGTGATTACTCTAATACAGGGGTGTGGAATCTTTTTTCTGCCAAGGATCATTTGGATATTTATCGCTCATAAACAAAATACTAATCCTTAAAAATATGCTTTATTATTGTACGTTAAAACCATAACACTCGCAAAATACCACACAAAGTGTATGCTGATCCAATTAAGAACTCTATTCACACTGAAGTAGGGATCGGAGGATAGGTGGCCTAATTGCCCCTGTATGGCCCTCCCCTGCCTAACAGCGGAGGTTGGCACCCTCCTGAATCACAAATGGAGCCCCCGCTCCATGATGGCTATCCCTTATTAGCCCTGTTAAATGCTACTCTTCAGGGCAAAATTAAATACCAATAGGACAAAAAATGGTGGCCACACAAATTGCCAATCCTATACCTATAATAACCATATATCATCCCACACCAACAAAATAATCTAAATGGGGAGGGTGGAGGGTATGCAACCAGTAACCGATAAGCAAGCTTGTTTATTTTAAGGGAAAAAAAAAGGAATTTGGCCTATATTCCCTATTTACATAAATCCCTGCCTACCAGCAGAGCTTTTTCAC
Organism: Dendrobates tinctorius; assembly: GCF_039654945.1. Classification (NCBI taxonomy): domain Eukaryota; kingdom Metazoa; phylum Chordata; class Amphibia; order Anura; family Dendrobatidae; genus Dendrobates; species Dendrobates tinctorius. Next base: position 15,143,566 of record NW_027361750.1, on the reverse strand, counting down.
CCTACTTTAATATGGTGCCCCCGCACCACAATGGCTATCCCTCACTGACCCTATATCTCATACCAAATTTCAAATCAAAAAAGGAAAAATGGGACAATTAGGTAATGGACTGTTTGACCACTTTAATCATATTCCTCTCAGAAAGGGCATCATGAATGGAGACAATAAGCTCCCAAATGCTATCCCTCAATACACACAGGGGCTAATGATAGTAGAAGCATCAAAAATACAATAAGGAATTAATTCACCATCGCTCCCAAATGTCTATGTATATATCAGAATGCTACTCTTTTTGCCATATTCCCCTATATTGCACAATGCCCAATTGCAGATCAGCAAATACATGTCAAATCAAACTTAACTTATTATTGATTTCAATCTTATCTCGCCTCGCCACGTTTCCCTCCCATCCGGGGAGTTCCTCAGGAGGCCCATAATGATTATTTACATGCTCATATTGAACATCAGATGTGGCGCCTGGTTGCAGGTATCAATAGGAATGTGATTTCTACCAGTTTTTTATAGTTTCCACGTCATGCACACCCTGTTCCAGGGTAAAACTACCTCAATACCTTTCTCCAGTTTATGTCCCCATATCCTGTGCTGCGCCTGCTCCACAATACAGACGCTAGAGGCTTTTCAGTTAAGCCCCCTTCATTTCCTGTTTGCAGACACAGCGCCTGTATAATTACCTCACACACTTCTCTGCGCATGTCCCGACGTATCATAACAGGCACTGCCCTTGTGCCTATATGAGGCCACCAGTATCCCTCTCGTGGCCAAACTGCGCATACTCAAGATTACACTAGTATGGCGCGGTCATAAATAACACCGCGCCTGTAACATCGCATCTGCGCATGCTCGGGACTTCAACAGTATCCCGCGAGACGTCACTATTATCGCGCGGTTGTGTATAACACCGCGCCTGTAAGCCGGGACCACTAGAAACCGCCCCTTATGTCGGGTTACTGATACACGCCCATCAGTCAGGCAGCGCATGTCCCGGGAGTAATTCATAAGTAAGGGGAACATAATCATAATGTCATACCTATCCTTTCAGTATTAAGGTGAGGGTGGAACCTAAAATGCTACGCTTTGTGCCGCAAAAACATCCTGCATAAAAGGGGGTTCAATATCGGTGTATTAGACATATTTTAATATCCACCACCCTAACAACCCGGATCACAGCTAAAAGATACATATTTTCATCAAACATGCACAAAACAAAAAATAATAAATAAATGGTAGTTAACCCCCAGTACTACCCTGACCCCCGAACAGAGCCCACAAGGAGAAGGAGGTTCAGTTCAACAGTATGAATCCTCACGCAAAATGACTTTTTTAACTTATCACAGACCCTAAATGGTGAAAATTCACAGACATACTGGACATTCTATATAATAACAATATGGATATTCTATAGTTCATAACCACCCAAAATATATTGGATATTCTATAATGTAGAGAATAACAATATGAACATTCCATAATTCATAACAAACACAGGTGTTATTATGTAAAGAGATAACATCACCATATGGGGTGTCATATGCCTATAAGGACAATACCCCTGTATTCCAATCATTCCCCAATCAGTGGTATTAAAAACCGGGGGGAGGGGGGGAAGAGGGGGGAGGGGGGTTATTTATCACACTCCTAAACCAATTCTGTATGGTAAAACAAAAAGGATAATTCAAATGGGGCCAGATATAAGGCCTACAGGTTTGCATAGATCATCTCATAGATCTATGATGGACTCAAGGCTCATCTGTATTCACAAAAAAATGAAGCATTTTATATAGAATCATCTTATCCTGCACTCTTCAAATGAAGCAACCATATGTTAATCGATCATTCAGTCCCATTGGGGCCATGGACTCCAATTTAAAGATCCAACGTGTCTCCTTCTGTAAGATCAATCTATTCCAATCGCCCTGTCTACTATTTTGTTTTACAACCTCCAAAACAAAAAATAAAAGGGCCTCTCCACCACCCCCATGTCTCTCCCATATGTGTCGAGCCACAGGGGTATCTCGCTTATTTCTTATATCCCCCAAATGCTCACTTATTCTTTTATTAAACTCCCTTTTAGTTTTCCCAATGTAGTTCTTTGGGCAGGTACAAGTTGCCATATACACCACTCCAATAGTCTTGCAGTTCGCAAAGTCCCTTGAAAAAAACCTTTTTCCATTAGATGCACTCACAAAGCTCTTTCCTGGTCTCACATAATTACAGAAGGAACAGTTTCCACATCTAAAAGTACCACAAACCATCCTATCCAGCCACATCCCCTCCTGTTTAGCTCTTTTATAGTGGCTGTGAACCAGTCGGTCCCTAATGGACTGACCCTTTCGAAAGGTGATTACTGGTTTCCTAGAGACCAAGTCTGCCAACTGTTCATCAGCCTGCAAAACTCTCCAGTGTTTATTTAGAATCCTAAATATTTGATCCACCTAATTATCATATGTACCTATTATCCTCACAATATCATTCTCATCTTTTGGGGTATTTGACTGTAGGAGTGACTGCCTCTCTTTTCCTAATGCATTTCTGAAGGCTGGATTCAGGACACGATCGGGATATCCCCGCTCTCTAAATCTCTCTCGAAGCTCAAAGGCTTGAGTTCTGAAAACCTCTGGGTTAGAGCAGTTCCTCCTCACTCTGATGTATTGTCCTCGAGGGATGCCCTTCTTGAGGGGGATAGGATGATAACTCTCCCACCTCAAGAGGGCATTTGTTGCTGTTGGCTTACAAAACCACTCGTTCCCAATTTTCCCTGGATATCTTTTGTGATTCTTACATCGAGGAAAGCTAGCTCCATCTCATTTACTTCTGAGGTAAACTTTAGGACAATGGGGTTTATATTGAGCTCCTGTACGAATCTAGCAAATTCGTCCTTTGAACCCCCCCATATGACAAACACGTCATCTATATACCGGTACCAGGTAAGAACTTTGTCCACCCACCATTCTTCGGTACCGGTAAAGACCATAGTTTCCTCCCACCAGCCCAGGAGGAGATTCGCATATGAAGGCGCACAGGAGCAACCCATTGCGGTCCCCCTGAACTGGTGGAAGTACTTCCCATCAAAGATGAAATAATTAATGGGTCAGAATGAAACTCATTAGTTCATGTACCAATCTATTATGGTCTTGCAAATACACAGCTCTTGTTCCTACGCAGTAATCCAGGGCTTTTAAACCCATCTCGTGCGGGATACTACTGTAGAGGGCTTCAATATCTATAGACCCCAAAAGGGCATCTTTCTCCACAGTAATTCCCTCAATTTTTAGTAGTAAATCAGATGTATCCCGCATATAGGATGGTAGAGCTGTGACAAATGGACGTAAAATCTTGTCTAAGTAGACCCCCACATTCTGACAGAGGGAATTAACCCCAGACACTATGGGCCGTCCACGCAAGGGGGTTAACTCCTTATGGATTTTCGGAAGGGCATAGAACGTTGCTATTGTAGGGCAGGTTGGAACCATGAACTTATATTCATTAACTGAGATTAGTCTATCATTAAGACCTTTATCCAAAATAGTCACTAAGGCCTCAGTAAATTCCACAGTAGGGTTTCTATCACATCTACCATACATATCTCCATCATCCAGTATACGTTTACACATATCCATATATCTTTTGTGATCGAGGATGACCAGATTGCCCCCCTTACCCGATGGCTTGATTATGATATTAGCATTTCTTTCCAAGCCATCCAACACTTTTAGTTCCTCTATATTCAAATTCGATGTAATATTGGGGTTATTACTACTCAATTTTCTCAGGTCATCCTCGACCACTTTCAGGAAAATGTCAATATTAGTATAGTCACCTGGAGGAGGCATCTTAGTGCTCTTTTGCTTGACATCTGTATGTGGACCTAAACCTTGGTCCTTCTCATTTTCCTCCAACAAATCTACAAGGACATTAACCCCCTCAAGTTCCTCTTCAGAAATCCCCAGTCTAAGACACTGTTCTCTGTCTTTCTGAGAGAAGAACTTCTTCCACTTTAATTTACGGCAGAAAAGATTAATGTCCTTGACCCATGAAAACAAATCAAAATGTGTTTTTGGAACAAATGATAGTCCTTTATTCAGGACCTTCCACTCCCCCGGTGATAAAGTGTGTCCACTCAAATTAATGATCTGATAGTTCCCTACATTCTCTGATTCCATTTCCTCAATTCGTAGCCCAAAGGGGCCCTTTGATCCAAAAAAGAGGAAGTAGAAGAGGATGCCGAGGAGGAGGGCACTGGATTTGAGGGTCCCGAGGCATACTCCCCCCTTACGGGACCCGATTGATTGTAGCCTCGTCCCCTGCCACCATAATGACCTCCTTGACCTCCCCTCTGATTTCTCCATTTTCCTCTAGAGAAGTGACCTCCACCTCTACCCCTCTGTCTCCACATCTTATCCGAAAAACCTCTTTCAGTATCAGAGGTTTCTGCTTCAGAGAAAGACAGTTCTGACCCTATATGCTTCGGAACTTCAAAGTTGTATGCTTTATTAGCCTTAAATTCGTTTGAATCTCTTAAAAATTGAGTATGTTTACGATGTTTTATCTGATTCTGGTATCTCTCAACAGATACCTGTAAGGTACTTTCTTTTCTATTAAAGTCAGGGTTTGCTTTAAACTTCAAAGTTTTTTCAATAAGATCATTGAGTTTCTTAGAAGCTATTTCTAGATTTCTTTTTTCCTCCTCCAAAATAATTTTCATAAATCGAATGGAGGATGAAATAGATTTGTCACGCGGGGCTTAGGTCAACTAAGGCAGAAATACCCGGGGCCCCTGTGGTGTCCCTTTCACTAGGGGAAACCCTGTCTGACCCTCAACTCAGGGTTTTTGCTGATGGTGCAAATGCCTGAGCCTCCAACCTTTCCTTATCTCCTGCTCAGCCCTAAGCTTAACCCTCCACCCTCCACCCAGTGAGGAGACAAACCACCAAAGCCCCACACAATAAAGACAGACAGGGAGAACTTAAACTGCACCGCGCCGCATGCACACAGGACTATACAGTAATGTGAACAGGGCACAACAAAACACAAATATGGGAAGGCGAGAAGGTAACAATGGATCATACGACACCAGATATGAATCTCTCTCTCTCTCCAACACCTCCACTCCAGACCGGAACCACTTGGTATGACACACAAGCTATAATCGGCGACGCCCATATGCCAGCACTACTCTTTAAAGACCGTGGGCGTGACCAAACATCCAACCTGATCTCCAGCTAGATTAACCCCCGATAGCCTGAGAAACTCACGCCGGCGCCATCGAGGCTATAGTGGACGTAGGTGGAACTACCTCTGCCTGCCGGACGCTGTGGTGTGAATAGCGTCCGACATGACAGTACCCCGTCTTCTACGAGGGACCCCAGGGCCCTCAAGATTCATAGGACCCGGATTGTCCGGATGACGACGGTGAAAAGAACTGACCAGCCGATCCGCATGTATGTCCGAGGCTGGTACCCAAGACCTCTCCTCCGGACCATACCCCTGCCAGTGTACCAAATACTGAAGAGTACGGCACACTACTCGAGAGTCCACTACCTTGGAGACCTCAAACTCTAAATCGCCATCCACCATGACCGGAGGTGGCATCGGCGTCGTGTCCACAGAGCCTACTACCTTTTTCAATAAAGCCCTGTGAAACACGTTGTGTATCTTGTATACTGCAGGAAGTTCCAACCGATAAGCAACTGGGTTAATGATGGCAGCAATCTTAAAAGGCCCAATAAACCTTGGACCCAATTTTAAAGATGGAATTTTGAGTTTTATGTTTTTAGTTGCTAACCACACCCATTCACCCACACACAGGTCCGGACCTGGCACGCGTCTACTGTCAGCCACCCGTTTGTACCTCGCACTCATGCTCAACAATCGCTGTTTCACCCTCCTCCAGACCGATGAAAATTGAGCTCCTAGCTGGTCCTCCTCCGGGACGCCCCCCGAGTCACCCTGACGTAAGGTACAAAATTGAGGATGTTGACCGTAAACACAAAAGAACGGAGACTCTCCCGATGACTCTTGGCGGTGATTATTTAACGCGAACTCGGCCAGAGGAAGGAAAGTAGACCACTCCTCTTGGTTGTCGGACACAAAGCATCGTAAATACTGCTGCAGATTTTGGTTCATGCGCTCAGTTTGACCATTTGACTGTGGATGAAACGCCGATGAATGTGACAACTTGATCCCCAAACGTGAGCAAAAAGCTTTCCAAAACCTCGCAACAAATTCTATTCCCCTATCAGATACTATGTCCGACGGAACTCCGTGGAGTCTGACCACCTCCTGCACAAACACCTGAGCCAACGTCTTCGCATTGGGCAAGGAAGGCAATGAGACAAAATGCGCCATCTTTGAAAATCGGTCAACCACCACCAGGATGACCGTGTTCCCCGCTGAGACTGTCAAGTCAGTGATAAAATCCATGGAGATTTCTGTCCATGGCCTATTAGGTACCCCCAGAGGCTGTAGCGTGCCAGCAGGACGGGCTCGGGGCGACTTGGCCCTAGCGCACGTGATGCAAGCTGCCACGTACGAGACCACGTCCTGCCGGATTTTGGGCCACCAGAAACGATGCGATACCAGCTCCAAGGTGCCCTTAACCCCTGGATGACCAGCCAGTACTGAGTCGTGATGTTCCCTCAATACCTTAAGACGAAGATGAAGGGGTACAAATGATTTGTTGGCGGGAAGTCCTGGCAGTACCTCCTCTTGGGCCTCTGCAATCTCCGCCTCTACCTCAGTCGTGAGAGCCGAAACCACTACACCTTCCTGGAGGATGGGTACCGGCTCTTCCTGAGGTTCTCCCCCCGGAAAAAACCTGGACAAGGCATCCGCCTTGGTGTTTTTAGCCCCGGGACGGTAAGTCACCAGAAAATTGAAACGTGTAAAAAACAATGCCCAGCGAGCCTGCCTAGGAGACAGACGCTTGGCCGACTCCAGATAGAGCAGGTTCTTATGGTCGGTGATGACTGTGACCTGGTGAGCCGCCCCCTCCAAGAAGTGTCGCCATTCCTCAAAAGCCAATTTGATGGCCAACAACTCCCTGTTGCCGATATCATAATTCCGTTCGGCCGGCGACAGCTTCTTGGAGAAGTAGGCGCATGGATGCATATCGCTCAAAGACGAGCCCTGCGACAGTACTGCCCCCACTCCCACCTCAGACGCATCAACCTCCACCACAAAAGGTTTAGACACGTCCGGTTGCACCAGAATGGGGGCTGAAGCAAAACTGTTCTTCAGACGCTTAAATGCACGTATCGCCACCTCAGACCAGCTAGTCAGATCGGTACCTTTTTTTGTCATGTCCGTGAGCGGTTTGGCTATAGTAGAAAAGTGTTTTATTAATTTCCTATAATAATTAGCAAACCCAAGGAACCGCTGGAGTGCTTTCAGATTATCAGGCCTTTCCCATTGTAGCACCGCTTGCACCTTCGCGGTGTCCATTTTAAACCCTGCGGCGGACACAATATATCCCAAAAAAGGCAACTCCTGAACAAAAAATAAGCATTTTTCCAGCTTAGCATAGAGCTTATTCTCACGGAGCAACTGTAACACCTGCCTGACATGCTCTAAATGAATGTCCCGGTTGCTCGAATAAATGAGGATATCATCCAGGTATACAATCACAAATTTCCCCAGGACATGAGCAAATACATCATTAATAAAATGTTGGAAAACAGCAGGCGTGGTTGTCAACCCAAATGGCATAACCAGGCTCTCAAAATGACCCTCAGGAGTGTTAAACGCCGTCTTCCACTCATCCCCCTGACGGACCCTTATGAGGTCCCCTTATACGCCCCCCTGAGGTCAAGCTTGGAAAACCACTTTGCCCCCGCCACCTGATTGAACAAATCAGGGATCAAAGGCATCGGGTATGGATCCCGGATCGTAATCTGGTTTAACTCCCGGAAATCCAGACACGGGCGTAACCCCCCATCTTTATTCTTAATGAAGAAAAACCCCGCTGCTACAGGCGAGGACGAAGGCCGGATGTGTCCTTTGCTCAGACTCTCCGCGATGTAGTCTTTCAGAGCTTGTCTCTCTGGACCAGAAATATTAAACATCCTGGCCATAGGTAATTTGGCCCCGGGTTTTAACCTAATCACACAGTCATAGGCTCGATGTGGAGGCAGTTCTGAGCAACCCCTCTCAGAGAATACATCCGTGAAATCCTGCAAAGCCTCCGGAAGGCTGGGCGTCACGGCGGACACACATGTGGCCAAGCAATTGTCCTGGCAAAAACCACTCCATTGGACTATGTCCTGAGTTTTCCAATCAATCACCGGGTTGTGCCTGGACAACCATTGAAAACCCAGGACCATTTGTGCTGGGAGATTACGGAGGACCCTACATGTAACCCACTCAGAATGTAGGACCCCAATGTGGAGTTTCACCTCAGCCACAAACTCCGTAATCTCCCCTTGTGGGAGGGGAGCGGCATTAATGGTAACCACCTGAATAGGATGAGGGAGTTTTTCGATCTTAAACCCGGCAGTGCGTGCAAACTCCTCATCTATGAGATTGGTGGCGGAACCGCTATCCACAAACACTGATATTGGTAGCTCTCTGCCCGCGATAATAACCTTGGCAGGGAGCACACATTGAGATACCATCATGGAGTATATGCATATGCTCAGTTGGGTCTCCTCCATACCCACTGAGCTTAGCAGTTTTCCGCCGGTGTGACCTTCTTCGGTAGCACAGGACAAGCGTTAACATAATGATTCCTTTTACCACAGTAAAAACATGCTCCGAGCTTCCTGAACCCAGGAACGCGACACTTAACCTGTGACACCCCCGCAATTTGCATAGGTTCAGTGGGCTCACCTGCAGCAACCACACTTGCACCTCTGCTTTCCCCCAGGGGTAGCGTCTCCTGTGCCCCCTGACGCAAACGGCGATCAATACGTATAACCAAACTCATGGCAGACTCCAACGATGCCGGAGTCTCATACATCAGGAGGGCCTGTTTATCTCTTCCTGAAACCCCATGAATAAACTGACTCCGCAGCGCTGGGTCGTTCCACTGTGTGTCTACTGCCCAACGGCGAAATTCTGAGCAATAGTCTTCCGCCATACGTTCCCCCTGACGGAGGGCGCGGATTTTAGATTCCGCTAGAGCTAATCTGTCAGGATCATCATAAATGAGCCCGAGTGCAGAAAAAACATTATCGACAGAATGAAATGTAGCAGAGTCAGCTGGTAAGGAAAATGCCCATGCTTGGGGGTCCCCACTCAGTAATGATAACACCAGACCCACCCGCTGAGCCTCATTACCTGAGGAGACCGGGCGAATGCGGAAGTATAACTTGCAGGCCTCCCGAAATATGACAAATTTGCTGCGTTCCCCTGAGAATCGTTCTGGCAGCGGGATCTTCGGCTCTGCACCGATACCTGCAGATGCCGTTTGCACCTTTGCTACTACCAGGCCCTGCTGCTGAACTGCCCCTTTCAACTCGGAGACCTGTAAGGACAGCACCGCCAGCTGGCGGGTTATGGAATCTAATGGATCCATGGACTCCTGAAAAATGTGGGCCGATTATAATGTCACGCGGGGCTTAGGTCAACTAAGGCAGAAATACCCGGGGGCCCCTGTGGTGTCCCTTTCACTAGGGGAAACCCTGTCTGACCCTCAACTCAGGGTTTTTGCTGATGGTGCAAATGCCTGAGCCTCCAACCTTTCCTTATCTCCTGCTCAGCCCTAAGCTTAACCCTCCACCCTCCACCCAGTGAGGAGACAAACCACCAAAGCCCCACACAATAAAGACAGACAGGGAGAACTTAAACTGCACCACGCCGCATGCACACAGGACTATACAGTAATGTGAACAGGGCACAACAAAACACAGATATGGGAAGGCGAGAAGGTAACAATGGATCATACGACACCAGATATGAATCTCTCTCTCTCTCCAACACCTCCACTCCAGACCGGAACCACTTGGTATGACACACAAGCTTAATCGGCGACGCCCATAGGCCAGCACGACTATTTAAAGACTGTGGGCGTAACCAAACATCCAACCTGATCTCCAGCTAGATTAACCCCCGATAGCCTGAGAAACTCAAGCCGGCGCCATCGAGGCTATAGTGGATGGAGGTGGAACTACCTCTGCCTGCCGGACGCTGTGGTGTGAATAGCGTCCGACATGACAGTACCCCGTCTTCTACGAGGGACCCCAGGGCCCTCAAGACTCATAGGACCCGGCTTGTCCGGATGACGACGTTGAAAAGAACTGACCAGCCGATCCGCATGTATGTCCGAGGCTGGTACCCAAGACCTCTCCTCCGGACCATACCCCCGCCAGTGTACCAAATACTGAAGAGTACGGCGCACTACTCGAAAGTCCACTACCTTGGAGACCTCAAACTCTAAATCGCCATCCACCATGACCGGAGGTGGCATCGGCGTCGTGTCCACAGAGCCTACTACCTTTTTCAATAAAGCCCTGTGAAACACGTTGTGTATCTTGTATACTGCAGGAAGTTCCAACCGATAAGCAACTGGGTTAATGATGGCAGCAATCTTAAAAGGCCCAATAAACCTTGGACCCAATTTTAAAGATGGAATTTTGAGTTTTATGTTTTTAGTCGCTAACCACACCCATTCACCCACACACAGGTCCGGACCTGGCACGCGTCTACTGTCAGCCACCCGTTTGTACCTCGCACTCATGCTCAACAATCGCTGTTTCACCCTCCTCCAGACCGATGATAATTGAGCTCCTAGCTGGTCCTCCTCCGGGACGCCCCCCGAGTCACCCTGACGTAAGGTACAAAATTGAGGATGTTGACCGTAAACACAAAAGAACGGAGACTCTCCCGATGACTCTTGGCGGTGATTATTTAACGCGAACTCGGCCAGAGGAAGGAAAGTAGACCACTCCTCTTGGTTGTTGGACACAAAGCATCGTAAATACTGCTCCAGATTTTGGTTCATGCGCTCAGTTTGACCATTTGACTGTGGATGAAACGCCGATGAATGTGACAACTTGATCCCCAAACGTGAGCAAAAAGCTTTCCAAAACCTCGCAACAAATTCTATTCCCCTATCAGATACTATGTCCGACGGAACTCCGTGGAGTCTGACCACCTCCTGCACAAACACCTGAGCCAACGTCTTCGCATTGGGCAAGGAAAGTAATGAGACAAAATGCGCCATCTTTGAAAATCGGTCAACCACCACCAGGATGACCGTGTTCCCGGCTGAGACTGTCAAGTCAGTGATAAAATCCATGGAGATTTCTGTCCATGGCCTATTAGGTACCCCCAGAGGCTGTAGCGTGCCAGCAGGACGGGCTCGGGGCAACTTGGCCCTAGCGCACATGATGCAAGCTGCCACGTACGAGACCACGTCCTGCCGGATTTTGGGCCACCAGAAACGACGCGATACCAGCTCCAAGGTGCCCTTAACCCCTGGATGACCAGCCAGTACTGAGTCGTGATGTTCCCTCAACACCTTAAGACGAAGATGAAGGGGTACAAATGATTTGTTGGCGGGAAGTCCTGGCGGTACCTCCTCTTGGGCCTCTGCAATCTCCGCCTCTACCTCAGTCGTGAGAGCCGAAACCACTACACCTTCCTGGAGGATGGGTACCGGCTCTTCCTGAGGTTCTCCCCCCGGAAAACACCTGGACAAGGCATCCGCCTTGGTGTTTTTAGCCCCGGGACGGTAAGTCACCAGAAAATTGAAACGTGTAAAAAACAATGCCCAGCGAGCCTGCCTAGGAGACAGACGCTTGGCCGACTCCAGATAGAGCAGGTTCTTATGGTCGGTGATGACTGTGACCTGGTGAGCCGCCCCCTCCAAGAAGTGTCGCCATTCCTCAAAAGCCAATTTGATGGCCAACAACTCCCTGTTGCCGATATCATAATTCCGTTCGGCCGGCGACAGCTTCTTGGAGAAGTAGGCGCATGGATGCATATCGCTCAAAGACGAGCCCTGTAACAGTACTGCCCCCACTCACACCTCAGACGCATCAACCTCCACCACAAAAGGTTTAGACACGTCCGGTTGCACCAGAATGGGGGCTGAAGCAAAACTGTTCTTCAGACGCTCAAATGCACGTATCGCCACCTCAGACCAGCTAGTCAGATCGGTACCTTTTTTTGTCATGTCCGTGAGCGGTTTGGCTATAGTAGAAAAGTGTTTTATAAATTTCCTATAATAATTAGAAAACCCAAGGAACCGCTGGAGCGCTTTCAGATTATCAGGCCTTTCCCATTGTAGCACCGCTTGCACCTTCGCGGTGTCCATTTTAAACCCTGCGGCGGACACAATATATCCCAAAAAAGGCAACTCCTGAACAAAAAATAAGCATTTTTCCAGCTTAGCATAGAGCTTATTCTCACGGAGCAACTGTAACACCTGCCTGACATGCTCTAAATGAATGTCCCGGTCGCTCGAATAAATGAGGATATCATCCAGGTATACAGTCACAAATTTCCCCAGGACATGAGCAAATACATCATTAATAAAATGTTGGAAAACAGCAGGCGTGGTTGTCAACCCAAATGGCATAACCAGGCTCTCAAAATGACCCTCAGGAGTGTTAAACGCCGTCTTCCACTCATCCCCCTGACAGACCCTTATGAGGTTATACGCCCCCCTGAGGTCAAGCTTGGAAAACCACTTTGCCCCCGCCACCTGATTGAACAAATCAGGGATCAAAGGCATCGGGTATGGATCCCGGATCGTAATCTGGTTTAACTCCCGGAAATCCAGACACGGGCGTAACCCCCCATCTTTCTTCTTAATGAAGAAAAACCCCGCTGCTACAGGCGAGGACGAAGGCCGGATGTGTCCTTTGCTCAGACTCTCCGCGATGTAGTCTTTCAGAGCTTGTCTCTCTGGACCAGAAATATTAAACATCCTGGCCTTAGGTAATTTGGCCCCAGGTTTTAACCTAATCACACAGTCATAGGCTCGATGTGGAGGCAGTTCTGAGCAACCCCTCTCAGAGAATACATCCGCGAAATCCTGCAAAGCCTCCGGAAGGCTGGGCGTCACGGCGGACACACATGTGGCCAAGCAATTGTCCTGGCAAAAACCACTCCATTGGACTATGTCCTGAGTTTTCCAATCAATCACCGGGTTGTGCCTGGACAACCATGGAAAACCCAGGACCATTTGTGCTGGGAGATTACGGAGGACCCTACATGTAACCCACTCAGAATGTAGGACCCCAATGTGGAGTTTCACCTCAGCCACAAACTCCGTAATCTCCCCTTGTGGGAGGGGAGCGGCATTAATGGTAACCACCTGAATAGGATGAGGGAGTTTTTCGATCTTAAACCCGGCAGTGCGTGCAAACTCCTCATCTATGAGATTGGTGGCGGAACCGCTATCCACAAACACTGATATTGGTAGCTCTCTGCCCGCGATAATAACCTTGGCAGGGAGCACACATTGAGATACCATCATGGAGGATATGTATACGCTCAGTTGGGTCTCCTCCATACCCACTGAGCTTAGCAGTTTTCCGCCGGTGTGACCTTCTTCGGTAGCACAGGACAAGCGTTAACATAATGATTCCTTTTACCACAGAAAAAACATGCTCTGGGCTTCCTGAACCCAGGAACGCGATGCTTAACCTGTGACACCCCCGCAATTTGCATAGGTTCAGTGGGCTCACCTGCAGCAACCACACTTGCACCTCTGCTTTCCCCCAGGGGTAGCGTCTCCTGTGCCCCCTGACGCAAACGGCGATCAATACGTATAACCAAACTCATGGCAGACTCCAACGATGCCGGAGTCTCATACATCAGGAGGGCCTGTTTATCTCTTCCTGAAACCCCATGAATAAACTGACTCCGCAGCGCTGGGTCGTTCCACTGTGTGTCTACTGCCCAACGGCGAAATTCTGAGCAATAGTCTTCCGCCATACGTTCCCCCTGACGGAGGGCGCGGATTTTAGATTCCGCTAGAGCTAATCTGTCAGGATCATCATAAATGAGTCCGAGTGCAGAAAAAACATTATCGACAGAATGAAATGTAGCAGAGTCAGCTGGTAAGGAAAATGCCCATGCTTGGGGGTCCCCACTCAGTAATGATAACACCAGACCCACTCGCTGAGCCTCATTACCTGAGGAGACCGGGCGCATGCGGAAGTATAACTTGCAGGCCTCCCGAAATATGACAAATTTGCTGCGTTCCCCTGAGAATCAGGATCTTCGGCTCTGCACCGATACCTGCAGATGCCGTTTGCACCTTCGATACTACCAGGCCCTGCTGCTGAACTGCCCCTTTCAACTCGGAGACCTGTAAGGACAGCACCGCCAGCTGGCGGGTTATGGAATCTAATGGATCCATGGACTCCTGAAAAATGTGGGCCGATTATAATGTCACGCGGGGCTTAGGTCAACTAAGGCAGAAATACCCGGGGCCCCTGTGGTGTCCCTTTCACTAGGGGAAACCCTGTCTGACCCTCAACTCAGGGTTTTTGCTGATGGTGCAAATGCCTGAGCCTCCAACCTTTCCTTATCTCCTGCTCAGCCCTAAGCTTAACCCTCCACCCTCCACCCAGTGAGGAGACAAACCACCAAAGCCCCACACAATAAAGACAGACAGGGAGAACTTAAACTGCACCACGCCGCATACACACAGGACTATACAGTAATGTGAACAGGGCACAACAAAACACAAATATGGAAAGGCGAGAAGGTAACAATGGATCATACGACACCAGATATGAATCTCTCTCTCTCTCCAACACCTCCAATCCAGACCGGAACCACTTGGTATGACACACAAGCTATAATCGGCGACGCCCATAGGCCAGCACGACTATTTAAAGACCGTGGGCGTGACCAAACATCCAACCTGATCTCCAGCTAGATTAACCCCCGATAGCCTGAGAAACTCAAGCCGGCGCCATCGAGGCTATAGTGGACGGAGGTGGAACTGCCTCTGCCTGCCGGACGCTGTGGTGTGAATAGCGTCCGACATGACAAGATTCCTCCCTCCACAATCGGAGGAGGTTAGGACTACTAACCCTGGGGGAGTGGACGATATTAATTCTTAATCCCCTAGGCACAATATTATTTTTGATATAGTTCTCAAGTGCTTTAATTTCCCACCAGGATTTTTATTTGAAATTTGGTATGAGATATTGGGTCAGTGAGGGATAGCCATCGTGGTGCGGGGGCAACATATTAAAGTAGGGTGAAAAAGCTCCGATGGTAGGCAGGGAATATGTAAATAGGGAATATAGGCCAAATTCCTTTTTTTTCCCTTAAAATAAACAAGCTTGCTTATCGGTTACTGGTTGCATACCCTCCACCCTCTCCATTTAGATTATTTTGTTGGTGTGGGATGATATATGGTTATTATAGGTATAGGATTGGCAATTTGTGTGGCCACCATTTTTTGTCCTATTGGTATTTACTTTTGCCCTGAAGAGTAGCATTTAACAGGGCTAATAAGGGACAGCCATCGTGGAGCAGGGGGCGCCATTTGCGATTCAGGAGGGTGCCAACCTCCGCTGTTAGGCAGGGGATAGTTCAGGGCCATACAGGGGCAATTAGGCCACCTATCCCCCGATCCCTTCTTCAGTGTGAATAGAGTTCTTAATTGGATCAGCATACACTTTGTGTGGTATTTTGCGAGTGTTTTGGTTTTAACGTACAATAATAAAGCATATTTTTAGGATTAGTATTTTGTTTATGAGCTGTCTTGTGACTAATTCAATTTTTGACACAATTTTTCTGAGTCATTTGGATATTTATACCTTCCTGGCAGTGGTGTCAGGACTTAAAGGGAATCTGTCATCAATTTTTTTAACTATCAGCTGTAGATAAGCCCCTGATGTCAGTGCCGGCAGCTGATAGTTAAAAAAAATTGATGACAGATTCCCTTTAATGGTTCATTGCATGCACCCCAGGATTAATTAGTGAACACTACGTGTGCATGCTCACAGAAGAAAGAAGAAATTTATGGGCCGGCGATCGGCAAACTACAACTGCTGGACCAAGCACTGTGGTCCTGGGAATCTATCTGGGGGCGGATGAAAGGTCATTGAGGGCTGTAAACGACGTCGGACCTGAGGTTCCCCACCCCTACTCTAATACAAGGACTTAAAGGGGTTCATTTTAATCCATATATCTTGGAATAATAACTTCCTCAATTGAACATGTTTAAATAAAATGTTCCTGTGCTGATATCTATAATAATAAATGCCCTAACCAGCTTCCGGTTGTAACAACTTCCGTCCAGTTGTAACCGGTGACGTCACCACACACACACACGCACATGTTAACCCTCAACACACCACACCGCCTCAACACACACTCCTCTCACCTTTCACCTCCACTCATGTCCACTCACTCTTTCACTCCACATACGTTCCTTTCTCTCACTCAGTTTCTCATACTCACACCGTCATCGTCGCTGCCCCGACATCTTCCTCCGCCGCCGCGATCCAGGATCCAGACGTTCTCCAGGCCGCCGACATGTTCTTGCGGGACGCCATCTTGGATGTCGTGAAGTCCCGCGAGATTCAAGATGGCGTCGCCGCAACAATATGTCGCTGGCGTGGACGACATCGGGATCCAAAAAGATGGCGTCGGCGAAATCTCGCGAGATTACGCCGACGCCATTTTGGATCCCGATGTCGCCCATGCCAGCGACATGTTGTTGCGGCGACGCCATCTTGAATATCGCGGGACTTCACGACATCCAAGATGGCGTCCCGCAAGAATATGTCGCTGGCGTGGGCGACATCGGGATCCAAAATGGCGTCGGCGTAATCTCGCGAGATTTCGCCGACGCCCTCTTTTTGGATCCCGATGTCGTCCACGCCAGCGACATGTTGTTGCGGCGACTCTATCTTGAATATCGCGGGATTTCACGAAATCCAAGATGGCGTCCCGCAAGAACATGTCGGCGGCCTGGAGAACGTCTGGATCCTGGATCGCGGCGGCGGAGGAAGATGTCGGGGCAGCGACGATGACGGTGTGAGTATGAGAAACGGAGTGAGAGAAAGGAACGTATGTGGAGTGAAAGAGTGAGTGGACATGAGTGGAGGTGAAAGGTGAGAGGAGTGTGTGTTGAGGCGGTGTGGTGTGTTGAGGGTTAACATGGCAAGAGGTGTTAACGACGTCGGCGAAATCTCGCGAGATTTCGCCGACGCCATCTTGCATTCGTGAAATTGCGTCATTTACCTCACGCCGACTTGCTGTGCGGACGCTTGGCATTGCCTGTACCACCATAACTACTGCTGCCTTGGTCCTATGCCTGTTTACTGCCGGTGTCTAATTACTGGACCAATTTGCCTGTACCGCCATAACTACTGCTGCCTTGCTCCTCTGCCGGTGTCTAATTACAGGACCAATTTGCCTCTACCGCCATAACTACTGCTGCCTTTGTCCTCTGCTGGTGTTTAATTACAGGGCCAATTTGCCTCTATCGCCATAACTACTGCTGCTTTGGTCATCTGCCTGTTTACTGCCGGTGTCTAATTACTGGACCAATTTGCCTCTACCGCCATAACTACTGCTGCCTTGCTCCTCTGCCGGTGTCTAATTACAGGGCTAATTTGCCTCTACCGCCATAACTACTGCTGCCTTGCTCCTCAGCCAGTGTCTACTTACAGGGCCAATTTGCCTCTACCGCCATAACTACTGCTGCCTTGCTCCTCTGCCGGTGTCTAATTACAGGGTCAATTTGCCTCTACCGCCATAACTACTGCTGCATTGCTCCTCTGCTGGTGTCTAATTACAGGGCCAATTTGCCAATACCGCCATAACTACTGCTGCCTTGCTCCTCTGCCGGTGTCTAATTACAGGGCCAATTTGCCTCTACCGCCATAAGTACTGCTGCCTTGCTCCTCTGACTGTTCACTGCCTGTGTCTAATTACAGGGCCAATTTGCCTCTACCGCCATAACTACTGCTGCCTTGCTCCTCTGCCGGTGTCTAATTACAGGGCCAATTTGCCTCTACCGCCATAACTACTGCTGCCTTGCTCCTCTGCCGGTGTCTAACTACAGGGCTAATTTGCCTCTACCACCATAACTACTGCTGCCTTGCTCCTCTGCCGGTGTCTAATTACAGGGCTAATTTGCCTCTACCGCCATAACTACTGCTGCCTTGCTCCTCTGCCGGTGTCTAATTACAGGGCCAATTTGCCTCTACCGCCATAACTACTGCTGCCTTGCTCCTCTGCCGGTGTCTAATTACAGGGCCAATTTGCCTCTACCGCCATAACTACTGCTGCATTGCTCCTCTGCTGGTGTCTAATTACAGGGCCAATTTGCCAATACCGCCATAACTACTGCTGCCTTGCTCCTCTGCCGGTGTCTAATTACAGGGCCAATTTGCCTCTACCGCCATAAGTACTGCTGCCTTGCTCCTCTGACTGTTCACTGCCTGTGTCTAATTACAGGGCCAATTTGCCTCTACCGCCATAACTACTGCTGCCTTGCTCCTCTGCCGGTGTCTAATTACAGGGCCAATTTGCCTCTACCGCCATAACTACTGCTGCCTTGCTCCTCTGCCGGTGTCTAATTACAGGGCCAATTTGCCTCTACCGCCATAACTACTGCTGCCTTGCTCCTCTACCGGTGTCTAACTACAGGGCCAATTTGCCACTACCACTTCATAACTACTGCTGGGCAATTACAGGGTCAATTAGTATCTGTTTACTCTACAATACTCCAGGACGCCTTCTTCACTGCCAGATAACTGCCAAATAGACTCCTTTACCTGTGCCAACATGAGTCATAACAAAAAGTATGCCAATGCCAGTGAAAGGAAAGCAGCTTTAGCACTACGACAAAAACAACGCCGTGCTAATGAGACTTCTGAGGAAAAACACCATCGCCTTGAGAAGATTAAGGCTTATAAACGCCGTCGCCTCACACACGAATCCCCTAACTCTAAATCCATAAGATTGGCTGAAGAAGCCTCTGCACGCCGTCACCGCCGACAACAGACGGCCTCTTCCTCATCATTATTATTAGACTCACAACAGGATGCTTGTGAACATGTCGCTGGCGTGGACGTTTCGGGATCCAAAAAGATGGCGTCGGCGAAATCTCGCGAGATTACGCCGACGCCATTTTGGATCCCGATGTCGTCCACGCCGGCGTCATGTTCTTGCGGCGATGCCATTTTGGATCGGCGAAATCCCGCGATAGTCAAGATGGCGTCGCCGCAAGAACATGTCGCCGGCGAGGACAACGTCGGGATCCAAAATGGCGTCGGCGAAAACTCGAGAGATTTCGCCGACGCCATTTTGGATCCCGACGTCGTCCACGCCGGCGACATGTTCTTCCGGCGACGCTATCTTGACTATCGCGGGATTTCACGATACTCAAGATGGCGTCGCCGCAAGAACATGTCGCCGGCGTGGACAACGTCTGGATCCAGGATGGCGCCGGCGGAAGATGTCGGGGATCGTGGAGCAGCGGCGATGACGGCGTGAGTATGAGAGACGGAGTGAGAGAAGGGGTCGTATGTGGAGTGAAAGAGTGAGTGGAGATGGTGAAAGGTGAGAGGAGTGTGTGTTGAGGAGTGTGTGTGTTGAGGGTTAACATGGCAAGAGGTGTGATGCTATCGCATCCTCCCGATGCGATAGCATCGGGCCATAATCTAGTAATCGTATAAATGTGCCCCTGCTGTGTACTGTGTAATGACCGTGTCTGACCGTACAGGAACATGGTCCGATCATACCACATCTCCTGGGCAGGGGAGGTCACAAAAGAGTATAAAGTCATGGCAGCATGGGCTCTCAGCTGATTCTTTCTTTGAAGTAAAACTTTGTTTAAAAACAGAAAGTAAAATGTTTTACTTCACAGAAAGAAACAGATGTGATCCCATACTGTAATGAATGTATACTCTTTGCTTCCTTCCCTGCCCAGGAGCTGTGGTATGATCAGACCATGTTCCTTTATGGTCAGACATAGCCATTACACAGTATACAGCAGGGGCACATTTATAAGATTATCTCAGCACAGGAACATTTTATATAACCCTTTTCCGACATCGGGCGCAAATTTATGCCAATGTTGGACTCCCTCACTTTGAAGTTAGGCGGTGAGCCCACATCTCTCCCGAGACATGTGAGCTGTTTTGAACAGCTGACATGTCCCCAGAATCATTATCCACCCGTAGCTATTAACCCGCTAAATGCCGCTGTCAAACTCTGACAGCAGCATTTAATTCACGCTTCCGGCCATTAGGCCGGAAATCCGCCCACCGGTGACCCCGTCATGTGATCGTTGGTCACCAGTGGGTTGGCATGACAACCAGAGGTCTCCTGGAAACCCCTATGGTTGTCAGTGCCGTATTGCTATGAGCGTCACCCGGTGGTCGGCGCTCATAGCAATTGAGGTGTTCTGTTACATCTGATCATCGCCTGTATGTAGCAGAGCCGATCGGGTTATGACAGCTTCTAGTCTCCCATTGAGACTATTGAAGCATGCCAAAAGTAAAAAAAAAAGTTTTTAAAAATATAAAAAGCAAAAAAATATAAAAGTTTGAATCACCCCCCTTTCGCCCCATTCAAAATAGAACAATTAAGAAAAAATCAAACATACACATATTTGGTATCACCACGTTCAGAGTCAACTGATCTATCAATAAAAATAAGGAATAACCTGATCGCTAAACGACAGCGAGAAATAAAGTAAAAATGCCAGAATTAAGGTTTTTTGGTCGCCGCGACATTGCATTAATATGCAATAACAGGTGATCAAAAGATCGTATCTGCACCAAAATGGTATCAGTATAAATGTCAGTTCAGCACACAAGAAATAAATCCTCACCCAACCCGAGATCACAAAAAATGGAGACGCTACAGTATCAGAAAATGGTGCAATTTTTTTATTTTTCACAACTTAGATAAAAAAGAACCTAGACATGTTTGGTGTCTGTTAACTCATAATTACCTGGAGAATCATAATGGCAAGTCAGTTTTAGCATTTTGTGAACACGGTGAAAAAACAACCAAAAATAAGTGTGGGATTGCACTTTTTTGCAATTTCAATGCACTGTGATTTTTTTTCCTGTTTTCCAGTACATGATATGTTAAAACCAATTGTGTTGTTCAAAAGTACAACTCATCCTGCAAAAAAACAAGCCCTCACATGGCCATATTGACAGAAAAATAAAAAAGTTATGGCTTTGGGAAGAAGGTGAGCAAAAAATGAAAACGCAAAACCGAAAAACACTCCGGTCATGAAGGGGTTAAACACCTCCAATTGAGGAAGTTATTATTAAAGATCTATTGATTAAAATGAACTTTGTGGGGTAGCCCCTTTAACCCCTTTCCGACAATGGACATAATATTCCGTCCATGTGACCTGGGACCTAATTCCCATGGACGGAATATTACGTCATAGCGATCAGCGGCGCCCACGTGGTGAGTGCCGCTGATCGCGGCCGGGTGTCAGCTGATTATCACAGCTCACACCCAGCACAATGTGTCAGGGGTGGTCACGGATCGCCCCCGACACATTAACCCCTGGCACACCGCGATCAAACATGACCGCGGTGTACCGGGGGTTAAAGGGTAGCATCGGCAGGGAGGGGGCTCCCTCCGTGCTTCCCTGACCCCCCACAGCAGCGCAATGTGCAGCGCTGCTGCGGGGGGCTCCTTCCCTGCAGGTCCCCAAACCCAATATGGCGACGGGGACCTTCGGGGCCTGCAGGGAGCTGGCTTCCTCAGTGCCTGAAAAGCGCAGGCAAGGAGGAAGCCTGCAGCACTGCCTGTGACAGATCGCTGATCTGTCACAGTGATCTGTGATGTGACAGATCAGCGATCTGTCACAGGACAGTGATGTCCCACCTGGGACAATGTAATAAAGTTAAAAAAAAAAAAAAAGTGTAAAAGTAGCTTTAAAAAAATCGCCAATTAAATAAAAAAAAAAAATATTCCCTAATAAATTCATTTTTTGGAAATAAAAAAAAAAACAATAAAAGTACACATATTTGGTATCGCCACGTCCGTAACGACCTTCCCTATAAAACTGTCCCATTAGTTAACCTCTTTAGCGAACCCCTTAAAAAATAAAAATAAAAAACGAAGCAAAAAATAATGATTTATTATCATACCGCCGAACAAAAAGTGCAATAACGCGCGATCAAAAAGACACATATAAATATCCATAGTACCGCTGAAAACGTCATCTTATCCCGCAAAAAACGAGCTGCCACACAGCATCATCATCAGCAAAACAATAAAAAAGTTATAGCTCGCAGAATAAAGCGATGCGAAAATAATTATTTTTCATATAAAATTGTTTTCATTGCACAAAAGCGCTAAAACATAAAAAAGACATAAATGAGGTATCGCTGTAACCGTACTGACCCAAAGAATAAAACAGCTTTACAAATTTTACCGCACGCGAAACGGTGTAAACGCACCCCCCAAAAGAAATTCATGAAACGCTGGCTTTTGTTCATTCTGCGTCCCAAAAATCGGAATAAAAAGCGATCAAAAGATGTCATGTGCCTGAAAATGATACCAATGAAAACGTCAACTCGTCCCGCAAAAACTAAGACCTCACATGATTCAGTGGGTCAAAATATGGAAAAATTATAGCTCTCAATATGTGGTGATGCAAAAACTATTTTTACAATAAAAAGCGTCTTTTAGCGTGTGACAGCTGCCAAATATAAAAACCGCCATAAATAGTAAACCAAACCCCCCGGTTATCACCCCCTTAGTTAGGGAAAAATAATAAAATTAAAAAATGTATTTATTTCCATTTTCCCATTAGGGTTAGGGCTATTGTTAGGGTTAGGGCTAGGGTTAGGGCTAGGACTAGGGCTAGGGTTAGGGCTAGGATTAGGGCTGAGATAAGGGCTAGGGTTAGGGCTGAGATTAGGGTTAGGGGTGTGATGGGGTTAGGGTTGGAGTTAGAATTGGGGGGTTTCCACTGTTTGGGCACATCGGGTGCTCTCCAAATGCAACATGGCATCTGATCTCAATTCCAGTCAATTCTGTGGTGAAAAAGTCAAATGGTGCTCCTTCCCTTCCAAGCTCTGCCATGCGCCCAAACAGTGTTTTACCCCCACATATGGGGTATCAGCCTACTCAGGACAAATTGCAAAGCAACTTTTGGAGTCCAATTTCTCCTGTTACCCTTAGGAAAATAAAAAATTGGGGGCAAAAATATCATTTTTGTGGAAAAAAATATGATTTTTTTATTTTCATGCCCGGGCATTATACACTTCTGTGAAGCACTTGGGGGTTCAAAGTGCTCACCACACATCTAGATAAGTTCCTTAGGGGGTCTAGTTTCCAAAATGGTGTCATTTGTGGAAGGTTTCCACTGTTTAGGTACATCAGGGTCTCTCCGAAGGCAACATGACTCCAGCAGACCATCCCATCAAAGTCTGCATTCCAAAACGTCACTACTTCCCTTCCGAGCCCCGACGTGTGCCCATACAGTAGTTTTCTCCCACATATGAGGTGTCAGAGTACTCAGGACAAATTGGACAACGACTTTTGGGGTCGAATTTCTCCTGGTACCCATGAGAAAATAAAAAAATTGGGGACTAAATGATCATGTTTGTGGAAAAAATATGATTTTTTTATTTTCATGCCCGGGCATTATAAACTTCTGTGAAGCCCTTGGGGGTTCAATGTGCTCACCACAGATCTAAATAAGTTCCTTAGGGGGTCTAGTTTCCAAAATGGTGTCATTTGTGGGGGGTTTCCACTGTTTAGGTACATCAGGGGCTCTCCAAAGGCAACATGACCCTCGCAGACCATTCCATCAAAGTCTGCATTCCAAAACGTCACTATTTCCCTTCCGAGCCCTGACGTGTGCCCATTCAGTAGTTTTCTCCCACATATGAGGTATCAGCGTACTCAGGACAAATTGAACAACAACTTTTGGGGTCCAATTTCTCTTGGTACCCTTGGGAAAATAAAAAAATTGGGGACTAAATGATCATGTTTGTGGAAAAAATGCGATTTTTTTATTTTCACGCCCGGGCATTATAAACTTCTGTGAAGTACTGGGGGGGTTCAATGTGCTCACCACACATCTAGATAAGTTCCTTGGGGGGGTCTAGTTTCCAAAATGGTGTCATTTTGGGGGGTTTCCGCTGTTTTGGTACATCAGGGGCTTTCCAATCGCGACATGGTGTCCGATCTCAATTACAGCCCAAAACGTCAAATGGCGCTGCTTCCCTTCCGAGCTCTGCCATGCGCCCAAATAGTCGTTTACACCCACATATGGGGTATCAGCGTACTCAGGACAAATTGCACAATAACTTTTAGGGTCCTGTTACCCTTGGAAAAATAAGAATTGACGGTGAAAAGATCATTTTTGTGGAAAAAATGTGATTTAATTGTACGGCTGTACGTTATAAACTTCTGTGAAGCCCTTGGGGGTTCAAAGTTCTCACCAGACATCTAGAAAAGTTCCTTGGGTGGTCTAGTTTCCAAAATGGTGTCATTTGTGGGGGGTTTCCACTGTTTTTGTACATCAGGGGCTTTCCAAACGTGACATAGTGTCCGATCTCAATTCCAGCCAAAAAAAGTCAAATGGCGCTGCTTCCCTTCCAAGCTCTGCCATGCGCCAAAATAGTCATTTAAACCCACATATGGGGTATCAGCGTACTCAGGACAAATTGCACAATAACTTTTAGGGTCCTGTTACCTTTGGGAAAATAAAAATTGGGGCTGAAAAGATCATTTTTGTGGAAAAAATATGATTTTTTAATTGTACTACTGTACGTTATAAACTTCTGTGAAGCCCTAGTGGGTTCAAAGTCCTCACCACATATCTAGATAAGTTCCTTGGGGGGTCTAGTTTCCAAAATGCAGTCACTTGTGGGGGTTTCCACTGTTTAGGTACATCAAGGGCTCTCCAAATGTGACATGGCGTCTGATCTGAATTCCAGCCAATTTTGCATTGAAAAAGTCAAACGGCGCTCCTTCCCTTCTGAGCTCTGCCATGCACCGAAACAGTGGTTCCCTTCCACATATCAGGTATCAGCGTACTCAGGACAAATTTCACAATAACTTTTGTGGACTAATTTCTCCTGTTACCCTTGGTAAAATAAAAAAAATTGAACCTGAAGTATTTTTTTTGTGAAAAAAAGTTAAATATTCATTTTTTTTTTTAAATATTCAAAAAATTTCTGTGAAGCACCTGAAGGGTTAATAAACTTCTTGAATGTGGTTTTGAGCACCTTAAGGGGTGCAGTTTTTAGAATGGTGTCACTTTTGGGTATTTTCTATCATATAGACCCCTTAAAGTGGCTTCAAATGTGATGTGGTCTGTAAAAATAAAATGGTGTTGCAAAAATGAGAAATCGCTGGTTAACTTTTAACCCTTATAACTTCCTAACAAAAAAAAATTTTAGTTCCAAAATTGTACTGATGTAAATTAAACGTGGTAAATGTTAATTATTAAGGTTTTTGTGTGCCATATACGTGTGATTTAAGGGCATAAAAATTCAAAGTTGGAAAATTGCAATATTTTCAAAATTTTTGCCAAATTTCCATTTTTTTCACAAATAAACACAAGTTATTTGAATGAAATTTTACCACTAACATGAAGTACAATATGTCTCGAGAAAACAATGCCAGAATCACCGAGATCCATTGAAGCGTTTCAGAGTTATTACCTCATAAAGAGACAGTGGTCAGAATTGTAAAAATTGGCCCGGAAGTTAACGTGCAAACCACCCATGAGGGTAAAGGGGTTAAAACTATAAAAAGCAAACCTGATACTGCAGGGCCCCATCAACTGAAGAAAGTATGAAACAAAAAAATGCCCAATAAAAAATAACTTTTGTTCATTCAGCACCAACTAAATTGTTGAGTAGAGCTATTTTTGCTCTACTCTGTTAGATTACCTTAAATTGGTTTCCCCTTGTTGAAATGGCGTATATACAGTATATACATATGATGTGGGTTGAGCTTGTAATAACCATTTAAGCATTTATATAAATTCTTATTATAAATCCTAATTTCCCTCTTCTTCGGGTCATGAAAATGTTCTTAGTAATGCTTTTATAGAAACATAGCACAAGTAAAACTTGCTGAAATTGCTGTTTCTTTATGTATTTCTGTATGCTGCAATTTAGCCTAATTAAAGTCAATGGAAAGAAACTGCAACACAAAAAGAAAAAAGTTGGATATGTATGATGACTTTTTTTAAAACTCCATTTATTACACTGTAACACTACTTCTAATAACTATTTCAGTGGCCAAAACTCAGCAAATGAGCAAAGAGAAAGAAAAAAAATAACACAAATAGTCATAGGATTTAAAATTGCTAGTTAAATTTATAGAAAATAATTACTGTATATACTGTACTTGGGTATAAGCCTTTTTTTTGCAAATTGCTGAAAAAGCTCCCCTCGGCTTATGCTCGAGTGAGGTTTCAAGAAGACGGATGGGGAGTGGAAGCGGCGGAGCAGCGGGTCACAGGAGACAGGAGCCGGCTGTTGCAGCTATCTCCTGTGCCCACTGCTAAGGAGAAATAAATATTCACTGTTCTCATAGGGAATATTCTTTTCTTTTTAATAGCAGGCACAGTAGTCGCAACAGCCGGGCTATCACGTGTGCCCGCTACTTAAGGGAATGAATATTCACTGCTCTCCACTCCCATGGGCATGGATTGCAGTGAATACTTGAATACTTGATCCTTTTAATAGCAGGCACATGTGATCGCCTGGCCGCAGCAGCTACTGGCATAGGAACAAGATGCTGCGAGGAAGTTATACTCTGGCTCAGTTTTCTGTTTTTCTTCAGTATTTTTGTATTCAGTACAAATAGCATGTGGCCCCTCTTTTCACTGAGCTGAGCAGTTGATATATTGTCCTTCCAAAGCTGGGTGTCTTGCTGGGACCTGGTGACTCTCTGCCACTGCCACTGAAATAACATTTCCCACATGTCTACTTTACTTCAGCACAATTTTGGAAGCACAATTTTTTTGTTAGGAAGTTATAAGGGTTAAAAGTTGACCAGCGATTTCTCATTTTTACAACAAAATTTACAAAACCATTTTTTTAGGGACCACCTCACATTTGAAGTCAGTTTTTAGGGGTCTATATGGCTGAAAATACCCAAAAGTGGCACCATTCTAAAAACTGCACCCCTCATGCTGATCAAAACCACATTCAAGAAGTTTATTAACCTTTCAGGTGTTTCACAGCAGCAGACGCAACATGGAAGGAAAACATGAACATTTAACTTTTTAGTCACAAAAATGATCTTTTAGCAAAAATTTTTTTTATTTTCCAAAGGGTAAAGGGAGAACGTGGACCCCAAAAGTTGTTGTACAATTTTTCCTGAGTACACTGAAATCCCATATGTGGGGGGAACCACTGTTTGGGCGCACGGCAGGGCTCAGGAGGGAAGGAGCGCCAGTTGACTTTTTGAATGGAAAATTAGCTTCAATCGTTAGCGGATACCATGTCGTGTTTGGAGAGCCCCTGTGTGGCTAAACTTTGGAGCTCTCCCACAAGTGATCCCATTTTGGAAACTAGACCCCCCCAAGGAACTTATCTAGATGCATAGTGAACACTTTGAACCCCCAGGTGCTTCAGGAATTGATCCATAAATATGAAAAAGTACTTTTTTGTCACAAACATTTTTCTTTTAGCCTCAATTTTTTCATTTTCACATGGGCAACAGGATAAAATGGATCTTAAAATTTGTTGGGCAATTTCTCCAGAGGTCACTGATACCTCATATGTGGTCATAAACCACTGTTTGGGTGCACAGCAGGACTCAGAAGGGAACGAGCGCCATTTGACTTTTTGAATGGAAAATTAGCTCCAATCGTTAGCGGACACCATGTCGTGTATGGAGAGCCCCTGTGTGCCTAAACATTAGAGCTCCCACACAAGTGACCCCATTTTGGAAACTAGACCCCTCAGTGAACTCATCTAGATGTGCAGTGAGCACTCTGAACCCCCAAGTGCTTCACAGAAGTTTATAACGCAGAGCCATGAAAATAAAAAATCAATTTTTTTTCCACAAAAATAATTTTTTAGCCCCCAGTTTTTTATTTTCCCAAGGGTAACAGGAGAAATTAGACCCCCAAAGTTGTTGAGCAATTTTTCCTGAGTACGCCCACGTCAGGGCTCGGAAGGGAGGGAGCACCGTTTGACTTTTTGAACGCAAAATTGGCTGGAATCAATGGTGGCGCCATGCCTTGTTTGGAGAGCCCCTGATGTGCCTAAACAGTAGAAACCCCCCACAAGTGACCCCATTTTGGAAACTAGACCCCCAAGGAAATTATCTAGATCTGTTGTGAGCACTTTGAACCTTTCAAGTGCTTCATAAAAATTTATAACACAGAGCCGTGAAAATAAAAAATAATTTTTTTTCCTCAAAAAATTATTTTCTAGTCCTCAATTTTTTATTTTCACAAGGGTAACAGGAGAAATTTGACCCCAAAAGTTGTTGTCCAGCTTGTTCTGAGTACGCTGGTACCCCATATGTGGGGGGAACCACTGTTTGGGCACATGTCAGGGCTCGGAAGGGAAGTAGTGACGTTTTGAAATGCTGACTTTGATGGAATGTTCTGTGGGCGTCATGTTACGTTTGCAGAGTTCCTGATGTGCCTAAACAGTGGAAATCCCCCACAAGTGACCACATTTTGGAAGCTATACCCCCCAAGGAACTTATCTAGATGTGTGGAGAGCACTTTGAACCCCCAAGTGCTTCACAGAAGTTTATAATGCAGAGCCATGAAAATAAAAAGTCAATTTTATCCACAAAAATAATTTTTTTTGCCCCCAATTTTTTATTTTCCTAAGGGTAACAGGTAGAGTTGAGCGAAATGGGTCGAACAATTTCATGAAACGAAACCCGACCCTAGGATGAGGTTGGCCACGAGGTCGGCGACTTACGCGCCAAAGTCGCATTTCAAAAGTTTGTTTAGCGCTCTTTTTCAGCCAATCAGGATCCACGGACACTGTGGGCAACGTGATGACATAAGCAGGGGTCGCCACCATCTTTCAGAAGGGCATGCAAGTGATTGGCTTGCTTTGGTGGGCATCACAGGGGTTATAAAAGGGCGTGCACGCCGACCGCAATCTTACCTCTGCCGATCTTAGCATAGGGAGAGGTTGCTGATTCTGTAGGGAGAGCGTTAGGCAGGGAAGAAGAAAAAAAAACTGCTTCTGCTGCTAGCGATTTTGCCTGTGCAACACACCAGTCACTGTGTGTGCAGTGCAAGGGGAGGCTATATTGTGGTGGATCAGCGGTGTTGGTTGTTAGGCTGCCTTCTAAGGCTTCCTGACAGCTGCATTGCTGTTTCCCCACTGCTCTGCAAACTGCTTTTTTAAAAGCAATCCCAATTTTTTTTTTGTCCTGCTAAGGTACTGAGCGTGCATTTATTCACACCATACAGCGGTGTACGCTCCTCACACAGTACCGTGTTATCACAGCCACAGTGAAGCTATCTGTGTGTCACTGTGGAGGATTTGTTCCGTTCTTACAGACCTACACTCTAGGGAGATTCCTATTCTGCCCAATTCTACAATTCACTTTTTTCACACCTGTGCCATCGAGCCTGTGACATAGCGCTCTGATATTCAGTGGGCCTCACACAATCCAAAAGTGTCCAGTGTCCACAAGTGTCTGCAGAAATTCAAAATCTCCCTTATCCTGTAGTCACTTTTTTCACACCTGTGCAATCGAGCCTGTGACATAGCGCTCTGATATTCATTGGGCCTCACACAATCCAAAAGTGTCCAGTGTCCACAAGTGTCTGCAGAAATTCAAAATCTCCCTTATCCTGTAGTCACTTTTTCACACCTGTGCCATCGAGCCTGTGCCATCGAGCCTGTGACATAGTGCTGTGATATTCAGTGGGCCTCACACAATCCAAGTGTCCAGTGTCCACAAGTGTCTGCAGAAATTCAAAATCTCCCTTATCCTGTAGTCACTTTTTTCACACCTGTGCCATCGAGCCTGTGACATAGCGCTGTGATATTCAGTGGGCCTCACACAATCCAAGTGTCCAGTGTCCACAAGTGTCTGCAGAAATTCAAAATCTCCCCTATCCTGTAGTCACTTTTTTCACACCTGTGACATCGAGCCTGTGACATAGCACTGTGATATTCAGTGGGCCTCACACAATCCAAGTGTCTGCAGAAATTCAAAATCTCACAGAAATTCAAAATCTCCCTTATCCTGTAGTCACTTTTTTCACACCTGTGCCATCGAGCCTGTGACATAGCGCTCTGATATTCAGTGGGCCTCACACAATCCAAAAGTGTCCAGTGTCCACAAGTGTCTGCAGAAATTCAAAATCTCCCTTATCCTGTAGTCACTTTTTCACACCTGTGCCATCGAGCCTGTGCCATCGAGCCTGTGACATAGCGCTGTGATATTCAGTGGGCCTCACACAATCCATGTGTCCAGTGTCCACAAGTGTCTGCAGAAATTCAAAATCTCCCTTATCCTGTAGTCACTTTTTCACACCTGTGCCATCGAGCCTGTGCCATCGAGCCTGTGACATAGCGCTGTGATATTCAGTGGGCCTCACACAATCCAAGTGTCCAGTGTCCACAAGTGTCTGCAGGAATTCAAAATCTCCCCTATCCTGTAGTCACTTTTTTCACACCTGTGCCATCGAGCCTGTGACAAAGCGCTGTGATATTCAGTGGGCCTCACACAATCCAAGTGTCCAGTGTCCAAAAGTGTCTGCAGAAATTCAAAATCTCCCTTATCCTGTAGTCACTTTTTTCACACCTGTGCCATCAAGCCTGTGACATAGCACTGTGATATTCAGTGGGCCTCACACAATCCAAGTGTCCAGTGTCGACAAGTGTCTGCAGAAATTCAAAATCTCCCTTATCCTGTAGTCACTTTTTTCACACCTGTGCCATCGAGCCTGTGACATAGCGCTGTGATATTCAGTGGGCCTCACACAATCCAAGTGTCCAGTGTCCACAAGTGTCTGCAGAAATTCAAAATCTCCCTTATCCTGTAGTCACTTTTTTCACACCTGTGCCATCGAGCCTGTGACATAGCACTGTGATATTCAGTGGGCTTCACACAATCCAAGTGTCCAGTGTCCACAAGTGTCTGCAGAAATTCAAAACCTCACAGAAATTCAAAATCTCCCTTATCCTGTAGTCACTTTTTTCACACCTGTGCCATCGAGCCTGTGACATAGCACTGTGATATTCAGTGGGCCTCACACAATCCAAGTGTCCAGTGTCCACAAGTGTCTGCAGAAATTCAAAATCTCACAGAAATTCAAAATCTCCCTTATCCTGTAGTCACTTTTTTCACACCTGTGCCATCGAGCCTGTGACATAGCGCTCTGATATTCAGTGGGCCTCACACAATCCAAAAGTGTCCAGTGTCCACAAGTGTCTGCAGAAATTCAAAATCTCCCTTATCCTGTAGTCACTTTTTCACACCTGTGCCATCGAGCCTGTGCCATCGAGCCTGTGACATAGCGCTGTGATATTCAGTGGGCCTCACACAATCCAAGTGTCCAGTGTCCACAAGTGTCTGCAGAAATTCAAAATCTCCCTTATCCTGTAGTCACTTTTTCACACCTGTGCCATCGAGCCTGTGCCATCGAGCCTGTGACATAGCGCTGTGATATTCAGTGGGCCTCACACAATCCAAGTGTCCAGTGTCCACAAGTGTCTGCAGGAATTCAAAATCTCCCTTATCCTGTAGTCACTTTTTTCACACCTGTGCCATCGAGCCTGTGACATAGCGCTGTGATATTCAGTGGGCCTCACACAATCCAAGTGTCCAGTGTCCAAAAGTGTCTGCAGAAATTCAAAATCTCCCTTATCCTGTAGTCACTTTTTTCACACCTGTGCCATCAAGCCTGTGACATAGCACTGTGATATTCAGTGGGCCTCACACAATCCAAGTGTCCAGTGTCGACAAGTGTCTGCAGAAATTCAAAATCTCACAGAAATTCAAAATCTCCCTTATCCTGTAGTCACTTTTTTCACACCTGTGCCATCGAGCCTGTGACATAGCGCTGTGATATTCAGTGGGCCTCACACAATCCAAGTGTCCAGTGTCCACAAGTGTCTGCAGAAATTCAAAATCTCCCTTATCCTGTAGTCACTTTTTTCACACCTGTGCCATCGAGCCTGTGACATAGCACTGTGATATTCAGTGGGCCTCACACAATCCAAGTGTCCAGTGTCCACAAGTGTCTGCAGAAATTCAAAATCTCTCTTATCCTGTAGTCACTTTTTTCACACCTGTGCCATCGAGCCTGTGACATAGCGCTGTGATATTCAGTGGGCCTCACACAATCCAAGTGTCCAGTGTCCACAAGTGTCTGCAGAAATTCAAAATCTCCCTTATCCTGTAGTCACTTTTTTCACACCTGCTGCATCGAGCCTGTGACATAGCGCTGTGATATTCAGTGGGCCTCACACAATCCAAGTGTCCAGTGTCCACAAGTGTCTGCAGAAATTCAAAATCTCCCTTATCCTGTAGTCACTTTTTTCACACCTGTGCCATCGAGCCTGTGACATAGCGCTGTGATATTCAGTGGGCCTCACACAATCCAAGTGTCCAGTGTCCACAAGTGTCTGCAGAAATTCAAAATCTCCCAGAAATTCAAAATCTCCCTTATCCTGTAGTCACTTTTTTCACACCTGTGCCATCGAGCCTGTGACATAGCGCTGTGATATTCAGTGGGCCTCACACAATCCAAGTGTCCAGTGTCCACAAGTGTCTGCAGAAATTCAAAATCTCACAGAAATTCAAAATCTCCCTTATCCTGTAGTCACTTTTTTCACACCTGTGCCATCGAGCCTGTGACATAGCGCTCTGATATTCAGTGGGCCTCACACAATCCAAAAGTGTCCAGTGTCCACTAGTGTGTGCAGAAAATCTAAATCTCCGCTGTCCTATAGACACCTTGTACCTTGTTTTACATTACTATATAGTTTGTTGGATTTTGTCTACATTTCTACCAAAAATGAGGAAGGCTGGTGGAAGAGGCCGTGGAATTGGGCGGGGGTTGGCAGCTGGTAATGATGGTGTTGGTGGTGGATCTGACGGTAGTGGCAAAAGCAAAATAGGACCGAATGCAGGAGGTGTTGAGCCTGCGTCATCGTCTGGCTCCATAAGGCTTCGAAGGCTTAGTTTTCTAGGAGTTGGCAAACCGCTTTTAACGCCAGAGCATCAGGAAAAAGTTTTGTCTTACATTGGTGACTCAGCCTCCAGCTCTATCGCCTCCTCTTCTGAAGTTGTAAAAAGTAAAAGCACTGAGTTGTCATTGGAGGCTCATGTTCATGAACCACACCTTTCCTTGTGTCCTTCACCACAACCAAGATTGAAGGATGACGCAGGCCATACTACTGATTACTCCATGGAGCTGTTTTCACATACCATGCCTGGATTATCAAGTGAAATGGTGACCTACCCAGGCCAAGATGAATCTGACATGGAGTGCACTGATGCACAGCCGCTGATAGATGGTTCTGCTGGTACATTCACTCAGAGCACTACATTGTCCTCGCAGTGTACAGAGCCAGATTCTGACCCTGATGAGACTCAGTTGCCCCTTCCCGCACACTATACCACCATACACGGTGACACAGAGGAAGGTGCACATGACATTGAAGAAGAGGTGATGGATGACCCAGTTGTTGACCCAGATTGGCATCCATTGGGGGAAGAGGGTGCTGCTTCCAATAGCTCAGATGAGGAGCATCCACAGCAGACATCAACATCGCAACAGCTGTTATCTGGCAGGCCCGGAGCACTCCAAAGACAGGTTCCAAAAATCAAAAGAGTTGCTGGACAGCTTGTCCAGAGGGTCAAAACATCACAGCGTGCTAGGCCGCAAAATGTCTGCCAAAGTAGGAAGAGTGCAGTGTGGCACTTTTTTGAACAAAATCCTCATGATCATGCCAAGGTTATCTGTAAGAAGTGCGCAAAGACCTTTAGCCAAGGGAAAAATCTGAAAAATGTGAATACCAGTTGCATGCTTAGACATTTAACCAGCATGCACTTGCAAGCGTGGACACAACACCAAACCTCAAGTGCCACATGTGCAACTGATCACAAAGAAGGTAGTCAGCAACGCTACATTGTTTCCCCCACTGTAAGCCCACCGGTTAGCACAGCAGCAAATGTTGAGGTGTCGTTGCAAGGCCACAGCAGTCAGGGAATCCCACTGTTATATCAACGAAATACTGAATCTAGGCCATCAGAAAGAACACCAACTCCATCACCATCATCAACCCTCTCTCAGTCCGCACTGTCCACCGCTACTTCTACCATATGCAGCTCTCAAGTCCAGCTCACCCTCCCAGACACTATGAGTAGGTCAAGAAAGTACTCAGTCTCTCATCTGCGTACACTGGGTTTGAACGCCCACATTGCCAAACTAATCTCGTTTGAGATGATGCCCTATCGGTTGGTGGAAAGCGCAGCTTTCCGCGAACTCATGGCCTATGCAGTACCACGCTATGACCTACCCAGTCGCCACTTCTCTCGCAAAGCCATCCCAGCCCTCCACCATCATGTGAAAGACCGCATTGTCCATGCACTCAAGCAGTCAGTGAGTGGAAAGGTGCACCTCACAACTGATGCATGGTCCAGTCGGCATGGCCAGGGCCGTTACGTGTCCATCACTGCGCACTGGGTTAATGTGGTGGATGCAGGGTCCACAGGGGACAGCGGTGGTGGGACAGTGCTGCCTAGCCCACGGTATAGGAAACAGTTGGCTGTAGGCGTTCCACCCTCCTCCTCCTCCTCCAGAAGCGAAAGCTCGTCCACAGAGCGCAGTCGTACGAGCACTCCATCTGCAGCTGCCACTGTTGCACATGAGGTGTCCCCCTATCGAGCAGCTAGTGAAAAGCGTCAGCAGGCTGTGTTGCAGATGATGTGTTTGGGCGACAGACACACCGCCGAGGTGCTGGCCGAGTACTTGAAGCGACAAACTGAGTCATGGCTGGGCAGTGTACATCTTGAGGCAGGCAAGGTAGTTAGTGATAACGGCCATAATTTTGTGGCAGCCATAGCCCTTTCAAAACTCAGCCACATACCTTGCTTGGCTCACACCTTGAACCTGGTGGTGCAGTGCTTCCTCAAAAATTATCCGGAGTTAACAGCCCTGCTCCATAAGGTGCGAAGACTGTGCGCGCACATCCGCCGGTCGCCTGTACACTCCGTTCGTATGCAGAAGCTGCAGCGATTGCTCCACCTTCCCAACCACCGCCTCATTATCGACATTGCAACAAGGTGGAACTCCACCCTGCACATGGTGGAGCGGCTGTGCGAGCAGAAGCAGGCCATAATGCATTTGTGGGAGGATACACGGCCAGGCACTTTGAGAGCAGACATGGAGTTGACAGGTGTGCAGTGGTCAAAGCTGAAAGACCTTTGTAAAGTCCTTCAGTGTTTTGAGGAATGCACACGGCTGGTAAGCGCAGATGACGCCATCCTAAGCATGAGCATCCCACTTATGCGTCTGCTCATGCAAACTTTGACGCACCTTAAGGAGCAGGCGTCTGCAGCCAATGTTGACGAGGAGGAAGAGGTGGAGGGAATCGTTGATGACATTCAGCCATTGTCTGCTCAGGGACCTCTCCTGGACGAGTTGGAGGAAGAAGAGGAGGAGGAGGATGATGATGGGGATGATTACTTAGGGGAGGAGGATGCATCTCGTGGGGCAAGTGAAAATGTTGGCGTGGCAAGGTCTGGTACAGAGTTTGTGCCTGACTGGGGGTATGTGGATTTGCCAGAAAGTGCTCCTCCAACCAGCACTCGCAGTGCATCATTGACACCGGGAACATTGGCCCACATGTCAGATTATGCCTTGCGGATCCTAAAAAGGGACCCCCGCATTGCCAAAATGATGAACGATGACGACTACTGGTTGGCCAGCATCCTGGATCCACGCTATAAAGGCAAATTACAAAACATCATGCCACAGGAGAACCTTGACCAAATATTGGCTAATAAACAAGCAACTCTGGTAAATCGGTTGCTTGAGGCATTCCCAGCACACAGCAGCGGTGATGGTTCTCACACGAGCCGTACGGGCCGGGGGCAGCTTGGCAGAGGTGTTCATGGTGCACACAGCAGAAGTGGCGTTGGAGACAGGGGTTTCATGACAATGTTGTGGACTGATTTTTCAAGTACCGCTCACACAACTGGTAATACAGCATCGATGGAAAGTGACAGGAGACAGCAGTTGTCAACTATGGTTACAAACTACTTTTCCTCCCATATCGATGTTCTCCCACACAGGTCATTCCCCTTTGACTATTGGGCTGCTAAACTGGACACCTGGCCTGAATTAGCACAATATGCCTTACAGGAGCTCGCTTGCCCAGCTGCAAGTGTGCTATCGGAAAGAGTCTTCAGTGCAGCTGGATCAATCCTGACAGAAAAAAGGACCCGTCTGTCAACCCAAAATGTGGATGATCTAACCTTCATTAAAATTAACCATGCATGGGTTTCCAAGGATTTTGTCCCACCTTCCCCTGATGACACATAGGGTGACAGAAAAATGGCTTGCTTTGGTCCACCTCTTCCTGGGACTTGACCTATTTCGCCTTTTGCATCAGCTGAATGTCCAACATCAGCATATGCCACTTTCTAAAACTCCCTAACTGTGCTGCCTCCCCCCCCATGGCCGGGGTCACCACCTAGCGCACGACACCGTGCGAGTGCCGTTGCCCTGGACAGGTGGGTAGGCCGACTCTTGGGTGCGGGCACTGGCACAGGGTCCCTCATAGTGCAATCAAGTGTCTCTGATGGTGGTGGTGCACACCTGCCGTCAGACACACCGCCGTACTATGAGGGGCCCAGTGCCAGTACCGACGCCCACGAGTGGGCCCCCCTTGCTTGGTCAGGGCCCCAGCATTTGCAATCTTTACCTGTCCCTGCTCCTCCGCTGTGTAGTCTGGGCCGTCAAATCCATACTGTGCCTGACACCGTCTGAGCCTGCCTCCTGGTGTATTGACATATATTTTGAATGTGTACGCTATCCATACATGTTATCCGGGGATACGGTACCCTTTCTCACCTTTGTGCAATCACGTGCAATCCATACTGGGCCTAACACCGTCTGAGCCTGCCTCCTGATGTATAGACATATATTTTGAATGTGTACGCTATCCATACATGTTATCCGGGGATACGGTACCCTTTCTCACCTTTGTGCAATCCATACTGGGCCTAACACCGTCTGAGCCTGCCTCCTGATGTATAGACATATATTTTGAATGTGTACGCTATCCATACATGTTATCCGGGGATACGGTACCCTTTCTCACCTTTGTGCAATCACGTGCAAGCCATACTGGGCCTAACACCATCTGAGCCTGCCTCCTGATGTATAGACATATGTTTTGAATGTGTACGCTATCCATACATGTTATCCGGGGATACGGTACCCTTTCTCACCTTTGTGCAATCACTTGCAAGCCATACTGGGCCTAACACCGTCTGAGCCTGCCTCCTGATGTATAGACATATATTTTGAATGTGTACGCTATCCATACATGTTATCCGGGGATACGGTACCCTTTCTCACCTTTGTGCAATCACATGCAAGCCATACTGGGCCTAACACCGTCTGAGCCTGCCTCCTGATGTATAGACATATATTTTGAATGTGTACGCTATCCATACATGTTATCCGGGGATACGGTACCCTTTCTCACCTTTGTGCAATCACGTGTAACCCATACTGGGCGTGAGAACGGCTGGTGAGCTGTTAAGCAAGCTACAGCACCTGTGGTTTGCACACGTAAGTTTTTCATTTTTTTCAGGAATGACGGTTAGGCCTAATTCCGGAACTGCGGTTGACCTGCACTTACTGGGAAATCATCGTTCGCGAGTAATAATTGTAATCAGTGATCCCCATCACTAACGTTGTTCAGCGGGTTATCTGCACCTGTAAGGCACCTGTAAGCGACAAACGCTGGCCTTTTCAGTGTAGCGCACATGCAGCCACGGACATGTAAGGGCATGACACACCAGTTATTGGCCAATCTCATGTGCCAGAGCCTCACGTGTCCCTCTAGTAAGCCAGACTCGGACCGTGGGGCATGACGGAGTCTCGTTCGTTAACGGAATTAAGCTTGCAATGTGTGCATCTGTTCTGTAGCTGGCATGGTTGAGGTTGCCCGTGTTGAGTCAAATTACGCCGTAGGCTCCACTCCTGGTGGTGCCCTTCTGGACATTCCTTTAAGGTTCAGCTTTGCAACCATACTGCCCACGTAAAACAAACACTTTGCCTTCATGAACGCTGTTTGGAGGGTCATGACTCCTGGGAATAACGCCGCCCAATCAGTTAACCTGCTAGAGAGATCCTTCGTTGCTCCCAAGCATGACATCACACTCCCTTGGAGGAAGGTAATGCCACTGTGGCGACCGTACTCCTGGGGGCGACACAAGTGCAGTGATGCCCAGCCACTGCTCGATGAATCTGCTGGTACATTGACCCAGACCACT
Source organism: Dendrobates tinctorius (assembly GCF_039654945.1). Taxonomy (NCBI): domain Eukaryota; kingdom Metazoa; phylum Chordata; class Amphibia; order Anura; family Dendrobatidae; genus Dendrobates; species Dendrobates tinctorius. The sequence continues at coordinate 15,105,157 of NW_027361750.1, read as the reverse complement.
ACATTCCCCTCGCACGCTACCCGGCCTGAATCTGACCCTGATGAAACTCAGGTTACCCTTCCCATATACAGTTCCATCTTACACGGTGACAAAGAGGAAGCTGCAGATGAAAGTGCAGGTTCGGCCCACCCACCATCAGACACACCACCGTACTATCAGGGGCCCTGTGCCAGTGCCGTCGCCAACGAGTGGGCCCCCCCTGCTTGCTCAGGATCACAGCACTTGCAAGGTTGAAATACTGTGCAGTGAGATGGAAGATGGGGACGACGAGGAGTCCAGACTAGTACAGGGATTCTCTAGCGAGGAGACTTATTTGATTGTTTTCAATGTTGGGACAGCAATTTTTGGGGAGCACTATACTCTGGAGAATGATAGATGGGGCCCACCATACACTGGAACATTCCAAAGGTGGACATCAGACACTGGAGCAGCATTTACAGGGCCCATTATACACTAGAGCTTTAGAAATGGGGCCCATTATGTTTGGAGCATTATTTGGGCCCATAAGAGAGTGGAGCTTCATCCATGGGGACCAACATATACTGTAGCATTATGTGGAGCTCATCATATACTGTTTCAAACATTATATGGGACCAATGATTCTGTATGGAGAAATAGATGGGCCTCGTCATGAGATGTAAAAGTGAAGTATTTTTCATTGTACTATACCGCTATTTCTCTGCCATATCGGAGCATGATGAGTTGTGATATTATGTGTTAAAGGGGCGCTCTTTCGCCCAGGGAACATGAAAACCTGGAGCCAGCCCTACCCCCCCACAACTTTAGCCAAATAACCCCCATTTTTCAGTGCGTAACTTGTATTATGAAGTTAATTAAGGTTGACCAGCTTAAGTAAGAAGAATTGATGCTTTTGGCATTCAAATGAGCACTGTAGGTGTGTTTCCTGTCCTCCTCTCACTGCCGACTTTTATTCCCCATTGACTTACATTGGGTTTCGTGTTTCGAGACGACCCTGACTTTTCCCTATAATCGGCCGATCTTGCTCGACCCGACTTTTGGAAAAGTCAGGTTTCACGAAACGAAACTCGACCATAAAAAAACAAAAGTCGCTCAACTCTAGTAACAGGAGAAATTAGACCCCCAAAGTTGTGCAATTTTTCCTGAGTGCGCTGATATCCCATGATATGTTGGGGTAAACCACTGTTTGGGTACATGTCGGGGCTCAGAAGGCAGGGAGCACTGTTTGACTTTTTAAACGCAAAATAGGCTGGAATCAATGGTGGCGCCATGTCACGTTTGGAGAGCCCCTGATGTGCCTAGATAGTGGAAACACTTCAATTCTAATTCCAACCCTAACCCCAACACACCTCTAGCCCTAACCACAACCCTAACCACAAACCTAATCCCAACACACCCCTAACCCTAATCCCAACCCTAACCATAACCCTAACCACAAGCCTAACCCTAATCCCAACACTAACCCCAACACACCCCTAACCCTAATTTTAACCCTAATCCCAACCCTAATTACAACACTAACCCTAGTTCCAACTCTAACTCTAATTCCAACACTAACCCTATTTCCAACCCTAATTCTAATTCCAACCCCAACCATAATCCCAACCCTAACCCTAATTCCAACCCTAACCTTAATTCCAACTCTAACCCAATTCCAACCCTAATGCTAACCCTAACCCAAATTTCAACCCTAACCCTAATTCTTACCCTAACCCTAGTGGAAAAATAAAAATAAATATATTTTCTTTATTTCATTATTTTTCCCTACCTATGGGGGTGATAAAGAGGGGGTTTATTTACTATTTTTTTTATTTTGATCACTGTGATAGGGTCCGAGGGGAGCGTAGGGGAGCGGAGGACAGGACGGAGGGGATGAAAGACTGACGGTGACGGTGACTTTTAACCCCTTTAGTGAACCCCTTAAAAAATAAAAAAAAAGCAAAAATCAATGCTTTATCATCATACCGCCGAACAAAAGTGCAATAACGCGCAATCAAAACAACGGATAGAAATAACCATGTTACCGCTGAAAATGTCATCTTGTCCCGCAAAAAATGAGCCACCACACAGCTTCATCAGCAAAAAAATTAAAACGTTACGTTATTAAAATTGTTTTCATTGCATAAAAGCACCAAAACAAAAAAAAACAACATAAATGAGGTATCGCTGTAATCATATTGACCCAAAGAATATAACTGCTTTATTAATTTTACCGGACGCAGAACGGTGTAAACGCACCCCCCAAAAGAAATTCATGAAATGCTGGTTTTTGTTCATTCTAGGTCACAAAAATCGGAATAAAAAGCAGTCAAAAAATGTCACATGCCCAAAAATGGTGCCAATAAAAACATCAACTCATCCCCCAAAAAGTAAGACCTCACATGACTCGGTGGGTCAAAATATGGAAAAATTATAGCTCTAAAATGTGGTGATGGTGATGCAAAAACTATTTTTATAATAAAACGCGTCTTTTAGCGTATGACAGCTGTCAAGCATAAAAACCCACCATAAATCGTAAATCAAATGCCCCTTTATTACCCCCTTAGTTAGGGAAAAATAATAAAATTAAAAAAAAATAATTTATTTCCATTTTCCCATTAGGGTTAGGGCTAGGGTTAGGGTTAGGGCTGAGATTATGGTTAGGGATGTGTTGGGGTTAGGGTTGGAGTTAGAATTGGGGGGTTTCCACTGTTTAGGCACATCAGTGCTCTCCAAAAGCAACATGGCATCTGATCTCAATTCCAGCCAATTCTGCGTTGAAAAAGTCAAATGGTGCTCCTTCCCTTCCAAGCTCTGCCATGCGCCCAAACAGTGGTTTACCTCCACATATGGGGTATCAGCCTACTCAAGACAAATTGCACAACAACTTTTGGGGTCCAATTTCTCCTGTTATCCTTGAGAAAATAAAAAATTGGCAAAAATATCATTTTTTTGTAATAAAAATATCATTTTTTATTTTTATGGCTCTACGTTATAAACGTCTGTGAAGCACTTGGGGGTTCAAAGTGCTCACCAGACATCTAGATAATTTCCTTGGGGGGTCTAGTTTCCAAACTGGGGTCACTTGTGGGGGGTTTCAACAGTTTAGGCACATCAGAGGCTCTCCAAATGCGACATGACACTCGCAGACCATTCCATCAAAGTGCATTCCAAAACGTCACTACTTCCCTTCCGAGCCCCGACGTGTGCCCATACTGTAGTTTTCTCCCACATATGGGATATCAGCGTACTCAGGACAAATTGGACAACAACTTTTGGGGTCCAATTTCTCCTTCTACCCTTGGGAAAATAAAAAAATTGGGGACTAAAAGATCATATTTGTGGAAAAAATATGATTTTTTATTTTCACGCCCGGGCGTTATAAACTTCTGTGAAGCCCTTGGGGGTTCAAAGTGCTCACCACGCATCTAGATAAGTTCCTTGGGGGGGTCCAGTTTCCAAAATGGTGTCATTTATGGGAGGTTTCCAAAGTTTAGGCACATCAGGGGCTTTCCAAACGCAGCATGGCGTCCGATCTCAATTCAGGCCAAAAAGTCAAATGGCGCTGCTTCCCTTCCAAGCTCTGCCATGCGCCCAAATAGTGGTTTATCCCAACATGTGGGGTATCAGCATACTCAGGACAAATTGCACAATAACTTTTGGCATCCTGTTATCCTTGGGAAAATAAAAATTGGGAGTGAAAAGATCATTTTTGTGGGAAAAATATGATTTTTTAATTTTACGGCTGTACGTTATAAACTTCTGTGAAGCACTTGGGGGTTCAAATTTCTCACCACACATCTAGATAAGTTCCTTGGGGAGTCTATTTTCCAAAATGGTATCATTTGTGGGGGGTTTCCACTGTTTTGGCACATCAGGGGCTTTCCAAATGCAACATGGCGTCCGGTCTCAATTCCAGCCAAAAAAGTCAAATGGCGCTGCTTCCCTTCCGAGCTCTGCCATGCACCCAAATAGTGGTTTACCCCCACATGTGCAAGAGAAAAAAAAAGTGTTCAGCTCACCCTTTGTACTTCCATGTTGCTTTCAAGCACGGGCTACAGCTCTGTCAGGCATATGGAAATGACGGTCGCGCTCAAAAGGGTAAAATCCAAAACATTTTATTTAGATATCCATAAAATAGATATGCAAAATGCAAAAATGCATAAACAGGACCGGAAAACCGGAGGGAAGGTTGAGGAGACACTGTACACGTTTCGAACGAAAAGTTTTTAAACTCAGTCAAATGGCGCTGCTTCCCTTCCGAGCTCTGCCATGCACCCAAATAGTGGTTTACCCCCACATGTGCTGTATCAGCATACTCAGGACAAGCTGCACAATAGATTTTGGGGTCCTGTTACCCTTGGGAAAATAAAAATTGGGGGTGAAAGATCATTTTTTTTGGAAAAAAATATGATTTTTTAATTTTACCACTGTACATTATAAACTTCTGTGAAGCCCTTGGGGGTGCCAAGTTCTCACCACATATCTAGATAAGTTTCGTGGGGGGGTCTAGTTTCCAAAATGGGGTCACTTGTGGGGGGTTTCCACTGTTTAGGCACATCAGGGGCTCTCCAAACGTGACATGGCGTCCGATCTGAATTCCAGACAATTTTGTGTTGAAAAAGTCAAACGGCGCTCCTTCCCTTCTGAGCTCTGCCATGCGCTGAAACAGTGGTTCCCCCCACATATCAGGTATCAGCGTACTCAGGACAAATTTCACAATAACTTTTGCAGTCCAATTTCTCCTGTTACCCTTGGTAAAATAAATAAAATTGGACCTGAATTAATTTTTTTGTGAAAAAAAGTTAAATGTTGATTTTTTTTTTAAACATTCAAAAAATTCCTGTGAAGCACCTGAAGGGTTAATAAACTTCTTAAATATGATTTTTAGCACCTTGAGGGGTGCAGTTTTTAGAATGGTTTCACTTTTGGGTATTTTCTATCATATAGGTCCCTCAAAGTGACTTCAAATATGATGTGGTCCCTAAAAATAAAATGGTGTTGTAAAAATGAGAAATCGCTGGTCAACTTTTAACCCTTATAACTTCCTAACAAAAAAAAATTTGGTTCCCAAATTGTGCTGATGTAATGTAAACATGTGGGAAATGTTATTTATTAAGTTTTTTGTGTGCCATATCTCTGTGATTTAAGGGCATATAATTTCAAAGTTGAAAAATTGCGAAATTTTCAAAATTTTTGCCAATTTTCCTTTTTTTTTCACAAATAAATGCAAGTTATATCAAAGAAATTTTACCACTAACATGAAGTGCAATATGTCACAAGAAAACATTGTCAGAATCACCGGGATCCATGGAAGCGTTCCAGAGTTATGACCTTATAAAGGGACAGTGGTCAGAATTGTAAAAATTGGCCCTGTCATGAACGTGCAAACCACCCTTGGGGGTAAAGGGGTTAAATAATTTTATATTTTAATAGACTGGACTTTATTATTATTATTATAATTTATAACTGGGAAAAGAGGTGTGATTTAAATTTTTGTATATTGTTTTATATTTTTTAAAACTTTGCACCTTTTTTAGTCCCTCTGGAAGACTTTAACTTTCGATCATTGAATCTGTTAAACAATATGTCATAGTACAACAATGTTACACTATATACTATAAATTGGGCCTTATTTAAAACTCAGCTTATAGCTGAGCATCAGAGGAGCACCAAGATGGCCTTGATGGGAGCCTTCACTCCTGACTGCCTTGATAAACCATTGGTCCCTTGTGATCACATCTAGAGGTCCGATGTGCACCAGTGAGTCTGCTTGTCATCGATAATGCAATTTTAAATACTGCTGCCAGTAATTGACAGTGGTATTTTTTTTTAAAAGTACAGCAGGGATCACAGGTTGCGCCTATTGCTGCTGTTACGGACTTATGCTGACTATGTATAAACACCGCCATTTCCCTTGTATGGAGCGAGAACAACTCCTGAGCCCACTGCAAACATGGACACCTTGTCCGTGACATATACTGTAGCTATTATTATTATTCCAATCACCTATACAAATACAAGCAATGTTCTCCCTAACAATTAGGACCACCCATTTCTTCTCTTACATATGACAGCAATACGCTTTTTGCATTAGCTATTGAACCTCTGGCCCAACTAATCAGGAACAGCACAAAAATCTCGGGATTCAAAACTTTGCACAGAGATTTTAAAATAGCGTTGTATGCAGGAGATATTATTCTTACCCTCACAGATCCAAGCAACTCTATCTCTGCCTTACAAACCTTAATCCAGACTTTTGCTAAAATCTCTTATTTTAAAATAAACAACTCAAAATCCAAAATACTTGGCTTTAACCTGGGAATAGACCAAGAGGAAATTGCGTGCCTCTCACCTTGGGGGTGGGCCACTGATGGGCTGACATATCGAGGCCTAAAATTCGTCAAAAACGTAAACTCTCTAATAAAAATAAACTTAGAGCTGCTTACTAAAAAGCTTTTTAATGAATTCCGTACATCTAGAGATGATGGGCTTTTTTGGTGGGGAAGAATCATGATGGTCAAGTCGTATATTTTCCAAAAATCCTATACCTACTTCGCTCACTGCCTTTAAAAATACCCACTTCCTCTCTCACAAACCTTCAAGCCTCATTAAACTCCTTTATATGGATTAACAAAAGACCCAGAATAGCAAAAAATATTCTATACAACCATAAATCTTATGGTGGAGCTGGTTCCCCAAATATTACGGCCTATTACATTGCAAATTTAGTCAAACAAAGCTCATACTGGTGGCCTCATGATACAACACCAGCTTGGCATGAACTAGAACTGTTCTTTAATAATTATAAACCTCTTCACCTACTAATTCTGAACCAACTCCTTCATAAAAAATTAATTACAAATTCTCATCTGATTTTTCAAGCTATTTCTGAAGCTTGGAAAAAATTTTCTGCTCCAAAAAGATGCTCTAACAAAGAAGTCACAATAAAAAATCTGGCTCTATCAGTTATCTTTCAAGCATCTAATCAGACCATTGACCCCATTTGGTCTTAACTTGGACTTAAAAAAATTAAAGATTTATACGATGGCGTTACTTGTACACCTTACAATAAACTCAAGGAAAGATTTCAATCTACTACCCCTGCTTTCTTACAATATGTTATCCTCAAAGACATAATCCATGAGTTCCTTACTATCTACCCGAGAATCTCTGAACCAGCAGTTAACCTTATTTGTAATATAGATCATAATATTTTTTGGAGTTTTGAATACACGTACAAATGGTGTAACAATAGCTTTGAAGCGGTAAAGACTCAAAATATTGTCAAATGGGAAACCAAATTGCACACGACAATTAACCCTTCTGACCTTGAACAGACATGTACCCTCTCGTATGCCTCTTCCATTTCCTTATCACTACAAGAGACCAACTTCAAGCTTTCAACGAGATAGTATTATACCCCCGTTAGACTTCATAAAATCAACCCTGACAATTCTCCGCTCTGTTGGAGGGGTTGTGGAAGGCCAGGAAATATCTTGCATATGGCAATGTCCCAAAATTGTTCCCTTTAGGAGAAAGATTTCTAACCTTATCGATTTTATCCTAGGAACACAACTTATTTTGTCTCCTCGTCTGGCCCTTCTTTTTCTGTACGCAGACAAAATTGATACTTCTAACAGGCTATTGATTATGCACATTTTACTAGTCTCCAAACATAGTATTGCCTTTCTTCAGAAAAACCCAAAACCGCCACAAACTTATGAAATTATAGACAAACTTAGCCTTCATCATTCTTTTGAATTGAAATTTGCGAATGTGCATGATCAATTTGCTAAATATTCTAGAAAATTTTCTAGATGGCTGGAGTTGTTCTCTTAAGTCTTCACCCAGAGTGCACCTGCCTAAGGCCCCTTGTGTTTGGGTCTTTGGAACATATATATTAATACATTATATGCCTAAATCCCTACCTTTGTAATAATTCACTGCATAATATGCTTCTGCATTAACTTGTTTCATTTTGTCTTCTTTATATTTGGACTTTATTGTCCTTCCTTTTTTCTTCTTTCCCTTTACATTTTTCCCTCCCCCCTTTTTTTTCCCCATCTTTCCTCCCCCATCCTCCCCATTTATTGAAACTCAAAACATTTGGAAAACATATGACAGCAATACAACACGGCATTATGACATGGCACCACCATGCAATTTCATGAATTAAAAATCATAAAATAATCTATACTCTTTGAATTTGCTTTAAGAGATGGAAAGTGACGTTGTATTGTATTACTTTGTGATTTGCCAAAAGAATACACTACTTGCTGCTTGTAATGATTCTCTTCCCTTACTTTTATCCTTCCTAGAAGAAAAATGATAATGTTTAATTCAACTTATCGATTTTCACCTCTCTGGTATTCCATGTAGTATGAGGTATCATTGATTACCAAGTAATCAAGCCAAACAATAACTTTTGGAAACTTCTAATTATGATGTCAATCCTGACATTACATAGTGAAAAACTCTATATTATGTCCCTTCTCGTTGCCCTGCATTTGGCAAACGTACTTTGCTATATTTCTAATTAAATCCCATAGGACTGCATAGCTTCCAGTCTCCCAACTACAAGGATCATTAATTTCGTTTCTCACAAACGAGGGCCATCCAACTTGGCATCGGCCCATATCATCATTTGCTGCATGTCGCTATTATATAAATCACTTATATTACCTTGCGTTGATGCCAATCCAGCTCTTCCAGAAATTCAGACAAATAATTATTAATTAGGGTAATTATTATATAGCAAATTTCTATATTTGCTAAAATGCAAATTATTATCATTGTCACTCTTTTTCTGTATTGTTTTTAATGAGATTTTGTAAAACATTTTGTAAGACTTAATTGGGACAATTGGATAATAGGTTACCCAATGAGTTTCCAAGATTTTTCTTATGATGACACTGTCTTTTTTATCTCATAATTATGACTTACTATCTCATAATTATAACACAGTATCTTAAGTGCATCGCAAAAAAAAATCTGATTCTTTTAAATCTGCAGTTTTTGTGAAATTCGAAGCAAATTTGATTGGTTTATCTCTAAGTACGATTTTCTTTTTTTGACAGTAATGCCTTAAAGTTGTAACTTAGAATCAAATATCCCGTACCGTCGGACTGTAGATTAGCCCATGGCAACATCCAACACACTAGCAAATTATATAAATCACCCACCTGGCATCTTAACTGTGTATGTTGAGTTTGAGAGCAATTTACAGTCATTTCCTCACTATATTGTACCTGCTACTTGTATTAAGTTACTTCTGTCTAATAAGTTCTGCAATTTTCAGGCCTAAAAACATTCACCAGTATGTATTTTATGATATATAGGTGTAACACGGTACCACAATATTATTTTGCATTGTACATGATATATAGGGAAACATGTTTAAGACTGACCTATATTAAAGAACTTTTCTACTATTTTGATGAACCTGCTGATCTTTGTGAGTGCAGTACACTTTCTCTTTTCTGAATCCACTGTATTTGTCAGCACATCAGTTGTTATCCTCACATATGTAACAATATGTTTATTGATTAACTTCAAAAACTTACTATAGCTCTTATTCATTCTCGCCTTGACTATTGCAACTCTCTACTAATTGGTCTCCCTCATACTAAACTCTCCGCTCTCCAATCTATCCTAAATATAGCAGCCATATTTCTGTCCAACTTCTACACTGATACTGTCACTCTGTGCCAGTTTTTGCACTCGTTGCCCATCCACTTAAGAGTACAATATAAACTTTTCACTCCTACTGACAAAGCTCTACTTAGTTTTGCACCACCCTACATCTTCTTCCTCATTTCTATCCACCATCCTAACCGTCGACTCCTTTCCACTAATATCTTCAATAATCTGAACCTCCAAATTCTGTCTCTATGACTTTTCTTGTGCTACACCAAGTTTCTGGAATGCACTACCCCAGAAAATCTGGTTAATTTCCAGAATCCACAATTTCAAGCATGCCCTAAAAGCACATTTCTTTAGACTGGCCTATTATGTCACCTCACTAATCTAATTAACTATTCCCTGTTCTTCCTTACATGCACTTAGTAGCACCTTGTATCTGTACTTGTGCACATATTGATTGGTGACCAGTTCATGCAGCATTATTTGAATGCCCCTATTATATTTATGGCTGGACCTTCTATGACAAGCACTTTCATTTTACCTTTTGTGTATCCCCTATTTTCTCATAGATTGTAAGCTTGCAAGCCTCACCACTCTTGCTATGTGTTGAACTATGTATTATGGTACTGTCACACTTAGCGATGTACCAGCGATCCCGACCAGCGATATGATGCAGTCAGGATTGCTGGTACATCGCTAAGTGGTCGCTAGTGAGCTGCGACACAGGCAGATCTCACCAGCGACATCACAGGGGTTGGGGGTCGCTACTTACCTGTCACACTAGTCGATCCTGACGTCCTCCCGCCCGCGTCCACACTCGTCGCTCATCTCTCCACAGGAAGCCCAGCAGGAAGCTGACGACGAGAAACGGTCCAGGACGTTCTCGCGCGATCAGCGATAACCAGCGGGGGAGCGGTCGGAGGTAAGTATCACATATAGCGATATCGCTAGCAATATCGCTATAACATCACAAAAACCAGTGACGTTATAGCGATATTGCTAGCGATATCGCTTAGTGTGACAGGCCCTTTACTCTGTAATGTCTTATCTTGTTTATACAAGTTCTCTCAAAATTGTGAAGTGCTGTGGTATATGTTGATGCTAAAGAAATAATAATTATTATATTATAATGATGGATACAAGACCAAATTGGCAGTAGGTTGAAAGATGAGGCTCATTTAGGTGAGAAAAACACAGTGCATATTAATTTAAAAGTCTCTACAGCAGAGCATTTGGGTTGGACCTCACTCTACTATTGTGAACTGATACACAGGCTCAATTCATATGGCTCTACCATGGTTGTATGTAAAGTGCACAGGGCGGTAGTCATGGGCAAGGGGCTACTGTGCTCCCACCCTCTGCCACCCTACAAGCAAATAATGTCTCATTTGTCGTGTGGTTTCTGTAAGGTGGATAACACTCACTTTTGGTCCTGATGACTTCATTTGCTCCACGATCCTGGATTTGGATGCAACCACACAGTAAATAACAGACTCTTTATCCATTTTCAACAGTTCAACTTTACTCAGCAGTTCAGTCTTAGTCATGGATACAGCACACTATGTTAGATTGGTAACAGTTCCTTCAGCCTGTACTATCCCTTTCTTTGCTGGCATTGGTTGCCCCTGGGATGTTCTACCCGGCACCACAGCTACCCAGAATTCCAAGATGATTTCTGTCTTTGAATGCCCATCCGTTTTCCCCTTTGGGGATGAACACAAAGCTGGCTCTTCTATGCCCTTTTCAGGAATCGGATGATAAGGGATGTATCACAGAAATTTGTCGCTGTCGTTCTCATGCTGCATTTTTGCTACATTTTCTTAGTATCCAAGTGACTTTCAGCCCTCTGGACCTGAACCGCTACTTCATTAACTCTTATCTGGTAACATAAACATTATCTACAACTTTGATTATAACCAGGAAATACTTCCCCTTATATTACCTGTGTCCCTTCCTAATTGGGACTGTTCCTATCTATGTTAACTATTACCTTACTGTATATAACTACTTCCTGTACTACAGTGCCATCCACAGTATTTTCCCAATTTTAACTATGCCTATCTTATTCTTAGACCTATGTTCTAATTTCTTACCCTAATACTTTTCCTAGTCTTAATACATTAGCACACTGTTACAGAAATACATTTACGTCATTGTTAACAAAGTATAAATTAACCATCCACAAAATTAATATAAAAGGTATTATTCACATCATATCAAGAGGCGTACCTGTTTTATTAGGAAGGGTGGAAGAGCATGATTGTCCCTCACACAATCTTAGGCTATGTGCGCACATGCTTGCAGAAATTTCTGCATCTCTTGGCAGAAAAACATGTACGCTTTTAGGGGGAGCGACTCTCCCGAAACAGGCTCTGGAAACAGACATTTCATTAATTGATAAAGAAGGTGTTAGGCACCGGATTTCTGCAGCTGCACAGCGGGAATCCAGAGCCTTGCAGCCAGCGGTCTCCCATTCTCCACCGACCGCTCAGGAGCCTGCACAGCAATCCCAGCGTCCCAGACGCTCTGCTCAGACCAGCTCTGTAGGACTGGTTGTTGCTGCCCCCTCTGGGTCAGCAATAGCAACGCAGGCTGTCCTGCAGCAAGCCACTCCAGAGGCTAAGTCCTCTCATCGCGCTACTGGGCATGCTCACGAGATAATCTCCCATTGGAGATCGTGAGTCACGTGCTCAGGTCCTTCTCCGGATCTGATTGGTCCATCCCAGAGATCTGGAAGGTCCTGGAAGCGCACGGCTATAAAAGGCCCATATGGCCGCTCGGCCATGTGCTAGTATAGACTCTACTTGCTACCTGTGTGAATGATGACGGATGCATGTGTCTGCGAATGTCTCATTAAGACTCCCCTCCCTCTGATATTACGTGTATGGATAGGGACTTAGTATTAGAGTCAGCGCCAGTCATTGGCATGATACAGGCCACAGTGCATATCGTCACCTAACTAGCGTCCGACAGTGCGCCTCCTCCGGGCACTGTCGTATAGTGGCTGAGTCAGTCGACGCGCTGTATTCAGCAGCATCTGTGGGCATCCACGGTAGTGATGCCGCACACACGGTAGGTCTAGACTGACTCTGACCCTCTGCTTTGGGTTCAGCTCCTGTGACCATATACCGTGCGTGCAGTTCTCTGAGACCTGTGAGTCCAACAGGCTCAGTATTTACGTTTATGCTCTAAGCGTCTCTGTGAAGATAACAGAGTATGCTCTGTGCACACCAGGTGACGTTCAACCCATGTGCGATATACTGCCATATTGTGCGTCTGCCATTATCTAGCAGCAGTGTAACACCTACTGCACGGTGGACCCTGGGAGGCGAACGCACTTATTTATTTATTAGTGCGTTCCGCCATCCCTAACATTATACTAGCGCCAGGGTCTGGCTAGTAATGGCGGACCTGCAGCAGCTACAGCGGTACATTCAGCAGCTGGGGAGCAGGTTGGCGGCTATTGAGAGCTCCACCTCAGCTGTGAATGCTACTATGGCCGCTGCCCAGACAGTCACAGAGGCTGTCTCACGTGTGCCCACATCTATGCCTGTGCCGACAATATCCCGCCTCCCATTGCTCGATAAATTTTCCGGTGACAGCGCCACCTGCAGGGGTTTCGTGAGCCAGTGCTCTATCCAGCTCGAGTTACTGGTTGCTTAATTCCCTACAGAGCGGGCGAAAGTGGAGTTTGTAGTCTCCCTTCTGTCGGGCAGGGCGTTAGAATGGGCCATGACGCTGTGGGAGCGTGGTGACCCCGTGGTTCTGAGCGCTGCTCAGTTTCTAACCTCTCTAAAACAGGTCTTTTTGGGACCATGGGTCAATCACGGCACCTCTCTCCAGCTATTAGCTTTAACACAGGGCTCCCTCTTGGTTAGCCACTATGCCATCCGCTTCCGGACACTGGCTTCCAAGTTGGAGTGGCCTGATAAGGCACTCGTCCCTGTGTTCTGTAAGGGTTTGGTGGGGCATGTCAAAGATGCCTTAGCTACCAGGGAGGTTCCTGTGACTCTGGAGGAGCTGATTGCTATCTCCACCCGCATTGATATCCGTTATACCGAGCTCGGGTTAAAGCGACCTCAATCCAGACAGAAGGTTAGGTTGGCACCAACCTTCTCTGTACCTCTAGTACCCACGGAGGTGTCTTGCACTGGTTCCAAGTCTAGTCCGGCGAGAAGTTTCACACGCTGTTTCCATTGTCGACAGTTTGGTCATCCGACTAACAGGTGCCCGCAGCACTCGAAAAAACGAGCACGTACCATGGTAGTAGGTGGGGGTCTACCTGATATGAAACCCTTTTCCCCAAAACCAGTATTCCGAGGGATGTTAGATAGCGGTGCTTCCACCTGGGAGGTAGAGGTCACGGTAGACTCCGGGGCAGACGGAAACTTCTTGTCCTCGTCCTTCGCCCAAAAGCGTGCTATTCCGCTGGTACTACTTCCCCATCCCATGACCATTAGGGTGGTTGACGGTGCACCTTTACCATCTCAGGTTACACACCAGGGATTGGAGAGGCAGGAAGCTCATCTGCATATTTCCGGTGCATTCTGGGAAAAGGAGAAGAGTCGCCTTAAGCTGATCGATCGCTGGGACTTGCTGGGTCTCGCTGTTTGAGGACATCTCAAAACCAGGGATTGAGAAGCAGGAAGCTCATTTGCATATTTCTGGTGCATTCTGGGAAGAGAAGAGTCACCTTAAGCTGATCGATCGCTGGGACTTGCCGGGTCTCGCTGTTTGAGGACATCGAAAAACCAGGGATTGGAGAAGCAGGAAGCTCATCTGCATATTTCCGGTGCATTCTGGGAAGAGGAGAAGAGTCGCCTTAAGCTGATCAATCGCTGGGACTTGCCGGGTCTCGCTGTTTAAGGACATCGCAAAAACAGGGATTGGAGAAGCAGGAAGCTCATCTGCATATTTCCGGTGCATTCTGGGAAGAGGAGAAGAGTCGCCTTAAGCTGATTGATCGCTGGGACTTGCCGGGTCTCGCTGTTTGAGGACCTCGCAAAACCAAAAAGTTTCCACCCCTCATAGACTGCATCAGCAATAGCAATATGGAAGAGAAGAAAATCCACATGGTCACCTGCAACACATGTTTACGGATGTAAACTTGTTGCCCTCTTAGAGGAAAAGGTGCAGGGACTGGAAAAAAGAATAGCAACATTGAAGGTAGTTAAAGAACATGAGGACTTCTTGGACGAAGCAGAAGCAACCATTCAGGAAACGGAAAGTGAGAAAAGCTTCAGAGCACATACAGAGGCTGAAAAGTAGAGCCATGTGATGAAAAGTAGCAAACGGATCAAGTGGTCATCACCACCCACACAGCTTAGCAACCAATATGAAGCCCTCATGCTGGAGAATGAAAATGGCACAGCTCAGGATGATACCGTATCTACAAGAGAAGACACACTATCAACAAAAGAAGTTACTCCATCAACAAAAGCGGAAACAAATGACACTCAAAAACACTCACGAGCAACAAGCAGTGCGTCTGGAAAGAAAAGGAGAGTGGTAGTTATGGGCGACTCACTACTAAGAGGCATGGAGGCAACTATCTGCAGGCCGGACATAACCGCGCGAGAAGTATGCTGCCTCCCAGGAGCAAAAATCAAGGATGTGGCCAACAGGATACCAACTATCCTCAAATCCAAGGACGACTACCCTTTCCTACTGATACATGTAGGCACAAATGACACGGCAAGAAATGACCTACCAACTATCTGCGAAGACTTTGAAATTCTGGGGAAGAAAATAAAGGAACGGAACATAAAGGTTGTTTTCTCACCAATCCTCCCAGTCGATGGTCATGGCATCAGAAGATGGAATAGGATGCTAGGATAGAATAGGATACTAGAGGTGAACAACTGGCTACAACAGTGGTGCAGGCAGCAAGGATTTGGATTCTTGGACCATGGCATGAATTACCTCTACGATGGACTTCTCACAAAAGATGGGATACACCTCACAAAACCTGGGAAACACACATTCGCCAGAAGACTTGCCACACTCATCAGGAGGGCTTTAAACTAGAAGAAGAGGGGATGGGAGGAAAAGCAGCAGACAAGAACATGCAGCAGAAGGACAAATTAATCAAGGATACTAGATGTGGTACAGAGGACCCAAGACAGGGTACTCAGAAGGAAGCTAAGAAAAAGGAAGCAAAACTTCTTTCCTGCATGCTGACCAGCGCAAGGAGCCTGACCAATAAGATTGAAGATCTGGAGTTGGTAATGTATGAGGAAAAATACGACATAGTAGGAATAACTGAGACATGGTTAGACGACAGCTATGACTGGGCGGCTAACTTGCAAGGATATGATTTGTTTAGGAGGGATCGTAAAAAAAGGAAAGGGGGTGGAGTCTGTCTATATATAAAGTCCACTTTAAAGCCCACAATAAGAGAAGATATACAAGAGGGAAATGAAGAGGTGGAGTCTCTTTGGGTGGAGATACAAGGAGGGAAACGTAATAAAATCCTCATAGGGGTTTGTTATAAGCCACCAAATATAACAGAAGCCACTGAAAATGTATTATTGAAACAGACAAAGCAGCAAATCACAATGAGGTGATTATTATGGGGGACTTCAACTACCCCGACATAGACTGGGAAACTAAAACTTGCAAACCTGCGTATCTCAGAAAGGAAACCAATTTCTGTCAGTGACCAAGGATAATTATCTGTCACAACTTGTGCAGGGCCCAACTAGAGGGACAGCCCTTCTGGACTTAATTTTAAGCAACAGGCCAGATAGAATAACAGAAGTACGAGTCGATGGGCAGCTAGGGAACAGTGACCACAATATAATACAATTCCACTTGTCCTTGAAAGGGGGTTACAAAAACGCTGAATTTCAGGAAAGCAAAGTTTGATCAGCTTAGAGAGGACCTTCGCCGAATTGATTGGTACAATGTCCTCTAAAATAGCAGCACAGAAAATAAATGGGAAATATTTAAATCAGTTTTACACACCCACTGTGAGCTAGCCATACCATACAGAAATAAAAGAGATAGGAACAGGAGAACACCAATGTGGCTAAATAAGGATGTAAAAAGGGCAATAAATACCAAGAACAAGGCATTTAAGAAGCTAAAACAAGAAGGCAATGAAGAAGCATTAAAAAGTTATAGAGAAAAAAATAAAATGTGTAAAAAACAAATACATTTAGCAAAAGTGGAAACTGAGAGACTCATTGCTAAGGAAATTAAAGCAAACCCCAAACTATTCTTTAATTATATAAACAGTAAAATGATTAAAATTGATGGTGTCGGCCCTTTAAAGAACAATGAGGGTGAAATCATAGAGAGCGATGTGGGAAAAGCAGATGTTTTAAATACTTTTTTCTCAACAGTGTTCACACAGGAAAAGGATTTGCCAGGGGAAATGCAGAGTGATAATGTAAACTCCCCATTAAGTATTACCTGCCTAACCCAGGAAGAAGTGCAGAACCGCCTTAGTAAGATTAAAATTGACAAATCACCAGGCCCTGATGGCATTCACCCTCGGGTATTAAGGGAGTTAAGTAATGTAATAGACAGGCCTCTATTCCTTACATTTAAAGACTCTATAGAAACAGGGTCTGTTCCTTTTGATTGGCGGCAAGCAAATGTGGTACCAATATTCAAAAAGGGGTGTAAAAAGGAACCTGGAAACTATAAGCCGGTAAGATTAACATCTGTTGTGGGTAAATTTTTTGAAGGGTTTCTAAGGGATACCATTATGGAATATCTCAATGTTAATAAATGTTTAACTCCATATCAACATGGATTTATGAAGGATCGCTCCTGTCAAACTAACCTGATCAGCTTCTATGAGGATGTAAGCTCTCAAATGGACCAAGGAGAATTATTGGATGTCATTTATCTTGACTTCTCTAAAGCATTTGACACTGTCCCACATAAAAGATTGGTAAGTAAGATGAGAAAGCTTGGGCTACGGGAAAATGTGTGTAGATGGGTAGGTTGCTGGCTTAGTGAGAGAAAACAAAGAGTAGTTATTAATGATGCATACTCAGATTGGGCCAGGGTTACTAGTGAGGTACCACAGGGTTCTGTTTTGGGCCCCCTACTATTTAATATATTTATTAATGATCTAGTGGATGGCTTACACAGTAAAATATCATTATTTGCAGATTATACAAAACTATGTAAGGTAGTTAACACAAAGGAGGACAGTTTGCAACTACAGACAGATTTGAGTAAATTGGAGAATTGGGCTGAAAAATGGCAAATGAGGTTTAACACAGATAAGTGTAAGGTTATGCACATGGGAAGGAGAAACAGATGCTATAATTACTTACTAAATGGGAAACTGCTGGGGAAATCAGACATGGAAAAAGACTTAGGCATCTTAGTCAATAAGAAGCTAAATTGGAGTGCCCAGTGTCAGGCATCTGCCACCAAAGCAAGTAGGGTCATGGGATGCATTAGAAGAGGTCTGGGGACACGAGATGAAAACATACTTCTCCCTCTGTACAAATCACTCGTCAGACCACACTTGGAGTATTGTGTGCAATTTTGGACGCCGGTGCTCAAGAAAGACATTACTGAACTTCAAAGGGTTCAAAGATGGGCTACTAAAATGATAAATGGAGTTGGTTCACTACAATACCCAGAAAGGTTATCAAAATTAGGTCTATTTACTCTAGAAAAGAGAAGACTTAGGGGAGACTTAATATATATGTACAAGTATATCAGAGGGCAATACAGAGATCTCTCCAATGAACTGTTTGTACCAAGGACTGTGACAAGAACAAGGGGGCATTCTCTTCATTTGGAGGAAAAACAATTTCTGCACCAGCATAGAAGAGGGTTCTTCACGGTAAGAACAGTGAGGCTCTGGAACTCACTGAATGAATTTAAGAAAGAAATGGATGCTTTTCTTGTGAGTAACAGTATAGAAGGTTACGAATAACAATATTATAGGTAGATGGTTGACCCAGCTTTGGGGAAGGAAATTTTTTCCCTATGGAGAAAATTGGCTGCTACTCTGTGGGTTTTTTGCCTTCCCCAGGATCAACAATGCAGAACAGCTGCACTAAAAATAGGCTGAACTAGATGGACATAAGGTCTTCCTTCAGCCTTCAAAACTACCTAACTATGTAACCTTTTCGTTCCTTTCATCGTACCCCGATGACAGATGCTTATACCCATGGCTCACAAAGATCGCAGGCACCTAAGGATAAAAAGAAAGTTTCCTTTTGAGCCACCCTTCATGGCGTTCCCGTAGCTCCCACAGCAGATCTGCCAGGACTGGGCCAGAAACGTGAGCGAAAGCTCCAGAAAAAATGCGGCACAAAGGTCCAAGAGTCATATAATAAAATATAAATTTATTAATATTAACAGGTGAATATATCAAAAGACAATTGACAAGAAGGGGTTAAGGGGACAGGAGGAGTGTCACATCCAAAACCAAATGGGCATAACAGCAAAAGGGGCTGGAACTGGAAACCAATCCGGTATAATAATAATAATAATAATAATAATAATAATAATAATAATATAGTATATAAACAAATCAAGTATGTCCTCAGAGAAAAATATTGTTCCATATAAGGTGCTCACACCACATTAGGGTAAAGACGTGACCACAGAGGGCGCCACAATAATATAAAAAACCTAATCTACCTGAGGGCAACTGCCAGCGGTTACCAGTGTCCAAGCACCCACCCCGACGCGTGTTTCGGAGAGTTAGTCCTTCATCAGGGTCATGACCAGTGAGAAGAAAGACGCCAAATAAGTACCGGAAAAACCGGAAGTGGCGGCGCCGTCTGACCGGAAGTTACGCATCCGCGATCATAGCAGCCGCGGTCACGAGCGGCGTCGGCGTCAGACCACAGGGAAGCACCATGGCAACCCGTGGGGCTGGGAGACGCCGAGAGCCGCGTGGAAGCGGGGGAGCTGGACGCGCATGCGCCACGTCAGCGGCGCAGCCACGGTGGAAAGAATCCAAGAGAAGGATGCTGGTAACAGCACAATAGGAATGCAAACCTGGCAGTACATATATTAATCTAGTGACATTTGTATAAATAAATAAGGATATACATAAGGGATCCACAATAAAGAGAAGTCATGAGACGGGCATAACATCATGCAAATACATATAAACAATAAAATCAAGGAAAGTCACCACACTTCATATGCCAATATATACAGTATATACTGGAAGCATGTAGTAGAATTCCCAAAAATGACTGTATAGCAATGTATAGCACAAAATATCACAGAATCAATAACAGAATAGTAATAATTCATTTAGTTTATAATACAATGAAAACACATAACAGATATACAGTAACAAAAATTGATCAACATAATTGCATGTTTCATAATCCAAATGTGGACAAAAGTAGCAATACATCAATGAAATCTATAATAATAAATGCCCTAAGCAGCTTCCGGTTGTAACAACTTCCGTCCAGTTGTAACCGGTGACGTCACCGCACACCTCTTTCCATGTCAACCCTCAACACACACACTCCTCTCACCTTTCACCATCTCCACTCACTCTTTCACTCCACATACGACCCTTTCTCTCACTCCGTCTCTCATACTCACGCCGTCATCGCCGCTGATTCACGATCCCCGACATCTTCTTCCGCCGGCGCCATCCTGGATCCAGACGTCCTCCACGCCGGTGACATGTTCTTGCGGCGATGCCATTTTGGATCGGCGAAATCCAGCGATAGTCAAGATGGCGTCGCCACAAGAACATGTCGCCGGCATGGAGGACGTCGGGATCCAAAATGGCGTCAGCGAAATCTCGCGAGATTTCGCCGACGCCATTTTGGATCCCGACGGCATCCATGCCGGCGACATGTTCCTGCGGCGACGCTATTTTGGATCGGCAAAATCCCGCGATACTCAAGATGGCGTCGCCGCAAGAACATGTCGCCGGCGAGGACAACGTCGGGATCCAAAATGGCGTCGGCGAAAACTTGCGAGATTTCCCCGATGCCATTTTGGATCCCGATGTCGTCCACGCCGGCGACATGTTCTTCCAGTGACGCCATCTTGAGTATCGCGGGATTTCACGATACTCAAGATGGCGTCGCCGCAAGAACATGTCGCTGGCGTGGACAATGTCTGGATCCAGGATGGCGCCGGCGGAAGAAGATGTCGGGGATCGTGGAGCAGCGGCGATGATGGCGTGAGTATGAGAGACGGAGTGAGAGAAGGGGTCGTATGTGGAGTGAAAGAGTGAGTGGAGATGGTGAAAGATGAGAGGAGTGTGTGTGTTGAGGGTTAACATGGCAAGAGGTGTGATGCTATTGCATCCTCCCGATGCGATAGCATCGGGCCATAATCTAGTAATAATAATAATAGTGAAGACACAAGGGAACAAGGGGAAAAAAAGGGGGGGGGAGGGAAAGGGAAAAGGGAAGGGAAAAGGAGGGGGGGGAGGAAAACAAAGGAAAGAAATGGAAGAATCAGCATCCCATTTGGGTCGTTGGAATCCACAGTGCAACCGGCACATAAATGGCGATATCACAGTGCAGAAAACTAAAATAAAAAAAAAGATAAAAACATGAATAAAAATACACCATTAGTAGTGGAAAATGGCACAAGTATGCAGCATACCAGGTAATCACAGAAAGGGAGCAAAACTAAGGCTCTCATTTAGCCCATTCGGGTGGACCGTATTAAGCCTCCAGATCCAATGAGTCTCCATTTGGGCCAGACGTCATGAGATTTTGCCTCCACGAATGCCCACCTCCAGTACATCAATACCCCTGATCCAGGACTGGGCCAGGAAGATCCTTTTCACCTAATGCTTACAAAGATCCCAGCTTTTTCCCAAGCTAGGAGGCCGTCAACTCTTCTTAAGAGACATTTGGCTGAGTTCGGTAGAAGACGCTTGGATAAAAGAGGTGGTATCCATAGGATACAAAATAGACTTCAACTCGCTCCCGCGAGACTGTTTTTTCATATCCTGTCTGCCAAGAGACGCTTCTCTTGCTCTGGGTTTTTTTGCAGCCATCACCTCCCTCCTCAGCTCAGGAGTAATCATCCCCTTTCCCAAAAAGGAACATTTCACAGGTTTTTACTCAAACCTGTTCGTGATACCAAAGAAGGATGGCTCAGTTCGGCCGATACTAGACCTCAAGATGCTAAACAAGTGGGTTCACCTACGTCATTTCAGGATGGAGTTGATTCGCTCAGTGATTGCGTCTATGGAGGAACAGGAATTCCTGTGCTCCATAGACATTCGGGACGCCTACCTGCACGTTCCTATTTTTCCGGGACACCAGAAATTCCTGTGATTCGCGATCCAGCAGGATCATTTCCAGTTTGTGGTCCTACCATTTGGTCTGGCAAAAGCCCCCAGGGTATTTACAAAGATTATGGCAGCAGCCGTCTTAAGGGTCAAGGGCATAGTGCTGGTCCCGTAACTCGACGAAATTCAAGTCAAGGTACCATCCTTTACTCAAGCTCAGGAGAACATATCCGTTGTCCTCAACACTCTGTCCCAGTTTGGGTGGCTTATAAACAGGGAAAAATCCTACCTTACGCCAGCTCAGCGCCTAGAGTTATTAGGCATGCTATTCTCCCTGAAGTGAAAAGGACAACCCTCCAGCAGGGAATTCTCTCTCTGTTAGAATCCTGACTCCTGTCCTTCCTTTCTGCTATGAGGGTCCTGGGGAGGATGATAGCAACTTCAGAAGCGATTCCCTTTGCCGTGTTTCACTCCAGAATACTTCAGAGGGACATAGGAGGATGTCAGTGGGACAGGTCCATCCCTTCTCTGGATCGCCCTTTTTGCCCTTCTATCCAGGACAAACAGTCCCTCAGGTGGTGGCTAACCTCCCCTCTTGTTCATCTGGGTTGGTCTTTCCTTCCAGTCCATTGGCAGGTGATAACTACGGATGCCAGTCTCCTAGGCTGGGGTGCGGTATTCCGTCAGTCGACGGTTCAGGGACGTTGGTCGACTCGTGAATCCTCTCTGTCGATCAATATTCTCAAGTTAAGGGCCATCCTTCAATCCCTCCTTCATTAGGAATGTCTCCTCAAAGGCCAGTCGGTCCAGATTCAGTCGGACAATGTGACAGCAGTGGCATATATCAACCACCAGGGGGGGACCCGGAGCTCCCGGGCAATGACCGAGGTATCCAAAATCTTCAGCTGGGCAGAAGCATCGATTTCAGCAATATCGGCTGTTCACATCCCCGGCATAGACAACAGGGCCACCAACTTTCTCAGCTGGGAAGGGCTTGTGGCATGGGAATGGCCCCTACATCGGGAGGTGTTTTGTCGGATCTGTCTTCAATGGGGGATCCCGGATGTGGACCTTCTGGAGTCTCAGCAGAACAGAAAGGTTCAACAGTTTGTCTCCAGGTCCCCCGATCCTCTGGCAGTAGGGGTCGACGCTCTGTCCATTCCATGGTCACAGTTCAGACTCCCTTACCTGTTCCCTCCCCTTCCTCTCCTTCCCAGGTTAGTGAAGAAGATCAAGGCGGAAGGGGGGACGATCATACTGATCGCTCCATATTGGCCCAGGAGGTCCTGGCTTGCAGAAGTAATCAATCTCATCTCAGACGCCCCCTGAAAGCTCCCTGACAGACCAGATATTTTGGCTCAGGAACTGTTCTACCACCCAAAATCTCGGTTGCTCAATTTTACGGCATGGCTGTTGAAACCATGATACTGAGAGCGGCCGGGTTTTCAGAACGGTTGATTAGCACAATGATCCAGGCTAGGAAGCCATCTTCTTCCAGGGTCTATCTTCGAACCTGGAAGGCTTACTTTAGCTGGTGTGAATCTAATCACATCACACCTATGTCCTGTTCCTTACCATCTATTCTAGCCTTCCTTCAGACAGGGTTAGATGCTGGTCTCGCCCTCAGTTCCTTAAAGGGCCAAGTATCAGCACTCGTTATTCTTTTTTTCAGAAGAATTTAGCTTCTCGTCCACAGGTTAAAACCTTTCTTCAGGGGGTGGCACATACAGCTCCTCCGTGCAGGTCTCCAGTGGTCCCCTGGGATATTTATCTGGTCCTGGAAGCTTTGATAGATTCTCACTTTGAACCTCTCCGGGAGGTTTCCATGTCCTTCTTGTCCTGGAAGGTGGTAATTCTTGTAGCCATAACCTCTATCAGATGTGTCTCAATGCTGGCGGCCCTTTCGTGTCGCCCTCTCTTTTTGATTTTTTAACAAGATAAGGTTGTTTTGCAGCCTCCCCCTTCCTTTGTTCCAAAGGTGGTGTCTGTCTTTCACCTGAATGAGGATATAATCTTTCCTTCATTCTGTCCTGCTCCAACTCATCCTCTGGAGTGCTCTTTAAATAAGCTAGACCTGGTCAGGGCGATAAGGGTCTATCTGGCTAGGACTGCCCCTTCAGGAAGACAGACTCGCTTTTTGTTATTCCGAGTGGTGTGAGAAGAGGCCTGCCGACCTCTAAGACTGCAATTGCCCGCTGAATCAGAATGGCAATTCTGGAGGCCTACCGGGTTAAGGCTCACTCTACCTGGGAAGTGGGCACCTCCTGGGTGGTGCACCATAGGGTGTCAGCCATGCTACTGTGCAAGGTGGCCACCTACTGTTCATACCTTTTCAAGATTTTATAATCCTACTCTTCAGTGGATGCCAGCTTAGGCAGAAGAATTTTGCAGGCGGCAGTGGTGATTTCTCCGACCTGAATGAAGTTCCTGTTTTTTTCCCTCCCCAGGGACTGCTTTAGGGTGTCCCATGGTTCCTGTGTCCCCAATGAAGTGATAGAGAAAACAGGATTTTTGGTTGCTTACCGTAAAATCTGTTTCTCAGAGTCTTCATTGGGGGAAACAGCACCCTCCCATGTTTATAATACTTGTTATGCCAATATGATGAATTCTCCTACTGCTTTATCACTAACTGATTGTCCTACAGCCAGTCGGAGTGGTGTATACTGCGGAGGCAGACTTAACATTTTTTTCGTGGCATAGTGTCAACCTACTAGTGGCAGCAGCACACACCCATGGTTCCTGTGTCCCCCAATGAAGACTCTGAGAAACAGATTTTACGGTAAGCAACCAAAAATCCTGTTTTTTCTAATGGGAAGAGGGTCATGTGATACATCAAACTTATTGAAAATTTCACAAGAAAAACAATGGTTTGCTTGTTTTTAACATAACTTTATTCTTTCATGAGTTATTTACAAGTTTCTCTTTGCTTATAGTAACATTGTAACATAGTTTTGAAGGCTGAATGAAGGCCTTATGTCCATCTAGTTCAGCCTATTTTTAGTGCAGCTGTTCTGCATTGTTGATGCTGGGGAATGCAAAAAACCCACAGAGTAGAAGCCAGTTTTCTCCATAGGGAAAAAAAAATTCCTTCCCCTAAGCTGGGTCAACCATCTACCTATAATATTCTGTTATTCGTAACCTTCTATACTGTTACTCACAAGAAAAGCATCCATTCCTTTCTTAAATTCATTCAGTGAGTTGGCCATCACCACTTCCTCAGGAAGAGAATTCCAGAGCCTCACTGCTCTTATCGTGAAGAACCCTCTTCTATGCTGGTGCTTTCAAACTTCAAATAATGCAAAGAAAACAAGTTCACAATCATTTAGAAACAACAATACTAATATTTTTAACTCAGGAAGAGTTCAGAAATCAATATTTTGTGGAATAATAATTTTTAAAAACAGCTTTCATGCGTATTTTCATGCTTGCCACCAGTCTTTCACACTGCTTCTGGCGCAAAAATGTAAGCAGTTCTTTGTTTGATGGCTTATGACTATCCATCTTCCTCTTGTTTACATTCTAGAGGTTTTCAGTGGGGTTCAGGTCTGGAGAATGGGCTGCCCATGACAGAGATTTGATGTGGTGGTCTCTTAATTTTTGCCAGAGCTGTATATGTGTATATATATATATATATATATATACATATATATATATATATTACCAAGCCCAAGGTTTAGTAATGAACAGGTGTTAGCCAGATAGCCTCATTAATAAAACGGTACATAAAGAATTAAATAAAGACACGCACACACAGTCACCAGTCTATGTAGGAGCATTAACATAATTAACCTACACCTGCTGTAACAAAACAACTGTCAGAAATCTGCATGAAGCATAATGTCTGTTTAATTATTTATTTTTTTTAAATTAAATTGCGTGGGTTCCCGCATAATTTTCATAACCAGCAGAGGGAAAGTCGACGACTGAGGGCTGATGTTAATATTCTGGGAAGGAGCCAAGAGCCATAAATGTTCCCAGGCTATTAATATCAGCTCACAGCTGTTTGCTTAGCCTTTACTGGCTAGTTTACAGGGGAACCCCAGAAAATTTTTTACATGGGGTCCCCTATAAAATCAAACCAGCAAAGGCTAGGCAGACAGCTGTGGGCTGATATTAATAGCCTGGGAAGGGGCCATGGATATAGGCACCCCCCAGGCTAGGCAGACAGCTGTGGGCTGATATTAATAGCCTGGGAAGGGGTTATGGATATTGGCATAAGACACCTATCCATTAATAACCCCTTAGTGATATTGTATAAAACACAGACACCCAGAATAAAGTCATTTATTTGAAATAATCACACAGACTCCTTTATTGAATTTAAATTTACCATACTTACTGAATGTCTAATCCTCGACGCCCTTGTCTCCTACAAACAATCACAAAATATTAAACCAAAATATAATACTATCCTGTCTGACTTAGTCCATTTAATACTGAATTGCCCACGGCAATCTCATGTGTAGAACAGTCACATTGTGAGACCTGACCCCTCTACCCGGCCGCCGGCGATTCACCGACAGGAGGTAATCGCTCCCGCTGTGTATCACTGAGCTGCCGTGAGAGTTCACCGGAGTTCATCATCTCCGGTGCTCTCACTTACGGCACTACCGCTGTGAGAACTTTCTCAAGCAGCAGTGTCATAAGTGAGAGCATCGGAGCTGATCAGCTGATGAACTCTGGTAAACTCTCATGGCATCTTAGTGATACAATTCGGGAGCGATTACCTCCTGTCAGTGTATCGCCGGAGGCCAGGAGATATCGACGTGGGACACTCGGTATTAAATGGACTACAGCGGAAAGGTGAGAATATGTTGGTTTATTATTTTTGAACTAAAATCCCGTGAGTGTTGACTTGTATTATGAAGGCTGTATCAACTATGGTATGTGATAGATTTATTCACTAGATAGATAGATGGACAGATAAATAGATACATATTAAAGACATAGGGAGCAAGCAAGCAGTTTTCATACAGTACTTTGAATGGAGAGCTGGACAATGAAGGAACCAGGCAGAACAGGTTCAGACATGTTTTTTTTTTATAATGGATATGAAGATCCAATGTAATTGGGATCACAGATAGTGGCTAAATGATAATAATACAATTTAATGAAATGATAAAATAATACATGCAATAAAATACTGTATATATATATATATATATATATATATATATACAGTTAGGTCCATATATATTTGGACAGAGACAACTTTTTTCTAGTTTTGATTCTAGACATTACCACAATGAATTTTAAACAAAGCAATGCAGATGCAGTTGAAGTTCAGACTTTCAGCTTTCATTTGACGGTATCCACATTAAAATTGGATAAAGGGTTTAGAAATTTCAGCTCCTTAACATGTGCCACCCTGTTTTTAAAGGGACCAAAAGTATTTGGACAATTGGCTCCAAGGCTATTTCATGGACAGGTGTGGGCAATCCCTTCGTTATGTCATTCTCAATTAAGCAGATAAAAGGCCTGGAGTTGATTTGAGGTGTGGTGCTTGCATTTGGAAGGTTTTGCTGTGAAGTAAACAGCGGTCAAAGGAGCTCTCCATGCAGGTGAAACAAGCCATCCTTAAGCTGCAAAAACAGAAAAAAACAATCTGAGAAATTGCTACAACATTAGGAGTGGCAAAATCTACAGTTTGGTACATCCTGAGAAAGAAAGAAAGCACTGGTGAACTCATCAATGCAAAAAGACCTGGGCGCCCACGGAAGACAACAGTGGTGGATGATCGCAGAATAGTCTCCATGGTGAAGAGAAACCCCTTCACAACAGCCAACCAAGTGAACAACATTCTCCAGGAGGTAGGCGTATCAATATCCAAATTTACCATAAAGAGAAGACTGCATGAAAGTAAATACAGAGGGTTCACTGCACGGTGCAAGCCACTCATAAGCATCAAGAATAAAAAGGTTAGACTGGACTTTGCTAAAAAAAATCTAAAAAGCCAGCACAGTTCTGGAAGAACATTCTTTGGACAGAAGAAACCAAGATCAACCTCTACCAGAATGATGGAAAGAGAAAAGTATGGTGAAGGCGTGGTACAGCTCATGATCCAAAGCATATCACATCATCTGTAAAACACAGCGGAGGCAGTATGATGGCTTGGGCATGCATGGCTGCCAGTGGCACTGGGTCACTAGTGTTTATTGATGATGTGACACAGGACAGAAGCAGCCAAATGAATTCTGAGGTATTCAGAGCCATATTGTGTGCTCAGATCCAGCCAAATGCAGCCATACTGATTGGTCGTCATTTCATACTACAGATGAACAATGACCCAAAACATAAAGCCAAAGCAACCCAGGAGTTTATTAAAGCAAAGAAGTGGAATATTCTTGAATGGCCAAGTCAGTCACCTGATCTCAACCCAATTGAGCATGCATTTCACTTGTTAAAGAATAACTTCAGACAGAAAGGCCCACAAACAAACAGCAACTGAAAACCACCACAGTGAAGGCCTGGCAGAGCATCAAAAAGGAGGAAACACAGCGTCTGGTGATGTCCATGAGTTCAAGACTTCAGGCAGTCATTGCCAACAAAGGGTTTTCAACCAAGTCCTAGAAATGAACATTTTATTTACAATTATTTAATCTGTCCAATTACTTTTGGTCCCTTTAAAAACAGGGTGGCACATGTTAAGGAGCTGAAACTCCTAAACCCTTCATCCAATTTTAATGTGGATACCCTCAAATGAAAGCTGAAAGCCTGAACTTCAACAGCATCTGAATTGTTTTGTTTAAAATTCATTGTGGTAATGTCTAGAATGTTGTCTCTGTCCAAATATATATGGACCTAACTGTATATATATATACACTCACTGGCCACTTTATTAGGTACACCATGCTAGTAACGGGTTGGACCCCCTTTTGCCTTCAGAACTGCCTCAATTCTTCGTGGCAGAGATTCAACAAGGTGCTGGAAGCATTCCTCAGAGATTTTGGACCATATTGACATGATGGCATCACACAGTTGGCGCAGATTTGTCGGCTGCACATCCCTGATGCGAATCTCCCGTTCCACCACATCCCAAAGATGCTCTATTGGATTGAGATCTGGTGACTGAGGAGGCCATTTGAGTACAGTGAACTCATTGTCATGTTCAAGAAACCAATCTGAGATGAATCGAGCTTTATGACATGGCGCATTATCCTGCTGAAAGTAGCCATCAGATGCCTGTTCTTAGCTGAGAGGAGTGGTACCCAGTGTGGTCTTCTGCTGCTGTAGCCCATCTGCCTCAAAGTTCGACGCACTGTGCGTTCAGAGATGCTCTTCTGCCTACCTTGGTTGTAACGGGTGGCAATTTGAGTCACTGTTGCCTTTCTATCAGCTCGAACCAGTATGCCCATTCTCCTCTGACCTCTGGCATCAACAAGGCATTTCCGGCCACAGAACTGCCGCTCACTGGATTTTTTTTCTTTTTCGGACCATTCTCTGTAAACCCTAGAGATGGTTGTGCGTGAAAATCCCAGTAGATCAGCAGTTTCTGAAATACTCAGACCAGCCCTTCTGGCACCAACAATCATGCCACGTTCAAAGGCACTCAAATCACCTTTCTTCCCCATACTGATGCTCGGTTTGAACTGCAGGAGATTGTCTTGACCATGTCTACATGCCTAAATGCACTGAGTTGCCGCCATGTGATTGGCTGATTAGAAATTAAGTCTTAACACACAGTTGGACAGGTGTACCTAATAAAGTGGCCAGTGAGTGTATATATTGTGAGGCAGTGACTGGTGTCATATGTGAGGGTTGCTATGTGTCCCCCAGGATGTGCTCTGAAATGTATTAGATGCACTGGAGTGCCTTGTGATCACAGCAATGTACCTGTGGCTCGCAGGGCAGAATAAAAGTAAGTTCAAACCTAGTCAAGCTATTTGGACCAAGGAGTTTGTTTAGGAAAACCCGGTATGGGCTTTTATTTTTTAAACGGACTGCAGGGAGGTAGTGGGTGGCCTATGGCCACAGGTTGGAAAAGGAAAAAACCCTGCTGGGATGGTTGATTTGGTCAGTGTTGCTCTGGTGAGAGAACATAGCAGGTGATCTGCAGAGCACGCCCTGTGTGAGTTAACACAGGGCCAGCGGAGCCAAAGGCACTGGCAACCCTCCCTGCTTACCCGGCAGTACGTCTCTCACGGCAACTGCCCTGGACTGGCGTTTTCTTTACCCGGCTGCGATCTGGAAGATACAGCGTGCTGTGCACTCAGTGAGTTTTGTTGGACATTAAAAACCTTTCTGTTTTGAACTTGCTGGGTCACTGCCTCATATGCCTCATAACTGCACAGCGTGGACACCGCTGCTTTACATAATATATATATATATAAAAGGATACTAGAAGATGTACGGTGAAAAGCAAAGGGTAGCAATGATTTGAACTTTTGACTTTAAGGCTCCATATCTCATAATCCACTTCTGCTTTGAACTTGAGGCTGGCTTCATTTTATAGACAATTATCTTGAATATTGCATACTGCATACTTAAATTTGACTTGTAACTATTTAGTATATGCCTAGTTATGCATATTCTTGCTATGTCACTGCATTGTTACTGTTTTGCTCCTAAAGATCTAAATTAAAATTTTTATTATTTTATTAGTATTTTGTAAATCCACCTTTGGCTTTCAGCACTGCTTGAATCCTTCTGGGCATGCTTTTGATCACATTCAAACATGTTGGCTGAAATTTGCACCAAAATGTTATTATTAAAAACGTCAGCTCAGCACGCAAAAAATAAGTCATTACCCAATCTGAGATTATGAAAAATGGAGACCCTATGGGTATCAGAAAATGGTGCAATTTTTTTTTTTTTTAACAAAGTTAGGATTTTTTTTTCAACATTTAGTTTAAAAAGAACCTAGACATGTGTGGTGTCTATGAACTCGTAATGACCTGGAGAGTCATAATGGCAGGTCAGTTTTATCATTTAGTGAACATAGTAAAAAAAAAAAGCAAAACAAAAAACAATTGTGGGATTGCACTTTTTTTGCAATTTCACCACACTTTAAATTTTTTTCCCATTTTCCAGTACAATACAACTCGTCCCGCAAAAAATAAAAGCCCTCACATTGCCATTTTTACTAAAAAATAAAAAAAATGTTATGACTCTGGGAGGAAGGGGAGCAAAAAATGAAAATGCAAAACCAAAAATACATCTGGTCATTAAGGGGTTAAAGTTGAGACTTCTTCACTTTTTTTGGGCCACCATTCCAGACTTGTGTAACGTGCATTGCATGGTGCTTGCATCAATGTCTGTGATCTTACTATTATGAATCATACGAGAAACCTCCACTGCCATGTTTATCGCACCAGAACTGATAGACCTTTGGATGAGCCGACTTGTTGACTCCGATATTTTGCCTGGATGTTCACCTTTTGCCTTCTGAATGGATGGACTTCATTTCATATTCTTACAACTGTCATGGCACCCACATGATCCAGTTTGGAATTTTTGACCAAGAGACCGCTATCGATGAGCTGGATGATGCTGTTTCTCTTTTCTTCTGAAACTATATTCATGGCTGCTCCTCAATTCAAACCAATGACCTTTCACTTGGGAATCAACCTAATAATACCCTGAGCTATTAGGGAATATGAGAACAGGTTGTTTTTCATAGTACTCGGAAAGAAAAATATGTTTCCACCACCAGGAGCAAAATTGTAACAGTGCAGTGACATGACAAGAATCTGCATAAGTAATCATATGCTAAATATTTGCAAGTCAAATTTATGTAAGAGATAGCCAAAAATGATTGTCTATAAAATTATGGTAGTCTCACGATCAAAGCAGTAGTGGATGGTAAGGTATGGAGCCTGAAATTCAAAACTTCAAAACATTGTTACCCTTTTGCAGGCAAAGCTGAACAGTAAAGTTTGGGGTCCTTACCGAACATCTACTATTTGGGCATGGACCCTGAACATGGACTTCACCATGAAGTCCCTTTTAATGTTCAAGTTTGGCACCCCGAACCAGGGGGTTTCTTGCTCTGTCATTTGCATAACAGTGTTAGAAACACCGGAGGCTTTGATCGGCGGTAAGATCATTACCACTGGTCAGAGCGCTGCGACTCATATGCTGTTAGATGACAGCGTGAGCTCGCAGTTTTGACCGGAGGTAAAAAGTTTACCACTGTTCACTGGTGTCTGCTGATGGGACTACTACTCTCATCAGCCTAGCCTGCTGCCGCTAATAGCGGCAAGAGCATGCAGCGACTGGTGGGAGTATTCATCATTCGATTCCGGCTCTCTAAATAATTAAAAAAAAAATTTCATGGGATCCCCTGTATTTTTGATTACCAGCCAAGCAAAACTGATAGCTGCAGGCTGCAATCCTCCGCTATCAGCTTCAGCAAGGCTAGTTACCAAGAATAGAGGGTCCCCATGCAGTTTTCTTTTAAATTATTTCAATAAAGACAAAACGACGTGGGGTCCCCCCATTTTTTGACAACCAGCCAAGCTAAAGCAGACAGCTAGGGGTTGGTATGATTAGATATTGGCCCCTCAGCCTAAAAATAGCAGCCTGCAGACACCCAGAAAAGGCACATTTATTAGAGTATAACTGTGCTTGTTATTTTTAAATAAAAAAGTAAAAGTGTGTTTTTTATTTCAAATAAAAGAACTTTATGCTGTGTGTTTATCTACAATACAACTATAGGATTAGTTGATAAACAACTTTGCTAAAGCTGACAGCAGAGGGTTGCAGCCCGCAGCTGTCAGTTTTGCCTGGCTGGTTATCAAAAATACAGGGGAACCCACGCCATTTTTTAAAAAAAAATTATTTATTTATAGCACAGGCTGATTAATACCCCCATCAGCCTCCATCTGCTCTCGCTGCTATTAGCGGCAGCAGACGTAGGTTGATGGGAGCAGTAGTTCCATCAGCCGATGCCAGTGACTGTGTTAGGGACGGCGGAACGCACTAAATATAAAATAACGTAAAGTGCGTTCGCCGCCCGGGGTCAACCATGCAGAAGGTGTTAACACCGCTGCTAGCTGATGGCGGATGTACAATATGGCGGTATAACGCACGCTGGTTGAACGTCACCCAGGTGCGCTGAGCGACCACTGTTTTACTCACAGAGCTGCCTTAGGTGCAAAACACAAAAGGGCTGAGCCTGTTAGCGTCACAGCTCTCAGAGGAGTGCACGCACGGTATATGGTCACAGGAGCTGGGCCCTAGGCAGAGGGTCAGCATCCGTCTAGACCTACCGTGCATGCGGCGTCGCAACTGCAGATGCCAAAAGGAGCTGCAGACTGCAGCGCAGCGACAGACATTGCCGCTAGTCGACAATGCCCAAGAGGGAGCGCACTGTTGGACGTTAGTACTGTGTAGATGCTTATTGTGGCTATAGCTTGCCACTGGCTGGCGCTGACTCTAAAGCTATGTCCCTATACACACTTGTAATATC
Source organism: Dendrobates tinctorius (assembly GCF_039654945.1). Classification (NCBI taxonomy): domain Eukaryota; kingdom Metazoa; phylum Chordata; class Amphibia; order Anura; family Dendrobatidae; genus Dendrobates; species Dendrobates tinctorius. The sequence continues at coordinate 15,071,933 of NW_027361750.1, read as the reverse complement.
AGAGGGAGGGGAATCTTAACGAGTCATTCGCAGGTTCATGCATCCATCATCATTCACACAGTAGCAACTAGAGACTATACTAACGCACGGCTGAGCGGCCATGCGAACCTTATATAGCCAGGACCTTCCGGAAGCTTCCAGATCCCTCAGATGGACCAATTAGATCTGGAGAAGGACCTGGACATGTGACTCCCGATCTCCAATGGGAGATCGTCTCGTGAGCATGCTCAGTAGAGCTACGGAGGGACTTAGCCTCTGGAGTGATTTGCTGCTGAGCAGCCTGCATTGTCATTGCTGACCCAAAGGTGGCAGCAATAGCCAACCCCACAGAGCAGGTCTGGGCAGAGCATCTGGGAAGCCAGGATTGCTGAGCAATGTCCTCTGCGGTCGAAAGATAATGGGAGACAGCAGAATGTGAGGCTCTGGATTCCTGTTGAACCGCTGCAGGAACACGACGCCTAACAGACTAGAGGTAAACTTTTTACCTCCGGTCACAGCTGCAGGCTCACGCTGTCATTTGACACATTACACTCCTCTGTCAAAGGTGGGAAAAGCTGTACTTTTAACAGGTCCAGTACAGATCCATGTAAATGGTGCAGCACCTCTAAATAATCTTCATCTAATGTCACCCCATGTCATGCCCGAGCCATCCTCACCCCGTCATCCCTGGACCAATCAGATGTTGTCGTCCTCACAAGATGGCACTTGAAAGAGCTGTGTAATCAGAGCCATGGCCTAAATTAAAGTCTGGAAAAACACCTAACATTTATTTATTTTTCAAAGAACACTGTTTCCAATATGATGGCCTATCTATAAGTACAATGCACAAAACAGAATATGTGCATTAACTCCTCCAGCGTGACTATTTGTAAATCATATCTATTATACTATATACTGTAAATATAGCATAGGTTATATTGCATCCTACAAATATTCACCTTATCAGTACCGGTCAGTAACTAACTTAGGGCATGTATTATAGTGTGCAACACTGGCCTTAATTTTTACAGAAATCCTAAAATAGCTATAGGGTGACAAACTTAATTAAAAGGGAGCACAACTGATGCATTATAACTGACCTGTTGCATTACAAGAACATTAAAGATGTTTCCCCTATTTTAAAAGTTATATTAAAAAAATTCCTATACTCACCTCTTAAGCCCCCATCTCACATAGCGAGATCGCTGAAGCGTCACCGATTTTGTGATGCAACAGCGACCTCGCCAGCGATCTCGCTACGTGTGACACGCAGCAGGGACCACCACCCCCCCCCCCCCCCCCGCTGAATATCGCCGATCGTGCTCGAATGTCCTGGGCCATTTTTTCATCGTCGGTGTCCTGCTGGCCAGCGCGCATCGCTGTTTAACCCGACGAGCGACCTCATTGGTGACGCAGAACTCAGGGACGCAGGCTGGAATCGTTCAGAAAAGCTGCTGTGTGACAAGGTACCAGCGACTGCCGAGGATCGCTGGATGGTTGCTGCATCACTGAAGAGATCTGCCTGTTTGGCAGCCTACTAGCGACCATTTAGCGACGCACTAGCGATCCTTACCAGGTCGTGTCGATGTCGGGATCGCTGGTGTGTCACTAAGTGAAACGGGACCCTTAGACCAGTGTTGCTCCTCCCCACTTACTACTGATTAGCTACAGTAGTCACATGAAGCCCCCTTCAGATGTTCAGGATATAGGAGGTGGGTGTGGGATTTCTTTTTATTGTCCCACGCTGGGCCCATGGAAAATAACCTTTCATGTAGGGAAAGGCCATTTAGCTAACTAGTAAAACTTGTATAACCTTTAATATTATGACAGAATTGGCTATTTGTCAATGATTGCAGTAACTGATGACAATATAACTTGTACGTGCAACTGTTAGAAGAACTCATGCTGTTTTTCTATCCAAGCACAGCAGGTACATGACGAGAATGACAAGAGTGACAAATAAACTAGACATATAGCCAGGAAGTGATGAAGACAAAAGGCGTAAACTTAGAATAACAAATATACCCCGAATGATGTGATATTTGGGTTACATCTAAAAATAGGTGAATCCAAACGAAGGTGCAGACAAAAGATTTGTATATAAAAGAGTGATACAGATTTAATTCTTTTATGCATCGTGTTATAAATTATATAGTGTTATTGAATAACTATTTCAGAAATATAAGTTTTGAAATGGATAAGTAGCTTTTTTAGCACCAGTATTTCACACCATGACATTTCTCAATAATGTGTGAACAATAGTGTTGAGCATTCCGATACCGCAAGTATCGGGTATCGGCCGATATTAGCTGTATCGGAATTCCGATACTTAGTTCCGATACTTTTTTCATATCGAATACCGGAATCGGAAGTTCCCATAATGCTAGGAGCCCGCTCGATTTGATTCAACCAATGGGGATCCTCAGAAGTGTGGGCACATCCTGTTAGGCATGTAGGCATGTTAACTACTGGCATGGCTGTGATTGGCTGCTGAAATTATGTCATGATGCACTATAAAAAGCGCTGCAGCCGCCATTTCTGGTCACTCTGCTGTGAATTCAGTTAGGGACAGGCTGCTGTTGAAGACTGTGAGGGACAGTTAGAAATAGCGATTCCACAAAACATATAGTGCTTAACCCAGGCTACATAAACCACCACTGTAGCTTGCTTTTCCCTAGCAGCGCTGTTTTCACAGCTGTCTGCAAGGGCTGTGTGAGTGCAGACCCACGCTGTGTAGTGTGTCCTGCAGGCACGTCTGCTTGTAGGCCGGCCAGCGTGTGTCTCTGCCTCATACACATTTTTCTTTTATTGCTGCTTTTTTTTTCTCCTGTATAGTGTGCTTCCATACGTATCCATATACGTTGGTTGCAAACACTAAAGGAGTGGACAGCGGAGCCTTTCAGCAGCCTTTCAGTGCTATAGCCCATTTCTCTGCACTGTTTTTGGCTGTCTGATAGGTCTCTCTGTGTGTGAGTGCAGCTCATGTTGCAGTGTGTTCTACAGCCACCGCTAGCTGTAGTCCGCTCAGCGTGCGTCACTGCCTCATACATAGTCCTTTTTTTGCAGCTAATTTAGCCAGATTTTTGCTTCTATATTAGTGTGCTTCCAACCGCATCCATTGTCATTGGTTGGTTGCAAACACTATATAGGATTAGATAGAGGAGCCTTTTTGCTGGCTTGTGCCCTTCAGGGCCAGCCAGGCTAGTATCACCCTATTTTTTGGAGCCTCATCAATTGCATTGTAGGTTAGCTTCCTGCATTGTAATCGCTCCAAAAAGTTTGTGATCCTATAGCTTTCAAACTTTGGTCACATCCTTTCCTTTCCCCCCACCCAAAAAAAAGGAAATAAAGTTCACCAAACACTCCACTTTACAGTTGTCTGGGACACATTAGATCATATTAAAGTGTAGTACACACACTCTTAGCCAAATTAGTGTTTCTTATACTGGTTAGCAGGTGTTCAGGAATAAGAACACTAAGCCACCCCTTTTTTACTTTTCTGCCTATCTTTATCAGTCTACCAAGATGAAGAAGGCAGGGAGTAAGGCACGTGGTCGTGGCCGTGGAGTTTCAGCAGGGAGAGGACGGGGGGATTCAGCAGGGAGAGGACGCGGGGATTCGGTGTCTGCTGCGGCCACCAGTGACCCGGCATCCCCCACTTTTACCAGGCAACAGTCCTTCATGCGCAGCTTTGTAGGACCTCGCCGTACCCCACTGCTGCGTGACGAACAAATTGAAGCCGTTGTCGGATGGATGGCAGCTAACGCATCCACTTCAATGACTTCCGCATCCTCCCAAGGCCAGAGCACTGAAGAGCAACCATCTGTCTCTTCACCACCTGCCAAATTGCCCAGGCAGTCTGAGAGCCCTGGACAGGAGCCATCTCAATCTTTACTTCTGTTCTCAGAATCTGTTGGCTTGGAAAGAGGTGGCCAGCCAAGCAGCATTCTAGAGCGTGAAGAAGAGGGAGTATGCAGTGATGCGCAACTGCTTTGTCCCTCTGAATCTGAAGAGGCGGGTGGGCCAGTGCCTATTGTCAGCACAGCTCAGTGCTCATCTGATGATGATGAGACTCAGTTGCCAATTTCTGGTGCGTACGGTGCTGGCGAGACAACCCAGGACCAGCCGGTGCTTGAAGAGGGGAGTGGAGATGATGAGGTCCTTGACCCATCATGGCATCAGCCACAGGAAGGTGGTGGGAGCAGCTCTGAGGAAGAGATTCCCCGAACGGCCAAAAGAGGAGGGAGAGGGCGGGGGCAGACTTGGTTGCCTGTAGCCTCCACTTTGGCACCCGTGAGGAGCAATCCTCTTCCAAAACACAAAACGGGCGCTCCCAGGACTTGCAGTGCGTGGTCTTTTTTTTACACAGTTGCAGATGACATTTGCTTTGTCAAATGCAATCTGTGTCATCAGAAAGTGAAACGAGGGAAAAATGTGACCAACCTCAATACCACAAATATGTGGAAACATGTGCATACCAAGCACGAGGTGGAGTTACACAGACACACTGAAGATGTAGGCCAACCTTCAGCAGCACCTACCACCTCTTCAGCTCGTGTTGGGGCCTCTTCCTCCAGCTCACACACAGCTGGTTCGGCTTCATCACTGGAACGCCATGGAAGAACCACTGCCACTGTTGTCCAGAGACCCAGTGAAATTCCACCCACTGAACCACGTTCGCAGTCATCAGCACACTCCCAGGCCACTCACCAGCAATCGGTAGCACAGGCATGGGAGAAAAAGCGGCCATACTCAGCAAACCATCCCCGAGCACTGGCTCTGAATGCCGGCATTGCCAAACTACTGGCCCTTGAGATGCTGTCATTCAGGCTGGTGGAGACTGACACCTTCCGGAACTTTATGTCATTGGCAGTTCCACAATACAATGTGCCCAGCCGCTTTTATTTCAGCAGGCAAGCTGTCCCTGCCCTGCAAAAGCATGTGGAGGGAAAAATTAAAAATGCGCTACTAAATGCCGTCAGTAGCAAGGTCCACCTGACCACCGATGCGTGGACCAGTAGCCATGGACAGGGACGATACCTTTCCCTCACTGCCCATTGGGTCAATGTTGTGGAGCCGGGTACAGATCTGGAGAGTGGCTCTGTACGTATTCTGCCAACTCCAAGGATTGCAGGAATGCAGTCTGTACATATTGAGTCCTCCTCCTACTCTAGTTCCTCGGAATCAGCACTGCGTGAGCCTGTTAGGCCAGATATGAGCACAGGTGTGGCCAAACGTCAACAGGCCGTCCTTAAATTAATTTCTTTGGGGAATCGGAGCCACACAGCACAGGAGCTCTGGAATGCCATCAAGCAGGAGAGTGATGTGTGGTTTGTAGAGTTGAGCGACTTTTGGTTTTTTAGGGTCGCGTTTCGTTTCGTGAAACCCGACTTTTCCAAAAGTCGGGTCGAGCAAGATCGTCCGATTATAGGGAAAAGTCGGGGTCGTCCCGAAACACGAAACCCAATGTAAGTCAATGGGGAATAAAAGTCGGCAGTGAGAGGAGGACAGGAAACACACCTACAGTGCCCATTTGAATGCCAAAAGCATCAATTCTTCTTTCTTAAGCTTGTCAACCTTAATTAACTTCATAATACAAGTTACGCACTGAAAAATGGGGGTTATTTGGCTACAAACTGTGGGGGGGAGGGCTGGCTCCAGGTTTTCATGTGCCCTGGGCGAAAGAGCGCCCCTTTAACACATACCACAACTCATCATGCTCCGATACGGCAGAGAAATAGCGGTATAGTACAATGAAAAATACCTCACTTTTTACATCTCATGACGAGGCCCATCTATTTCTCCATACAGAATCATTGGTCCCATATAATGTTTGAAACAGTATATGATGAGCTCCACATAATGCTACAGTATATGTTGGTCCCCATGGATGAAGCTCCACTGTCTTATGGGCCCAAATAATGCTCCAAACATAATGGGCCCCATTTCTAATGCTCTAGTGTATAATGGGCCCTGTAAATGCTGCTCCAGTGTCTGATGTCCACCTTTGGAATGTTCCAGTGTATGGTGGGCCCCATCTATCATTCTCCAGAGTATAGTGCTCCCCAAAAATTGCTGTCCCAACAATGAAAACAATCAAATAAGTCTCCTCGCTAGGGAATCCCTGTACTTGTCTGGACAGGTGCTGTAGCTTGCTTAACAGCTCGCCAGCCGTTCTCACGCCCAGTATGGATTACACGTGATTGCACAAAGGTGAGAAAGGGTACCGTATCCCCAGATAACATGTATGGATAGCGTACACATTCAAAATATATGTCTCAGGAGGCAGGCTCAGACGGTGTTAGGCCCAGTATGGATTGCACGTGATTGCACAAAGGTTAGAAAGGGTACTGTATCACCGGATAACATGTATGGATAGCGTACACATTCAAAATATATGTCTATACAGCATGAGGCAGGCTCAGACGGTGTTAGGCCCAGTATGGATTGCACGTGATTGCACAAAGGTTAGAAAGGGTACCGTATACCCAGATAACATGTATGGATAGCGTACACATTCAAAATATATGTCTCAGGAGGCAGGCTCAGACGGTGTTAGGCCCAGTATGGATTGCACGTGATTGCACAAAGGTTAGAAAGGGTACCGTATCCCCGGATAACATGTATGGATAGCGTACACATTCAAAATATATGTCTATACAGCATGAGGCAGGCTCAGACGGTGTTAGGCCCAGTATGGATTGCACGTGATTGCACAAAGGTTAGAAAGGGTACCGTATCCCTGGATAAAATGTATGGATAGCGTACACATTCAAAATATATGTCTCAGGAGGCAGGCTCAGACGGTGTTAGGCCCAGTATGGATTGCACGTGATTGCACAAAGGTTAGAAAGGGTACCGTATCACCGGATAATATGTATGGATAGCGTACACATTCAAAATATATGTCTATACAGCATGAGGCAGGCTCAGACGGTGTTAGGCCCAGTATGGATTGCACGTGATTGCACAAAGGTTAGAAAGGGTACCGTATCCCTGGATAAAATGTATGGATAGCGTACACATTCAAAATATATGTCTCAGGAGGCAGGCTCAGACGGTGTTAGGCCCAGTATGCATTGCACGTGATTGCACAAAGGTTAGAAAGGGTACCGTATCCCCAGATAACATGTATGGATAGCGTACACATTCAAAATATATGTCTCAGGAGGCAGGCTCAGACGGTGTTAGGCCCAGTATGGATTGCACGTGATTGCACAAAAGTTAGAAAGGGTACCGTATCCCTGGATAACATGTATGGATAGCGTACACATTCAAAATATATGTCTATACAGCATGAGGCAGGCTCAGACGGTGTTAGGCCCAGTATGGATTGCACGTGATTGCACAAAGGTTAGAAAGGGTACCGTATCACCGGATAACATGTATGGATAGCGTACACATTCAAAATATATGTCTATACAGCATGAGGCAGGCTCAGACGGTGTTAGGCCCAGTATGGATTGCACGTGATTGCACAAAGGTTAGAAAGGGTACCGTATCACCGGATAACATGTATGGATAGCGTACACATTCAAAATATATGTCTCAGGAGGCAGGCTCAGACGGTGTTAGGCCCAGTATGGATTGCACGTGATTGCACAAAGGTTAGCAAGGGTACCGTATCCCCGGATAACATGTATGGATAGCGTACACATTCAAAATATATGTATAGAGGGCATGAGGCAGGCTCAGACGGTGTTAGGCCCAGTATGGATTGCACGTGATTGCACAAAGGTTAGAAAGGGTACCGTATCCCCGGATAACATGTATGGATAGCGTACACATTCAAAATATATGTCTATACAGCATGAGGCAGGCTCAGATGGTGTTAGGCCCAGTATGGATTGCACGTGATTGCACAAATGTTAGAAAGGGTACCGTATCCCCGGATAACATGTATGGATAGCGTACACATTCAAAATATATATCTATACAGCATGAGGCAGGCTCAGACGGTGTTAGGCCCAGTATGGATTGCACGTGATTGCACAAAGATTAGAAAGGGTACCGTATCCCCGGATAACATGTATGGATAGCGTACACATTCAAAATATATGTCTATACATCAGGAGGCAGGCTCAGACGGTGTCAGGCACAGTATGGATTTGACGGCCCAGATTACACAGCGGAGGAGCAGGGAGAGGTAAAGATTGCAAATGCTGGGGCCCTGCCCAAGCAAGGGGGGCCCACTCGTGGGCGTCGGTACTGGCACTGGGCCCCTCATAGTACAGCGGTGTGTCTGACGGCGGGTGTGCACCACCACCGTCAGAGACACTTGATTGCACTATGAGGGACCCTGTGCCAGTGCCCGCGCCCAAGAGTCGGCCTACCCACCTGTCCAGGGCAACGGCACTCGCACGGTGTCGTGTGCTAGGTGGTGACCCCGGCCATGGGGGGGGAGGCAGCACAGTTAGGGAGTTTTAGAAAGTGGCATATGTTGATGTTGGACATTCAGCTGATGCAAAAGGCGAAATAGGTGAAGTACCAGGAAGAGGTGGACCAAAGCAAGCCATTTTTCTGTCACCCTATGTGTCATCAGGGGAAGGTGGGACAAAATCCTTGGAAACCCATGCGTGGTTCATTTTAATGAAGGTTAGATCATCCACATTTTGGGTTGACAGACGGGTCCTTTTTTCTGTCAGGATTGATCCAGCTGCACTGAAGACTCTTTCCGATAGCACACTTGCAGCTGGGCAAGCGAGCTCCTGTAAGGCATATTGTGCCAATTCAGGCCAGGTGTCCAGTTTAGCGGCCCAATAGTCAAAGGGGAATGACCTGTGTGGGAGAACATCGATATGGGAGGAAAAGTAGTTTGTAACCATAGTTGACAACTGCTGTCTCCTGTCACTTTCCATCGATGCAGTATTACCAGTTGTGTGAGCGGTATTTGAAAAATCAGTCCACAACATTGTCATGAAACCCCTGTCTCCAACGCCACTTCTGCTGTGTGCACCACGAACACCTCTGCCAAGCTGCCCCCGGCCCGTACGGCTCGTGTGAGAACCATCACCGCTGCTGTGTGCTGGGAATGCCTCAAGCAACCGATTTACCAGAGTTGCTTGTTTATTAGCCAATATTAGGTCAAGGTTCTCCTGTGGCATGATGTTTTGTAATTTGCCTTTATAGCGTGGATCCAGGATGCTGGCCAACCAGTAGTCGTCATCGTTCATCATTTTGGCAATGCGGGGGTCCCTTTTTAGGATCCGCAAGGCATAATCTGACATGTGGGCCAATGTTCCCGGTGTCAATGATGCACTGCGAGTGCTGGGTGGAGGAGCACTTTCTGGCAAATCCACATCCCTCCAGTCACGCACAAACCCTGTACCAGACCTTGCCACGCCAACATTTTCACTTGCCCCACGAGATGCATCCTCCTCCCCTAAGTAATCATCCCCATCATCCTCCTCCTCCTCCTCTTCTTCCTCCACCTCGTCCAGGAGAGGTCCCTGAGCAGACAATGGCTGAATGTCATCAAGGATTCCCTCCTCCTCTTCCTCCTCATCAACATTGGCTGCAGACGCCTGCTCCTTAAGGTGCGTCAAAGTTTGCATGAGCAGACGCATTAGTGGGATGCTCATGCTTAGGATGGCGTTGTCTGCGCTTACCAGCCGTGTGCATTCCTCAAAACACTGAAGGACTTTACAAAGGTCTTTCAGCTTCGACCACTGCACACCTGTCAACTCCATGTCTGCTCTCAAAGTGCCTGGCCGTGTATCCTCCCACAAATGCATTATGGCCTGCCTCTGCTCGCGCAGCCGCTCCACCATGTGCAGGGTGGAGTTCCACCTTGTTGCAATGTCGATAATGAGGTGGTGGTTGGGAAGGTGGAGCAATCGCTGCAGCTTCTGCATACGAACGGAGTGTACAGGCGACCGGCGGATGTGCGAGCACAGTCTTCGCACCTTATGGAGCAGGGCTGTTAACTCCGGATAATTTTTGAGGAAGCACTGCACCACCAGGTTCAAGGTGTGAGCCAAGCAAGGTATGTGGCTGAGTTTTGAAAGGGCTATGGCTGCCACAAAATTATGGCCGTTATCACTAACTACCTTGCCTGCCTCAAGATGTACACTGCCCAGCCATGACTCAGTTTGTCGCTTCAAGTACTCGGCCAGCACCTCGGCGGTGTGTCTGTCGCCCAAACACATCATCTGCAACACAGCCTGCTGACGCTTTCCACTAGCTGCTCGATAGGGGGACACATCGTGTGCAACAGTGGCAGCTGCAGATGGAGTGCTCGTACGACTGCGCTCTGAGGACGAGCTTTCGCTTCTGGAGGAGGAGGAGGAGGGTCGAACGCCTACAGCCAACTGTTTCCTATACCGTGGGATAGGCAGCACTGTCCCACCACCGCTGTCCCCTGTGGACCCTGCATCCACCACATTAACCCAGTGCGCAGTGATAGACACGTAACGGCCCTGGCCATGCCGACTGGACCATGCATCAGTTGTGAGGTGCACCTTTCCGCTCACTGACTGCTTGAGTGCATGGACAATGCGGTCTTTCACATGATGGTGGAGGGCTGGGATGGCTTTGCGAGAGAAGAAGTGGCGACTGGGTAGGTCATAGCGTGGTACTGCATAGGCCATGAGTTCGCGGAAAGCTGTGCTTTCCACCCAACCGAAAGGGCATCATCTCAAACGAGATTAGTTTGGCAATGTGGGCGTTCAAACCCAGTGTACGCGGATGAGAGACTGAGTACTTTCTTGACCTACTCATAGTGTCTGGGAGGGTGAGCTGGACTTGAGAGCTGCATATGGTGGAAGTAGCGGTGGACAGGGCGGACTGAGAGAGGGTTGATGATGTTGATGGAGTTGGTGTTCTTTCTGATGGCCTAGAATCAGTCTTTCGTTGATATAACAGTGGGATTCCCTGACTGCTGTGGTCTTGCAACGACACCTCAACATTTGCTGCTGTGCTAACCGGTGGGCTTACAGTGGGGGAAACAATGTAGCGTTGCTGACTACCTTCGTTGTGATCAGTTGCACATGTGGCACTTGAGGTTTGGTGTTGTGTCCACGCTTGCAAGTGCATGCTGGTTAAATGTCTAAGCATGCAACTGGTATTCAAATTTTTCAGATTTTTCCCTCGGCTAAAGGTCTTTGCGCACTTCTTACAGATAACCTTGGCCTGATCATGAGGATTTTGTTCAAAAAAGTGCCACACTGCACTCTTCCTACTTTGGCAGACATTTTGCGGCCTAGCACGCTGTGATCTTTTGACCCTCTGGACAAGCTGTCCAGCAACTCTTTTGATGTTTGGAACCTGTCTTTGGAGTGCTCCGGGCCTGCCAGATAACAGCTGTTGCGATGTCGATGTCTGCTGTGGATGCTCCTCATCTGAGCTATTGGAAGCAGCACCCTCTTCCCCCAATGGATGCCAATCTGGGTCAACAACTGGGTCATCCATCACCTCCTCTTCTATGTCATGTGCACCTTCCTCTGTGTCACCGTGTATGGTGGTATAGTGTGCGGGAAGGGGCACCTGAGTCTCATCAGGGTCAGAATCTGGCTCTGTACACTGCGAGGACAATGTAGTGCTCTGAGTGAATGTACCAGCAGAATCATCCATCAGCGGCTGTGCATCAGTGCACTCCATGTCAGATTCATCTTGGCCTGGGTAATTCACCATTTCACTTGATAATCCAGGCATGGTATGTGAAAACAGCTCCATGGAGTATTCAGTAGTATGGCCTGCGTCATCCTTCAATCTTGGTTGGGGTGAAGGACACAAGGAAAGGTGTGGTTCATGAACATGAGCCTCCAATGACGACTCAGTGCTTTTACTTTTTACAACTGAAGAAGAGGAGGCGATAGAGCTGGAGGCTGAGTCAGCAATGTAAGACAAAACTTTTTCCTGATGCTCTGGCTTTAAAAGCGGTTTGCCAACTCCTAGAAAACTAAGCGTTCGAGGCCTTATGTAGCCAGACGATGACGGAGGGTCAGCACCTCCTGCATTCGGTCCTATTTTGCTCTTGCCACTACCATCAGATCCACCACCAACACCATCATTACCAGCTGCCAACCCCCGCCCAATTCCACGGCCTCTTCCACCAGCCTTCCTCATTTTTGGTAGAAATGTAGACAAAATCCAACAAACTATATAGTAATGTAATACAAGGTACAAGGTGTCTATAGGACAGGGGAGATTTTGAATATCTGCACACACTTTTGGACAGTGGACACTTTTGGATTGTGTGAGGCCCACTGATATCTCAGCGCTATGTGACAGGCTCGATGGCACTGCTGTGACCTAAGTGACTAGAGGATAAGGGAGATTTTGAATGTCTGCACACACTTTTGGACACTGGACACTTTTGGATTGTGTGAGGCCCAATGAATATCTGAGCGCTATGTGACAGGCTCGATGGCACAGCTGTGAGCAAAGTGACTAGAGGATAAGGGAGATTGGATTGCTTTTAAAAAAGCAGTTTGCGGAGCAGTGGGTAAACAGCAATGCCAGCCTGTCAGGAAGCCTTAAAAGGCAGCCCAACAACCAACACCACTGATACACCACTATATAGCCTCCCCTTGCACTGCACACACAGTGACTGATGTGTTGTGCAGGCCAAATTGCTATCAGCAGCAGAAGCAGTTTTTTTTTCTTCTCAGCAGGACAAAAAAAAAAAATTGGGATTGCTTAAGCAGTTTGAGGCCCAATGAATATCTGAGCGCTATGTGACAGGCTCGATGGCACAGCTGTGACCAAAGTGACTAGAGGATAAGGGAGATTGGATTGCTTTTAAAAAAGCAGTTTGCGGAGCAGTGGGTAAACAGCAATGCCAGCCTGTCAGGAAGCCTTAAAAGGCAGCCCAACAACCAACACCACTGATACACCACTATATAGCCTCCCCTTGCACTGCACACACAGTGACTGGTGTGTTGTGCAGGCCAAATTGCTATCAGCAGCAGAAGCAGTTTTTTTTTCTTCTCAGCAGGACAAAAAAAAAAAATTGGGATTGCTTAAGCAGTTTGAGGCCCAATGAATATCTGAGCGCTATGTGACAGGCTCGATGGCGCAGCTGTGACCAAAGTGACTAGAGGATAAGGGAGATTGGATTGCTTTTAAAAAAGCAGTTTGCGGAGCAGTGGGTAAACAGCAATGCCAGCCTGTCAGGAAGCCTTAGAAGGCAGCCCAACAACCAACACCACTGATACACCACTATATAGCCTCCCCTTGCACTGCACACACAGTGACTGGTGTGTTGTGCAGGCCAAATCGCTAGCAGCAGAAGCAGTTTTTTTGTCTTCTTCCCTGCCTAACGCTCTCCCTACAGAATCAGCAGCAACCTCTCCCTATGCCAAGATCGGCAGAAGTAAGATGGCGGTCGGCGTGCACGCCCTTTTATACCCCCTGTGACGCCCACCAAAGCAAGCCAATCACTTGCATGCCCTTCTGAAAGATGGTGGTGACCCGTGCCTATGTCATCACGTTGCCCACAGTGTCCGTGGATCCTGATTGGCTGAAAAAGAGTGCAAAACAAACTTTTGAAACTCGACTTTGGCGCGTAAGTCGCCGACCTCGTGGCCGACCTCATCCTAGGGTCGGGTTTCGTTTCATGAAACCCGACTTTGCCAAAAGTCGGCGACTTTTGAATTTTTTCGACCCGTTTCGCTCAACTCTAGTGGTTTGTGACAGCGAATCTCCAGCCAAGTTTGGTAGTGAGTGACAATGGCCAAAATCTAGTGGCAGCTCTGGGCCTAGGCAACCTCACTCACATACCATGTCTGGCACACGTGCTCAATTTGGTCGTGCAGAGCTTTCTGAGGGACTATCCGGATCTTGATGCACTGCTGCACAAGGTTCGCCTAGAGTGTGCTCACTTGCGGCGTTCCAGCATGGCAAGATCGCGCATTGCATCTCTGCAACGCCGATTCCACCTGCCAGAACATCGCATCATATGTGACCTCCCCACCAGGTGGAATTCAACGTTACATATGTTGGAGCGGTTGTGTGAGCAGCAGGCAGCAGTAATGGAGTACCAGCTGCATCAGGCGCAAACAAGTCGCACTGTGCGCCGGACACACTTCACCACCACTGAGTGGGCCACTATGAGGGACATCTGCCAAGTTTTGCGTGCCTTCGATGACTCCACGCGGATGGCCAGTGCAGATGATGCACTAATCAGCATGACTGTCCCCCTCATCTGTCTGCTACAAAAAACCTTACAAGCACTAAGTGAGGAGTTTTTTGAAGAGGTCGAGGATGAGCAGTCAGAAATGCTATCTGCTTCTGGCAAGTCTGCGCAACGTGCTTCCACACAAAGGCCCAGGCAGTGGACACTTAGTGAGGAGGATGACGAGGAGTCAATGGAGGAGGAGGAACACATCTCTCCAGAAGAGGGAGGTACACAAGGCTCTAGTAGTCAGTGTGTACAGCGAGGGTGGGGTGATGCTGAGGAGGCAGAGATGCTGCCTCAAGCTGGGGACAGCGTTTCCGGTCCAGTTTGCAGTCTGCAGCACATGGTTGATTTCATGCTGCAGTGCTTGTTAAATGACCGCCGCATCGCCAACATTCTCCACCCGCCTAGATCCTCGCTACCGGGACAACTTACAAAGCCTCATACCACAGTTGAACCGGGAGCGAAAAATGCGGGAGTACCAAGAAACACTTGTGCAGGCCATCATGTTCTCCATTCCCCCACAAGTGTTGCTGGTAGTGCTTTTCAAAGCAGCCAAGTGGGTAGAGGCAGTGGAGGAAGCTCTGCACAAAGAGGTAGCAGAGGCAGTGCCGCAGGACAAGGCAAGGCCAGTATGGCCCAAATGTGGAAAAGTTTTGTGGGACCGCCACAAACGGCTACACCATCACAGACGGCTCCAGTCAGCAGGAGGCAACGTTTCCGTCAGATGGTGACAGACTACTTGTCGTGCCCTGTTAGTGTTCTCCCAGACGGCTCTTCCCCATTCAAGTATTGGGTCTCTAAGCTGGATACATGGCCAGAGCTTAGCCAGTATGCATTGGAGGTGCTGGCTTGCCCTGCTGCCAGTGTATTATCGGAACGTGTCTTTAGTGCTGCAGGTGGTGTGGTAACAGACCGTCGCACGCGACTATCCGCCGATAATGTTGACCGGCTTACTTTTGTGAAAATGAACAAGGCCTGGATCTCACCTGAATTTGCCAGTCCTCTTCCAGAATAAATAATTGGCTGGCAACAGGATCCAGGTCTCCTGTTGTGTTCATGTTTCTTTGACCTGAACTTTATTTCCTGGGCTCCGACACCGCCAGTTGGTGCTCAGAAGTGCTGTCCGTACAGACAAAACACTCGCTCATGTGTAAGTGGGGTTCGGTAACGTCAGCTGATCCCCTGCTGTGTGTATGGCAAAGTGTCCTGCTCCCTCCACAGTTAAACAACCTCAGATTTACACCTGGCTCCAAGTAGGCCTCGGCCTACTACCTGATTTTCCCTGGGCTCCGACAACGCCAGTTGGTGCTCAGAAGTGCTTTCCGCACAGACAAAACACTCGCTCATGTGTAAGTGGGGTTCGGTAACGTCAGCTGATCCCCTGCTGTGTGTATGGCAAAGTGTCCTGCTCCCTACCACAGTCAAACAACCTCAGATTTACACCTGGCTCCAAGTAGGCCTCGGCCTACTACCTGATTTTCCCTGGGCTCCGACACCGCCAGTTGGTGCTCAGAAGTGCTGTCCGCACAGACAAAACACTCGCTCATGTGTAAGTGGGGTTCGGTAACATCAGCAGATCCCCTGCTGTGTGTATGGCAAAGTGTCCTGCTCCCTCCACAGTCAAACAACCTCAGATTTACACCTGGCTCCAAGTAGGCCTCGGCCTACTACCTGATTTTCCCTGGGCTCCGACACCGCCAGTTGGTGCTCAGAAGTGCTGTCCGCACAGACAAAACACTCGCTCATGTGTAAGTGGGGTTCGGTAACGTCAGCTGATCCCCTGCTGTGTGTACGGCAAACTCTCCTGCTGCCTACAACTTCTGACTACCTCTGATTTAATATGTTCTCTAATTTGCCCTCTGTCTCCACTCTGTTTTGAGTATTTCCTCCGGCCTACAACACTGCCTGTTTCTGCTCTCAAGTGCCGTATGCACAATCCACACTTGTTCCTGTGGTACCTGGGTCCTGTAACATTTGCTCATCTCCAGAGTTGAGCACGGCAATGTCTCCTGCTTTGTCTACATTCCCACTACTTGTAGTGGAAATGTGGACAGAGCAGGAGACATTGCCTGACTCACCTCTAGGGAGAAGCTGCTGATACAGAACCCCAGTAACACAGGAACAAGTGTGGGTTGTGCAGACGGCATTTCAGAGCAGCAACTGGCGTTGTTGGAAGCCAGAGGAAATACTCGAAACAGAGTGAAGACAGAGGCCTAATTGGAGTACGTTGACAGTTAGTAGTAGTCTAGAAACAATCGCAAACTGCCACCAAGTAGGCCTCGGCCTACTACCTGATTTTCCCTGGGCTCCGACACCGCCAGTTGGTGCTCAGAAGTGCTGTCCGCACAGACAAAACACTCGCTCATGTGTAAGTGGGGTTCGGTAACGTCAGCTGATCCCCTGCTGTGTGTACGGCAAACTCTCCTGCTGCCTACAACTTCTGACTACCTCTGATTTAATATGTTCTCTAATTTGCCCTCTGTCTCCACTCTGTTTTGAGTATTTCCTCCGGCCTACAACACTGCCTGTTTCTGCTCTCAAGTGCCGTCTGCACAATCCACACTTGTTCCTGTGGTACCTGGGTCCTGTAACATCTGCTCATCTCCAGAGTTGAGCACGGCAATGTCTCCTGCTTTGTCTACATTCCCACTACTTGTAGTGGAAATGTGGACAGAGCAGGAGACATTGCCTGACTCACCTCTAGGGAGAAGCTGCTGTTACAGAACCCCAGTAACACAGGAACAAGTGTGGGTTGTGCAGACGGCATTTCAGAGCAGCAACTGGCGTGGTTGGAAGCCAGAGGAAATACTCGAAACAGAGTGAAGACAGACGCCTAATTGGAGTACGTTGACAGTTAGTAGTAGTCTAGAAACAATCGCAAACTGCCACCAAGTAGGCCTCGGCCTACTACCTGATTTTCCCTGGGCTCCGACACCGCCAGTTGGTGCTCAGAAGTGCTGTCCGCACAGACAGAACACTCGCTCATGTGTAAGTGGGGTTCGGTAACGTCAGCTGATCCCCTGCTGTGTGTATGGCAAAGTGTCCTGCTCCCTCCACAGTCAAACAACCTCAGATTTACACCTGGCTCCAAGTAGGCCTCGGCCTACTACCTGATTTTCCCTGGGCTCCGACACCGCCAGTTGGTGCTCAGAAGTGCTGTCCGCACAGACAAAACACTCGCTCATGTGTAAGTGGGGTTCGGTAACGTCAGCTGATCCCCTGCTGTGTGGAGGGCAAACTGCTGCTGCCTCCAAATTTTAGCTACTTCAGATTTAAACATTCTCTGATTTGGCCTCTGTCTCCACTCTGTCTCTACTATTTCCCCTGACCTCCAACACCGCCAGTTCCTGCTCACAGTTGCCGTCCACGCATTCCACACGTGTTCCTGTGTTACTGGGGATCTGTAACGTCAGCAGATCCCCCAATTTGTGTCCGCCACTGTCTCCTGCGCTGTCCACCTTCCCACTGCAAGCGGTGGGAATGTGAACAGAGCAGGAGACAGTGGCAGACACACATCAGGGGATCTGCTGACATTACAGAATCCCAGTAACACAGGAACACGTGTGGATTGGGCAGACGGCTGCTGTACGCATAAATTGGCGGTGTTGGTGGTCACGTGAAATCCTGGAAACAGAGTGGAGACAGATGCCTAATTGGAGCATGTTGACAGTCTGTTGTAGCCTACAAACAATCTAAAACTGCCACCAAGTAGGCCTCGGCCTGCACCCTGGTTCTCCCTGGGCTCCAACAACGCTAGTTGGTGCTCGGAAGTGCTGTCCACACAGAAAAACACACTCGTTCATGTGAAAGTGGGGGTCAGTAATGTCAGCTGATCCCCTGCTGTGTGGAGGGCAAACTGCTGCTGCCTCCAAACTCAAACAACGTCTTATCTTAAACTGCCTCCAAGTAGGCCTCAGCCTACAAAATGACTATCCCTGGGCTCCAACATCGTCAGTTGTTGCTCGCAAGTGCCGTCCACACAGAAAAACACACTCGTTCATGTGAAAGTGGGGTTCGGTAACGTCGGCTGATCCCCTGCTGTGTGGAGGGCAAAGTGTTCTGCTCCCTCCAAAGTCAAAATACCTCAGCTTTACACCTGGCTCCTAGTAGGCCTCGGTCTGCACCATGATTGTCCCTGGGCTCCAACAACGCCAGTTGGTGCTCGGAAGTGCTGTCCACACAGAAAAACACTCGTTCATGTGAAAGTGGGGTTCGGTAACGTCAGCTGATCCCCTGCTGTGTGGAGGGCAAACTGCTGCTGCCTCCAAATTGTAACTACTTCAGATTTAAACATTCTCTGATTTGGCCTCTGTCTCCACTCTGTCTCTAGTATTTCCCCTGACCTCCAACACCGCCAGTTCCTGCTCACAGTTGCCGTCCACGCATTCCACACGTGTTCCTGTGTTACTGGGGTTCTGTAACGTCAGCAGATCCCCCAATATGTGTCCGCCACTGTCTCCTGCGCTGTCCACCTTCCCACTGCAAGCGGTGGGAATGTGGACAGAGCAGGAGACAGTGGCAGACACACATCAGGGGATCTGCTGACATTACAGAATCCCAGTAACACAGGAACACGTGTGGATTGGGCAGACGGCTGCTGTACGCATAAACTGGCGGTGTTGGTGGTCACGTGAAATCCTGGAAACAGAGTGGAGACAGATGCCTAATTGGAGCACGTTGACAGTCCGTTGTAGCCTACAAACAATCTAAAACTACCACCAAGTAGGCCTCGGCCTACACCATGATTGTCCCTGGGCTCCAACAACGCCAGTTGGTGCTCGGCAGTGTCTTTGGCACGGGGACTCCCTGTTGCCCAGCCTGGTTCCAGCACGCCTGCTGTTTCCGGGTAGTGTCAAGGTCACTATGCCACCAATCCGTTGTCCTGTCGTCTTGCGGCCGGGTTAGCCGACTCTACGGTGCCTGCAGTTTAGGTGACTCCTATGTGGGCTGCGGGAACTGGCACTGAAGGCTGG
This sequence comes from Dendrobates tinctorius, assembly GCF_039654945.1. Lineage (NCBI taxonomy): Eukaryota > Metazoa > Chordata > Amphibia > Anura > Dendrobatidae > Dendrobates > Dendrobates tinctorius. Next base: position 15,052,859 of record NW_027361750.1, on the reverse strand, counting down.
ATCCGTAGTGCCAATGGGACATGGACCCCCTGTAGGACTGTCGGTTTTGGTAACTGCGGCCGGCTTGCGGCCTGGCTACTTTGCTTTGAATGGGTACCTTCTGCTACCCACCCGGGTTCCAGCACTGTCTGCTGGTTCTCGCCAGAGCCTTTGGCCTAGGTGCCTCCATCTCGGTATCCAAGGTCCAGCACCGTCAGCTGGTCCTTGGTAGTGCTTTCTAGCACAGGTACCTCCTGCCTAGTAACCGTGGTCCAGCACCGTCAGCTGTTCCTCGGTAGTGCCATTGGCTCTTGTAGCTTTTGCTACCCATCTGGGTTCCAGCACCGTCAGCTGGTTCTCGGCAGTGTCTTTGGCACGGGTACTCCCTGTTGCCCAGCCTGGTACGAGCACGCCTGCTGTTTCCGGGTAGTGTCAAGGTCACTATGCCACCAATCCGTTGTCCTGTAGTCTTGCGGCCGGGTTAGCCGACTCTACGGTGCCTGCAGTTTAGGTGACTCCTATGTGGGCTGCGGGAACTGGCACTGAAGGCTGGATCCGTAGTGCCAATGGGACATGGACCCCCTGTAGGACTGTCGGTTTTGGTAACTGCGGCCGGCTTGCGGCCTGGCTACTTTGCTTTGAATGGGTACCTTCTGCTACCCACCCGGGTTCCAGCACTGTCTGCTGGTTCTCGCCAGAGCCTTTGGCCTAGGTGCCTCCATCTCGGTATCCAAGGTCCAGCACCGTCAGCTGGTCCTTGGTAGTGCTTTCTAGCACAGGTACCTCCTGCCTAGTAACCGTGGTCCAGCACCGTCAGCTGTTCCTCGGTAGTGCCATTGGCTCTTGTAGCTTTTGCTACCCATCTGGGTTCCAGCACCGTCAGCTGGTTCTCGGCAGTGTCTTTGGCACGGGTACTCCTGTTGCCCAGCCTGGTACGAGCACGCCTGCTGTTTCCGGGTAGTGTCAAGGTCACTATGCCACCAATCCGTTGTCCTGTAGTCTTGCGGCCGGGTTAGCCGACTCTACGGTGCCTGCAGTTTAGGTGACTCCTATGTGGGCTGCGGGAACTGGCACTGAAGGCTGGATCCGTAGTGCCAATGGAACATGGACCCCCTGTAGGACTGTGGTTTTCGGTAACTGCGGCCGGCTTGCGGCCTGGCTACTTTGCTTTGAATGGGTACCTTCTGCTACCCACCCGGGTTCCAGCACTGTCTGCTGGTTGTCGCCAGAGCCTTTGGCCTAGGTGCCTCCATCTCGGTATCCGAAGTCCAGCACCGTCAGCTGGTCCTTGGTAGTGCTTTTTAGCACAGGTACCTTCTGCTTAGTAACCGTGGTCCAGCACCGTCAGTTGGACCTCGGTAGTGCCATTGGCTCTTGTTCATTCTGCTACCCATCCGGGTGCCAGCACTGTCTGCTGGTTCTCGCCACAGCCTTTGGCCTAGGTGCCTCCATCTCGGTATCCGAGGTCCAGCACCGTCAGCTGGTCCTTGGTAGTGCTTTTTAGCACAGGTACCTTCTGCTTAGTAACCGTGGTCCAGCACCGTCAGTTGGTCCTCAGAAGTGCCATTGGCTCTTGTTCCTTCTGCTACCCATCCGGGTGCCAGCACTGTCTGCTGGTTCTCGCCACAGCCTTTGGCCTAGGTGCCTCCATCTCGGTATCCGAGGTCCAGCACCGTCAGCTGGTCCTTGGTAGTGCTTTTTAGCACAGGTACCTTCTGCTTAGTAACCGTGGTCCAGCACCGTCAGTTGGTCCTCGGTAGTGCCATTGGCTCTTGTTCCTTCTGCTACCCATCCGGGTGCCAGCACTGTCTGCTGGTTCTCGCCAGTTTCTCAGCCTTCTTGTACCTTCTGCTACATTTCCAAGATCAAGCTTTTTGAAATTGTCTTTGGTAATCCTTATTGATCTCCATGACGACGACCCTGATGACGACGACCCTGAAGACCACACCAAAGAAGACCAGAAATATGACCCTAAATAATAAGACCAAGAGGACAAAGAACATGAAGACAACCACCAAGATACAGAACAAAAGACAGAAGAACAAGAAGCAGAAGAAGCAAAAGCAGAAGAACAGAAAGCAGAAGAACATTAAGCATAAGACTAAAAATCAGCATAGAAGAAATCAAAATTATAAGCAGAAGAAGACTAAGCAGTAAATGGGGGTGAGTCCGTTCCTCCTCGTGGTGCCCCTGGAAAATGCCTGCTGCTGCAGGCCAAACTGAACGCGGACAAATCCTGTTGTAAATCTTTAGTGACAGGCAGAACGTAAGGTGTAATCTTATAACTTTTATAGATAAGTACTACAGGAATGCCTGTCACCATAAGAAAATGAAGACAAAGAAGAATAGGAAGAAGATGAAGAAATAGCATATTAAAATTGATAATAGCTGAATAAGAAGAATATGAAGAATGGAAAAAAAAATTAATGGGAAGAAGATGAAGAAGAAGAAGATGAATAAGGTGGAGAAAAAGTTGATGAAAAAAATGATACTGCTGCGGATCATGAAGGAGAAAGTGTGGGAGACGTACAAAAGAACGTGAAAAGCATGGAAGTTGTGAAACATACATATCTGACAAAATATAAAAAGGTTAACATAGTCAATATCGTTTTAACTCCGAATGTACTGAAAAAAAAAATTGGAATTAATGCTATGCCATGTGATTTGAATAAACCACTATGCTTTTAATGTCTCCTCCACATCCCACAATACATTCTACATGATTCTTATTTGTTTTCAATTATGTAGAATTAGCCAACAAGGAAATAAAGGGCTTTTTACCGGAAGTCCCATTGACTTGAATGGGACTTCCGGTATCGGAATCGGCGATACCCGATATTTTTTTCGTATCGGGCGATACCATCCGATACGATATTTTTGGGTATCGAACAGTATCGCTCAACACTAGTGAACAATACTCAGAGGTTACAACCTCTCAGAATTACATATGTTTCTCAACTGTCATACCAACATTATGAAATGATTTGCAGTAATTTCCCATTAACTTTTCTGCAGATTTTTTTGAGATACATTCCTGTAAATGATAATAAATTCATGTGGTAATAGATTTCTTGATGGCATCTTACAATCCTACACAGAGGTTTCCAAGAAGGTAAATGGGAGGTAAGCTCTGGTTCTTGCATCAGATTGATTTTGATGTATGCGAGTATTGATTTGTGGCTAAGCTTTTATCAGCAGACAGAATACTAGTGGTGCTGTTCTGTTAAGCGAGACGCTGGAGGTTGAGTACGTGCAGGAAACACTTTAACTTGATGCCTTTAATACAGAATAATTCAGTTTTAATGAGAATATAGGCAATAATAATGCTAATACATTGCAAACTTTAAAAATGAAATTTGACACTTGAAAATAACCCCCGTTCATAAGAAAGACAGCATGACAAGCAGCAGACATGAAGGCCTGGCATCTCTAATCGGAAGCTAACTGAGGTTTTCGACAGGGAAGCTGCTCCTTGACTGAAGATTACCTTGGCAGCAAGCAATTCACCAGGCATAGTGTTTACAGTTGGATCTGCTATAGCATTCTTTAGCATAGTTGCCAACAGTCTCTCGAATTTGCAAAGACTGCCTTTGTAAGAGGATTAAAAATGGGTTCTTCAATTTTTTACAAATATCACAGATTGTTGATGTGTGAACCTCCGCTGCTACCTTTTGAGCTGTCCAGGAGTGGACTATACTTACACCATGTTAATATTGTTGTAATATATCATGCAATGTTTCATACTAAGCCATGTTTTTATATGTATGCCACAAGAACTATGTGACAGATCCAATGAAAGATCGCAAGTGTGTATGTGCATCGATGAATTTTTAAAGAGATATACCTTACATGCCCACACAGTTTGCCACAGGATAGTATGAGTTATGTCTGAAATTATGAATTTAGGGTGTACTTAATAGCTAGGCCCATGCAAAATTTTTGCACTTTGGTCTTCGGGGGCGCAGGCAATTTCAGAAGAAGCAAGCTGGTCAAATGTAAATGTATTTCATGAGATGATGAGCACAGACAGGTATTTATACAGTATATGTACAGTAGATTGGTAATAGAATAAATTGCTTTGATAAGTAGAGGTCAAAAAATGTTTTCCAGTTGAGGTGCCACCTGCAGATCATTGTGTCTTTCTGCAGGTTTATGAAAATGAATGTTTAAACTGTATTTAGTGATAAAATCATGAATGTGTGGTTTGTTTGGCTGTTTTCTTACTGAATAGAGCAAGTTTACCTTTCAAATGGTGTATCATTTGTGTGTGTGGGGAGAAGTAATCAGCGAAAAAGCAGTGCATGCTTACAAATGTGTTGGTAGTGTGCTTTGGGGTACTGTGGTACCACCTGCAGGTCATTTTTCCTTACTGCAGGTTTATGAAAATTAATGTTTAAACTGTATTTTGTGATCAAATCGTGGATGTGTGGTTTGGCTATTTTCTTGCTGAAGGGGGCAAGTGTACCTTTCAAATGGTGTATCATTTGTGTGTGTGGGTGCAGTATGAACGGAGATACAAAGGAATCACCGAAAAACAGTGTTTAGAAATAATAGAATAGATAGATTTAACACTCTGAACTCATGTGTGCAATGTTGAGTAATGGGAATGCAGAGTTAACATTTGCATGTCTGCCCATGCCTCCTGAATATGTGCAGAGGGAAGTGTGGTTTTTAGGCTACACAAGAGAAGGATTTTGCAGGCAAGCTACATAAATAAAAAAAAGCCCAGATACAAAGCTAACAAAGCTATCAAGTAGCGATGAGCGAACCCAAACCATGTCCGTTACAGATCCCTGACACAGACTTTTTGCTGTATGTCCGGTTTTCTGTTCTGGTTTGTCAGTCTAATAAAGCTTGTTTAAAAGCTGCAGTTCAGCCAATCAACATTTTTTTAGACTTTGGTCACTTCTGCAGCCATCACAGTCATGACTATTGTCATGACTATGATTGACCAGCACAGCACACGACCCGACCTGTGTAAAGTCTGGATAATGAATGCCGCCTCTGTGGTACTAGCAGGTACGGAGGATGCAGCGTCGAGTCACGAGACAACTATGGTGCTTTTTAAAGATTCATTTATGGGACTTGAGGGGACTTCCCTCAATCAAGGCCTGATCACCAAAACAGGGGTAACACAGGTTGCCCACGCAGGGGCTCTAAACAAGCAAACACGGTAATGTAGAACACGACTACTCCCGGCAACGGCCGGTCACTATAGGGCCGCGGTGTGGCCGACTACGGGTCCTTAAGTCTAAAGTCTACTTAGCTGTCCCGACGTCCCTCGCCGTTCTGCTGACCTTTCGACGGAAGAGTTGCTGGGCCCAGTTGCTGAGGCGTTGACGAAAGCTTTGCGCATTCCGGCGCGTTGATGACACGGGGGCCCCGCGGGCCTCGGCGGAGTCCTTGGCTGGATAGGCCGCAGTCCCTGGACTGGGGCAAGCGGCGGCGGTGAGGGGTGGAAAATGGCAGGCCACCTGCGCAGCTAACGGCTGCGGCGGGGAGTTCACGACCAGCAGAGGACCGACCCCTGGTGTGGACCGGGGCGGGGCAGTGGCCGCCAACAGCACTGTACTAGCTGCGGCCGCTGGTGGGAGCGGGGCGGCTGCGGCGGGCTGGAGTGTGGAGGCAGTGGCCGCGGGTGACCGCGGGTAGGCTGCAGCCACTGGCTGAAGTGGGGAGGCGGCATCGGCCACGGGCTGGAGCGTGGAGGCAGCGGCCGCGGGTGACCGCGGATTGGCTGCAGCCACTGGCTGAAGTGTGGAGGCAGCAGCGGCCACGGGCTGGAGCGGGGCGACAGGTCTCAGCTGCTTGTCTTGGTGCCGTCCCCCTGAAGTCCTCGGTAAGCGTCTCGTCTCACCCTGGTAATCTACACTTGCTGACAGTCGCTCCCACCGTCTCCAGCTGCCTCCGTGTCTGTCTGCTGACTCATTGTCCCGGGAATTCCCCTTCTGGGTTCCTATCTCTAAGTTGCTGTTGAGTCCTGAACTACTCCCCCCTGCCATCTTGTGGTTATTTCTAGGTACTGCATCCTCTTGTCTATCTTTCCCAGCTATTACCCTTCTGTCCCTGACAATCTCCATCCCTAGTGCACCAACCGCCGACCCGGACACTCGATGGGGACCCTCTCTCCCACACTCCCCCACCCTGTATGCTCGCCAGTCCTCGGGCGAGGGCTTTCGTAGACCCGAGTTAGTCTTTGGAGATGACAGTTCTTGTCGCCATACGAACTGGTCCTGTTGGTAATGTTCAGGGTGTTTGCCTGCTGTTGACCGCTCGGAGCGTCTAAGTTCGGCCAGGGTGGAGCTTTCTGGGGTGGTGGAGGGTGGTGGATGGGTCGATTCTGGCAGGCTGACTGGGTCTGCTATAATGTCACTACTTGGAGGGCCTGCGGATTTGGCTGGGAAGTCTTCTTCGTCGTCCAGGTCCCAGACCGCTGGCGGGGGGTCGGGGGCCTGAGTGATCGGCTCGGGTCGCATGGGATCAGTGGACGCACAGGGCCGCAACATATTTCGGTGCACAGTACGAGTGAGAGGTGTACCGTCTCTTTCCGATTGTATTTCGTACGCACGCCCGTCGGGGCTTATCCGGCGCAACACCTTGTATGGGGTCTCCTCCCACCGTGATTCTAATTTGTTTTGGGGGCACTGATCTAGTACGAGTACCCGATCTCCAGCTCGGAAGTCAATCGTTGGGGGCAGTGCTGCCCCGGGTGTTCTAGATCCTGGAGCTTTGTATGAACGATTCGGTGGAGGGTCTGCAGCCGGTGCCGGTGGTTTTGGACCCAGGAGGATACTCCGGTCCAGGGTAGAGGTTCCTCTAGGTTTAACTCCACTTCTGTGATTCCTTTGTCTTCCCGTCCAAACAGCAATGAGTAGGGGGTGTAACCAGTCACTCGGTGCACCCGGTTATTATATACCCACACCAGCTCAGGGACATATTCAGGCCAGCGGGCCTTGCGGTCGCTCTCCAGGGTGCGCAGCATTTGGATAAGCGTTCGATTGAATCATTCGCAGGCTCTGTTTCCCTGCGGGTGGTATGGCGTAGTCCGTGATTTATCAATACCGTAAAGATGATGTAGTTCTTCCATGACTCTCCATAGGAAGCACGCCCCTTGGTCCGAATGTATTCGTTGTGGACAACCGTACACTTGAATAAAGTTCTTGCAAATCGCATAGGCGGCTGACTCTGCTGTTTGGTCTCGAGTGGGGGTCACTACAGCAAACTTGGTGAAGTGGTCCACCATAACAAGGCAATGTTCATGCCCCTGAGAGGCAGGACCTATGGTCAGATAGTCCACCGTAAGAAGCTCCAGAGGGGCTGATGTTACAATAGTTTGCACCGGGGCCCGCTGTGCGGGGGGTTTAGAGAGCTCGCACGGGCGGCAGGTTCGACAAACTTCCTCTACCGCAGCATGTAAGCATGGGTGGTACACCATCTGCTGCAGCCATTGTAAAGTCTTTTGTGCACCAAAATGAGCCCCCTTCTCATGGGCTTCCTGGGCCAGTTTGTCGAGATGGGCCCCGGGGACGATCACCTGCCATATTGTAGCTGACGTGGTTCGCGACAAGGCTTTTCGATATAAGAGTCCCTTTTTGATGGTTAGCTTTTCCCACTGGCGTAACATTAGCAACATATCTTGGGTTAAAGTCTGCATTTGTGAGCCCGTGGGCAATTTGCCGGTGGCCACCCATCGGCGCAGGAGTCCAATTTCTGTATCCTCCTGTTGCTGCTGGATCCAGTTGTCACGGGGCTGTTCCAGCATCCCTCTTAGGGGTCCTGGATGAGGCGCTTCTTGCATGCGGACTGCCGGTGCGGTAGTGGGGAGGGCGAACGGCGTCTCATCTGCTTCCAACTCGTCGTCTCGACTTCTCCCTGGGATAGTGTGTCGGATTCTGGAGAGCGCGTCGGCGTGTACCTTTTCAGCTCCCCGTTTGTAAATGATCTTATAATTGAATTTGGCCATCCGAGCTACCCACCGTTGCTTGAGGGCCCCCAGTTTGGCATTTTCCAGATGAGCTAGCGGGTTGTTATCGGTCCGTACTACCACCTCGGAGCCCGCCAGGTACTCTGCGAACCGCTCCGTCTTTGCCCACACCACCGCGAGGAGCTCGAGCTTAAAGGAGCTGTAATTGTCCAGGTTGCGTTCGGAGTCATGCAGCGACCGGCTACCGTAGGCGATCACTTTCTCGCGGCCGTTCTGCACCTGTAACAACACTGCTCCTAGTCCCTGGAGGCTCCCGTCGGTATGTAGGATGAACAGCAGCGAAAAATCCGCATATGCCAATACTGGGGCGTCCGAGAGAGCAGCCTTGAGATCTTGAAATGCTTCCTCTTGCGGTTGCTGCCACTGGATTTTCCGTCCATTCACCCCAGCGGGAGCCCCCTTCAACAGGTCTTGCAGGGCTCAAGCTCGGCGTGTAAAGTTCTTCACGAACCGATGGTAGTAGCCGGCCAACCCCAAGAAGGCCCGCACGTCCTTCACCATCTCGGGGGTGGGCTACCCCTGAATGGCAGCAACCTTTCCCAGAGAGGGTCGGACTCCCTCTGCCGAGACGGTGTGCCCCAGGTACTCGATCTGGGTGCGGAACAGGTGGCACTTCTGGGGCTTCACCTTTAACCCATACTTTTGCAGCCGGCCGAGCACCTGTCCCAACCGCTTCAGGTGGTCCTCAAACATGGCGGAATAGATGATAATATCGTCTAGGTAGATCAATGTGGCTTCAAAGTTGAGGTCTCCTAGACACCGCTCCATCAGCCGCTGGAAAGTTCCGGGGGCGTTGGCCAGCCCAAAAGGCATTCGGAAGGATGAATGCCATCTTGGCCCTATCTTCTTCCGACATCGGCACCTGCCAGTACCCACTGGCCAGGTCAAGGGTTGAAAAATACGTTGCGTTCCCCAGAGCGGACAGAGACTCTTCGATGCGGGGCAGTGGATACGAATCCTTGATGGTGCAGGCGTTTAACTTCTGGTAGTCCACGCAAAAACGCAGCGTGCCATCTTTCTTCCGAACCAGGACTATAGGGGCCACCCAGGGGCTTTGGCTCTCCCGTATGACCCCCTTCCGGAGCTTTTGGGCTAATAGAGTCTTTACTTCCTGATATAGCTGCGGTGGTATTTGCCGATACCGCTCCCGGATGGGGGCTGCTCCTGCCGTGGGGATCCCGTGCGTGATGGCTGTGGTACATCTGAAGTCGTCCTCGTGGCTGGCGAAGACGCTGTGAAGTTGCCTAATAAGTGTCTCTACTTGGAGAAGCTGGGCCGGCGCTAGGCCGTAGAGTTCGGCCCGCATTCTTTCCAGGATGACCCGACCTTTTTCTTGGGCCGAGGGTGTGGCAGCTTGTTGGATCCGCACCGCTACTGTCCAGGGGTCTTCGGGTTGCGCCCTCAGCTGGACAGCGGGGTCCGGCAGCATCTCCTCCAATGGCCTCCCCAGCTTGGCCATTTCGGCCCGGGGCTTCAGGGTGACATCTTGATCTTCCAGGTTGACACAACGTACCAAGACAGTCCCTTCCCGCACGGTGGCTAGGGAGCAAGCCACCAGGATGCCAGGGTGTAGGCGCTCCGAGTAACATGGCTCCACTTGTACATCCATGCCCTCCAGTGGTATCGGGGCACGGATCGGCAGAGCCACCACTGTCTGCCCCGGAGGGAGCAGAAGCGGAGGGGCCGCCGGTGCGATGACCTTGCCCAGCGTCTTACCCTCCTGACACTCCTGGAGCACTCGCGCCTCCCGCACCAACCGCTGGAAGACCTGCCCCTGGGCCGTGCAAGAACCCCACTGACTTAGGGTCTCCTGCGTGGAATCGTTGAGGAGCAGATTGCCGAACTCCCGCAGTACGTTCATGCCCAAGATGACCGGATGACAGTCATTAGTCTCTCCTTGGATCAGGACCACTCCCCGGTGGCCGAGGGGTTTACCACATAAGGTAATTTGCAGCCACGCCACTCCAGCGACAGGTACCGGCAGTTGGTTTGCGGCCACTAGTCGTATCATGGGCCCCCACTGGGGCCTGGCCACTTCCGGGAAATGCTGCCGGAAGTACGCTGCCGGCATGGTCGTCACCTGCGACCCCGTGTCCACCAGGCATCGCACCGAACGACCCTCAACTTCGGCCCATACTATTGGGCACGTAGCGACCAGTTCTTTGGGACTTCCACCACCCCTTGTTGCGGCTTCTGGCTCCGAACGGCATCCCCCATGCCCAGAGCCCTCTAGTTTAATGCCCGAGGTGGGTATTTCCCTCGATGCCGACACTCCCGGGCAAAGTGACCCAATTCCCCGCACTCATAGCACCGGGGCGAGGAGGCTCGGCCACCCCGGGTATTACAAGGCCCCCCCGGGCCTGGGATTGTAGCTGGGCCGAACGGGTGCGGGCTCCCTTCTCTTCTTTACTTCGGCCAGCTCGCCCCGGATGCTTTTCAGCTCTTGTCTCATTTCCGCAATCCATTGGGGTTCTTCGACAACACTTACGGAAGACTCCATGCTCCGGACCTTTCCCACAGGAGCCGTGATCCCCTGCTCTTGCTCTCGCACCCGGGCCTGACTCCCAACCTCTGAGAAGGCTAAACGTGGGTTCACTCGGACCTGCTCCCACAACGCCTGCTTGATTAGCGGGTCCCGGAGTCCAGTCACTAGCAGGTCACGCAGGGTAATGTCGATGGGCCCCACCCCCATTCGGTCCTTCCTTTCTATGGCGGTGTGTAACTCCTGGAGGGCGTTCATATACTGGGTGATGGTCTCCCCCTCCCCTTGCATCTGACTAAACAACCGGGTCCTCAACTCCCCCACGTCTGTTTGGTCCCCGTGGGTCTCTTCCAGAATCTGCAAGACCCTGGCGAAGGTATTACGATGCCCCGGGGGTCTCAACATTACAGACTTCTGGGCTTCTCCATCCAGCGCCATAAGGGCTACCTCAGCCTCTAAATCGGGGGTCATGGGGTGCATGCGGAAACATCCGTTCTGTCCAGCTCCACAACAGCGCATCTGTGCCAGAAAAGGGCAGGTTACTTAGCATGGCCCCCAGAGAGATACTGGATCGGGGTCCCCCGCCATCGGCAGCGGCCGCAACCCCACTCTGATCAGGCGCACCGCTGCCTGCGTTCGGAGACTGCATCCTGCCGACTACGCCAAATGTGGTACTAGCAGGTACGGAGGATGCAGCGTCGAGTCACGAGACAACTACGGTGCTTTTTAAAGATTCGTTTATGGGACTTGAGGGGACTTCCCTCAGTCACGGCCTGATCACCAAAACAGGGGTAACACAGGTTGCCCACGCAGGGGCTCTAAACAAGCAAACACGGTAATGTAGAACACGACTACTCCTGGCAACGGCCGGTCACTATAGGGCCGCGGTGTGGCCGACTACGGGTCCTTAAGTCTAAAGTCTACTTAGCTGTCCCAACGTCCCTCGCCGTTCTGCTGACCTTTCGACGGAAGAGTTGCTGGGCCCAGTTGTTGAGGCGTTGACGAAAGCTTTGCGGAGTTCCGGCGCATTGATGACACGGGGGCCCCGTGGGCCTCGGCGGAGTCCTTGGCTGGATAGGCCGCAGTCCCCGGACTGGGGCAAGGGCCGGCGGTGAGGGGTGGCAAATGGCAGGCCACCTGTGCAGCTAACGGCTGCGGTGGGGAGTTCACGACCAGCAGAGGACCGACCCCTGGTGTGGACCGGGGCGGGGCAGTGGCCGCCAACAGCACTGTACTAGCTGCGGCCGCTGGTGGGAGTGGGGCGGCTGCGGCGGGCTGGAGCGTGGAGGCAGTGGCCATGGGTGACCGCGGGTAGGCTGCAGCCGCTGGATGAAGTGGGGAGGTGGCAGCGGCCACGGGCTGGAGCGTGGAGGCAGCAGCCGTGGGTGACCGCGGATAGGCTGCAGCCGCTGGCTGAAGTGTGGAGGCAGCAGCGGCCACGGGCTGGAGCGGGGCAACAGGTCTTGGCTGCTTGTCTTGGTGCTGTCCCCCTGAAGTCCTCGGTAAGCATCTCGCCCTGGTAATCTACACTTGCTGACAGTCGCTCCCACCGTCTCCAGCTGCCTCCGTGTCTGTCTGCTGACTCATTGTCCCGGGAATTCCCCTTCTGGGTTCCTATCTCTAAGTTGCTGTTGAGTCCTGAACTACTCCCCCCTGCCATCTTGTGGTTATTTCTAGGTACTGCATCCTCTTGTCTATCTTTCCCAGCTATTACCCTTCTGTCCCTGACAATCTCCATCTCTAGTACACTAACTGCCGACCCAGACACTCGACAGGAGCCCCTGTCCCCGCTGCTAAAGAGAAATGAATATTCACTGCGAAGCAGTGAATATCATTTCAGGTCTCCACCCCCCAGAGGCCCCGCCCCCAGCCCAGTAAGCTGCTCTGCATCTGTAAATCAGGGCCGGCGCCGCCCTCAGTCCTCTCTGCTCCTGGCTCCCAGCCAGTGTGCGATGACGTCACTACATCGCGCACCCGCTGTGTGTCTGGCAGAGGGGGCAGCTCCTGACACTGAAGCCGGCTGCCGGAATCAGCGTGGGAGCGAGGAGGAGAGGTGAGTATTGTGTTTTGTTTTGTTTTTTATATCTCTCTCGCTCTCTCTGTCTCTCTCTCTATCTCTATATATCTCTCTCTATCTCTCTTATATCTATCTATCTTTCTATCTCTATCTATTATCTATATCTATCTATCTCTATATCTATCTCTATCTATTATCTATATCTATCTATTTCTATATTTATCTCTATCTATCGCTCTATCTTTATATCTATCTTTCTATCTCTACATCTATCTCTCTATCTATCTATCTCTATATCTATCTATCTTACTCTATCTCTATATCTATTATTTCTATATTTATTATCTATCTAGCTACCATCTATATCTATCTATCTTTATCTATATATATCTCTATC